>NC_054401.1:27117101-28317101 GCF_017976425.1 Toxotes jaculatrix
GTACCACAAAAAGAGGGGTCCAAACCACTCCTAAGGCTCTGAAACGTGCTCCTAAACACTTTCTGGAGGAAAACTTTTGGCCTCTCACCAGCGGCGGAGCCAGACAATTTTCATAGGGGTGGCCAGACTGAGACCATTGCTTACACAGGGGTGGCTGATTTAATGGTGTTTCTTAGTCACTCACTCACTCACTTATACAGGCAGTGACTGCCATGTAGTAACTGTTTTTTTTTTTCAATAGCAGTGACACGGTGAAACTGTTTCGACTTTCATACTGTTAACAGCCTCAATTAGCAAACTTTGCCATATCTGTTTCAACCCCAGCATAGCCAAGTTATTCATAGCCTACATTAAGACAACAAACATTTCACACATAGTAAATCAAACTTACCTCCAACTTCTGGAAACGGGGAAAAGTCCACTCTTCTTCACTGGAAATGCAAGTAAACAGTGCATAGATAATGAGAGGGGAACCCCAGGTGAACTTCAATAATTACTTCTTCTCCTGCAATTCTGTTGGTAGTTGACATTCAGGTTAAGTGCATTACTGCCACCATCTGTTCTGGTGGAGATCTACTCTTTAGAGGTGCACTTATATGGGGGAACTTCAAATGCTCATAACTCCGGAACCCTAAGTTCTAGAGACTCAAGGGTGGTACCGTTGGACTCGGGGTACACACAAATGGGGGGATAGGACAAGGTCCCATGTCTCTATCTTGCTCCACTGAGGATCGGTCAAAGCTGACCCTGGTTAAAACCCCAAATTTTCACTCTCCCAACTCACTTATATGGGGGATCTTCAAATGTTCATAACTCCGGAACCCTAAGTCCTAGAGACTCAAGGGTGGTACCGTTGGACTCGGGGTACACACAAATGCGGGGCTAGGACAAGGTCCCATGTCTCTATCTTTCTCCCCTGAGGATCGGTCAAAGCTGACCCTGGTTAAAACACCAAGCCATGTACACTCTCAACAACCCGAAACACCAACTTCTGCTTGACAAAAAGTCCCACAAAAAGAGGGGTCCAAACCACTCCTAAGGCTCTGAAACGTGCTCCTAAACACTTTCTGGAGGAACACTTTTGGCCTCTCACCCTTAGGTAAATTTTCACTCTCCCAACTCACTTATATGGGGGATCTTCAAATGCTCATAACTCTGGAACCCTAAGTCCTAGAGACTCAAGGGTGGTACCGTTGGACTCGGGGTACACACAAATGGGGGGGTAGGACAAGGTCCCATGTCTCTATCTTTCTCACCTGAGGATCGGTCAAAGCTGACCCTGGTTAAAACACAAAGCCATGTACACTCTCAACAACCCTAAACACCAACTTCAGCTTGAGAAAAAGTAACACAAAAAGAGGGGTCCAAACCACTCCTAAGGCTCTGAAACGTGCTCCTAAACACTTTCTGGAGGAACACTTTTGGCCTCTCACCCTTAGGCAAATTTTCACTCTCCCAACTCACTTATATGGGGGATCTTCAAATGGTCATAACTCCGGAACCCTAAGTCCTAGAGACTCAAGGGTGGTACCGTTGGACTCGGGGTACACACAAATGGGGGGATAGGACAAGGTCCCATGTCTCTATCTTGCTCCAATGAGGATGGGTCAAAACTGACCCTGGTTAAAACCCCAAATTTTCACTCTCCCAACTCACTTATATGGGGGATCTTGAAATGCTCATAACTCCGGAACCCTAAGTCCTAGAGATCAAGGGTGGTACCGTTGGACTCGGGGTACACACAAATGGGGGGGTAGGACAAGGTCCCATGTCTCTATCTTTCTCACCTGAGGATCGGTCAAAGCTGACCCTGGTTAAAACACCAAGCCATGTACACTCTCAACAACCCTAAACACCAACTTCAGCTTGACAAAAAGTAACACAAAAAGAGGGGTCCAAACCACTCCTAAGGCTCTGAAACGTGCTCCTAAACACTTTCTGGAGGAACACTTTTGGCCTCTCACCCTTAGGCAAATTTTCACTCTCCCAACTCACTTATATGGGGGATCTTCAAATGGTCATAACTCCAGAACCCTAAGTCCTAGAGACTCAAGGGTGGTACCGTTGAACTCGGGGTACACACAAATGGGGGGATAGGACAAGGTCCCATGTCTCTATCTTGCTCCACTGAGGATCGGTCAAAGCTGACCCTGGTTAAAACCCCAAATTTTCACTCTCCCAACTCACTTATATGGGGGATCTTCAAATGCTCATAACTCTGGAACCCTAAGTCCTAGAGACTCAAGGGTGGTACCGTTGGACTCGGGGTACACACAAATGGGGGGCTAGGACAAGGTCCCATGTCTCTATCTTTCTCCCCTGAGGATCAGTCAAAGCTGACCCTGGTTAAAACACCAAGCCATGTACACTCTCAACAACCCGAAACACCAACTTCTGCTTGACAAAAAGTCCCACAAAAAGAGGGGTCCAAACCACTCCTAAGGCTCTGAAACGTGCTCCTAAACACTTTCTGGAGGAACACTTTTGGCCTCTCACCCTTAGGCAAATTTTCACTCTCCCAACTCACTTATATGGGGGAACTTCGAATGCTCATAACTCCGGAACCCTAAGTCCTAGAGACTCAAGGGTGGTACCGTTGGACTCGGGGTACACACAAATGGGGGGATAGAACAAGGTCCCATGTCTCTATCTTTCTCACCTGAGGATCGGTCAAAGCTGACCCTGGTTAAAACACCAAGCCATGTACACTCTCAACAACCCTAAACATCAACTTCAGCTTGACAAAAAGTAACACAAAAAGAGGGGTCCAAACCACTCCTAAGGCTCTGAAACGTGCTCCTAAACACTTTCTGGAGGAACACTTTTGGCCTCTCACCCTTAGGCAAATTTTCACTCTCCCAACTCACTTATATGGGGGAACTTCGAATGCTCATAACTCCGGAACCCTAAGTCCTAGAGACTCAAGGGTGGTACCGTTGGACTCGGGGTACACACAAATGGGGGGATAGGACAAGGTCCCATGTCTCTATCTTGCTCCACTGAGGATCGGTCAAAGCTGACCCTGGTTAAAACCCCAAATTTTCACTCTCCCAACTCACTTATATGGGGGATCTTCAAATGCTCATAACTCCGGAACCCTAAGTCCTAGAGACTCAAGGGTGGTACCGTTGGACTCGGGGTACACACAAATGGGGGGATAGGACAAGGTCCCATGTCTCTATCTTTCTCCACTGAGGATCGGTCAAAGCTGACCCTGGTTAAAACCCCAAATTTTCACTCTCCCAACTCACTTATATGGGGGATCTTGAAATGCTCATAACTCCGGAACCCTAAGTCCTAGAGACTCAAGGGTGGTACCGTTGGACTCGGGGTACACACAAATGCGGGGCTAGGACAAGGTCCCATGTCTCTATCTTTCTCCCCTGAGGATCGGTCAAAGCTGACCCTGGTTAAAACACCAAGCCATGTACACTCTCAACAACCCGAAACACCAACTTCAGCTTGACAAAAAGTCCCACAAAAAGAGGGGTCCAAACCACTCCTAAGGCTCTGAAACGTGCTCCTAAACACTTTCTGGAGGAACACTTCTGGCCTCTCACCCTTAGGCAAATTTTCACTCTCCCAACTCACTTATATGGGGGATCTTCAAATGCTCATAACTCCGGAACCCTAAGTCCTAGAGACTCAAGGGTGGTACCGTTGGACTCGGGGTACACACAAATGGGGGGATAGGACAAGGTCCCATGTCTCTATCTTGCTCCAATGAGGATGGGTCAAAACTGACCCTGGTTAAAACCCCAAATTTTCACTCTCCCAACTCACTTATATGGGGGATCTTCAAATGCTCATAACTCCGGAACCCTAAGTCCTACAGACTCAAGGGTGGTACCGTTGGACTCGGGGTACACACAAATGGGGGGGGTAGGACAAGGTCCCATGTCTCTATCTTTCTCACCTGAGAATCGGTCAAAGCTGACCCTGGTTAAAACACCAAGCCATGTACACTCTCAACAACCCTAAACACCAACTTCAGCTTGACAAAAAGTACCACAAAAAGAGGGGTCCAAACCACTCCTAAGGCTCTGAAACATGCTCCTAAACACTTTCTGGAGGAACACTTTTGGCCTCTCACCCTTAGGCAAATTTTCACTCTCCCAACTCACTTATATGGGGGATCTTCAAATGCTCATAACTCCGGAACCCTAAGTCCTAGAGACTCAAGGGTGGTACCGTTGGACTCGGGGTACACACAAATGGGGGGATAGAACAAGGTCCCATGTCTCTATCTTTCTCCCCTGAGTATCGGTCAAAGCTGACCCTGGTTAAAACACCAAGCCATGTACACTCTCAACAACCCTAAACACCAACTTCAGCTTGACAAAAAGTAACACAAAAAGAGGGGTCCAAACCACTCCTAAGGCTCTGAAACGTGCTCCTAAACACTTTCTGGAGGAACACTTTTGGCCTCTCACCCTTAGGCAAATTTTCACTCTCCAAACTCACTTATATGGGGGATCTTCAAATGCTCATAACTCCGGAACCCTAAGTCCTAGAGACTCAAGGGTGGTACCGTTGGACTCGGGGTACACACAAATGGGGGGGGGGGGGGGGGGGGGGGGTAGGACAAGGTCCCATGTCTCTATCTTTCTCACCTGAGAATCGGTCAAAGCTGACCCTGGTTAAAACACCAAGCCATGTACACTCTCAACAACCCTAAACACCAACTTCAGCTTGACAAAAAGTACCACAAAAAGAGGGGTCCAAACCACTCCTAAGGCTCTGAAACGTGCTCCTAAACACTTTCTGGAGGAAAACTTTTGGCCTCTCACCAGCGGCGGAGCCAGACAATTTTCATAGGGGTGGCCAGACTGAGACCATTGCTTACACAGGGGTGGCTGATTTAATGGTGTTTCTTAGTCACTCACTCACTCACTTATACAGGCAGTGACTGCCATGTAGTAACTGTTTTTTTTTTCAATAGCAGTGACACGGTGAAACTGTTTCGACTTTCATACTGTTAACAGCCTCAATTAGCAAACTTTGCCATATCTGTTTCAACCCCAGCATAGCCAAGTTATTCATAGCCTACATTAAGACAACAAACATTTCACACATAGTAAATCAAACTTACCTCCAACTTCTGGAAACGGGGAAAAGTCCACTCTTCTTCACTGGAAATGCAAGTAAACAGTGCATAGATAATGAGAGGGGAACCCCAGGTGAACTTCAATAATTACTTCTTCTCCTGCAATTCTGTTGGTAGTTGACATTCAGGTTAAGTGCATTACTGCCACCATCTGTTCTGGTGGAGATCTACTCTTTAGAGGTGCACTTATATGGGGGAACTTCAAATGCTCATAACTCCGGAACCCTAAGTTCTAGAGACTCAAGGGTGGTACCGTTGGACTCGGGGTACACACAAATGGGGGGATAGGACAAGGTCCCATGTCTCTATCTTGCTCCACTGAGGATCGGTCAAAGCTGACCCTGGTTAAAACCCCAAATTTTCACTCTCCCAACTCACTTATATGGGGGATCTTCAAATGTTCATAACTCCGGAACCCTAAGTCCTAGAGACTCAAGGGTGGTACCGTTGGACTCGGGGTACACACAAATGCGGGGCTAGGACAAGGTCCCATGTCTCTATCTTTCTCCCCTGAGGATCGGTCAAAGCTGACCCTGGTTAAAACACCAAGCCATGTACACTCTCAACAACCCGAAACACCAACTTCTGCTTGACAAAAAGTCCCACAAAAAGAGGGGTCCAAACCACTCCTAAGGCTCTGAAACGTGCTCCTAAACACTTTCTGGAGGAACACTTTTGGCCTCTCACCCTTAGGTAAATTTTCACTCTCCCAACTCACTTATATGGGGGATCTTCAAATGCTCATAACTCTGGAACCCTAAGTCCTAGAGACTCAAGGGTGGTACCGTTGGACTCGGGGTACACACAAATGGGGGGGTAGGACAAGGTCCCATGTCTCTATCTTTCTCACCTGAGGATCGGTCAAAGCTGACCCTGGTTAAAACACAAAGCCATGTACACTCTCAACAACCCTAAACACCAACTTCAGCTTGAGAAAAAGTAACACAAAAAGAGGGGTCCAAACCACTCCTAAGGCTCTGAAACGTGCTCCTAAACACTTTCTGGAGGAACACTTTTGGCCTCTCACCCTTAGGCAAATTTTCACTCTCCCAACTCACTTATATGGGGGATCTTCAAATGGTCATAACTCCAGAACCCTAAGTCCTAGAGACTCAAGGGTGGTACCGTTGAACTCGGGGTACACACAAATGGGGGGATAGGACAAGGTCCCATGTCTCTATCTTGCTCCACTGAGGATCGGTCAAAGCTGACCCTGGTTAAAACCCCAAATTTTCACTCTCCCAACTCACTTATATGGGGGATCTTCAAATGCTCATAACTCCGGAACCCTAAGTCCTAGAGACTCAAGGGTGGTACCGTTGGACTCGGGGTACACACAAATGGGGGGTAGGACAAGGTCCCATGTCTCTATGTTTCTCACCTGAGGATCGGTCAAAGCTGACCCTGGTTAAACCACCAAGCCATGTACACTCTCAACAACCCTAAACACCAACTTCTGCTTGACAAAAAGTAACACAAAAAGAGGGGTCCAAACCACTCCTAAGGCTCTGAAACGTGCTCCTAAACACTTTCTGGAGGAACACTTTTGGCCTCTCACCCTTAGGCAAATTTTCACTCTCCCAACTCACTTATATGGGGGAACTTCGAATGCTCATAACTCCGGAACCCTAAGTCCTAGAGACTCAAGGGTGGTACCGTTGGACTCGGGGTACACACAAATGGGGGGATAGAACAAGGTCCCA
Organism: Toxotes jaculatrix; assembly: GCF_017976425.1. Taxonomy (NCBI): domain Eukaryota; kingdom Metazoa; phylum Chordata; class Actinopteri; family Toxotidae; genus Toxotes; species Toxotes jaculatrix. The sequence goes on from NC_054401.1 coordinate 27,123,912, forward strand.
TGTCTCTATCTTTCTCACCTGAGGATCGGTCAAAGCTGACCCTGGTTAAAACACCAAGCCATGTACACTCTCAACAACCCTAAACATCAACTTCAGCTTGACAAAAAGTAACACAAAAAGAGGGGTCCAAACCACTCCTAAGGCTCTGAAACGTGCTCCTAAACACTTTCTGGAGGAACACTTTTGGCCTCTCACCCTTAGGCAAATTTTCACTCTCCCAACTCACTTATATGGGGGAACTTCGAATGCCCATAACTCCGGAACCCTAAGTCCTAGAGACTCAAGGGTGGTACCGTTGGACTCGGGGTACACACAAATGGGGGGATAGGACAAGGTCCCATGTCTCTATCTTGCTCCACTGAGGATCGGTCAAAGCTGACCCTGGTTAAAACCCCAAATTTTCACTCTCCCAACTCACTTATATGGGGGATCTTCAAATGCTCATAACTCCGGAACCCTAAGTCCTAGAGACTCAAGGGTGGTACCGTTGGACTCGGGGTACACACAAATGGGAGGATAGGACAAGGTCCCATGTCTCTATCTTTCTCCACTGAGGATCGGTCAAAGCTGACCCTGGTTAAAACACCAAGCCATGTACACTCTCAACAACCCGAAACACCAACTTCTGCTTGACAAAAAGTCCCACAAAAAGAGGGGTCCAAACCACTCCTAAGGCTCTGAAACGTGCTCCTAAACACTTTCTGGAGGAACACTTTTGGCCTCTCACCCTTAGGCAAATTTTCACTCTCCCAACTCACTTATATGGGGGAACTTCGAATGCTCATAACTCCGGAACCCTAAGTCCTAGAGACTCAAGGGTGGTACCGTTGGACTCGGGGTACACACAAATGGGGGGATAGAACAAGGTCCCATGTCTCTATCTTTCTCACCTGAGGATCGGTCAAAGCTGACCCTGGTTAAAACACCAAGCCATGTACACTCTCAACAACCCTAAACATCAACTTCAGCTTGACAAAAAGTAACACAAAAAGAGGGGTCCAAACCACTCCTAAGGCTCTGAAACGTGCTCCTAAACACTTTCTGGAGGAACACTTTTGGCCTCTCACCCTTAGGCAAATTTTCACTCTCCCAACTCACTTATATGGGGGAACTTCGAATGCTCATAACTCCGGAACCCTAAGTCCTAGAGACTCAAGGGTGGTACCGTTGGACTCGGGGTACACACAAATGGGGGGATAGGACAAGGTCCCATGTCTCTATCTTGCTCCAATGAGGATGGGTCAAAACTGACCCTGGTTAAAACCCCAAATTTTCACTCTCCCAACTCACTTATATGGGGGATCTTCAAATGCTCATAACTCCGGAACCCTAAGTCCTAGAGACTCAAGGGTGGTACCGTTGGACTCGGGGTACACACAAATGGGGGGGGTAGGACAAGGTCCCATGTCTCTATCTTTCTCACCTGAGAATCGGTCAAAGCTGACCCTGGTTAAAACACCAAGCCATGTACACTCTCAACAACCCTAAACACCAACTTCAGCTTGACAAAAAGTACCACAAAAAGAGGGGTCCAAACCACTCCTAAGGCTCTGAAACATGCTCCTAAACACTTTCTGGAGGAACACTTTTGGCCTCTCACCCTTAGGCAAATTTTCACTCTCCCAACTCACTTATATGGGGGATCTTCAAATGCTCATAACTCCGGAACCCTAAGTCCTAGAGACTCAAGGGTGGTACCGTTGGACTCGGGGTACACACAAATGGGGGGATAGAACAAGGTCCCATGTCTCTATCTTTCTCCCCTGAGTATCGGTCAAAGCTGACCCTGGTTAAAACACCAAGCCATGTACACTCTCAACAACCCTAAACACCAACTTCAGCTTGACAAAAAGTAACACAAAAAGAGGGGTCCAAACCACTCCTAAGGCTCTGAAACGTGCTCCTAAACACTTTCTGGAGGAACACTTTTGGCCTCTCACCCTTAGGCAAATTTTCACTCTCCAAACTCACTTATATGGGGGATCTTCAAATGCTCATAACTCCGGAACCCTAAGTCCTAGAGACTCAAGGGTGGTACCGTTGGACTCGGGGTACACACAAATGGGGGGGGGGGGGGGGGGGTAGGACAAGGTCCCATGTCTCTATCTTTCTCACCTGAGAATCGGTCAAAGCTGACCCTGGTTAAAACACCAAGCCATGTACACTCTCAACAACCCTAAACACCAACTTCAGCTTGACAAAAAGTACCACAAAAAGAGGGGTCCAAACCACTCCTAAGGCTCTGAAACGTGCTCCTAAACACTTTCTGGAGGAAAACTTTTGGCCTCTCACCAGCGGCGGAGCCAGACAATTTTCATAGGGGTGGCCAGACTGAGACCATTGCTTACACAGGGGTGGCTGATTTAATGGTGTTTCTTAGTCACTCACTCACTCACTTATACAGGCAGTGACTGCCATGTAGTAACTGTTTTTTTTTTCAATAGCAGTGACACGGTGAAACTGTTTCGACTTTCATACTGTTAACAGCCTCAATTAGCAAACTTTGCCATATCTGTTTCAACCCCAGCATAGCCAAGTTATTCATAGCCTACATTAAGACAACAAACATTTCACACATAGTAAATCAAACTTACCTCCAACTTCTGGAAACGGGGAAAAGTCCACTCTTCTTCACTGGAAATGCAAGTAAACAGTGCATAGATAATGAGAGGGGAACCCCAGGTGAACTTCAATAATTACTTCTTCTCCTGCAATTCTGTTGGTAGTTGACATTCAGGTTAAGTGCATTACTGCCACCATCTGTTCTGGTGGAGATCTACTCTTTAGAGGTGCACTTATATGGGGGAACTTCAAATGCTCATAACTCCGGAACCCTAAGTTCTAGAGACTCAAGGGTGGTACCGTTGGACTCGGGGTACACACAAATGGGGGGATAGGACAAGGTCCCATGTCTCTATCTTGCTCCACTGAGGATCGGTCAAAGCTGACCCTGGTTAAAACACAAAGCCATGTACACTCTCAACAACCCTAAACACCAACTTCAGCTTGAGAAAAAGTAACACAAAAAGAGGGGTCCAAACCACTCCTAAGGCTCTGAAACGTGCTCCTAAACACTTTCTGGAGGAACACTTTTGGCCTCTCACCCTTAGGCAAATTTTCACTCTCCCAACTCACTTATATGGGGGATCTTCAAATGGTCATAACTCCGGAACCCTAAGTCCTAGAGACTCAAGGGTGGTACCGTTGGACTCGGGGTACACACAAATGGGGGGATAGGACAAGGTCCCATGTCTCTATCTTGCTCCAATGAGGATGGGTCAAAACTGACCCTGGTTAAAACCCCAAATTTTCACTCTCCCAACTCACTTATATGGGGGATCTTCAAATGCTCATAACTCCGGAACCCTAAGTCCTAGAGACTCAAGGGTGGTACCGTTGGACTCGGGGTACACACAAATGGGGGGGTAGGACAAGGTCCCATGTCTCTATCTTTCTCACCTGAGGATCGGTCAAAGCTGACCCTGGTTAAAACACCAAGCCATGTACACTCTCAACAACCCTAAACACCAACTTCAGCTTGACAAAAAGTACCACAAAAAGAGGGGTCCAAACCACTCCTAAGGCTCTGAAACATGCTCCTAAACACTTTCTGGAGGAACACTTTTGGCCTCTCACCCTTAGGCAAATTTTCACTCTCCCAACTCACTTATATGGGGGAACTTCGAATGCTCATAACTCCGGAACCCTAAGTCCTAGAGACTCAAGGGTGGTACCGTTGGACTCGGGGTACACACAAGTGGGGGGATAGGACAAGGTCCCATGTCTCTATCTTGCTCCACTGAGGATGGGTCAAAACTGACCCTGGTTAAAACCCCAAATTTTCACTCTCCCAACTCACTTATATGGGGGATCTTCAAATGCTCATAACTCCGGAACCCTAAGTCCTAGAGACTCAAGGGTGGTACCGTTGGACTCGGGGTACACACAAATGGGGGGGGTAGGACAAGGTCCCATGTCTCTATCTTTCTCACCTGAGGATCGGTCAAAGCTGACCCTGGTTAAAACACCAAGCCATGTACACTCTCAACAACCCTAAACACCAACTTCAACTTGACAAAAAGTACCACAAAAAGAGGGGTCCAAACCACTCCTAAGGCTCTGAAACATGCTCCTAAACACTTTCTGGAGGAACACTTTTGGCTTCTCACCCTTAGGCAAATTTTCACTCTCCCAACTCACTTATATGGGGGATCTTCAAATGCTCATAACTCCGGAACCCTAAGTCCTAGAGACTCAAGGGTGGTACCGTTGGACTCGGGGTACACACAAATGGGGGGATAGAACAAGGTCCCATGTCTCTATCTTGCTCCACTGAGGATCGGTCAAAGCTGACCCTGGTTAAAACCCCAAATTTTCACTCTCCCAACTCACTTATATGGGGGATCTTCAAATGCTCATAACTCCGGAACCCTAAGTCCTAGAGACTCAAGGGTGGTACCGTTGGACTCGGGGTACACACAAATGGGGGGATAGAACAAGGTCCCATGTCTCTATCTTTCTCCCCTGAGGTTCGGTCAAGGCTGACCCTGGTTAAAACACCAAGCCATGTACACTCTCAACAACCCTAAACACCAACTTCAGCTTGACAAAAAGTACCACAAAAAGAGGGGTCCAAACCACTCCTAAGGCTCTGAAACATGCTCCTAAACACTTTCTGGAGGAACACTTTTGGCCTCTCACCCTTAGGCAAATTTTCACTCTCCCAACTCACTTATATGGGGGATCTTCAAATGCTCATAACTCCGGAACCCTAAGTCCTAGAGACTCAAGGGTGGTACCGTTGGACTCGGGGTACACACAAATGGGGGGATAGAACAAGGTCCCATGTCTCTATCTTTCTCCCCTGAGGTTCGGTCAAGGCTGACCCTGGTTAAAACACCAAGCCATGTACACTCTCAACAACCCTAAACACCAACTTCAGCTTGACAAAAAGTAACACAAAAAGAGGGGTCCAAACCACTCCTAAGGCTCTGAAATGTGCTCCTAAACACTTTCTGGAGGAACACTTTTGGCCTCTCACCCTTAGGCAAATTTCCACTCTCCCAACTCACTTATATGGGGGATCTTCAAATGCTCATAACTCCGGAACCCTAAGTCCTAGAGACTCAAGGGTGGTACCGTTGGACTCGGGGTACACACAAATGGGGGGATAGGACAAGGTCCCATGTCTCTATCTTGCTCCACTGAGGATCGGTCAAAGCTGACCCTGGTTAAAACCCCAAATTTTCACTCTCCCAACTCACTTATATGGGGGATCTTGAAATGCTCATAACTCCGGAACCCTAAGTCCTAGAGACTCAAGGGTGGTACCGTTGGACTCGGGGTACACACAAATGGGGGGGGTAGGACAAGGTCCCATGTCTCTATCTTTCTCACCTGAGGATCGGTCAAAGCTGACCATGGTTAAAACACCAAGCCATGTACACTCTCAACAACCCTAAACACCAACTTCAACTTGACAAAAAGTACCACAAAAAGAGGGGTCCAAACCACTCCTAAGGCTCTGAAACATGCTCCTAAACACTTTCTGGAGGAACACTTTTGGCCTCTCACCCTTAGGCAAATTTTCACTCTCCCAACTCACTTATATGGGGGATCTTCAAATGCTCATAACTCCGGAACCCTAAGTCCTAGAGACTCAAGGGTGGTACCGTTGGACTCGGGGTACACACAAATGGGGGGGGGGGGGGGGGTAGGACAAGGTCCCATGTCTCTATCTTTCTCCCCTGAGGATCGGTCAAAGCTGACCCTGGTTAAAACACCAAGCCATGTACACTCTCAACAACCCTAAACACCAACTTCAGCTTGACAAAAAGTAACACAAAAAGAGGGGTCCAAACCACTCCTAAGGCTCTGAAACGTGCTCCTAAACACTTTCTGGAGGAACAGTTTTGGCCTCTCACCCTTAGGCAAATTTTCACTCTCCCAACTCACTTGTATGGGGGAACTTCGAATGCTCATAACTCCGGAACCCTAAGTCCTAGAGACTCAAGGGTGGTACCGTTGGACTCGGGGTACAAACAAATGGGGGGATAGGACAAGGTCCCATGTCTCTATCTTGCTCCACTGAGGATGGGTCAAAACTGACCCTGGTTAAAACCCCAAATTTTCACTCTCCCAACTCACTTATATGGGGGATCTTCAAATGCTCATAACTCCGGAACCCTAAGTCCTAGAGACTCAAGGGTGGTACCGTTGGACTCGGGGTACACACAAATGGGGGGGTAGGACAAGGTCCCATGTCTCTATGTTTCTCACCTGAGGATCGGTCAAAGCTGACCCTGGTTAAAACACCAAGCCATGTACACTCTCAACAACCCTAAACACCAACTTCAGCTTGACAAAAAGTAACACAAAAAGAGGGGTCCAAACCACTCCTAAGGCTCTGAAACGTGCTCCTAAACACTTTCTGGAGGAACAGTTTTGGCCTCTCACCCTTAGGCAAATTTTCACTCTCCCAACTCACTTATATGGGGGAACTTCGAATGCTCATAACTCCGGAACCCTAAGTCCTAGAGACTCAAGGGTGGTACCGTTGGACTCGGGCTACAAACAAATGGGGGGATAGGACAAGGTCCCATGTCTCTATCTTGCTCCACTGAGGATGGGTCAAAACTGACCCTGGTTAAAACCCCAAATTTTCACTCTCCCAACTCACTTATATGGGGGATCTTCAAATGCTCATAACTCCGGAACCCTAAGTCCTAGAGACTCAAGGGTGGTACCGTTGGACTCGGGGTACACACAAATGGGGGGGTAGGACAAGGTCCCATGTCTCTATGTTTCTCACCTGAGGATCGGTCAAAGCTGACCCTGGTTAAAACACCAAGCCATGTACACTCTCAACAACCCTAAACACCAACTTCAGCTTGACAAAAAGTAACACAAAAAGAGGGGTCCAAACCACTCCTAAGGCTCTGAAACGTGCTCCTAAACACTTTCTGGAGGAAAACTTTTGGCCTCTCACCAGCGGCGGAGCCAGACAATTTTCATAGGGGTGGCCAGACTGAGACCATTGCTTACACAGGGGTGGCTGATTTAATGGTGTTTCTTAGTCACTCACTCACTCACTTATACAGGCAGTGACTGCCATGTAGTAACTGTTTTTTTTTCAATAGCAGTGACACGGTGAAACTGTTTCGACTTTCATACTGTTAACAGCCTCAATTAGCAAACTTTGCCATATCTGTTTCAACCCCAGCATAGCCAAGTTATTCATAGCCTACATTAAGACAACAAACATTTCACACATAGTAAATCAAACTTACCTCCAACTTCTGGAAACGGGGAAAAGTCCACTCTTCTTCACTGGAAATGCAAGTAAACAGTGCATAGATAATGAGAGGGGAACCCCAGGTGAACTTCAATAATTACTTCTTCTCCTGCAATTCTGTTGGTAGTTGACATTCAGGTTAAGTGCATTACTGCCACCATCTGTTCTGGTGGAGATCTACTCTTTAGAGGTGCACTTATATGGGGGAACTTCAAATGCTCATAACTCCGGAACCCTAAGTTCTAGAGACTCAAGGGTGGTACCGTTGGACTCGGGGTACACACAAATGGGGGGCTAGGACAAGGTCCCATGTCTCTATGTTTCTCACCTGAGGATCGGTCAAAGCTGACCCTGGTTAAACCACCAAGCCATGTACACTCTCAACAACCCTAAACACCAACTTCAGCTTGACAAAAAGTAACACAAAAAGAGGGGTCCAAACCACTCCTAAGGCTCTGAAACGTGCTCCTAAACACTTTCTGGAGGAACAGTTTTGGCCTCTCACCCTTAGGCAAATTTTCACTCTCCCAACTCACTTATATGGGGGAACTTCGAATGCTCATAACTCCGGAACCCTAAGTCCTAGAGACTCAAGGGTGGTACCGTTGGACTCGGGCTACAAACAAATGGGGGGATAGGAACAAGGTCCCATGTCTCTATCTTGCTCCACTGAGGATGGGTCAAAACTGACCCTGGTTAAAACCCCAAATTTTCACTCTCCCAACTCACTTATATGGGGGATCTTCAAATGCTCATAACTCCGGAACCCTAAGTCCTAGAGACTCAGGGGTGGTACCGTTGGACTCGGGGTACACACAAATGGGGGGGTAGGACAAGGTCCCATGTCTCTATGTTTCTCACCTGAGGATCGGTCAAAGCTGACCCTGGTTAAACCACCAAGCCATGTTCACTCTCAACAACCCTAAACACCAACTTCAGCTTGACAAAAAGTAACACAAAAAGAGGGGTCCAAACCACTCCTAAGGCTCTGAAACGTGCTCCTAAACACTTTCTGGAGGAACACTTTTGGCCTCTCACCCTTAGGCAAATTTTCACTCTCCCAACTCACTTATATGGGGGATCTTAAAATGGTCATAACTCCGGAACCCTAAGTCCTAGAGACTCAAGGGTGGTACCGTTGGACTCGGGGTACACACAAATGGGGGAATAGGACAAGGTCCCATGTCTCTATCTTGCTCCACTGAGGATGGGTCAAAGCTGACCCTGGTTAAAACCCCAAATTTTCACTCTCCCAACTCACTTATATGGGGGATCTTCAAATGCTCATAACTCCGGAACCCTAAGTCCTAGAGACTCAAGGGTGGTACCGTTGGACTCGGGGTACACACAAATGGGGGGATAGGACAAGGTCCCATGTCTCTATCTTGCCCCACTGAGGATGGGTCAAAACTGACCCTGGTTAAAACCCCAAATTTTCACTCTCCCAACTCACTTATATGGGGGATATTCAAATGCTCATAACTCCGGAACCCTAAGTCCTAGAGACTCAAGGGTGGTACCGTTGGACTCGGGGTACACACAAATGGGGGGGTAGGACAAGGTCCCATGTCTCTATCTTTCTCACCTGAGGATCGGTCAAAGCTGACCCTGGTTAAAACACCAAGCCATGTACACTCTCAACAACCCTAAACACCAACTTCAACTTGACAAAAAGTACCACAAAAAGAGGGGTCCAAACCACTCCTAAGGCTCTGAAACATGCTCCTAAACACTTTCTGGAGGAACACTTTTGGCCTCTCACCCTTAGGCAAATTTTCACTCTCCCAACTCACTTATATGGGGGATCTTCAAATGGTCATAACTCCGGAACCCTAAGTCCTAGAGACTCAAGGGTGGTACCGTTGGACTCGGGGTACACACAAATGGGGGGGTAGGACAAGGTCCCATGTCTCTATCTTTCTCACCTGAGGATCGGTCAAAGCTGACCATGGTTAAAACACCAAGCCATGTACACTCTCAACAACCCTAAACACCAACTTCAACTTGACAAAAAGTACCACAAAAAGAGGGGTCCAAACCACTCCTAAGGCTCTGAAACATGCTCCTAAACACTTTCTGGAGGAACACTTTTGGCCTCTCACCCTTAGGCAAATTTTCACTCTCCCAACTCACTTATATGGGGGATCTTCAAATGCTCATAACTCCGGAACCCTAAGTCCTAGAGACTCAAGGGTGGTACCGTTGGACTCGGGGTACACACAAATGGGGGGATAGAACAAGGTCCCATGTCTCTATCTTGCTCCACTGAGGATCGGTCAAAGCTGACCCTGGTTAAAACCCCAAATTTTCACTCTCCCAACTCACTTATATGGGGGATCTTCAAATGCTCATAACTCCGGAACCCTAAGTCCTAGAGACTCAAGGGTGGTACCGTTGAACTCGGGGTACACACAAATGGGGGGATAGAACAAGGTCCCATGTCTCTATCTTTCTCCCCTGAGGATCGGTCAAAGCTGACCCTGGTTAAAACACCAAGCCATGTACACTCTCAACAACCCTAAACACCAACTTCAGCTTGACAAAAAGTAACACAAAAAGAGGGGTCCAAACCACTCCTAAGGCTCTGAAACGTGCTCCTAAACACTTTCTGGAGGAACACTTTTGGCCTCTCACCCTTAGGCAAATTTTCACTCTCCCAACTCACTTATATGGGGGATCTTCAAATGCTCATAACTCCGGAACCCTAAGTCCTAGAGACTCAAGGGTGGTACCGTTGGACTCGGGGTACACACAAATGGGGGGGGGGGGGGGGGGGGGGGGGGTAGGACAAGGTCCCATATCTCTATGTTTCTCACCTGAGGATCGGTCAAAGCTGACCCTGGTTAAACCACCAAGCCATGTACACTCTCAACAACCCTAAACACCAACTTCAGCTTGACAAAAAGTAACACAAAAAGAGGGTCCAAACCACTCCTAAGGCTCTGAAACGTGCTCCTAAACACTTTCTGGAGGAACAGTTTTGGCCTCTCACCCTTAGGCAAATTTTCACTCTCCCAACTCACTTATATGGGGGAACTTCGAATGCTCATAACTCCGGAACCCTAAGTCCTAGAGACTCAAGGGTGGTACCGTTGGACTCGGGCTACAAACAAATGGGGGGATAGGACAAGGTCCCATGTCTCTATCTTGCTCCACTGAGGATGGGTCAAAACTGACCCTGGTTAAAACCCCAAATTTTCACTCTCCCAACTCACTTATATGGGGGATCTTCAAATGCTCATAACTCCGGAACCCTAAGTCCTAGAGACTCAAGGGTGGTACCGTTGGACTCGGGGTACACACAAATGGGGGGATAGTACAAGGTCCATGTCTCTATCCTTCTCACCTGAGGATCGGTCAAAGCTGACCCTGGTTAAAACACCAAGCCATGTACACTCTCAACAACCCGAAACACCAACTTCAGCTTGACAAAAAGTACCACAAAAAGAGGGGTCCAAACCACTCCTAAGGCTCTGAAACGTGCTCCTAAACACTTTCTGGAGGAACACTTTTGGCCTCTCACCCTTAGGCAAATTTTCACTCTCCCAACTCACTTATATGGGGGAACTTCGAATGCTCATAACTCCGGAACCCTAAGTCCTAGAGACTCAAGGGTGGTACCGTTGGACTCGGGGTACAAACAAATGGGGGGATAGGACAAGGTCCCATGTCTCTATCTTGCTCCACTGAGGATCGGTCAAAGCTGACCCTGGTTAAAACCCCAAATTTTCACTCTCCCAACTCACTTATATGGGGGATCTTGAAATGCTCATAACTCCGGAACCCTAAGTCCTAGAGACTCAAGGGTGGTACCGTTGGACTCGGGGTACACACAAATGGGGGGCTAGGACAAGGTCCATGTCTCTATCTTTCTCCCCTGAGGATCGGTCAAAAGCTGAACCTGGTTAAAACACCAAGCCATGTACACTCTCAACAACCCGAAACAACCAACTTCAGCTTGACAAAAAGTCCCACAAAAAAGAGGGGTCCAAACCACTCCTAAGGCTCTGAAACGTGCTCCTAAACACTTTCTGGAGGAACACTTTTGGCCTCTCACCCTTAGGCAAATTTTCACTCTCCCAACTCACTTATATGGGGGATCTTCAAATGCTCATAACTCCGGAACCCTAAGTCCTAGAGACTCAAGGGTGGTACCGTTGGACTCGGGGTACACACAAATGAAGGGGTAGGACAAGGTCCCATGTCTCTATCTTTCTCACCTGAGGATCGGTCAAAGCTGACCCTGGTTAAAACCCCAAATTTTCACTCTCCCAACTCACTTATATGGGGGATCTTCAAATGCTCATAACTCCGGAACCCTAAGTCCTAGAGACTCAAGGGTGGTGCCGTTGGACTCGGGGTACACACAAATGGGGGGCTAGGACAAGGTCCCATGTCTCTATCTTTCTCCCCTGAGGATCAGTCAAAGCTGACCCTGGTTAAAACACCAAGCCATGTACACTCTCAACAACCCGAAACACCAACTTCTGCTTGACAAAAAGTCCCACAAAAAGAGGGGTCCAAACCACTCCTAAGGCTCTGAAACGTGCTCCTAAACACTTTCTGGAGGAACACTTTTGGCCTCTCACCCTTAGGCAAATTTTCACTCTCCCAACTCACTTATATGGGGGAACTTCGAATGCTCATAACTCCGGAACCCTAAGTCCTAGAGACTCAAGGGTGGTACCGTTGGACTCGGGGTACACACAAATGGGGGGATAGAACAAGGTCCCATGTCTCTATCTTTCTCACCTGAGGATCGGTCAAAGCTGACCCTGGTTAAAACACAAAGCCATGTACACTCTCAACAACCCTAAACACCAACTTCAGCTTGACAAAAAGTAACACAAAAAGAGGGGTCCAAACCACTCCTAAGGCTCTGAAACGTGCTCCTAAACACTTTCTGGAGGAACACTTTTGGCCTCTCACCCTTAGGCAAATTTTCACTCTCCCAACTCACTTATATGGGGGAACTTCGAATGCTCATAACTCCGGAACCCTAAGTCCTAGAGACTCAAGGGTGGTACCGTTGGACTCGGGGTACACACAAATGGGGGGATAGAACAAGGTCCCATGTTTCTATCTTTCTCACCTGAGGATCGGTCAAAGCTGACCCTGGTTAAAACACCAAGCCATGTACACTCTCAACAACCCTAAACACCAACTTCAGCTTGACAAAAAGTAACACAAAAAGAGGGGTCCAAACCACTCCTAAGGCTCTGAAACGTGCTCCTAAACACTTTCTGGAGGAACACTTTTGGCCTCTCACCCTTAGGCAAATTTTCACTCTCCCAACTCACTTATATGGGGGAACTTCGAATGCTCATAACTCCGGAACCCTAAGTCCTAGAGACTCAAGGGTGGTACCGTTGGACTCGGGGGTACACACAAATGGGGGGATAGGACAAGGTCCCATGTCTCTATCTTGCTCCACTGAGGATCGGTCAAAGCTGACCCTGGTTAAAACCCCAAATTTTCACTCTCCCAACTCACTTATATGGGGGATCTTCAAATGCTCATAACTCCGGAACCCTAAGTCCTAGAGACTCAAGGGTGGTACCGTTGGACTCGGGGTACACACAAATGGGGGGCTAGGACAAGGTCCCATGTCTCTATCTTTCTCCCCTGAGGATCAGTCAAAGCTGACCCTGGTTAAAACACCAAGCCATGTACACTCTCAACAACCCGAAACACCAACTTCTGCTTGACAAAAAGTCCCACAAAAAGAGGGGTCCAAACCACTCCTAAGGCTCTGAAACGTGCTCCTAAACACTTTCTGGAGGAACACTTTTGGCCTCTCACCCTTAGGCAAATTTTCACTCTCCCAACTCACTTATATGGGGGAACTTCGAATGCTCATAACTCCGGAACCCTAAGTCCTAGAGACTCAAGGGTGGTACCGTTGGACTCGGGGTACACACAAATGGGGGGATAGAACAAGGTCCCATGTCTCTATCTTTCTCACCTGAGGATCGGTCAAAGCTGACCCTGGTTAAAACACCAAGCCATGTACACTCTCAACAACCCTAAACACCAACTTCAGCTTGACAAAAAGTAACACAAAAAGAGGGGTCCAAACCACTCCTAAGGCTCTGAAACGTGCTCCTAAACACTTTCTGGAGGAAAACTTTTGGCCTCTCACCAGCGGCGGAGCCAGACAATTTTCATAGGGGTGGCCAGACTGAGACCATTGCTTACACAGGGGTGGCTTATTTAATGGTGTTTCTTAGTCACTCACTCACTCACTTATACAGGCTGTGACTGCCATGTAGTAACTGTTTTTTTTTTCAATAGCAGTGACACGGTGAAACTGTTTCGACTTTCATACTGTTAACAGCCTCAATTAGCAAACTTTGCCATATCTGTTTCAACCCCAGCATAGCCAAGTTATTCATAGCCTACATTAAGACAACAAACATTTCACACATAGTAAATCAAACTTACCTCCAACTTCTGGAAACGGGGAAAAGTCCACTCTTCTTCACTGGAAATGCAAGTAAACAGTGCATAGATAATGAGAGGGGAACCCCAGGTGAACTTCAATAATTACTTCTTCTCCTGCAATTCTGTTGGTAGTTGACATTCAGGTTAAGTGCATTACTGCCACCATCTGTTCTGGTGGAGATCTACTCTTTAGAGGTGCACTTATATGGGGGAACTTCAAATGCTCATAACTCCGGAACCCTAAGTTCTAGAGACTCAAGGGTGGTACCGTTGGACTCGGGGTACACACAAATGGGGGGCTAGGACAAGGTCCCATGTCTCTATGTTTCTCACCTGAGGATCGGTCAAAGCTGACCCTGGTTAAACCACCAAGCCATGTACACTCTCAACAACCCTAAACACCAACTTCAGCTTGACAAAAAGTAACACAAAAAGAGGGGTCCAAACCACTCCTAAGGCTCTGAAACGTGCTCCTAAACACTTTCTGGAGGAACAGTTTTGGCCTCTCACCCTTAGGCAAATTTTCACTCTCCCAACTCACTTATATGGGGGAACTTCGAATGCTCATAACTCCGGAACCCTAAGTCCTAGAGACTCAAGGGTGGTACCGTTGGACTCGGGCTACAAACAAATGGGGGGATAGGACAAGGTCCCATGTCTCTATCTTGCTCCACTGAGGATGGGTCAAAACTGACCCTGGTTAAAACCCCAAATTTTCACTCTCCCAACTCACTTATATGGGGGATCTTCAAATGCTCATAACTCCGGAACCCTAAGTCCTAGAGACTCAGGGGTGGTACCGTTGGACTCGGGGTACACACAAATGGGGGGGTAGGACAAGGTCCCATGTCTCTATGTTTCTCACCTGAGGATCGGTCAAAGCTGACCCTGGTTAAACCACCAAGCCATGTTCACTCTCAACAACCCTAAACACCAACTTCAGCTTGACAAAAAGTAACACAAAAAGAGGGGTCCAAACCACTCCTAAGGCTCTGAAACGTGCTCCTAAACACTTTCTGGAGGAACACTTTTGGCCTCTCACCCTTAGGCAAATTTTCACTCTCCCAACTCACTTATATGGGGGATCTTAAAATGGTCATAACTCCGGAACCCTAAGTCCTAGAGACTCAAGGGTGGTATCGTTGGACTCGGGGTACACACAAATGGGGGAATAGGACAAGGTCCCATGTCTCTATCTTGCTCCACTGAGGATGGGTCAAAGCTGACCCTGGTTAAAACCCCAAATTTTCACTCTCCCAACTCACTTATATGGGGGATCTTCAAATGCTCATAACTCCGGAACCCTAAGTCCTAGAGACTCAAGGGTGGTACCGTTGGACTCGGGGTACACACAAATGGGGGGGTAGGACAAGGTCCCATGTCTCTATCTTTCTCACCTGAGGATCGGTCAAAGCTGACCCTGGTTAAAACACCAAGCCATGTACACTCTCAACAACCCTAAACACCAACTTCAACTTGACAAAAAGTACCACAAAAAGAGGGGTCCAAACCACTCCTAAGGCTCTGAAACATGCTCCTAAACACTTTCTGGAGGAACACTTTTGGCCTCTCACCCTTAGGCAAATTTTCACTCTCCCAACTCACTTATATGGGGGATCTTCAAATGCTCATAACTCCGGAACCCTAAGTCCTAGAGACTCAAGGGTGGTACCGTTGGACTCGGGGTACACACAAATGGGGGGGTAGGACAAGGTCCCATGTCTCTATCTTTCTCACCTGAGGATCGGTCAAAGCTGACCATGGTTAAAACACCAAGCCATGTACACTCTCAACAACCCTAAACACCAACTTCAACTTGACAAAAAGTACCACAAAAAGAGGGGTCCAAACCACTCCTAAGGCTCTGAAACATGCTCCTAAACACTTTCTGGAGGAACACTTTTGGCCTCTCACCCTTAGGCAAATTTTCACTCTCCCAACTCACTTATATGGGGGATCTTCAAATGCTCATAACTCCGGAACCCTAAGTCCTAGAGACTCAAGGGTGGTACCGTTGGACTCGGGGTACACACAAATGGGGGGATAGAACAAGGTCCCATTTCTCTATCTTGCTCCACTGAGGATCGGTCAAAGCTGACCCTGGTTAAAACCCCAAATTTTCACTCTCCCAACTCACTTATATGGGGGATCTTCAAATGCTCATAACTCCGGAACCCTAAGTCCTAGAGACTCAAGGGTGGTACCGTTGAACTCGGGGTACACACAAATGGGGGGATAGAACAAGGTCCCATGTCTCTATCTTTCTCCCCTGAGGATCGGTCAAAGCTGACCCTGGTTAAAACACCAAGCCATGTACACTCTCAACAACCCTAAACACCAACTTCAGCTTGACAAAAAGTAACACAAAAAGAGGGGTCCAAACCACTCCTAAGGCTCTGAAACGTGCTCCTAAACACTTTCTGGAGGAACACTTTTGGCCTCTCACCCTTAGGCAAATTTTCACTCTCCCAACTCACTTATATGGGGGATCTTCAAATGCTCATAACTCCGGAACCCTAAGTCCTAGAGACTCAAGGGTGGTACCGTTGGACTCGGGGTACACACAAATGAAGGGGTAGGACAAGGTCCCATGTCTCTATCTTTCTCACCTGAGGATCGGTCAAAGCTGACCCTGGTTAAAACCCCAAATTTTCACTCTCCCAACTCACTTATATGGGGGATCTTCAAATGCTCATAACTCCGGAACCCTAAGTCCTAGAGACTCAAGGGTGGTACCGTTGGACTCGGGGTACACACAAATGGGGGGCTAGGACAAGGTCCCATGTCTCTATCTTTCTCCCCTGAGGATCAGTCAAAGCTGACCCTGGTTAAAACACCAAGCCATGTACACTCTCAACAACCCGAAACACCAACTTCTGCTTGACAAAAAGTCCCACAAAAAGAGGGGTCCAAACCACTCCTAAGGCTCTGAAACGTGCTCCTAAACACTTTCTGGAGGAACACTTTTGGCCTCTCACCCTTAGGCAAATTTTCACTCTCCCAACTCACTTATATGGGGGAACTTCGAATGCTCATAACTCCGGAACCCTAAGTCCTAGAGACTCAAGGGTGGTACCGTTGGACTCGGGGTACACACAAATGGGGGGATAGAACAAGGTCCCATGTTTCTATCTTTCTCACCTGAGGATCGGTCAAAGCTGACCCTGGTTAAAACACCAAGCCATGTACACTCTCAACAACCCTAAACACCAACTTCAGCTTGACAAAAAGTAACACAAAAAGAGGGGTCCAAACCACTCCTAAGGCTCTGAAACGTGCTCCTAAACACTTTCTGGAGGAACACTTTTGGCATCTCACCCTTAGGCAAATTTTCACTCTCCCAACTCACTTATATGGGGGAACTTCGAATGCTCATAACTCCGGAACCCTAAGTCCTAGAGACTCAAGGGTGGTACCGTTGGACTCGGGGTACACACAAATGGGGGGATAGGACAAGGTCCCATGTCTCTATCTTGCTCCACTGAGGATCGGTCAAAGCTGACCCTGGTTAAAACCCCAAATTTTCACTCTCCCAACTCACTTATATGGGGGATCTTCAAATGCTCATAACTCCGGAACCCTAAGTCCTAGAGACTCAAGGGTGGTACCGTTGGACTCGGGGTACACACAAATGGGGGGCTAGGACAAGGTCCCATGTCTCTATCTTTCTCCCCTGAGGATCAGTCAAAGCTGACCCTGGTTAAAACACCAAGCCATGTACACTCTCAACAACCCGAAACACCAACTTCTGCTTGACAAAAAGTCCCACAAAAAGAGGGGTCCAAACCACTCCTAAGGCTCTGAAACGTGCTCCTAAACACTTTCTGGAGGAACACTTTTGGCCTCTCACCCTTAGGCAAATTTTCACTCTCCCAACTCACTTATATGGGGGAACTTCGAATGCTCATAACTCCGGAACCCTAAGTCCTAGAGACTCAAGGGTGGTACCGTTGGACTCGGGGTACACACAAATGGGGGGATAGAACAAGGTCCCATGTCTCTATCTTTCTCACCTGAGGATCGGTCAAAGCTGACCCTGGTTAAAACACCAAGCCATGTACACTCTCAACAACCCTAAACACCAACTTCAGCTTGACAAAAAGTAACACAAAAAGAGGGGTCCAAACCACTCCTAAGGCTCTGAAACGTGCTCCTAAACACTTTCTGGAGGAACACTTTTGGCCTCTCACCCTTAGGCAAATTTTCACTCTCCCAACTCACTTATATGGGGGAACTTCGAATGCTCATAACTCCGGAACCCTAAGTCCTAGAGACTCAAGGGTGGTACCGTTGGACTCGGGGTACACACAAATGGGGGGATAGGACAAGGTCCCATGTCTCTATCTTGCTCCACTGAGGATCGGTCAAAGCTGACCCTGGTTAAAACCCCAAATTTTCACTCTCCCAACTCACTTATATGGGGGATCTTCAAATGCTCATAACTCCGGAACCCT
Source organism: Toxotes jaculatrix (assembly GCF_017976425.1). NCBI lineage: Eukaryota > Metazoa > Chordata > Actinopteri > Toxotidae > Toxotes > Toxotes jaculatrix. The sequence continues at coordinate 27,142,104 of NC_054401.1, forward strand.
AAGTCCTAGAGACTCAAGGGTGGTACCGTTGGACTCGGGGTACACACAAATGGGGGGATAGGACAAGGTCCCATGTCTCTATCTTTCTCCACTGAGGATCGGTCAAAGCTGACCCTGGTTAAAACCCCAAATTTTCACTCTCCCAACTCACTTATATGGGGGATCTTCAAATGCTCATAACTCCGGAACCCTAAGTCCTAGAGACTCAAGGGTGGTACCGTTGGACTCGGGGTACACACAAATGCGGGGCTAGGACAAGGTCCCATGTCTCTATCTTTCTCCCCTGAGGATCGGTCAAAGCTGACCCTGGTTAAAACACCAAGCCATGTACACTCTCAACAACCCGAAACACCAACTTCAGCTTGACAAAAAGTCCCACAAAAAGAGGGGTCCAAACCACTCCTAAGGCTCTGAAACGTGCTCCTAAACACTTTCTGGAGGAACACTTTTGGCCTCTCACCCTTAGGCAAATTTTCACTCTCCCAACTCACTTATATGGGGGATCTTCAAATGCTCATAACTCCGGAACCCTAAGTCCTAGAGACTCAAGGGTGGTACCGTTGGACTCGGGGTACACACAAATGGGGGGATAGGACAAGGTCCCATGTCTCTATCTTTCTCACCTGAGGATCGGTCAAAGCTGACCCTGGTTAAAACACCAAGCCATGTACACTCTCAACAACCCTAAACACCAACTTCAGCTTGACAAAAAGTACCACAAAAAGAGGGGTCCAAACCACTCCTAAGGCTCTGAAACGTGCTCCTAAACACTTTCTGGAGGAACACTTTTGGCCTCTCACCCTTAGGAAAATTTTCACTCTCCCAACTCACTTATATGGGGGATCTTAAAATGGTCATAACTCCGGAACCCTAAGTCCTAGAGACTCAAGGGTGGTACCGTTGGACTCGGGGTACACACAAATGGGGGGATAGGACAAGGTCCCATGTCTCTATCTTGCTCCACTGAGGATGGGTCAAAACTGACCCTGGTTAAAACCCCAAATTTTCACTCTCCCAACTCACTTATATGGGGGATCTTCAAATGCTCATGACTCCGGAACCCTAAGTCCTAGAGACTCAAGGGTGGTACCGTTGGACTCGGGGTACACACAAATGGGGGGGTAGGACAAGGTCCCATGTCTCTATCTTTCTCACCTGAGGATCGGTCAAAGCTGACCCTGGTTAAAACACCAAGCCATGTACACTCTCAACAACCCTAAACACCAACTTCAACTTGACAAAAAGTACCACAAAAAGAGGGGTCCAAACCACTCCTAAGGCTCTGAAACATGCTCCTAAACACTTTCTGGAGGAACACTTTTGGCTTCTCACCCTTAGGCAAATTTTCACTCTCCCAACTCACTTATATGGGGGATCTTCAAATGCTCATAACTCCGGAACCCTAAGTCCTAGAGACTCAAGGGTGGTACCGTTGGACTCGGGGTACACACAAATGGGGGGGGGGGGGGGGGGGGTAGGACAAGGTCCCATGTCTCTATCTTGCTCCACTGAGGATCGGTCAAAGCTGACCCTGGTTAAAACACCAAGCCATGTACACTCTCAACAACCCTAAACACCAACTTCAGCTTGACAAAAAGTACCACAAAAAGAGGGGTCCAAACCACTCCTAAGGCTCTGAAACATGCTCCTAAACACTTTCTGGAGGAACACTTTTGGCCTCTCACCCTTAGGCAAATTTTCACTCTCCCAACTCACTTATATGGGGGATCTTCAAATGGTCATAACTCCGGAACCCTAAGTCCTAGAGACTCAAGGGTGGTACCGTTGGACTCGGGGTACACACAAATGGGGGGATAGAACAAGGTCCCATGTCTCTATCTTGCTCCACTGAGGATCGGTCAAAGCTGACCCTGGTTAAAACCCCAAATTTTCACTCTCCCAACTCACTTATATGGGGGATCTTCAAATGCTCATAACTCCGGAACCCTAAGTCCTAGAGACTCAAGGGTGGTACCGTTGGACTCGGGGTACACACAAATGGGGGGATAGAACAAGGTCCCATGTCTCTATCTTTCTCCCCTGAGTATCGGTCAAAGCTGACCCTGGTTAAAACATCAAGCCATGTACACTCTCAACAACCCTAAACACCAACTTCAGCTTGACAAAAAGTAACACAAAAAGAGGGGTCCAAACCACTCCTAAGGCTCTGAAACGTGCTCATAAACACTTTCTGGAGGAACACTTTTGGCCTCTCACCCTTAGGCAAATTTTCACTCTCCCAACTCACTTATATGGGGGATCTTCAAATGCTCATAACTCCGGAACCCTAAGTCCTAGAGACTCAAGGGTGGTACCGTTGGACTCGGGGTACACACAAATGGGGGGGTAGGACAAGGTCCCATGTCTCTATGTTTCTCACCTGAGGATCGGTCAAAGCTGACCCTGGTTAAAACACCAAGCCATGTACACTCTCAACAACCCTAAACACCAACTTCAGCTTGACAAAAAGTAACACAAAAAGAGGGGTCCAAACCACTCCTAAGGCTCTGAAACGTGCTCCTAAACACTTTCTGGAGGAAAACTTTTGGCCTCTCACCAGCGGCGGAGCCAGACAATTTTCATAGGGGTGGCCAGACTGAGACCATTGCTTACACAGGGGTGGCTGATTTAATGGTGTTTCTTAGTCACTCACTCACTCACTTATACAGGCAGTGACTGCCATGTAGTAACTGTTTTTTTTTCAATAGCAGTGACACGGTGAAACTGTTTCGACTTTCATACTGTTAACAGCCTCAATTAGCAAACTTTGCCATATCTGTTTCAACCCCAGCATAGCCAAGTTATTCATAGCCTACATTAAGACAACAAACATTTCACACATAGTAAATCAAACTTACCTCCAACTTCTGGAAACGGGGAAAAGTCCACTCTTCTTCACTGGAAATGCAAGTAAACAGTGCATAGATAATGAGAGGGGAACCCCAGGGGAACTTCAATAATTACTTCTTCTCCTGCAATTCTGTTGGTAGTTGACATTCAGGTTAAGTGCATTACTGCCACCATCTGTTCTGGTGGAGATCTACTCTTTAGAGGTGCACTTATATGGGGGAACTTCAAATGCTCATAACTCCGGAACCCTAAGTTCTAGAGACTCAAGGGTGGTACCGTTGGACTCGGGGTACACACAAATGGGGGGCTAGGACAAGGTCCCATGTCTCTATGTTTCTCACCTGAGGATCGGTCAAAGCTGACCCTGGTTAAACCACCAAGCCATGTACACTCTCAACAACCCTAAACACCAACTTCAGCTTGACAAAAAGTAACACAAAAAGAGGGGTCCAAACCACTCCTAAGGCTCTGAAACGTGCTCCTAAACACTTTCTGGAGGAACAGTTTTGGCCTCTCACCCTTAGGCAAATTTTCACTCTCCCAACTCACTTATATGGGGGAACTTCGAATGCTCATAACTCCGGAACCCTAAGTCCTAGAGACTCAAGGGTGGTACCGTTGGACTCGGGCTACAAACAAATGGGGGGATAGGACAAGGTCCCATGTCTCTATCTTGCTCCACTGAGGATGGGTCAAAACTGACCCTGGTTAAAACCCCAAATTTTCACTCTCCCAACTCACTTATATGGGGGATCTTCAAATGCTCATAACTCCGGAACCCTAAGTCCTAGAGACTCAGGGGTGGTACCGTTGGACTCGGGGTACACACAAATGGGGGGGTAGGACAAGGTCCCATGTCTCTATGTTTCTCACCTGAGGATCGGTCAAAGCTGACCCTGGTTAAACCACCAAGCCATGTTCACTCTCAACAACCCTAAACACCAACTTCAGCTTGACAAAAAGTAACACAAAAAGAGGGGTCCAAACCACTCCTAAGGCTCTGAAACGTGCTCCTAAACACTTTCTGGAGGAACAGTTTTGGCCTCTCACCCTTAGGCAAATTTTCACTCTCCCAACTCACTTATATGGGGGATCTTAAAATGGTCATAACTCCGGAACCCTAAGTCCTAGAGACTCAAGGGTGGTACCGTTGGACTCGGGGTACACACAAATGGGGGAATAGGACAAGGTCCCATGTCTCTATCTTGCTCCACTGAGGATGGGTCAAAGCTGACCCTGGTTAAAACCCCAAATTTTCACTCTCCCAACTCACTTATATGGGGGATCTTCAAATGCTCATAACTCCGGAACCCTAAGTCCTAGAGACTCAAGGGTGGTACCGTTGGACTCGGGGTACACACAAATGCGGGGATAGGACAAGGTCCCATGTCTCTATCTTGCCCCACTGAGGATGGGTCAAAACTGACCCTGGTTAAAACCCCAAATTTTCACTCTCCCAACTCACTTATATGGGGGATATTCAAATGCTCATAACTCCGGAACCCTAAGTCCTAGAGACTCAAGGGTGGTACCGTTGGACTCGGGGTACACACAAATGGGGGGGTAGGACAAGGTCCCATGTCTCTATCTTTCTCACCTGAGGATCGGTCAAAGCTGACCCTGGTTAAAACACCAAGCCATGTACACTCTCAACAACCCTAAACACCAACTTCAGCTTGACAAAAAGTACCACAAAAAGAGGGGTCCAAACCACTCCTAAGTCTCTGAAACATGCTCCTAAACACTTTCTGGAGGAACACTTTTGGCCTCTCACCCTTAGGCAAATTTTCACTCTCCCAACTCACTTATATGGGGGATCTTCAAATGCTCATAACTCCGGAACCCTAAGTCCTAGAGACTCAAGGGTGGTACCGTTGGACTCGGGGTACACATAAATGGGGGGATAGGACAAGGTCCCATGTCTCTATCTTGCTCCACTGAGGATCGGTCAAAGCTGACCCTGGTTAAAACCCCAAATTTTCACTCTCCCAACTCACTTATATGGGGGATCTTCAAAGGCTCATAACTCCGGAACCCTAAGTCCTAGAGACTCAAGGGTGGTACCGTTGGACTCGGGGTACACACAAATGGGGGGATAGGACAAGGTCCCATGTCTCTATCTTGCTCCACTGAGGATGGGTCAAAACTGACCCTGGTTAAAACCCCAAATTTTCACTCTCCCAACTCACTTATATGGGGGATCTTCAAATGCTCATAACTCCGGAACCCTAAGTCCTAGAGACTCAAGGGTGGTACCGTTGGACTCGGGGTACACACAAATGGGGGGGTAGGACAAGGTCCCATGTCTCTATCTTTCTCACCTGAGGATCGGTCAAAGCTGACCCTGGTTAAAACACCAAGCCATGTACACTCTCAACAACCCTAAACACCAACTTCAGCTTGACAAAAAGTACCACAAAAAGAGGGGTCCAAACCACTCCTAAGTCTCTGAAACATGCTCCTAAACACTTTCTGGAGGAACACTTTTGGCCTCTCACCCTTAGGCAAATTTTCACTCTCCCAACTCACTTATATGGGGGATCTTCAAATGCTCATAACTCCGGAACCCTAAGTCCTAGAGACTCAAGGGTGGTACCGTTGGACTCGGGGTACACACAAATGGGGGGATAGGACAAGGACCCATGTCTCTATCTTGCTCCACTGAGGATCGGTCAAAGCTGACCCTGGTTAAAACCCCAAATTTTCACTCTCCCAACTCACTTATATGGGGGATCTTCAAATGCTCATAACTCCGGAACCCTAAGTCCTAGAGACTCAAGGGTGGTACCGTTGGACTCGGGGTACACACAAATGGGGGGGTAGGACAAGGTCCCATGTCTCTATGTTTCTCACCTGAGGATCGGTCAAAGCTGACCCTGGTTAAAACACCAAGCCATGTACACTCTCAACAACCCTAAACACCAACTTCAACTTGACAAAAAGTACCACAAAAAGAGGGGTCCAAACCACTCCTAAGGCTCTGAAACGTGCTCCTAAACACTTTCTGGAGGAAAACTTTTGGCCTCTCACCAGCGGCGGAGCCAGACAATTTTCATAGGGGTGGCCAGACTGAGACCATTGCTTACACAGGGGTGGCTGATTTAATGGTGTTTCTTAGTCACTCACTCACTCACTTATACAGGCAGTGACTGCCATGTAGTAACTGTTTTTTTTTCAATAGCAGTGACACGGTGAAACTGTTTCGACTTTCATACTGTTAACAGCCTCAATTAGCAAACTTTGCCATATCTGTTTCAACCCCAGCATAGCCAAGTTATTCATAGCCTACATTAAGACAACAAACATTTCACACATAGTAAATCAAACTTACCTCCAACTTCTGGAAACGGGGAAAAGTCCACTCTTCTTCACTGGAAATGCAAGTAAACAGTGCATAGATAATGAGAGGGGAACCCCAGGGGAACTTCAATAATTACTTCTTCTCCTGCAATTCTGTTGGTAGTTGACATTCAGGTTAAGTGCATTACTGCCACCATCTGTTCTGGTGGAGATCTACTCTTTAGAGGTGCACTTATATGGGGGAACTTCAAATGCTCATAACTCCGGAACCCTAAGTTCTAGAGACTCAAGGGTGGTACCGTTGGACTCGGGGTACACACAAATGGGGGGCTAGGACAAGGTCCCATGTCTCTATGTTTCTCACCTGAGGATCGGTCAAAGCTGACCCTGGTTAAACCACCAAGCCATGTACACTCTCAACAACCCTAAACACCAACTTCAGCTTGACAAAAAGTAACACAAAAAGAGGGGTCCAAACCACTCCTAAGGCTCTGAAACGTGCTCCTAAACACTTTCTGGAGGAACACTTTTGACCTCTCACCCTTAGGAAAATTTTCACTCTCCCAACTCACTTATATGGGGGATCTTAAAATGGTCATAACTCCGGAACCCTAAGTCCTAGAGACTCAAGGGTGGTACCGTTGGACTCGGGGTACACACAAATGGGGGGATAGGACAAGGTCCCATGTCTCTATCTTGCTCCACTGAGGATGGGTCAAAACTGACCCTGGTTAAAACCCCAAATTTTCACTCTCCCAACTCACTTATATGGGGGATCTTCAAATGCTCATAACTCTGGAACCCTAAGTCCTAGAGACTCAAGGGTGGTACCGTTGGACTCGGGGTACACACAAATGGGGGGATAGAACAAGGTCCCATGTCTCTATCTTGCTCCACTGAGGATCGGTCAAAGCTGACCCTGGTTAAAACCCCAAATTTTCACTCTCCCAACTCACTTATATGGGGGATCTTCAAATGCTCATAACTCCGGAACCCTAAGTCCTAGAGACTCAAGGGTGGTACCGTTGGACTCGGGGTACACACAAATGGGGGGATAGAACAAGGTCCCATGTCTCTATCTTTCTCCCCTGAGGATCGGTCAAAGCTGACCCTGGTTAAAACACCAAGCCATGTACACTCTCAACAACCCTAAACACCAACTTCAGCTTGACAAAAAGTAACACAAAAAGAGGGGTCCAAACCACTCCTAAGGCTCTGAAACGTGCTCCTAAACACTTTCTGGAGGAACACTTTTGGCCTCTCACCCTTAGGCAAATTTTCACTCTCCCAACTCACTTATATGGGGGATCTTCAAATGCTCATAACTCCGGAACCCTAAGTCCTAGAGACTCAAGGGTGGTACCGTTGGACTCGGGGTACACACAAATGTGGGGATAGGACAAGGTCCCATGTCTCTATCTTTCTCACCTGAGGATCGGTCAAAGCTGACCCTGGTTAAAACACCAAGCCATGTACACTCTCAACAACCCTAAACACCAACTTCAGCTTGACAAAAAGTAACACAAAAAGAGGGGTCCAAACCACTCCTAAGGCTCTGAAACGTGCTCCTAAACACTTTCTGGAGGAACACTTTTGGCCTCTCACCCTTAGGCAAATTTTCACTCTCCCAACTCACTTATATGGGGGATCTTCAAATGCTCATAACTCCGGAACCCTAAGTCCTAGAGACTCAAGGGTGGTACCGTTGGACTCGGGGTACACACAAATGGGGGGATAGGACAAGGTCCCATGTCTCTATCTTGCTCCAATGAGGATGGGTCAAAACTGACCCTGGTTAAAACCCCAAATTTTCACTCTCCCAACTCACTTATATGGGGGATCTTCAAATGGTCATAACTCCGGAACCCTAAGTCCTAGAGACTCAAGGGTGGTACCGTTGGACTCGGGGTACACACAAATGGGGGGGCTAGGACAAGGTCCCATGTCTCTATCTTTCTCCCCTGAGGATCGGTCAAAGCTGACCCTGGTTAAAACACCAAGCCATGTACACTCTCAACAACCCTAAACACCAACTTCAACTTGACAAAAAGTACCACAAAAAGAGGGGTCCAAACCACTCCTAAGGCTCTGAAACGTGCTTCTAAACACTTTCCGGAGGAACACTTTTGGCCTCTCACCCTTAGGCAAATTTTCACTCTCCCAACTCACTTATATGGGGGATCTTCAAATGCTCATAACTCCGGAACCCTAAGTCCTAGAGACTCAAGGGTGGTACCGTTGGACTCGGGGTACACACAAATGGGGGGATAGGACAAGGTCCCATGTCTCTATCTTTCTCACCTGAGGATCGGTCAAAGCTGACCCTGGTTAAAACACCAAGCCATGTACACTCTCAACAACCCGAAACACCAACTTCAGCTTGACAAAAAGTCCCACAAAAAGAGGGGTCCAAACCACTCCTAAGGCTCTGAAACGTGCTCCTAAACACTTTCTGGAGGAACACTTTTGGCCTCTCACCCTTAGGCAAATTTTCACTCTCCCAACTCACTTATATGGGGGATCTTCAAATGCTCATAACTCCGGAACCCTAAGTCCTAGAGACTCAAGGGTGGTACCGTTGGACTCGGGGTACACACAAATGGGGGGATAGGACAAGGTCCCATGTCTCTATCTTTCTCACCTGAGGATCGGTCAAAGCTGACCCTGGTTAAAACACCAAGCCATGTACACTCTCAACAACCCTAAACACCAACTTCAGCTTGACAAAAAGTACCACAAAAAGAGGGGTCCAAACCACTCCTAAGGCTCTGAAACGTGCTCCTAAACACTTTCTGGAGGAACACTTTTGGCCTCTCACCCTTAGGAAAATTTTCACTCTCCCAACTCACTTATATGGGGGATCTTAAAATGGTCATAACTCCGGAACCCTAAGTCCTAGAGACTCAAGGGTGGTACCGTTGGACTCGGGGTACACACAAATGGGGGGATAGGACAAGGTCCCATGTCTCTATCTTGCTCCACTGAGGATGGGTCAAAACTGACCCTGGTTAAAACCCCAAATTTTCACTCTCCCAACTCACTTATATGGGGGATCTTCAAATGCTCATGACTCCGGAACCCTAAGTCCTAGAGACTCAAGGGTGGTACCGTTGGACTCGGGGTACACACAAATGGGGGGGTAGGACAAGGTCCCATGTCTCTATCTTTCTCACCTGAGGATCGGTCAAAGCTGACCCTGGTTAAAACACCAAGCCATGTACACTCTCAACAACCCTAAACACCAACTTCAACTTGACAAAAAGTACCACAAAAAGAGGGGTCCAAACCACTCCTAAGGCTCTGAAACATGCTCCTAAACACTTTCTGGAGGAACACTTTTGGCTTCTCACCCTTAGGCAAATTTTCACTCTCCCAACTCACTTATATGGGGGATCTTCAAATGCTCATAACTCCGGAACCCTAAGTCCTAGAGACTCAAGGGTGGTACCGTTGGACTCGGGGTACACACAAATGGGGGGGGGGGGGGGGGGTAGGACAAGGTCCCATGTCTCTATCTTGCTCCACTGAGGATCGGTCAAAGCTGACCCTGGTTAAAACACCAAGCCATGTACACTCTCAACAACCCTAAACACCAACTTCAGCTTGACAAAAAGTACCACAAAAAGAGGGGTCCAAACCACTCCTAAGGCTCTGAAACATGCTCCTAAACACTTTCTGGAGGAACACTTTTGGCCTCTCACCCTTAGGCAAATTTTCACTCTCCCAACTCACTTATATGGGGGATCTTCAAATGGTCATAACTCCGGAACCCTAAGTCCTAGAGACTCAAGGGTGGTACCGTTGGACTCGGGGTACACACAAATGGGGGGATAGAACAAGGTCCCATGTCTCTATCTTGCTCCACTGAGGATCGGTCAAAGCTGACCCTGGTTAAAACCCCAAATTTTCACTCTCCCAACTCACTTATATGGGGGATCTTCAAATGCTCATAACTCCGGAACCCTAAGTCCTAGAGACTCAAGGGTGGTACCGTTGGACTCGGGGTACACACAAATGGGGGGATAGAACAAGGTCCCATGTCTCTATCTTTCTCCCCTGAGTATCGGTCAAAGCTGACCCTGGTTAAAACATCAAGCCATGTACACTCTCAACAACCCTAAACACCAACTTCAGCTTGACAAAAAGTAACACAAAAAGAGGGGTCCAAACCACTCCTAAGGCTCTGAAACGTGCTCATAAACACTTTCTGGAGGAACACTTTTGGCCTCTCACCCTTAGGCAAATTTTCACTCTCCCAACTCACTTATATGGGGGATCTTCAAATGCTCATAACTCCGGAACCCTAAGTCCTAGAGACTCAAGGGTGGTACCGTTGGACTCGGGGTACACACAAATGGGGGGGTAGGACAAGGTCCCATGTCTCTATGTTTCTCACCTGAGGATCGGTCAAAGCTGACCCTGGTTAAAACACCAAGCCATGTACACTCTCAACAACCCTAAACACCAACTTCAGCTTGACAAAAAGTAACACAAAAAGAGGGGTCCAAACCACTCCTAAGGCTCTGAAACGTGCTCCTAAACACTTTCTGGAGGAAAACTTTTGGCCTCTCACCAGCGGCGGAGCCAGACAATTTTCATAGGGGTGGCCAGACTGAGACCATTGCTTACACAGGGGTGGCTGATTTAATGGTGTTTCTTAGTCACTCACTCACTCACTTATACAGGCAGTGACTGCCATGTAGTAACTGTTTTTTTTTCAATAGCAGTGACACGGTGAAACTGTTTCGACTTTCATACTGTTAACAGCCTCAATTAGCAAACTTTGCCATATCTGTTTCAACCCCAGCATAGCCAAGTTATTCATAGCCTACATTAAGACAACAAACATTTCACACATAGTAAATCAAACTTACCTCCAACTTCTGGAAACGGGGAAAAGTCCACTCTTCTTCACTGGAAATGCAAGTAAACAGTGCATAGATAATGAGAGGGGAACCCCAGGGGAACTTCAATAATTACTTCTTCTCCTGCAATTCTGTTGGTAGTTGACATTCAGGTTAAGTGCATTACTGCCACCATCTGTTCTGGTGGAGATCTACTCTTTAGAGGTGCACTTATATGGGGGAACTTCAAATGCTCATAACTCCGGAACCCTAAGTTCTAGAGACTCAAGGGTGGTACCGTTGGACTCGGGGTACACACAAATGGGGGGCTAGGACAAGGTCCCATGTCTCTATGTTTCTCACCTGAGGATCGGTCAAAGCTGACCCTGGTTAAACCACCAAGCCATGTACACTCTCAACAACCCTAAACACCAACTTCAGCTTGACAAAAAGTAACACAAAAAGAGGGGTCCAAACCACTCCTAAGGCTCTGAAACGTGCTCCTAAACACTTTCTGGAGGAACAGTTTTGGCCTCTCACCCTTAGGCAAATTTTCACTCTCCCAACTCACTTATATGGGGGAACTTCGAATGCTCATAACTCCGGAACCCTAAGTCCTAGAGACTCAAGGGTGGTACCGTTGGACTCGGGCTACAAACAAATGGGGGGATAGGACAAGGTCCCATGTCTCTATCTTGCTCCACTGAGGATGGGTCAAAACTGACCCTGGTTAAAACCCCAAATTTTCACTCTCCCAACTCACTTATATGGGGGATCTTCAAATGCTCATAACTCCGGAACCCTAAGTCCTAGAGACTCAGGGGTGGTACCGTTGGACTCGGGGTACACACAAATGGGGGGGTAGGACAAGGTCCCATGTCTCTATGTTTCTCACCTGAGGATCGGTCAAAGCTGACCCTGGTTAAACCACCAAGCCATGTTCACTCTCAACAACCCTAAACACCAACTTCAGCTTGACAAAAAGTAACACAAAAAGAGGGGTCCAAACCACTCCTAAGGCTCTGAAACGTGCTCCTAAACACTTTCTGGAGGAACAGTTTTGGCCTCTCACCCTTAGGCAAATTTTCACTCTCCCAACTCACTTATATGGGGGATCTTAAAATGGTCATAACTCCGGAACCCTAAGTCCTAGAGACTCAAGGGTGGTACCGTTGGACTCGGGGTACACACAAATGGGGGAATAGGACAAGGTCCCATGTCTCTATCTTGCTCCACTGAGGATGGGTCAAAGCTGACCCTGGTTAAAACCCCAAATTTTCACTCTCCCAACTCACTTATATGGGGGATCTTCAAATGCTCATAACTCCGGAACCCTAAGTCCTAGAGACTCAAGGGTGGTACCGTTGGACTCGGGGTACACACAAATGCGGGGATAGGACAAGGTCCCATGTCTCTATCTTGCCCCACTGAGGATGGGTCAAAACTGACCCTGGTTAAAACCCCAAATTTTCACTCTCCCAACTCACTTATATGGGGGATATTCAAATGCTCATAACTCCGGAACCCTAAGTCCTAGAGACTCAAGGGTGGTACCGTTGGACTCGGGGTACACACAAATGGGGGGGTAGGACAAGGTCCCATGTCTCTATCTTTCTCACCTGAGGATCGGTCAAAGCTGACCCTGGTTAAAACACCAAGCCATGTACACTCTCAACAACCCTAAACACCAACTTCAGCTTGACAAAAAGTACCACAAAAAGAGGGGTCCAAACCACTCCTAAGTCTCTGAAACATGCTCCTAAACACTTTCTGGAGGAACACTTTTGGCCTCTCACCCTTAGGCAAATTTTCACTCTCCCAACTCACTTATATGGGGGATCTTCAAATGCTCATAACTCCGGAACCCTAAGTCCTAGAGACTCAAGGGTGGTACCGTTGGACTCGGGGTACACATAAATGGGGGGATAGGACAAGGTCCCATGTCTCTATCTTGCTCCACTGAGGATCGGTCAAAGCTGACCCTGGTTAAAACCCCAAATTTTCACTCTCCCAACTCACTTATATGGGGGATCTTCAAAGGCTCATAACTCCGGAACCCTAAGTCCTAGAGACTCAAGGGTGGTACCGTTGGACTCGGGGTACACACAAATGGGGGGATAGGACAAGGTCCCATGTCTCTATCTTGCTCCACTGAGGATGGGTCAAAACTGACCCTGGTTAAAACCCCAAATTTTCACTCTCCCAACTCACTTATATGGGGGATCTTCAAATGCTCATAACTCCGGAACCCTAAGTCCTAGAGACTCAAGGGTGGTACCGTTGGACTCGGGGTACACACAAATGGGGGGGTAGGACAAGGTCCCATGTCTCTATCTTTCTCACCTGAGGATCGGTCAAAGCTGACCCTGGTTAAAACACCAAGCCATGTACACTCTCAACAACCCTAAACACCAACTTCAGCTTGACAAAAAGTACCACAAAAAGAGGGGTCCAAACCACTCCTAAGGCTCTGAAACGTGCTCCTAAACACTTTCTGGAGGAACACTTTTGACCTCTCACCCTTAGGAAAATTTTCACTCTCCCAACTCACTTATATGGGGGATCTTAAAATGGTCATAACTCCGGAACCCTAAGTCCTAGAGACTCAAGGGTGGTACCGTTGGACTCGGGGTACACACAAATGGGGGGATAGGACAAGGTCCCATGTCTCTATCTTGCTCCACTGAGGATGGGTCAAAACTGACCCTGGTTAAAACCCCAAATTTTCACTCTCCCAACTCACTTATATGGGGGATCTTCAAATGCTCATAACTCTGGAACCCTAAGTCCTAGAGACTCAAGGGTGGTACCGTTGGACTCGGGGTACACACAAATGGGGGGATAGAACAAGGTCCCATGTCTCTATCTTGCTCCACTGAGGATCGGTCAAAGCTGACCCTGGTTAAAACCCCAAATTTTCACTCTCCCAACTCACTTATATGGGGGATCTTCAAATGCTCATAACTCCGGAACCCTAAGTCCTAGAGACTCAAGGGTGGTACCGTTGGACTCGGGGTACACACAAATGGGGGGATAGAACAAGGTCCCATGTCTCTATCTTTCTCCCCTGAGGATCGGTCAAAGCTGACCCTGGTTAAAACACCAAGCCATGTACACTCTCAACAACCCTAAACACCAACTTCAGCTTGACAAAAAGTAACACAAAAAGAGGGGTCCAAACCACTCCTAAGGCTCTGAAACGTGCTCCTAAACACTTTCTGGAGGAACACTTTTGGCCTCTCACCCTTAGGCAAATTTTCACTCTCCCAACTCACTTATATGGGGGATCTTCAAATGCTCATAACTCCGGAACCCTAAGTCCTAGAGACTCAAGGGTGGTACCGTTGGACTCGGGGTACACACAAATGTGGGGATAGGACAAGGTCCCATGTCTCTATCTTTCTCACCTGAGGATCGGTCAAAGCTGACCCTGGTTAAAACACCAAGCCATGTACACTCTCAACAACCCTAAACACCAACTTCAGCTTGACAAAAAGTAACACAAAAAGAGGGGTCCAAACCACTCCTAAGGCTCTGAAACGTGCTCCTAAACACTTTCTGGAGGAACACTTTTGGCCTCTCACCCTTAGGCAAATTTTCACTCTCCCAACTCACTTATATGGGGGATCTTCAAATGCTCATAACTCCGGAACCCTAAGTCCTAGAGACTCAAGGGTGGTACCGTTGGACTCGGGGTACACACAAATGGGGGGATAGGACAAGGTCCCATGTCTCTATCTTGCTCCAATGAGGATGGGTCAAAACTGACCCTGGTTAAAACCCCAAATTTTCACTCTCCCAACTCACTTATATGGGGGATCTTCAAATGGTCATAACTCCGGAACCCTAAGTCCTAGAGACTCAAGGGTGGTACCGTTGGACTCGGGGTACACACAAATGGGGGGGCTAGGACAAGGTCCCATGTCTCTATCTTTCTCCCCTGAGGATCGGTCAAAGCTGACCCTGGTTAAAACACCAAGCCATGTACACTCTCAACAACCCTAAACACCAACTTCAACTTGACAAAAAGTACCACAAAAAGAGGGGTCCAAACCACTCCTAAGGCTCTGAAACGTGCTTCTAAACACTTTCCGGAGGAACACTTTTGGCCTCTCACCCTTAGGCAAATTTTCACTCTCCCAACTCACTTATATGGGGGATCTTCAAATGCTCATAACTCCGGAACCCTAAGTCCTAGAGACTCAAGGGTGGTACCGTTGGACTCGGGGTACACACAAATGGGGGGATAGGACAAGGTCCCATGTCTCTATCTTTCTCACCTGAGGATCGGTCAAAGCTGACCCTGGTTAAAACACCAAGCCATGTACACTCTCAACAACCCTAAACACCAACTTCAGCTTGACAAAAAGTACCACAAAAAGAGGGGTCCAAACCACTCCTAAGGCTCTGAAACGTGCTCCTAAACACTTTCTGGAGGAACACTTTTGGCCTCTCACCCTTAGGCAAATTTTCACTCTCCCAACTCACTTATATGGGGGATCTTCAAATGCTCATAACTCCGGAACCCTAAGTCCTAGAGACTCAAGGGTGGTACCGTTGGACTCGGGGTACACACAAATGGGGGGATAGGACAAGGTCCCATGTCTCTATCTTGCTCCACTGAGGATCGGTCAAAGCTGACCCTGGTTAAAACCCCAAATTTTCACTCTCCCAACTCACTTATATGGGGGAACTTCGAATGCTCATAACTCCGGAACCCTAAGTCCTAGAGACTCAAGGGTGGTACCGTTGGACTCGGGGTACACACAAATGGGGGGCTAGGACAAGGTCCCATGTCTCTATCTTTCTCACCTGAGGATCGGTCAAAGCTGACCCTGGTTAAAACACCAAGCCATGTACACTCTCAACAACCCTAAACACCAACTTCAACTTGACAAAAAGTACCACAAAAAGAGGGGTCCAAACCACTCCTAAGGCTCTGAAACGTGCTCCTAAACACTTTCCGGAGGAACACTTTTGGCCTCTCACCCTTAGGCAAATTTTCACTCTCCCAACTCACTTATATGGGGGATCTTCAAATGCTCATAACTCCGGAACCCTAAGTCCTAGAGACTCAAGGGTGGTACCGTTGGACTCGGGGTACACACAAATGGGGGGGTAGGACAAGGTCCCATGTCTCTATCTTTCTCACCTGAGGATCGGTCAAAGCTGACACTGGTTAAAACACCAAGCCATGTACACTCTCAACAACCCTAAACACCAACTTCAGCTTGACAAAAAGTACCACAAAAAGAGGGGTCCAAACCACTCCTAAGGCTCTGAAACGTGCTCCTAAACACTTTCTGGAGGAACACTTTTGGCCTCTCACCCTTAGGCAAATTTTCACTCTCCCAACTCATTTATATGGGGGATCTTCAAATGCTCATAACTCCGGAACCCTAAGTCCTAGAGACTCAAGGGTGGTACCGTTGGACTCGGGGTACACACAAATGTGGGGATAGGACAAGGTCCCATGTCTCTATCTTTCTCACCTGAGGATCGGTCAAAGCTGACCCTGGTTAAAACACCAAGCCATGTACACTCTCAACAACCCTAAACACCAACTTCAGCTTGACAAAAAGTACCACAAAAAGAGGGGTCCAAACCACTCCTAAGGCTCTGAAACGTGCTCCTAAACACTTTCTGGAGGAACACTTTTGGCCTCTCACCCTTAGGCAAATTTTCACTCTCCCAACTCACTTATATGGGGGATCTTCAAATGCTCATAACTCCGGAACCCTAAGTCCTAGAGACTCAAGGGTGGTACCGTTGGACTCGGGGTACACACAAATGGGGGGGTAGGACAAGGTCCCATGTCTCTATGTTTCTCACCTGAGGATCGGTCAAAGCTGACCCTGGTTAAAACACCAAGCCATGTACACTCTCAACAACCCTAAACACCAACTTCAGCTTGACAAAAAGTAACACAAAAAGAGGGGTCCAAACCACTCCTAAGGCTCTGAAACGTGCTCCTAAACACTTTCTGGAGGAAAACTTTTGGCCTCTCACCAGCGGCGGAGCCAGACAATTTTCATAGGGGTGGCCAGACTGAGACCATTGCTTACACAGGGGTGGCTGATTTAATGGTGTTTCTTAGTCACTCACTCACTCACTTATACAGGCAGTGACTGCCATGTAGTAACTGTTTTTTTTTCAATAGCAGTGACACGGTGAAACTGTTTCGACTTTCATACTGTTAACAGCCTCAATTAGCAAACTTTGCCATATCTGTTTCAACCCCAGCATAGCCAAGTTATTCATAGCCTACATTAAGACAACAAACATTTCACACATAGTAAATCAAACTTACCTCCAACTTCTGGAAACGGGGAAAAGTCCACTCTTCTTCACTGGAAATGCAAGTAAACAGTGCATAGATAATGAGAGGGGAACCCCAGGGGAACTTCAATAATTACTTCTTCTCCTGCAATTCTGTTGGTAGTTGACATTCAGGTTAAGTGCATTACTGCCACCATCTGTTCTGGTGGAGATCTACTCTTTAGAGGTGCACTTATATGGGGGAACTTCAAATGCTCATAACTCCGGAACCCTAAGTTCTAGAGACTCAAGGGTGGTACCGTTGGACTCGGGGTACACACAAATGGGGGGCTAGGACAAGGTCCCATGTCTCTATGTTTCTCACCTGAGGATCGGTCAAAGCTGACCCTGGTTAAACCACCAAGCCATGTACACTCTCAACAACCCTAAACACCAACTTCAGCTTGACAAAAAGTAACACAAAAAGAGGGGTCCAAACCACTCCTAAGGCTCTGAAACGTGCTCCTAAACACTTTCTGGAGGAACAGTTTTGGCCTCTCACCCTTAGGCAAATTTTCACTCTCCCAACTCACTTATATGGGGGAACTTCGAATGCTCATAACTCCGGAACCCTAAGTCCTAGAGACTCAAGGGTGGTACCGTTGGACTCGGGCTACAAACAAATGGGGGGATAGGACAAGGTCCCATGTCTCTATCTTGCTCCACTGAGGATGGGTCAAAACTGACCCTGGTTAAAACCCCAAATTTTCACTCTCCCAACTCACTTATATGGGGGATCTTCAAATGCTCATAACTCCGGAACCCTAAGTCCTAGAGACTCAGGGGTGGTACCGTTGGACTCGGGGTACACACAAATGGGGGGGTAGGACAAGGTCCCATGTCTCTATGTTTCTCACCTGAGGATGGGTCAAAGCTGACCCTGGTTAAACCACCAAGCCATGTTCACTCTCAACAACCCTAAACACCAACTTCAGCTTGACAAAAAGTAACACAAAAAGAGGGGTCCAAACCACTCCTAAGGCTCTGAAACGTGCTCCTAAACACTTTCTGGAGGAACAGTTTTGGCCTCTCACCCTTAGGCAAATTTTCACTCTCCCAACTCACTTATATGGGGGATCTTAAAATGGTCATAACTCCGGAACCCTAAGTCCTAGAGACTCAAGGGTGGTACCGTTGGACTCGGGGTACACACAAATGGGGGAATAGGACAAGGTCCCATGTCTCTATCTTGCTCCACTGAGGATGGGTCAAAGCTGACCCTGGTTAAAACCCCAAATTTTCACTCTCCCAACTCACTTATATGGGGGATCTTCAAATGCTCATAACTCCGGAACCCTAAGTCCTAGAGACTCAAGGGTGGTACCGTTGGACTCGGGGTACACACAAATGCGGGGATAGGACAAGGTCCCATGTCTCTATCTTGCCCCACTGAGGATGGGTCAAAACTGACCCTGGTTAAAACCCCAAATTTTCACTCTCCCAACTCACTTATATGGGGGATATTCAAATGCTCATAACTCCGGAACCCTAAGTCCTAGAGACTCAAGGGTGGTACCGTTGGACTCGGGGTACACACAAATGGGGGGGTAGGACAAGGTCCCATGTCTCTATCTTTCTCACCTGAGGATCGGTCAAAGCTGACCCTGGTTAAAACACCAAGCCATGTACACTCTCAACAACCCTAAACACCAACTTCAGCTTGACAAAAAGTACCACAAAAAGAGGGGTCCAAACCACTCCTAAGTCTCTGAAACATGCTCCTAAACACTTTCTGGAGGAACACTTTTGGCCTCTCACCCTTAGGCAAATTTTCACTCTCCCAACTCACTTATATGGGGGATCTTCAAATGCTCATAACTCCGGAACCCTAAGTCCTAGAGACTCAAGGGTGGTACCGTTGGACTCGGGGTACACATAAATGGGGGGATAGGACAAGGTCCCATGTCTCTATCTTGCTCCACTGAGGATCGGTCAAAGCTGACCCTGGTTAAAACCCCAAATTTTCACTCTCCCAACTCACTTATATGGGGGATCTTCAAAGGCTCATAACTCCGGAACCCTAAGTCCTAGAGACTCAAGGGTGGTACCGTTGGACTCGGGGTACACACAAATGGGGGGATAGGACAAGGTCCCATGTCTCTATCTTGCTCCACTGAGGATGGGTCAAAACTGACCCTGGTTAAAACCCCAAATTTTCACTCTCCCAACTCACTTATATGGGGGATCTTCAAATGCTCATAACTCCGGAACCCTAAGTCCTAGAGACTCAAGGGTGGTACCGTTGGACTCGGGGTACACACAAATGGGGGGGTAGGACAAGGTCCCATGTCTCTATCTTTCTCACCTGAGGATCGGTCAAAGCTGACCCTGGTTAAAACACCAAGCCATGTACACTCTCAACAACCCTAAACACCAACTTCAGCTTGACAAAAAGTACCACAAAAAGAGGGGTCCAAACCACTCCTAAGTCTCTGAAACATGCTCCTAAACACTTTCTGGAGGAACACTTTTGGCCTCTCACCCTTAGGCAAATTTTCACTCTCCCAACTCACTTATATGGGGGATCTTCAAATGCTCATAACTCCGGAACCCTAAGTCCTAGAGACTCAAGGGTGGTACCGTTGGACTCGGGGTACACACAAATGGGGGGATAGGACAAGGACCCATGTCTCTATCTTGCTCCACTGAGGATCGGTCAAAGCTGACCCTGGTTAAAACCCCAAATTTTCACTCTCCCAACTCACTTATATGGGGGATCTTCAAATGCTCATAACTCCGGAACCCTAAGTCCTAGAGACTCAAGGGTGGTACCGTTGGACTCGGGGTACACACAAATGGGGGGGTAGGACAAGGTCCCATGTCTCTATGTTTCTCACCTGAGGATCGGTCAAAGCTGACCCTGGTTAAAACACCAAGCCATGTACACTCTCAACAACCCTAAACACCAACTTCAACTTGACAAAAAGTACCACAAAAAGAGGGGTCCAAACCACTCCTAAGGCTCTGAAACGTGCTCCTAAACACTTTCTGGAGGAAAACTTTTGGCCTCTCACCAGCGGCGGAGCCAGACAATTTTCATAGGGGTGGCCAGACTGAGACCATTGCTTACACAGGGGTGGCTGATTTAATGGTGTTTCTTAGTCACTCACTCACTCACTTATACAGGCAGTGACTGCCATGTAGTAACTGTTTTTTTTTCAATAGCAGTGACACGGTGAAACTGTTTCGACTTTCATACTGTTAACAGCCTCAATTAGCAAACTTTGCCATATCTGTTTCAACCCCAGCATAGCCAAGTTATTCATAGCCTACATTAAGACAACAAACATTTCACACATAGTAAATCAAACTTACCTCCAACTTCTGGAAACGGGGAAAAGTCCACTCTTCTTCACTGGAAATGCAAGTAAACAGTGCATAGATAATGAGAGGGGAACCCCAGGGGAACTTCAATAATTACTTCTTCTCCTGCAATTCTGTTGGTAGTTGACATTCAGGTTAAGTGCATTACTGCCACCATCTGTTCTGGTGGAGATCTACTCTTTAGAGGTGCACTTATATGGGGGAACTTCAAATGCTCATAACTCCGGAACCCTAAGTTCTAGAGACTCAAGGGTGGTACCGTTGGACTCGGGGTACACACAAATGGGGGGCTAGGACAAGGTCCCATGTCTCTATGTTTCTCACCTGAGGATCGGTCAAAGCTGACCCTGGTTAAACCACCAAGCCATGTACACTCTCAACAACCCTAAACACCAACTTCAGCTTGACAAAAAGTAACACAAAAAGAGGGGTCCAAACCACTCCTAAGGCTCTGAAACGTGCTCCTAAACACTTTCTGGAGGAACAGTTTTGGCCTCTCACCCTTAGGCAAATTTTCACTCTCCCAACTCACTTATATGGGGGAACTTCGAATGCTCATAACTCCGGAACCCTAAGTCCTAGAGACTCAAGGGTGGTACCGTTGGACTCGGGCTACAAACAAATGGGGGGATAGGACAAGGTCCCATGTCTCTATCTTGCTCCACTGAGGATGGGTCAAAACTGACCCTGGTTAAAACCCCAAATTTTCACTCTCCCAACTCACTTATATGGGGGATCTTCAAATGCTCATAACTCCGGAACCCTAAGTCCTAGAGACTCAAGGGTGGTACCGTTGGACTCGGGGTACACACAAATGGGGGGGGGGGGGGGGGGGGGGTAGGACAAGGTCCCATGTCTCTATCTTTCTCCCCTGAGGATCGGTCAAAGCTGACCCTGGTTAAAACACCAAGCCATGTACACTCTCAACAACCCTAAACACCAACTTCAGCTTGACAAAAAGTAACACAAAAAGAGGGGTCCAAACCACTCCTAAGGCTCTGAAACGTGCTCCTAAACACTTTCTGGAGGAACACTTTTGGCCCCTCACCCTTAGGCAAATTTTCACTCTCCCAACTCACTTATATGGGGGATCTTGAAATGCTCATAACTCCGGAACCCTAAGTCCTAGAGACTCAAGGGTGGTACCGTTGGACTCGGGGTACAAACAAATGGGGGGATAGGACAAGGTCCCATGTCTCTATCTTGCTCCACTGAGGATGGGTCAAAACTGACCCTGGTTAAAACCCCAAATTTTCACTCTCCCAACTCACTTATATGGGGGATCTTCAAATGCTCATAACTCCAGAACCCTAAGTCCTAGAGACTCAAGGGTGGTACCGTTGGACTCGGGGTACACACAAATGGGGGGGTAGGACAAGGTCCCATATCTCTATGTTTCTCACCTGAGGATCGGTCAAAGTTGACCCTGGTTAAACCACCAAGCCATGTACACTCTCAACAACCCTAAACACCAACTTCAGCTTGACAAAAAGTACCACAAAAAGAGGGGTCCAAACCACTCCTAAGGCTCTGAAACGTGCTCCTAAACACTTTCTGGAGGAACACTTTTGACCTCTCACCCTTAGGAAAATTTTCACTCTCCCAACTCACTTATATGGGGGATCTTAAAATGGTCATAACTCCGGAACCCTAAGTCCTAGAGACTCAAGGGTGGTACCGTTGGACTCGGGGTACACACAAATGGGGGGATAGGACAAGGTCCCATGTCTCTATCTTGCTCCACTGAGGATGGGTCAAAACTGACCCTGGTTAAAACCCCAAATTTTCACTCTCCCAACTCACTTATATGGGGGATCTTCAAATGCTCATAACTCTGGAACCCTAAGTCCTAGAGACTCAAGGGTGGTACCGTTGGACTCGGGGTACACACAAATGGGGGGATAGAACAAGGTCCCATGTCTCTATCTTGCTCCACTGAGGATCGGTCAAAGCTGACCCTGGTTAAAACCCCAAATTTTCACTCTCCCAACTCACTTATATGGGGGATCTTCAAATGCTCATAACTCCGGAACCCTAAGTCCTAGAGACTCAAGGGTGGTACCGTTGGACTCGGGGTACACACAAATGGGGGGATAGAACAAGGTCCCATGTCTCTATCTTTCTCCCCTGAGGATCGGTCAAAGCTGACCCTGGTTAAAACACCAAGCCATGTACACTCTCAACAACCCTAAACACCAACTTCAGCTTGACAAAAAGTAACACAAAAAGAGGGGTCCAAACCACTCCTAAGGCTCTGAAACGTGCTCCTAAACACTTTCTGGAGGAACACTTTTGGCCTCTCACCCTTAGGCAAATTTTCACTCTCCCAACTCACTTATATGGGGGATCTTCAAATGCTCATAACTCCGGAACCCTAAGTCCTAGAGACTCAAGGGTGGTACCGTTGGACTCGGGGTACACACAAATGGGGGGATAGGACAAGGTCCCATGTCTCTATCTTGCTCCAATGAGGATGGGTCAAAACTGACCCTGGTTAAAACCCCAAATTTTCACTCTCCCAACTCACTTATAAGGGGGATCTTCAAATGGTCATAACTCCGGAACCCTAAGTCCTAGAGACTCAAGGGTGGTACCGTTGGACTCGGGGTACACACAAATGGGGGGGCTAGGACAAGGTCCCATGTCTCTATCTTTCTCCCCTGAGGATCGGTCAAAGCTGACCCTGGTTAAAACACCAAGCCATGTACACTCTCAACAACCCTAAACACCAACTTCAACTTGACAAAAAGTACCACAAAAAGAGGGGTCCAAACCACTCCTAAGGCTCTGAAACGTGCTTCTAAACACTTTCCGGAGGAACACTTTTGGCCTCTCACCCTTAGGCAAATTTTCACTCTCCCAACTCACTTATATGGGGGATCTTCAAATGCTCATAACTCCGGAACCCTAAGTCCTAGAGACTCAAGGGTGGTACCGTTGGACTCGGGGTACACACAAATGGGGGGATAGGACAAGGTCCCATGTCTCTATCTTTCTCACCTGAGGATCGGTCAAAGCTGACCCTGGTTAAAACACCAAGCCATGTACACTCTCAACAACCCTAAACACCAACTTCAGCTTGACAAAAAGTACCACAAAAAGAGGGGTCCAAACCACTCCTAAGGCTCTGAAACGTGCTCCTAAACACTTTCTGGAGGAACACTTTTGGCCTCTCACCCTTAGGCAAATTTTCACTCTCCCAACTCACTTATATGGGGGATCTTCAAATGCTCATAACTCCGGAACCCTAAGTCCTAGAGACTCAAGGGTGGTACCGTTGGACTCGGGGTACACACAAATGGGGGGATAGGACAAGGTCCCATGTCTCTATCTTGCTCCACTGAGGATCGGTCAAAGCTGACCCTGGTTAAAACCCCAAATTTTCACTCTCCCAACTCACTTATATGGGGGAACTTCGAATGCTCATAACTCCGGAACCCTAAGTCCTAGAGACTCAAGGGTGGTACCGTTGGACTCGGGGTACACACAAATGGGGGGCTAGGACAAGGTCCCATGTCTCTATCTTTCTCACCTGAGGATCGGTCAAAGCTGACCCTGGTTAAAACACCAAGCCATGTACACTCTCAACAACCCTAAACACCAACTTCAACTTGACAAAAAGTACCACAAAAAGAGGGGTCCAAACCACTCCTAAGGCTCTGAAACGTGCTCCTAAACACTTTCCGGAGGAACACTTTTGGCCTCTCACCCTTAGGCAAATTTTCACTCTCCCAACTCACTTATATGGGGGATCTTCAAATGCTCATAACTCCGGAACCCTAAGTCCTAGAGACTCAAGGGTGGTACCGTTGGACTCGGGGTACACACAAATGGGGGGGTAGGACAAGGTCCCATGTCTCTATCTTTCTCACCTGAGGATCGGTCAAAGCTGACACTGGTTAAAACACCAAGCCATGTACACTCTCAACAACCCTAAACACCAACTTCAGCTTGACAAAAAGTACCACAAAAAGAGGGGTCCAAACCACTCCTAAGGCTCTGAAACGTGCTCCTAAACACTTTCTGGAGGAACACTTTTGGCCTCTCACCCTTAGGCAAATTTTCACTCTCCCAACTCATTTATATGGGGGATCTTCAAATGCTCATAACTCCGGAACCCTAAGTCCTAGAGACTCAAGGGTGGTACCGTTGGACTCGGGGTACACACAAATGTGGGGATAGGACAAGGTCCCATGTCTCTATCTTTCTCACCTGAGGATCGGTCAAAGCTGACCCTGGTTAAAACACCAAGCCATGTACACTCTCAACAACCCTAAACACCAACTTCAGCTTGACAAAAAGTACCACAAAAAGAGGGGTCCAAACCACTCCTAAGGCTCTGAAACGTGCTCCTAAATACTTTCTGGAGGAACACTTTTGGCCTCTCACCCTTAGGCAAATTTTCACTCTCCCAACTCACTTATATGGGGGATCTTCAAATGCTCATAACTCCGGAATCCTAAGTCCTAGAGACTCAAGGGTGGTACCGTTGGACTCGGGGTACACACAAATGGGGGGATAGGACAAGGTCCCATGTCTCTATCTTGCTCCACTGAGGATCGGTCAAAGCTGACCCTGGTTAAAACCCCAAATTTTCACTCTCCCAACTCACTTATATGGGGGATCTTCAAATGCTCATAACTCCGGAACCCTAAGTCCTAGAGACTCAAGGGTGGTACCGTTGGACTCGGGGTACACACAAATGGGGGGGTAGGACAAGGTCCCATGTCTCTATCTTTCTCCCCTGAGGATCGGTCAAAGCTGACCCTGGTTAAAACACCAAGCCATGTACACTCTCAACAACCCTAAACACCAACTTCAACTTGACAAAAAGTACCACAAAAAGAGGGGTCCAAACCACTCCTAAGGCTCTGAAACGTGCTCCTAAACACTTTCCGGAGGAACACTTTTGGCCTCTCACCCTTAGGCAAATTTTCACTCTCCCAACTCACTTATATGGGGGAACTTCGAATGCTCATAACTCCGGAACCCTAAGTCCTAGAGACTCAAGGGTGGTACCGTTGGACTCGGGGTACACACAAATGGGGGGATAGGACAAGGTCCCATGTCTCTATCTTTCTCACCTGAGGATCGGTCAAAGCTGACCCTGGTTAAAACACCAAGCCATGTACACTCTCAACAACCCTAAACACCAACTTCAGCTTGACAAAAAGTAACACAAAAAGAGGGGTCCAAACCACTCCTAAGGCTCTGAAACGTGCTCCTAAACACTTTCTGGAGGAACACTTTTGGCCTCTCACCCTTAGGCAAATTTTCACTCTCCCAACTCACTTATATGGGGGAACTTCGAATGCTCATAACTCCGGAACCCTAAGTCCTAGAGACTCAAGGGTGGTACCGTTGGACTCGGGGTACACACAAATGGGGGGATAGGACAAGGTCCCATGTCTCTATCTTGCTCCACTGAGGATCGGTCAAAGCTGACCCTGGTTAAAACCCCAAATTTTCACTCTCCCAACTCACTTATATGGGGGATCTTCAAATGCTCATAACTCCGGAACCCTAAGTCCTAGAGACTCAAGGGTGGTACCGTTGGACTCGGGGTACACACAAATGGGGGGATAGGACAAGGTCCCATGTCTCTATCTTTCTCCCCTGAGGATCGGTCAAAGCTGACCCTGGTTAAAACACCAAGCCATGTACACTCTCAACAACCCTAAACACCAACTTCAACTTGACAAAAAGTACCACAAAAAGAGGGGTCCAAACCACTCCTAAGGCTCTGAAACGTGCTCCTAAACACTTTCCGGAGGAACACTTTTGGCCTCTCACCCTTAGGCAAATTTTCACTCTCCCAACTCACTTATATGGGGGATCTTCAAATGCTCATAACTCCGGAACCCTAAGTCCTAGAGACTGAAGGGTGGTACCGTTGGACTCGGGGTACACACAAATGGGGGGATAG
This sequence comes from Toxotes jaculatrix, assembly GCF_017976425.1. NCBI lineage: Eukaryota > Metazoa > Chordata > Actinopteri > Toxotidae > Toxotes > Toxotes jaculatrix. The sequence goes on from NC_054401.1 coordinate 27,168,666, forward strand.
AACAAGGTCCCATGTCTCTATCTTTCTCACCTGAGGATCGGTCAAAGCTGACCCTGGTTAAAACACCAAGCCATGTACACTCTCAACAACCCTAAACACCAACTTCAGCTTGACAAAAAGTAACACAAAAAGAGGGGTCCAAACCACTCCTAAGGCTCTGAAACGTGCTCCTAAACACTTTCTGGAGGAACACTTTTGGCCTCTCACCCTTAGGCAAATTTTCACTCTCCCAACTCACTTATATGGGGGAACTTCGAATGCTCATAACTCCGGAACCCTAAGTCCTAGAGACTCAAGGGTGGTACCGTTGGACTCGGGGTACAAACAAATGGGGGGATAGGACAAGGTCCCATGTCTCTATCTTGCTCCACTGAGGATCGGTCAAAGCTGACCCTGGTTAAAACCCCAAATTTTCACTCTCCCAACTCACTTATATGGGGGATCTTCAAATGCTCATAACTCCGGAACCCTAAGTCCTAGAGACTCAAGGGTGGTACCGTTGGACTCGGGGTACACACAAATGGGGGGGTAGGACAAGGTCCCATGTCTCTATCTTTCTCCCCTGAGGATCGGTCAAAGCTGACCCTGGTTAAAACACCAAGCCATGTACACTCTCAACAACCCTAAACACCAACTTCAACTTGACAAAAAGTACCACAAAAAGAGGGGTCCAAACCACTCCTAAGGCTCTGAAACGTGCTCCTAAACACTTTCCGGAGGAACACTTTTGGCCTCTCACCCTTAGGCAAATTTTCACTCTCCCAACTCACTTATATGGGGGATCTTCAAATGCTCATAACTCCGGAACCCTAAGTCCTAGAGACTCAAGGGTGGTACCGTTGGACTCGGGGTACACACAAAAGGGGGGCTAGGACAAGGTCCCATGTCTCTATCTTTCTCCCCTGAGGATCGGTCAAAGCTGACCCTGGTTAAAACACCAAGCCATGTACACTCTCAACAACCCTAAACACCAACTTCAGCTTGACAAAAAGTAACACAAAAAGAGGGGTCCAAACCACTCCTAAGGCTCTGAAACGTGCTCCTAAACACTTTCTGGAGGAAAACTTTTGGCCTCTCACCAGCGGCGGAGCCAGACAATTTTCATAGGGGTGGCCAGACTGAGACCATTGCTTACACAGGGGTGGCTGATTTAATGGTGTTTCTTAGTCACTCACTCACTCACTTATACAAGCAGTGACTGCCATGTAGTAACTGTTTTTTTTTCAATAGCAGTGACACGGTGAAACTGTTTCGACTTTCATACTGTTAACAGCCTCAATTAGCAAACTTTGCCATATCTGTTTCAACCCCAGCATAGCCAAGTTATTCATAGCCTACATTAAGACAACAAACATTTCACACATAGTAAATCAAACTTACCTCCAACTTCTGGAAACGGGGAAAAGTCCACTCTTCTTCACTGGAAATGCAAGTAAACAGTGCATAGATAATGAGAGGGGAACCCCAGGTGAACTTCAATAATTACTTCTTCTCCTGCAATTCTGTTGGTAGTTGACATTCAGGTTAAGTGCATTACTGCCACCATCTGTTCTGGTGGAGATCTACTCTTTAGAGGTGCACTTATATGGGGGAACTTCAAATGCTCATAACTCCGGAACCCTAAGTCCTAGAGACTCAAGGGTGGTACCGTTGGACTCGGGGTACACACAAATGCGGGGCTAGGACAAGGTCCCATGTCTCTATCTTTCTCCCCTGAGGATCGGTCAAAGCTGACCCTGGTTAAAACACCAAGCCATGTACACTCTCAACAACCCTAAACACCAACTTCAGCTTGACAAAAAGTACCACAAAAAGAGGGGTCCAAACCACTCCTAAGGCTCTGAAACGTGCTCCTAAACACTTTCTGGAGGAACACTTTTGGCCCCTCACCCTTAGGCAAATTTTCACTCTCCCAACTCACTTATATGGGGGATCTTCAAATGCTCATAACTCCGGAACCCTAAGTCCTAGAGACTCAAGGGTGGTACCGTTGGACTCGGGGTACACACAAATGGGGGGATAGGACAAGGTCCCATGTCTCTATCTTGCTCCACTGAGGATCGGTCAAAGCTGACCCTGGTTAAAACCCCAAATTTTCACTCTCCCAACTCACTGATATGGGGGATCTTCAAATGCTCATAACTCCGGAACCCTAAGTCCTAGAGACTCAAGGGTGGTACCGTTGGACTCGGGGTACACACAAATGGGGGGGTAGGACAAGGTCCCATGTCTCTATCTTTCTCACCTGAGGATCGGTCAAAGCTGACACTGGTTAAAACACCAAGCCATGTACACTCTCAACAACCCTAAACACCAACTTCAGCTTGACAAAAAGTACCACAAAAAGAGGGGTCCAAACCACTCCTAAGGCTCTGAAACGTGCTCCTAAACACTTTCTGGAGGAACACTTTTGGCCTCTCACCCTTAGGCAAATTTTCACTCTCCCAACTCATTTATATGGGGGATCTTCAAATGCTCATAACTCCGGAACCCTAAGTCCTAGAGACTCAAGGGTGGTACCGTTGGACTCGGGGTACACACAAATGTGGGGATAGGACAAGGTCCCATGTCTCTATCTTTCTCACCTGAGGATCGGTCAAAGCTGACCCTGGTTAAAACACCAAGCCATGTACACTCTCAACAACCCTAAACACCAACTTCAGCTTGACAAAAAGTACCACAAAAAGAGGGGTCCAAACCACTCCTAAGGCTCTGAAACGTGCTCCTAAACACTTTCTGGAGGAACACTTTTGGCCTCTCACCCTTAGGCAAATTTTCACTCTCCCAACTCACTTATATGGGGGATCTTCAAATGCTCATAACTCCGGAATCCTAAGTCCTAGAGACTCAAGGGTGGTACCGTTGGACTCGGGGTACACACAAATGGGGGGATAGGACAAGGTCCCATGTCTCTATCTTGCTCCACTGAGGATCGGTCAAAGCTGACCCTGGTTAAAACCCCAAATTTTCACTCTCCCAACTCACTTATATGGGGGATCTTCAAATGCTCATAACTCCGGAACCCTAAGTCCTAGAGACTCAAGGGTGGTACCGTTGGACTCGGGGTACACACAAATGGGGGGGTAGGACAAGGTCCCATGTCTCTATCTTTCTCCCCTGAGGATCGGTCAAAGCTGACCCTGGTTAAAACACCAAGCCATGTACACTCTCAACAACCCTAAACACCAACTTCAACTTGACAAAAAGTACCACAAAAAGAGGGGTCCAAACCACTCCTAAGGCTCTGAAACGTGCTCCTAAACACTTTCCGGAGGAACACTTTTGGCCTCTCACCCTTAGGCAAATTTTCACTCTCCCAACTCACTTATATGGGGGAACTTCGAATGCTCATAACTCCGGAACCCTAAGTCCTAGAGACTCAAGGGTGGTACCGTTGGACTCGGGGTACACACAAATGGGGGGATAGAACAAGGTCCCATGTCTCTATCTTTCTCACCTGAGGATCGGTCAAAGCTGACCCTGGTTAAAACACCAAGCCATGTACACTCTCAACAACCCTAAACACCAACTTCAGCTTGACAAAAAGTAACACAAAAAGAGGGGTCCAAACCACTCCTAAGGCTCTGAAACGTGCTCCTAAACACTTTCTGGAGGAACACTTTTGGCCTCTCACCCTTAGGCAAATTTTCACTCTCCCAACTCACTTATATGGGGGAACTTCGAATGCTCATAACTCCGGAACCCTAAGTCCTAGAGACTCAAGGGTGGTACCGTTGGACTCGGGGTACACACAAATGGGGGGATAGGACAAGGTCCCATGTCTCTATCTTGCTCCACTGAGGATCGGTCAAAGCTGACCCTGGTTAAAACCCCAAATTTTCACTCTCCCAACTCACTTATATGGGGGATCTTCAAATGCTCATAACTCCGGAACCCTAAGTCCTAGAGACTCAAGGGTGGTACCGTTGGACTCGGGGTACACACAAATGGGGGGATAGGACAAGGTCCCATGTCTCTATCTTTCTCCCCTGAGGATCGGTCAAAGCTGACCCTGGTTAAAACACCAAGCCATGTACACTCTCAACAACCCTAAACACCAACTTCAACTTGACAAAAAGTACCACAAAAAGAGGGGTCCAAACCACTCCTAAGGCTCTGAAACGTGCTCCTAAACACTTTCCGGAGGAACACTTTTGGCCTCTCACCCTTAGGCAAATTTTCACTCTCCCAACTCACTTATATGGGGGATCTTCAAATGCTCATAACTCCGGAACCCTAAGTCCTAGAGACTGAAGGGTGGTACCGTTGGACTCGGGGTACACACAAATGGGGGGATAGAACAAGGTCCCATGTCTCTATCTTTCTCACCTGAGGATCGGTCAAAGCTGACCCTGGTTAAAACACCAAGCCATGTACACTCTCAACAACCCTAAACACCAACTTCAGCTTGACAAAAAGTAACACAAAAAGAGGGGTCCAAACCACTCCTAAGGCTCTGAAACGTGCTCCTAAACACTTTCTGGAGGAACACTTTTGGCCTCTCACCCTTAGGCAAATTTTCACTCTCCCAACTCACTTATATGGGGGAACTTCGAATGCTCATAACTCCGGAACCCTAAGTCCTAGAGACTCAAGGGTGGTACCGTTGGACTCGGGGTACAAACAAATGGGGGGATAGGACAAGGTCCCATGTCTCTATCTTGCTCCACTGAGGATCGGTCAAAGCTGACCCTGGTTAAAACCCCAAATTTTCACTCTCCCAACTCACTTATATGGGGGATCTTCAAATGCTCATAACTCCGGAACCCTAAGTCCTAGAGACTCAAGGGTGGTACCGTTGGACTCGGGGTACACACAAATGGGGGGGTAGGACAAGGTCCCATGTCTCTATCTTTCTCCCCTGAGGATCGGTCAAAGCTGACCCTGGTTAAAACACCAAGCCATGTACACTCTCAACAACCCTAAACACCAACTTCAACTTGACAAAAAGTACCACAAAAAGAGGGGTCCAAACCACTCCTAAGGCTCTGAAACGTGCTCCTAAACACTTTCCGGAGGAACACTTTTGGCCTCTCACCCTTAGGCAAATTTTCACTCTCCCAACTCACTTATATGGGGGATCTTCAAATGCTCATAACTCCGGAACCCTAAGTCCTAGAGACTCAAGGGTGGTACCGTTGGACTCGGGGTACACACAAAAGGGGGGCTAGGACAAGGTCCCATGTCTCTATCTTTCTCCCCTGAGGATCGGTCAAAGCTGACCCTGGTTAAAACACCAAGCCATGTACACTCTCAACAACCCTAAACACCAACTTCAGCTTGACAAAAAGTAACACAAAAAGAGGGGTCCAAACCACTCCTAAGGCTCTGAAACGTGCTCCTAAACACTTTCTGGAGGAAAACTTTTGGCCTCTCACCAGCGGCGGAGCCAGACAATTTTCATAGGGGTGGCCAGACTGAGACCATTGCTTACACAGGGGTGGCTGATTTAATGGTGTTTCTTAGTCACTCACTCACTCACTTATACAAGCAGTGACTGCCATGTAGTAACTGTTTTTTTTTCAATAGCAGTGACACGGTGAAACTGTTTCGACTTTCATACTGTTAACAGCCTCAATTAGCAAACTTTGCCATATCTGTTTCAACCCCAGTATAGCCAAGTTATTCATAGCCTACATTAAGACAACAAACATTTCACACATAGTAAATCAAACTTACCTCCAACTTCTGGAAACGGGGAAAAGTCCACTCTTCTTCACTGGAAATGCAAGTAAACAGTGCATAGATAATGAGAGGGGAACCCCAGGTGAACTTCAATAATTACTTCTTCTCCTGCAATTCTGTTGGTAGTTGACATTCAGGTTAAGTGCATTACTGCCACCATCTGTTCTGGTGGAGATCTACTCTTTAGAGGTGCACTTATATGGGGGAACTTCAAATGCTCATAACTCCGGAACCCTAAGTCCTAGAGACTCAAGGGTGGTACCGTTGGACTCGGGGTACACACAAATGCGGGGCTAGGACAAGGTCCCATGTCTCTATCTTTCTCCCCTGAGGATCGGTCAAAGCTGACCCTGGTTAAAACACCAAGCCATGTACACTCTCAACAACCCTAAACACCAACTTCAGCTTGACAAAAAGTACCACAAAAAGAGGGGTCCAAACCACTCCTAAGGCTCTGAAACGTGCTCCTAAACACTTTCTGGAGGAACACTTTTGGCCCCTCACCCTTAGGCAAATTTTCACTCTCCCAACTCACTTATATGGGGGATCTTCAAATGCTCATAACTCCGGAACCCTAAGTCCTAGAGACTCAAGGGTGGTACCGTTGGACTCGGGGTACACACAAATGGGGGGATAGGACAAGGTCCCATGTCTCTATCTTGCTCCACTGAGGATCGGTCAAAGCTGACCCTGGTTAAAACCCCAAATTTTCACTCTCCCAACTCACTGATATGGGGGATCTTCAAATGCTCATAACTCCGGAACCCTAAGTCCTAGAGACTCAAGGGTGGTACCGTTGGACTCGGGGTACACACAAATGGGGGGGTAGGACAAGGTCCCATGTCTCTATCTTTCTCACCTGAGGATCGGTCAAAGCTGACACTGGTTAAAACACCAAGCCATGTACACTCTCAACAACCCTAAACACCAACTTCAGCTTGACAAAAAGTACCACAAAAAGAGGGGTCCAAACCACTCCTAAGGCTCTGAAACGTGCTCCTAAACACTTTCTGGAGGAACACTTTTGGCCTCTCACCCTTAGGCAAATTTTCACTCTCCCAACTCATTTATATGGGGGATCTTCAAATGCTCATAACTCCGGAACCCTAAGTCCTAGAGACTCAAGGGTGGTACCGTTGGACTCGGGGTACACACAAATGTGGGGATAGGACAAGGTCCCATGTCTCTATCTTTCTCACCTGAGGATCGGTCAAAGCTGACCCTGGTTAAAACACCAAGCCATGTACACTCTCAACAACCCTAAACACCAACTTCAGCTTGACAAAAAGTACCACAAAAAGAGGGGTCCAAACCACTCCTAAGGCTCTGAAACGTGCTCCTAAACACTTTCTGGAGGAACACTTTTGGCCTCTCACCCTTAGGCAAATTTTCACTCTCCCAACTCACTTATATGGGGGATCTTCAAATGCTCATAACTCCGGAATCCTAAGTCCTAGAGACTCAAGGGTGGTACCGTTGGACTCGGGGTACACACAAATGGGGGGATAGGACAAGGTCCCATGTCTCTATCTTGCTCCACTGAGGATCGGTCAAAGCTGACCCTGGTTAAAACCCCAAATTTTCACTCTCCCAACTCACTTATATGGGGGATCTTCAAATGCTCATAACTCCGGAACCCTAAGTCCTAGAGACTCAAGGGTGGTACCGTTGGACTCGGGGTACACACAAATGGGGGGGTAGGACAAGGTCCCATGTCTCTATCTTTCTCCCCTGAGGATCGGTCAAAGCTGACCCTGGTTAAAACACCAAGCCATGTACACTCTCAACAACCCTAAACACCAACTTCAACTTGACAAAAAGTACCACAAAAAGAGGGGTCCAAACCACTCCTAAGGCTCTGAAACGTGCTCCTAAACACTTTCCGGAGGAACACTTTTGGCCTCTCACCCTTAGGCAAATTTTCACTCTCCCAACTCACTTATATGGGGGAACTTCGAATGCTCATAACTCCGGAACCCTAAGTCCTAGAGACTCAAGGGTGGTACCGTTGGACTCGGGGTACACACAAATGGGGGGATAGAACAAGGTCCCATGTCTCTATCTTTCTCACCTGAGGATCGGTCAAAGCTGACCCTGGTTAAAACACCAAGCCATGTACACTCTCAACAACCCTAAACACCAACTTCAGCTTGACAAAAAGTAACACAAAAAGAGGGGTCCAAACCACTCCTAAGGCTCTGAAACGTGCTCCTAAACACTTTCTGGAGGAACACTTTTGGCCTCTCACCCTTAGGCAAATTTTCACTCTCCCAACTCACTTATATGGGGGAACTTCGAATGCTCATAACTCCGGAACCCTAAGTCCTAGAGACTCAAGGGTGGTACCGTTGGACTCGGGGTACACACAAATGGGGGGATAGGACAAGGTCCCATGTCTCTATCTTGCTCCACTGAGGATCGGTCAAAGCTGACCCTGGTTAAAACCCCAAATTTTCACTCTCCCAACTCACTTATATGGGGGATCTTCAAATGCTCATAACTCCGGAACCCTAAGTCCTAGAGACTCAAGGGTGGTACCGTTGGACTCGGGGTACACACAAATGGGGGGATAGGACAAGGTCCCATGTCTCTATCTTTCTCCCCTGAGGATCGGTCAAAGCTGACCCTGGTTAAAACACCAAGCCATGTACACTCTCAACAACCCTAAACACCAACTTCAACTTGACAAAAAGTACCACAAAAAGAGGGGTCCAAACCACTCCTAAGGCTCTGAAACGTGCTCCTAAACACTTTCCGGAGGAACACTTTTGGCCTCTCACCCTTAGGCAAATTTTCACTCTCCCAACTCACTTATATGGGGGATCTTCAAATGCTCATAACTCCGGAACCCTAAGTCCTAGAGACTGAAGGGTGGTACCGTTGGACTCGGGGTACACACAAATGGGGGGATAGAACAAGGTCCCATGTCTCTATCTTTCTCACCTGAGGATCGGTCAAAGCTGACCCTGGTTAAAACACCAAGCCATGTACACTCTCAACAACCCTAAACACCAACTTCAGCTTGACAAAAAGTAACACAAAAAGAGGGGTCCAAACCACTCCTAAGGCTCTGAAACGTGCTCCTAAACACTTTCTGGAGGAACACTTTTGGCCTCTCACCCTTAGGCAAATTTTCACTCTCCCAACTCACTTATATGGGGGAACTTCGAATGCTCATAACTCCGGAACCCTAAGTCCTAGAGACTCAAGGGTGGTACCGTTGGACTCGGGGTACAAACAAATGGGGGGATAGGACAAGGTCCCATGTCTCTATCTTGCTCCACTGAGGATCGGTCAAAGCTGACCCTGGTTAAAACCCCAAATTTTCACTCTCCCAACTCACTTATATGGGGGATCTTCAAATGCTCATAACTCCGGAACCCTAAGTCCTAGAGACTCAAGGGTGGTACCGTTGGACTCGGGGTACACACAAATGGGGGGGTAGGACAAGGTCCCATGTCTCTATCTTTCTCCCCTGAGGATCGGTCAAAGCTGACCCTGGTTAAAACACCAAGCCATGTACACTCTCAACAACCCTAAACACCAACTTCAACTTGACAAAAAGTACCACAAAAAGAGGGGTCCAAACCACTCCTAAGGCTCTGAAACGTGCTCCTAAACACTTTCCGGAGGAACACTTTTGGCCTCTCACCCTTAGGCAAATTTTCACTCTCCCAACTCACTTATATGGGGGATCTTCAAATGCTCATAACTCCGGAACCCTAAGTCCTAGAGACTCAAGGGTGGTACCGTTGGACTCGGGGTACACACAAAAGGGGGGCTAGGACAAGGTCCCATGTCTCTATCTTTCTCCCCTGAGGATCGGTCAAAGCTGACCCTGGTTAAAACACCAAGCCATGTACACTCTCAACAACCCTAAACACCAACTTCAGCTTGACAAAAAGTAACACAAAAAGAGGGGTCCAAACCACTCCTAAGGCTCTGAAACGTGCTCCTAAACACTTTCTGGAGGAAAACTTTTGGCCTCTCACCAGCGGCGGAGCCAGACAATTTTCATAGGGGTGGCCAGACTGAGACCATTGCTTACACAGGGGTGGCTGATTTAATGGTGTTTCTTAGTCACTCACTCACTCACTTATACAGGCAGTGACTGCCATGTAGTAACTGTTTTTTTTTCAATAGCAGTGACACGGTGAAACTGTTTCGACTTTCATACTGTTAACAGCCTCAATTAGCAAACTTTGCCATATCTGTTTCAACCCCAGCATAGCCAAGTTATTCATAGCCTACATTAAGACAACAAACATTTCACACATAGTAAATCAAACTTACCTCCAACTTCTGGAAACGGGGAAAAGTCCACTCTTCTTCACTGGAAATGCAAGTAAACAGTGCATAGATAATGAGAGGGGAACCCCAGGTGAACTTCAATAATTACTTCTTCTCCTGCAATTCTGTTGGTAGTTGACATTCAGGTTAAGTGCATTACTGCCACCATCTGTTCTGGTGGAGATCTACTCTTTAGAGGTGCACTTATATGGGGGAACTTCAAATGCTCATAACTCCGGAACCCTAAGTCCTAGAGACTCAAGGGTGGTACCGTTGGACTCGGGGTACACACAAATGCGGGGCTAGGACAAGGTCCCATGTCTCTATCTTTCTCCCCTGAGGATCGGTCAAAGCTGACCCTGGTTAAAACACCAAGCCATGTACACTCTCAACAACCCTAAACACCAACTTCAGCTTGACAAAAAGTACCACAAAAAGAGGGGTCCAAACCACTCCTAAGGCTCTGAAACGTGCTCCTAAACACTTTCTGGAGGAACACTTTTGGCCCCTCACCCTTAGGCAAATTTTCACTCTCCCAACTCACTTATATGGGGGATCTTCAAATGCTCATAACTCCGGAACCCTAAGTCCTAGAGACTCAAGGGTGGTACCGTTGGACTCGGGGTACACACAAATGGGGGGATAGGACAAGGTCCCATGTCTCTATCTTGCTCCACTGAGGATCGGTCAAAGCTGACCCTGGTTAAAACCCCAAATTTTCACTCTCCCAACTCACTGATATGGGGGATCTTCAAATGCTCATAACTCCGGAACCCTAAGTCCTAGAGACTCAAGGGTGGTACCGTTGGACTCGGGGTACACACAAATGGGGGGGTAGGACAAGGTCCCATGTCTCTATCTTTCTCACCTGAGGATCGGTCAAAGCTGACACTGGTTAAAACACCAAGCCATGTACACTCTCAACAACCCTAAACACCAACTTCAGCTTGACAAAAAGTACCACAAAAAGAGGGGTCCAAACCACTCCTAAGGCTCTGAAACGTGCTCCTAAACACTTTCTGGAGGAACACTTTTGGCCTCTCACCCTTAGGCAAATTTTCACTCTCCCAACTCATTTATATGGGGGATCTTCAAATGCTCATAACTCCGGAACCCTAAGTCCTAGAGACTCAAGGGTGGTACCGTTGGACTCGGGGTACACACAAATGTGGGGATAGGACAAGGTCCCATGTCTCTATCTTTCTCACCTGAGGATCGGTCAAAGCTGACCCTGGTTAAAACACCAAGCCATGTACACTCTCAACAACCCTAAACACCAACTTCAGCTTGACAAAAAGTACCACAAAAAGAGGGGTCCAAACCACTCCTAAGGCTCTGAAACGTGCTCCTAAACACTTTCTGGAGGAACACTTTTGGCCTCTCACCCTTAGGCAAATTTTCACTCTCCCAACTCACTTATATGGGGGATCTTCAAATGCTCATAACTCCGGAATCCTAAGTCCTAGAGACTCAAGGGTGGTACCGTTGGACTCGGGGTACACACAAATGGGGGGATAGGACAAGGTCCCATGTCTCTATCTTGCTCCACTGAGGATCGGTCAAAGCTGACCCTGGTTAAAACCCCAAATTTTCACTCTCCCAACTCACTTATATGGGGGATCTTCAAATGCTCATAACTCCGGAACCCTAAGTCCTAGAGACTCAAGGGTGGTACCGTTGGACTCGGGGTACACACAAATGGGGGGGTAGGACAAGGTCCCATGTCTCTATCTTTCTCCCCTGAGGATCGGTCAAAGCTGACCCTGGTTAAAACACCAAGCCATGTACACTCTCAACAACCCTAAACACCAACTTCAACTTGACAAAAAGTACCACAAAAAGAGGGGTCCAAACCACTCCTAAGGCTCTGAAACGTGCTCCTAAACACTTTCCGGAGGAACACTTTTGGCCTCTCACCCTTAGGCAAATTTTCACTCTCCCAACTCACTTATATGGGGGAACTTCGAATGCTCATAACTCCGGAACCCTAAGTCCTAGAGACTCAAGGGTGGTACCGTTGGACTCGGGGTACACACAAATGGGGGGATAGGACAAGGTCCCATGTCTCTATCTTGCTCCACTGAGGATCGGTCAAAGCTGACCCTGGTTAAAACCCCAAATTTTCACTCTCCCAACTCACTTATATGGGGGATCTTCAAATGCTCATAACTCCGGAACCCTAAGTCCTAGAGACTCAAGGGTGGTACCGTTGGACTCGGGGTACACACAAATGGGGGGATAGGACAAGGTCCCATGTCTCTATCTTTCTCCCCTGAGGATCGGTCAAAGCTGACCCTGGTTAAAACACCAAGCCATGTACACTCTCAACAACCCTAAACACCAACTTCAACTTGACAAAAAGTACCACAAAAAGAGGGGTCCAAACCACTCCTAAGGCTCTGAAATGTGCTCCTAAACACTTTCCGGAGGAACACTTTTGGCCTCTCACCCTTAGGCAAATTTTCACTCTCCCAACTCACTTATATGGGGGATCTTCAAATGCTCATAACTCCGGAACCCTAAGTCCTAGAGACTGAAGGGTGGTACCGTTGGACTCGGGGTACACACAAATGGGGGGATAGAACAAGGTCCCATGTCTCTATCTTTCTCACCTGAGGATCGGTCAAAGCTGACCCTGGTTAAAACACCAAGCCATGTACACTCTCAACAACCCTAAACACCAACTTCAGCTTGACAAAAAGTAACACAAAAAGAGGGGTCCAAACCACTCCTAAGGCTCTGAAACGTGCTCCTAAACACTTTCTGGAGGAACACTTTTGGCCTCTCACCCTTAGGCAAATTTTCACTCTCCCAACTCACTTATATGGGGGAACTTCGAATGCTCATAACTCCGGAACCCTAAGTCCTAGAGACTCAAGGGTGGTACCGTTGGACTCGGGGTACAAACAAATGGGGGGATAGGACAAGGTCCCATGTCTCTATCTTGCTCCACTGAGGATCGGTCAAAGCTGACCCTGGTTAAAACCCCAAATTTTCACTCTCCCAACTCACTTATATGGGGGATCTTCAAATGCTCATAACTCCGGAACCCTAAGTCCTAGAGACTCAAGGGTGGTACCGTTGGACTCGGGGTACACACAAATGGGGGGGTAGGACAAGGTCCCATGTCTCTATCTTTCTCCCCTGAGGATCGGTCAAAGCTGACCCTGGTTAAAACACCAAGCCATGTACACTCTCAACAACCCTAAACACCAACTTCAACTTGACAAAAAGTACCACAAAAAGAGGGGTCCAAACCACTCCTAAGGCTCTGAAACGTGCTCCTAAACACTTTCCGGAGGAACACTTTTGGCCTCTCACCCTTAGGCAAATTTTCACTCTCCCAACTCACTTATATGGGGGATCTTCAAATGCTCATAACTCCGGAACCCTAAGTCCTAGAGACTCAAGGGTGGTACCGTTGGACTCGGGGTACACACAAAAGGGGGGCTAGGACAAGGTCCCATGTCTCTATCTTTCTCCCCTGAGGATCGGTCAAAGCTGACCCTGGTTAAAACACCAAGCCATGTACACTCTCAACAACCCTAAACACCAACTTCAGCTTGACAAAAAGTAACACAAAAAGAGGGGTCCAAACCACTCCTAAGGCTCTGAAACGTGCTCCTAAACACTTTCTGGAGGAAAACTTTTGGCCTCTCACCAGCAGCGGAGCCAGACAATTTTCATAGGGGTGGCCAGACTGAGACCATTGCTTACACAGGGGTGGCTGATTTAATGGTGTTTCTTAGTCACTCACTCACTCACTTATACAGGCAGTGACTGCCATGTAGTAACTGTTTTTTTTTCAATAGCAGTGACACGGTGAAACTGTTTCGACTTTCATACTGTTAACAGCCTCAATTAGCAAACTTTGCCATATCTGTTTCAACCCCAGCATAGCCAAGTTATTCATAGCCTACATTAAGACAACAAACATTTCACACATAGTAAATCAAACTTACCTCCAACTTCTGGAAACGGGGAAAAGTCCACTCTTCTTCACTGGAAATGCAAGTAAACAGTGCATAGATAATGAGAGGGGAACCCCAGGTGAACTTCAATAATTACTTCTTCTCCTGCAATTCTGTTGGTAGTTGACATTCAGGTTAAGTGCATTACTGCCACCATCTGTTCTGGTGGAGATCTACTCTTTAGAGGTGCACTTATATGGGGGAACTTCAAATGCTCATAACTCCGGAACCCTAAGTCCTAGAGACTCAAGGGTGGTACCGTTGGACTCGGGGTACACACAAATGCGGGGCTAGGACAAGGTCCCATGTCTCTATCTTTCTCCCCTGAGGATCGGTCAAAGCTGACCCTGGTTAAAACACCAAGCCATGTACACTCTCAACAACCCTAAACACCAACTTCAGCTTGACAAAAAGTACCACAAAAAGAGGGGTCCAAACCACTCCTAAGGCTCTGAAACGTGCTCCTAAACACTTTCTGGAGGAACACTTTTGGCCCCTCACCCTTAGGCAAATTTTCACTCTCCCAACTCACTTATATGGGGGATCTTCAAATGCTCATAACTCCGGAACCCTAAGTCCTAGAGACTCAAGGGTGGTACCGTTGGACTCGGGGTACACACAAATGGGGGGGTAGGACAAGGTCCCATGTCTCTATCTTTCTCCCCTGAGGATCGGTCAAAGCTGACCCTGGTTAAAACACCAAGCCATGTACACTCTCAACAACCCTAAACACCAACTTCAACTTGACAAAAAGTACCACAAAAAGAGGGGTCCAAACCACTCCTAAGGCTCTGAAACGTGCTCCTAAACACTTTCCGGAGGAACACTTTTGGCCTCTCACCCTTAGGCAAATTTTCACTCTCCCAACTCACTTATATGGGGGAACTTCGAATGCTCATAACTCCGGAACCCTAAGTCCTAGAGACTCAAGGGTGGTACCGTTGGACTCGGGGTACACACAAATGGGGGGATAGAACAAGGTCCCATGTCTCTATCTTTCTCACCTGAGGATCGGTCAAAGCTGACCCTGGTTAAAACACCAAGCCATGTACACTCTCAACAACCCTAAACACCAACTTCAGCTTGACAAAAAGTAACACAAAAAGAGGGGTCCAAACCACTCCTAAGGCTCTGAAACGTGCTCCTAAACACTTTCTGGAGGAACACTTTTGGCCTCTCACCCTTAGGCAAATTTTCACTCTCCCAACTCACTTATATGGGGGAACTTCGAATGCTCATAACTCCGGAACCCTAAGTCCTAGAGACTCAAGGGTGGTACCGTTGGACTCGGGGTACACACAAATGGGGGGATAGGACAAGGTCCCATGTCTCTATCTTGCTCCACTGAGGATCGGTCAAAGCTGACCCTGGTTAAAACCCCAAATTTTCACTCTCCCAACTCACTTATATGGGGGATCTTCAAATGCTCATAACTCCGGAACCCTAAGTCCTAGAGACTCAAGGGTGGTACCGTTGGACTCGGGGTACACACAAATGGGGGGATAGGACAAGGTCCCATGTCTCTATCTTTCTCCCCTGAGGATCGGTCAAAGCTGACCCTGGTTAAAACACCAAGCCATGTACACTCTCAACAACCCTAAACACCAACTTCAACTTGACAAAAAGTACCACAAAAAGAGAGGTCCAAACCACTCCTAAGGCTCTGAAACGTGCTCCTAAACACTTTCCGGAGGAACACTTTTGGCCTCTCACCCTTAGGCAAATTTTCACTCTCCCAACTCACTTATATGGGGGATCTTCAAATGCTCATAACTCCGGAACCCTAAGTCCTAGAGACTGAAGGGTGGTACCGTTGGACTCGGGGTACACACAAATGCGGGGCTAGGACAAGGTCCCATGTCTCTATCTTTCTCACCTGAGGATCGGTCAAAGCTGACCCTGGTTAAAACACCAAGCCATGTACACTCTCAACAACCCTAAACACCAACTTCAGCTTGACAAAAAGTACCACAAAAAGAGGGGTCCAAACCACTCCTAAGGCTCTGAAACGTGCTCCTAAACACTTTCTGGAGGAACAATTTTGGCCCCTCACCCTTAGGCAAATTTTCACTCTCCCAACTCACTTATATGGGGGATCTTCAAATGCTCATAACTCCGGAACCCTAAGTCCTAGAGACTCAAGGGTGGTACCGTTGGACTCGGGGTACACACAAATGGGGGGATAGGACAAGGTCCCATGTCTCTATCTTGCTCCACTGAGGATCGGTCAAAGCTGACCCTGGTTAAAACCCCAAATTTTCACTCTCCCAACTCACTGATATGGGGGATCTTCAAATGCTCATAACTCCGGAACCCTAAGTCCTAGAGACTCAAGGGTGGTACCGTTGGACTCGGGGTACACACAAATGGGGGGGTAGGACAAGGTCCCATGTCTCTATCTTTCTCCCCTGAGGATCGGTCAAAGCTGACCCTGGTTAAAACACCAAGTCATGTACACTCTCAACAACCCTAAACACCAACTTCAGCTTGACAAAAAGTAACACAAAAAGAGGGGTCCAAACCACTCCTAAGGCTCTGAAACGTGCTCCTAAACACTTTCTGGAGGAAAACTTTTGGCCTCTCACCAGCGGCGGAGCCAGACAATTTTCATAGGGGTGGCCAGACTGAGACCATTGCTTACACAGGGGTGGCTGATTTAATGGTGTTTCTTAGTCACTCACTCACTCACTTATACAGGCAGTGACTGCCATGTAGTAACTGTTTTTTTTTCAATAGCAGTGACACGGTGAAACTGTTTCGACTTTCATACTGTTAACAGCCTCAATTAGCAAACTTTGCCATATCTGTTTCAACCCCAGCATAGCCAAGTTATTCATAGCCTACATTAAGACAACAAACATTTCACACATAGTAAATCAAACTTACCTCCAACTTCTGGAAACGGGGAAAAGTCCACTCTTCTTCACTGGAAATGCAAGTAAACAGTGCATAGATAATGAGAGGGGAACCCCAGGTGAACTTCAATAATTACTTCTTCTCCTGCAATTCTGTTGGTAGTTGACATTCAGGTTAAGTGCATTACTGCCACCATCTGTTCTGGTGGAGATCTACTCTTTAGAGGTGCACTTATATGGGGGAACTTCAAATGCTCATAACTCCGGAACCCTAAGTCCTAGAGACTCAAGGGTGGTACCGTTGGACTCGGGGTACACACAAATGCGGGGCTAGGACAAGGTCCCATGTCTCTATCTTTCTCCCCTGAGGATCGGTCAAAGCTGACCCTGGTTAAAACACCAAGCCATGTACACTCTCAACAACCCTAAACACCAACTTCAGCTTGACAAAAAGTACCACAAAAAGAGGGGTCCAAACCACTCCTAAGGCTCTGAAACGTGCTCCTAAACACTTTCTGGAGGAACACTTTTGGCCCCTCACCCTTAGGCAAATTTTCACTCTCCCAACTCACTTATATGGGGGATCTTCAAATGCTCATAACTCCGGAACCCTAAGTCCTAGAGACTCAAGGGTGGTACCGTTGGACTCGGGGTACACACAAATGGGGGGATAGGACAAGGTCCCATGTCTCTATCTTGCTCCACTGAGGATCGGTCAAAGCTGACCCTGGTTAAAACCCCAAATTTTCACTCTCCCAACTCACTGATATGGGGGATCTTCAAATGCTCATAACTCCGGAACCCTAAGTCCTAGAGACTCAAGGGTGGTACCGTTGGACTCGGGGTACACACAAATGGGGGGGTAGGACAAGGTCCCATGTCTCTATCTTTCTCCCCTGAGGATCGGTCAAAGCTGACCCTGGTTAAAACACCAAGCCATGTACACTCTCAACAACCCTAAACACCAACTTCAGCTTGAGAAAAAGTACCACAAAAAGAGGGGTCCAAACCACTCCTAAGGCTCTGAAACGTGCTCCTAAACACTTTCTGGAGGAACACTTTTGGCCTCTCACCCTTAGGCAAATTTTCACTCTCCCAACTCACTTATATGGGGGATCTTCAAATGCTCATAACTCCGGAACCCTAAGTCCTAGAGACTCAAGGGTGGTACCGTTGGACTCGGGTTACACACAAATATGGGGGGGGGGGTAGGACAAGGTCCCATGTCTCTATCTTTCTCACCTGAGGATCGGTCAAAGCTGACCCTGGTTAAAACACCAAGCCATGTACACTCTCAACAACCCTAAACACCAACTTCAGCTTGACAAAAAGTAACACAAAAAGAGGGGTCCAAACCACTCCTAAGGCTCTGAAACGTGCTCCTAAACACTTTCTGGAGGAACACTTTTGGCCTCTCACCCTTAGGCAAATTTTCACTCTCCCAACTCACTTATATGGGGGAACTTCGAATGCTCATAACTCCGGAACCCTAAGTCCTAGAGACTCAAGGGTGGTACCGTTGGACTCGGGGTACACACAAATGGGGGGATAGGACAAGGTCCCATGTCTCTATCTTGCTCCACTGAGGATCGGTCATAGCTGACCCTGGTTAAAACCCCAAATTTTCACTTTCCCAACTCACTTATATGGGGGATCTTCAAATGCTCATAACTCCGGAACCCTAAGTCCTAGAGACTCAAGGGTGGTACCGTTGGACTCGGGGTACACACAAATGGGGGGGTAGGACAAGGTCCCATGTCTCTATCTTTCTCCCCTGAGGATCGGTCAAAGCTGACCCTGGTTAAAACACCAAGCCATGTACACTCTCAACAATCCGAAACACCAACTTCAGCTTGACAAAAAGTCCCACAAAAAGAGGGGTCCAAACCACTCCTAAGGCTCTGAAACGTGCTCCTAAACACTTTCTGGAGGAACACTTTTGGCCCCTCACCCTTAGGCAAATTTTCACTCTCCCAACTCACTTATATGGGGGATCTTCAAATGCTCATAACTCCGGAACCCTAAGTCCTAGAGACTCAAAGGTGGTACCGTTGGACTCGGGGTACACAGAAATGGGGGGATAGGACAAAGTCCCATGTCTCTATCTTTCTCACCTGAGGATCGGTCAAAACTGACTCTGGTTAAAACCCCAAATTTTCACTCTCCCAACTCACTTATATGGGGGATCTTCAAGTGCTCATAACTCCGGAACCCTAAGTCCTAGAGACTCAAGGGTGGTACCGTTGGACTCGGGGTACACACAAATGGGGGGCTAGGACAAGGTCCCATGTCTCTATCTTTCTCCCCTGAGGATCGGTCAAAGCTGACCCTGGTTAAAACACCAAGCCATGTACACTCTCAACAACCCTAAACACCAACTTCAGCTTGACAAAAAGTACCACAAAAAGAGGGGTCCAAACCACTCCTAAGGCTCTGAAACGTGCTCCTAAACACTTTCTGGAGGAACACTTTTGGCCTCTCACCCTTAGGCAAATTTTCACTCTCCCAACTCACTTATATGGGGGATCTTCAAATGCTCATAACTCCGGAACCCTAAGTCCTAGAGACTCAAGGGTAGTACCGTTGGACTCGGGGTACACACAAATGGGGGGATAGGACAAGGTCCCATGTCTCTATCTTGCTCCACTGAGGATGGGTCAAAACTGACCCTGGTTAAACCCCCAAATTTTCACTCTCCCAACTCACTTATATGGGGGATCTTCAAATGCTCATAACTCCGGAACCCTAAGTCCTAGAGACTCAAGGGTGGTACCGTTGGACTCGGGGTACACACAAATGGGGGGATAGGACAAGGTCCCATGTCTCTATCTTGCTCCACTGAGGATCGGTCAAAGCTGACCCTGGTTAAAACCCCAAATTTTCACTCTCCCAACTCACTTATATGGGGGATCTTCAAATGCTCATAACTCCGGAACCCTAAGTCCTAGAGACTCAAGGGTGGTACCGTTGGACTCGGGGTACACACAAATGGGGGGCTAGGACAAGGTCCCATGTCTCTATCTTTCTCCCCTGAGGATCGGTCAAAGCTGACCCTGGTTAAAACACCAAGCCATGTACACTCTCATCAACCCGAAACACCAACTTCAGCTTGACAAAAAGTCCCACAAAAAGAGGGGTCCAAACCACTCCTAAGGCTCCGAAACGTGCTCCTAAACACTTTCTGGAGGAACACTTTTGGCCTCTCACCCTTAGGCAAATTTTCACTCTCCCAACTCACTTATATGGGGGAACTTCGAATGCTCATAACTCCGGAACCCTAAGTCCTAGAGACTCAAGGGTGGTACCGTTGGACTCGGGGTACACACAAATGGGGGGATAGAACAAGGTCCCATGTCTCTATCTTTCTCACCTGAGTATCGGTCAAAGCTGACCCTGGTTAAAACACCAAGCCATGTACACTCTCAACAACCCTAAACACCAACTTCAGCTTGACAAAGAGTAACACAAAAAGAGGGGTCCAAACCACTCCTAAGGCTCTGAAACGTGCTCCTAAACACTTTCTGGAGGAACACTTTTTGCCTCTCACCCTTAGGTAAATTTTCACTCTCCCAACTCACTTATATGGGGGATCTTCAAATGGTCATAACTCCGGAACCCTAAGTCCTAGAGACTCAAGGGTGGTACCGTTGGACTCGGGGTACACACAAATGGGGGGATAGGACAAGGTCCCATGTCTCTATCTTGCTCTACTGAGGATCGGTCAAAGCTGACCCTGGTTAAAACCCCAAATTTTCACTCTCCCAACTCACTTATATGGGGGATCTTCAAATGGTCATAACTCCGGAACCCTAAGTCCTAGAGACTCAAGGGTGGTACCGTTGGATTCGGGGTACACACAAATGGGGGGATAGGACAAGGTCCCATGTCTCTATCTTGCTCCACTGAGGATCGGTCAAAGCTGACCCTGGTTAAAACCCCAAATTTTCACTCTCCCAACTCACTTATATGGGGGATCTTCAAATGCTCATAACTCCGGAACCCTAAGTCCTAGAGACTTAAGGGTGGTACCGTTGGACTCGGGGTACACACAAATAGGGGGATAGAACAAGGTCCCATGTCTCTATCTTTCTCACCTGAGGATCGGTCAAAGCTGACCCTGGTTAAAACACCAAGTCATGTACACTCTCAACAACCCTAAACACCAACTTCAGCTTGACAAAAAGTAACACAAAAAGAGGGGTCCAAACCACTCCTAAGGCTCTGAAACGTGCTCCTAAACACTTTCTGGAGGAAAACTTTTGGCCTCTCACCAGCGGCGGAGCCAGACAATTTTCATAGGGGTGGCCAGACTGAGACCATTGCTTACACAGGGGTGGCTGATTTAATGGTGTTTCTTAGTCACTCACTCACTCACTTATACAGGCAGTGACTGCCATGTAGTAACTGTTTTTTTTTCAATAGCAGTGACACGGTGAAACTGTTTCGACTTTCATACTGTTAACAGCCTCAATTAGCAAACTTTGCCATATCTGTTTCAACCCCAGCATAGCCAAGTTATTCATAGCCTACATTAAGACAACAAACATTTCACACATAGTAAATCAAACTTACCTCCAACTTCTGGAAACGGGGAAAAGTCCACTCTTCTTCACTGGAAATGCAAGTAAACAGTGCATAGATAATGAGAGGGGAACCCCAGGTGAACTTCAATAATTACTTCTTCTCCTGCAATTCTGTTGGTAGTTGACATTCAGGTTAAGTGCATTACTGCCACCATCTGTTCTGGTGGAGATCTACTCTTTAGAGGTGCACTTATATGGGGGAACTTCAAATGCTCATAACTCCGGAACCCTAAGTCCTAGAGACTCAAGGGTGGTACCGTTGGACTCGGGGTACACACAAATGCGGGGCTAGGACAAGGTCCCATGTCTCTATCTTTCTCCCCTGAGGATCGGTCAAAGCTGACCCTGGTTAAAACACCAAGCCATGTACACTCTCAACAACCCTAAACACCAACTTCAGCTTGACAAAAAGTACCACAAAAAGAGGGGTCCAAACCACTCCTAAGGCTCTGAAACGTGCTCCTAAACACTTTCTGGAGGAACACTTTTGGCCCCTCACCCTTAGGCAAATTTTCACTCTCCCAACTCACTTATATGGGGGATCTTCAAATGCTCATAACTCCGGAACCCTAAGTCCTAGAGACTCAAGGGTGGTACCGTTGGACTCGGGGTACACACAAATGGGGGGATAGGACAAGGTCCCATGTCTCTATCTTGCTCCACTGAGGATCGGTCAAAGCTGACCCTGGTTAAAACCCCAAATTTTCACTCTCCCAACTCACTTATATGGGGGATTTTCAAATGCTCATAACTCCGGAACCCTAAGTCCTAGAGACTCAAGGGTGGTACCGTTGGACTCGGGGTACACACAAATGGGGGGATAGGACAAGGTCCCATGTCTCTATCTTTCTCACCTGAGGATCGGTCAAAGCTGACCCTGGTTAAAACACCAAGCCATGTACACTCTCAACAACCCTAAACACCAACTTCAGCTTGACAAAAAGTACCACAAAAAGAGGGGTCCAAACCACTCCTAAGGCTCTGAAACGTGCTCCTAAACACTTTCTGGAGGAACACTTTTGGCCTCTCACCCTTAGGCAAATTTTCACTCTCCCAACTCACTTATATGGGGGAACTTCGAATGCTCATAACTCCGGAACCCTAAGTCCTAGAGACTCAAGGGTGGTACCGTTGGACTCGGGGTACACACAAATGGGGGGATAGAACAAGGTCCCATGTCTCTATCTTTCTCACCTGAGGATCGGTCAAAGCTGACCCTGGTTAAAACACCAAGCCATGTACACTCTCAACAACCCTAAACACCAACTTCAGCTTGACAAAAAGTAACACAAAAAGAGGGGTCCAAACCACTCCTAAGGCTCTGAAACGTGCTCCTAAACACTTTATGGAGGAACACTTTTGGCCTCTCACCCTTAGGCAAATTTTCACTCTCCCAACTCACTTATATGGGGGAACTTCGAATGCTCATAACTCCGGAACCCTAAGTCCTAGAGACTCAAGGGTGGTACCGTTGGACTCGGGGTACAAACAAATGGGGGGATAGGACAAGGTCCCATGTCTCTATCTTGCTCCACTGAGGATCGGTCAAAGCTGACCCTGGTTAAAACCCCAAATTTTCACTCTCCCAACTCACTTATATGGGGGATCTTCAAATGCTCATAACTCCGG
Organism: Toxotes jaculatrix; assembly: GCF_017976425.1. Classification (NCBI taxonomy): domain Eukaryota; kingdom Metazoa; phylum Chordata; class Actinopteri; family Toxotidae; genus Toxotes; species Toxotes jaculatrix. The sequence goes on from NC_054401.1 coordinate 27,191,679, forward strand.
AACCCTAAGTCCTAGAGACTCAAGGGTGGTACCGTTGGACTCGGGGTACACACAAAAGGGGGGCTAGGACAAGGTCCCATGTCTCTATCTTTCTCCCCTGAGGATCGGTCAAAGCTGACCCTGGTTAAAACACCAAGCCATGTACACTCTCAACAACCCTAAACACCAACTTCAGCTTGACAAAAAGTACCACAAAAAGAGGGGTCCAAACCACTCCTAAGGCTCTGAAACGTGCTCCTAAACACTTTCTGGAGGAACACTTTTGGCCTCTCACCCTTAGGCAAATTTTCACTCTCCCAACTCACTTATATGGGGGAACTTCGAATGCTCATAACTCCGGAACCCTAAGTCCTAGAGACTCAAGGGTGGTACCGTTGGACTCGGGGTACACACAAATGGGGGGATAGAACAAGGTCCCATGTCTCTATCTTTCTCACCTGAGGATCGGTCAAAGCTGACCCTGGTTAAAACACCAAGCCATGTACACTCTCAACAACCCTAAACACCAACTTCAGCTTGACAAAAAGTAACACAAAAAGAGGGGTCCAAACCACTCCTAAGGCTCTGAAACGTGCTCCTAAACACTTTATGGAGGAACACTTTTGGCCTCTCACCCTTAGGCAAATTTTCACTCTCCCAACTCACTTATATGGGGGAACTTCGAATGCTCATAACTCCGGAACCCTAAGTCCTAGAGACTCAAGGGTGGTACCGTTGGACTCGGGGTACAAACAAATGGGGGGATAGGACAAGGTCCCATGTCTCTATCTTGCTCCACTGAGGATCGGTCAAAGCTGACCCTGGTTAAAACCCCAAATTTTCACTCTCCCAACTCACTTATATGGGGGATCTTCAAATGCTCATAACTCCGGAACCCTAAGTCCTAGAGACTCAAGGGTGGTACCGTTGGACTCGGGGTACACACAAAAGGGGGGCTAGGACAAGGTCCCATGTCTCTATCTTTCTCCCCTGAGGATCGGTCAAAGCTGACCCTGGTTAAAACACCAAGCCATGTACACTCTCAACAACCCTAAACACCAACTTCAGCTTGACAAAAAGTAACACAAAAAGAGGGGTCCAAACCACTCCTAAGGCTCTGAAACGTGCTCCTAAACACTTTCTGGAGGAACACTTTTGGCCTCTCACCCTTAGGCAAATTTTCACTCTCCCAACTCACTTATATGGGGGAACTTCGAATGCTCATAACTCCGGAACCCTAAGTCCTAGAGACTCAAGGGTGGTACCGTTGGACTCGGGGTACACACAAATGGGGGGATAGAACAAGGTCCCATGTCTCTATCTTTCTCACCTGAGGATCGGTCAAAGCTAACCCTGGTTAAAACACCAAGCCATGTACACTCTCAACAACCCTAAACACCAACTTCAGCTTGACAAAAAGTACCACAAAAAGAGGGGTCCAAACCACTCCTAAGGCTCTGAAACGTGCTCCTAAACACTTTCTGGAGGAACACTTTTGGCCTCTCACCCTTAGGCAAATTTTCACTCTCCCAACTCACTTATATGGGGGATCTTCAAATGGTCATAACTCCGGAACCCTAAGTCCTAGAGACTCAAGGGTGGTACCGTTGGACTCGGGGTACACACAAATGGGGGGATAGGACAAGGTCCCATGTCTCTATCTTGCTCCACTGAGGATCGGTCAAAGCTGACCCTGGTTAAAACCCCAAATTTTCACTCTCCCAACTCACTTATATGGGGGATCTTCAAATGCTCATAACTCCGGAACCCTAAGTCCTAGAGACTTAAGGGTGGTACCGTTGGACTCGGGGTACACACAAATAGGGGGATAGAACAAGGTCCCATGTCTCTATCTTTCTCACCTGAGGATCGGTCAAAGCTGACCCTGGTTAAAACACCAAGTCATGTACACTCTCAACAACCCTAAACACCAACTTCAGCTTGACAAAAAGTAACACAAAAAGAGGGGTCCAAACCACTCCTAAGGCTCTGAAACGTGCTCCTAAACACTTTCTGGAGGAAAACTTTTGGCCTCTCACCAGCGGCGGAGCCAGACAATTTTCATAGGGGTGGCCAGACTGAGACCATTGCTTACACAGGGGTGGCTGATTTAATGGTGTTTCTTAGTCACTCACTCACTCACTTATACAGGCAGTGACTGCCATGTAGTAACTGTTTTTTTTTTCAATAGCAGTGACACGGTGAAACTGTTTCGACTTTCATACTGTTAACAGCCTCAATTAGCAAACTTTGCCATATCTGTTTCAACCCCAGCATAGCCAAGTTATTCATAGCCTACATTAAGACAACAAACATTTCACACATAGTAAATCAAACTTACCTCCAACTTCTGGAAACGGGGAAAAGTCCACTCTTCTTCACTGGAAATGCAAGTAAACAGTGCATAGATAATGAGAGGGGAACCCCAGGTGAACTTCAATAATTACTTCTTCTCCTGCAATTCTGTTGGTAGTTGACATTCAGGTTAAGTGCATTACTGCCACCATCTGTTCTGGTGGAGATCTACTCTTTAGAGGTGCACTTATATGGGGGAACTTCAAATGCTCATAACTCCGGAACCCTAAGTCCTAGAGACTCAAGGGTGGTACCGTTGGACTCGGGGTACACACAAATGCGGGGCTAGGACAAGGTCCCATGTCTCTATCTTTCTCCCCTGAGGATCGGTCAAAGCTGACCCTGGTTAAAACACCAAGCCATGTACACTCTCAACAACCCTAAACACCAACTTCAGCTTGACAAAAAGTACCACAAAAAGAGGGGTCCAAACCACTCCTAAGGCTCTGAAACGTGCTCCTAAACACTTTCTGGAGGAACACTTTTGGCCCCTCACCCTTAGGCAAATTTTCACTCTCCCAACTCACTTATATGGGGGATCTTCAAATGCTCATAACTCCGGAACCCTAAGTCCTAGAGACTCAAGGGTGGTACCGTTGGACTCGGGGTACACACAAATGGGGGGATAGGACAAGGTCCCATGTCTCTATCTTGCTCCACTGAGGATCGGTCAAAGCTGACCCTGGTTAAAACCCCAAATTTTCACTCTCCCAACTCACTGATATGGGGGATCTTCAAATGCTCATAACTCCGGAACCCTAAGTCCTAGAGACTCAAGGGTGGTACCGTTGGACTCGGGGTACACACAAATGGGGGGGTAGGACAAGGTCCCATGTCTCTATCTTTCTCCCCTGAGGATCGGTCAAAGCTGACCCTGGTTAAAACACCAAGCCATGTACACTCTCAACAACCCTAAACACCAACTTCAGCTTGAGAAAAAGTACCACAAAAAGAGGGGTCCAAACCACTCCTAAGGCTCTGAAACGTGCTCCTAAACACTTTCTGGAGGAACACTTTTGGCCTCTCACCCTTAGGCAAATTTTCACTCTCCCAACTCACTTATATGGGGGATCTTCAAATGCTCATAACTCCGGAACCCTAAGTCCTAGAGACTCAAGGGTGGTACCGTTGGACTCGGGTTACACACAAATGGGGGGGTAGGACAAGGTCCCATGTCTCTATCTTTCTCACCTGAGGATCGGTCAAAGCTGACCCTGGTTAAAACACCAAGCCATGTACACTCTCAACAACCCTAAACACCAACTTCAGCTTGACAAAAAGTAACACAAAAAGAGGGGTCCAAACCACTCCTAAGGCTCTGAAACGTGCTCCTAAACACTTTCTGGAGGAACACTTTTGGCCTCTCACCCTTAGGCAAATTTTCACTCTCCCAACTCACTTATATGGGGGATCTTCAAATGGTCATAACTCCGGAACCCTAAGTCCTAGAGACTCAAGGGTGGTACCGTTGGACTCAGGGTACACACAAATGGGGGGATAGGACAAGGTCCCATGTCTCTATCTTGCTCCACTGAGGATCGGTCAAAGCTGACCCTGGTTAAAACCCCAAATTTTCACTCTCCCAACTCACTTATATGGGGGATCTTCAAATGCTCATAACTCCGGAACCCTAAGTCCTAGAGACTCAAGGGTGGTACCGTTGGACTCGGGGTACACACAAATGGGGGGCTAGGACAAGGTCCCATGTCTCTATCTTTCTCCCCTGAGGATCGGTCAAAGCTGACCCTGGTTAAAACCCCAAATTTTCACTCTCCCAACTCACTTATATGGGGGATCTTCAAATGCTCATAACTCCGGAACCCTAAGTCCTAGAGACTCAAGGGTGGTACCGTTGGACTCGGGGTACACACAAATGGGGGGCTAGGACAAGGTCCCATGTCTCTATCTTTCTCCCCTGAGGATCGGTCAAAGCTGACCCTGGTTAAAACACCAAGCCATGTACACTCTCATCAACCCGAAACACCAACTTCAGCTTGACAAAAAGTCCCACAAAAAGAGGGGTCCAAACCACTCCTAAGGCTCCGAAACGTGCTCCTAAATTCTTTCTGGAGGAACACTTTTGGCCTCTCACCCTTAGGCAAATTTTCACTCTCCCAACTCACTTATATGGGGGAACTTCGAATGCTCATAACTCCGGAACCCTAAGTCCTTGAGACTCAAGGGTGGTACCGTTGGACTCGGGGTACACACAAATGGGGGGATAGGATAAGGTCCCATGTCTCTATCTTGCTCCACTGAGGATCGGTCAAAACTGACCCTGGTTAAAACCCCAAATTTTCACTCTCCCAACTCACTTATATGGGGGATCTTCAAATGCTCATAACTCCGGAACCCTAAGTCCTAGAGACTCAAGGGTGGTACCGTTGGACTCGGGGTACACACAAATGGGGGGATAGGACAAGGTCCCATGTCTCTATCTTGCTCCACTGAGGATCGGTCATAGCTGACCCTGGTTAAAACCCCAAATTTTCACTCTCCCAACTCACTTATATGGGGGATCTTCAAATGCTCATAACTCTGGAACCCTAAGTCCTAGAGACTCAAGGGTGGTACCGTTGGACTCGGGGTACACACAAATGGGGGGGTAGGACAAGGTCCCATGTCTCTATCTTTCTCCCCTGAGGATCGGTCAAAGCTGACCCTGGTTAAAACACCAAGCCATGTACACTCTCATCAACCCGAAACACCAACTTCAGCTTGACAAAAAGTCCCACAAAAAGAGGGGTCCAAACCACTCCTAAGGCTCCGAAACGTGCTCCTAAATTCTTTCTGGAGGAACACTTTTGGCCTCTCACCCTTAGGCAAATTTTCACTCTCCCAACTCACTTATATGGGGGAACTTCGAATGCTCATAACTCCGGAACCCTAAGTCCTTGAGACTCAAGGGTGGTACCGTTGGACTCGGGGTACACACAAATGGGGGGATAGGATAAGGTCCCATGTCTCTATCTTGCTCCACTGAGGATCGGTCAAAACTGACCCTGGTTAAAACCCCAAATTTTCACTCTCCCAACTCACTTATATGGGGGATCTTCAAATGCTCATAACTCCAGAACCCTAAGTCCTAGAGACTCAAGGGTGGTACCGTTGGACTCGGGGTACACACAAATGGGGGGATAGGACAAGGTCCCATGTCTCTATCTTGCTCCACTGAGGATCGGTCATAGCTGACCCTGGTTAAAACCCCAAATTTTCACTCTCCCAACTCACTTATATGGGGGATCTTCAAATGCTCATAACTCTGGAACCCTAAGTCCTAGAGACTCAAGGGTGGTACCGTTGGACTCGGGGTACACACAAATGGGGGGGTAGGACAAGGTCCCATGTCTCTATCTTTCTCCCCTGAGGATCGGTCAAAGCTGACCCTGGTTAAAACACCAAGCCATGTACACTCTCAACAATCCGAAACACCAACTTCAGCTTGACAAAAAGTCCCACAAAAAGAGGGGTCCAAACCACTCCTAAGGCTCTGAAACGTGCTCCTAAACACTTTCTGGAGGAACACTTTTAGCCTCTCACCCTTAGGCAAATTTTCACTCTCCCAACTCACTTATATGGGGGAACTTCGAATGCTCATAACTCCGGAACCCTAAGTCCTAGAGACTCAAGGGTGGTACCGTTGGACTCGGGGTACACACAAATGGGGGGATAGAACAAGGTCCCATGTCTCTATCTTTCTCACCTGAGGATCGGTCAAAGCTGACCCTGGTTAAAACACCAAGCCATGTACACTCTCAACAACCCTAAACACCAACTTCAGCTTGACAAAGAGTAACACAAAAAGAGGGGTCCAAACCACTCCTAAGGCTCTGAAACGTGCTCCTAAACACTTTCTGGAGGAACACTTTTGGCCTCTCACCCTTAGGCAAATTTTCACTCTCCCAACTCACTTATATGGGGGATCTTCAAATGGTCATAACTCCGGAACCCTAAGTCCTAGAGACTCAAGAGTGGTACCGTTGGACTCGGGGTACACACAAATGGGGGGATAGGACAAGGTCCCATGTCTCTATCTTGCTCCACTGAGGATCGGTCAAAGCTGACCCTGGTTAAAACCCCAAATTTTCACTCTCCCAACTCACTTATATGGGGGATCTTCAAATGCTCATAACTCCAGAACCCTAAGTCCTAGAGACTCAAGGGTGGTACCGTTGGACTCGGGGTACACACAAATGGGGGGCTAGGACAAGGTCCCATGTCTCTATCTTTCTCCCCTGAGGATCGGTCAAAGCTGACCCTGGTTAAAACACCAAGCCATGTACACTCTCAACAACCCTAAACACCAACTTCAGCTTGACAAAAAGTACCACAAAAAGAGGGGTCCAAACCACTCCTAAGGCTCTGAAACGTGCTCCTAAACACTTTCTGGAGGAACGCTTTTGGCCTCTCACCCTTAGGCAAATTTTCACTCTCCCAACTCACTTATATGGGGGAACTTCGAATGCTCATAATTCCGGAACCCTAAGTCCTAGAGACTCAAGGGTGGTACCGTTGGACTCGGGGTACACACAAATGGGGGGGTAGGACAAGGTCCCATGTCTCTATCTTTCTCACCTGAGGATCGGTCAAAGCTGACCCTGGTTAAAACACCAAGCCATGTACACTCTCAACAACCCTAAACACCAACTTCAGCTTGACAAAAAGTACCACAAAAAGAGGGGTCCAAACCACTCCTAAGGCTCTGAAACGTGCTCCTAAACACTTTCTGGAGGAACACTTTTGGCCCCTCACCCTTAGGCAAATTTTCATCTCCCAACTCACTTATATGGGGGATCTTCAAATGCTCATAACTCCGGAACCCTAAGTCCTAGAGACTCAAAGGTGGTACCGTTGGACTCGGGGTACACAGAAATGGGGGGATAGGACAAAGTCCCATGTCTCTATCTTTCTCACCTGAGGATCGGTCAAAACTGACTCTGGTTAAAAGCCCAAATTTTCACTCTCCCAACTCACTTATATGGGGGATCTTCAAGTGCTCATAACTCCGGAACCCTAAGTCCTAGAGACTCAAGGGTGGTACCGTTGGACTCGGGGTACACACAAATGGGGGGCTAGGACAAGGTTCCATGTCTCTATCTTTCTCCCCTGAGGATCGGTCAAAGCTGACCCTGGTTAAAACACCAAGCCATGTACACTCTCAACAACCCTAAACACCAACTTCAGCTTGACAAAAAGTACCACAAAAAGAGGGGTCCAAACCACTCCTAAGGCTCTGAAACGTGCTCCTAAACACTTTCTGGAGGAACACTTTTGGCCTCTCACCCTTAGGCAAATTTTGACTCTCCCAACTCACTTATATGGGGGATCTTCAAATGCTCATAACTCCGGAACCCTAAGTCCTAGAGACTCAAGGGTGGTACCGTTGGACTCGGGGTACACACAAATGGGGGGATAGAACAAGGTCCCATGTCTCTATCTTTCTCACCTGAGTATCGGTCAAAGCTGACCCTGGTTAAAACACCAAGCCATGTACACTCTCAACAACCCTAAACACCAACTTCAGCTTGACAAAGAGTAACACAAAAAGAGGGGTCCAAACCACTCCTAAGGCTCTGAAACGTGCTCCTAAACACTTTCTGGAGGAACACTTTTTGCCTCTCACCCTTAGGTAAATTTTCACTCTCCCAACTCACTTATATGGGGGATCTTCAAATGGTCATAACTCCGGAACCCTAAGTCCTAGAGACTCAAGGGTGGTACCGTTGGACTCGGGGTACACACAAATGGGGGGATAGGACAAGGTCCCATGTCTCCATCTTGCTCCACTGAGGATCGGTCAAAGCTGACCCTGGTTAAAACCCCAAATTTTCACTCTCCCAACTCACTTATATGGGGGATCTTGAAATGCTCATAACTCCGGAACCCTAAGTCCTAGAGACTCAAGGGTGGTACCGTTGGACTCGGGGTACACACAAATGGGGGGATAGGACAAGGTCCCATGTCTCTATCTTGCTCCACTGAGGATCGGTCAAAGCTGACCCTAGTTAAAACCCCAAATTTTCACTCTCCCAACTCACTTATATGGGGGATCTTCAAATGCTCATAACTCCGGAACCCTAAGTCCTAGAGACTCAAGGGTGGTACCGTTGGACTCGGGGTACACACAAATGCGGGGCTAGGACAAGGTCCCATGTCTCTATCTTTCTCCCCTGAGGATCGGTCAAAGCTGACCCTGGTTAAAACACCAAGCCATGTACACTCTCAACAACCCTAAACACCAACTTCAGCTTGACAAAAAGTACCACAAAAAGAGGGGTCCAAACCACTCCTAAGGCTCTGAAACGTGCTCCTAAACACTTTCTGGAGGAACACTTTTGGCCCCTCACCCTTAGGCAAATTTTCACTCTCCCAACTCACTTATATGGGGGATCTTCAAATGCTCATAACTCCGGAACCCTAAGTCCTAGAGACTCAAGGGTGGTACCGTTGGACTCGGGGTACACACAAATGGGGGGATAGGACAAGGTCCCATGTCTCTATCTTGCTCCACTGAGGATCGGTCAAAGCTGACCCTGGTTAAAACCCCAAATTTTCACTCTCCCAACTCACTGATATGGGGGATCTTCAAATGCTCATAACTCCGGAACCCTAAGTCCTAGAGACTCAAGGTTGGTACCGTTGGACTCGGGGTACACACAAATGGGGGGGTAGGACAAGGTCCCATGTCTCTATCTTTCTCCCCTGAGGATCGGTCAAAGCTGACCCTGGTTAAAACACCAAGCCATGTACACTCTCAACAACCCTAAACACCAACTTCAGCTTGAGAAAAAGTACCACAAAAAGAGGGGTCCAAACCACTCCTAAGGCTCTGAAACGTGCTCCTAAACACTTTCTGGAGGAACACTTTTGGCCTCTCACCCTTAGGCAAATTTTCACTCTCCCAACTCACTTATATGGGGGATCTTCAAATGCTCATAACTCCGGAACCCTAAGTCCTAGAGACTCAAGGGTGGTACCGTTGGACTCGGGTTACACACAAATGGGGGGGTAGGACAAGGTCCCATGTCTCTATCTTTCTCACCTGAGGATCGGTCAAAGCTGACCCTGGTTAAAACACCAAGCCATGTACACTCTCAACAACCCTAAACACCAACTTCAGCTTGACAAAAAGTAACACAAAAAGAGGGGTCCAAACCACTCCTAAGGCTCTGAAACGTGCTCCTAAACACTTTCTGGAGGAACACTTTTGGCCTCTCACCCTTAGGCAAATTTTCACTCTCCCAACTCACTTATATGGGGGATCTTCAAATGCTCATAACTCCGGAACCCTAAGTCCTAGAGACTCAAGGGTGGTACCGTTGGACTCAGGGTACACACAAATGGGGGGATAGGACAAGGTCCCATGTCTCTATCTTGCTCCACTGAGGATCGGTCAAAGCTGACCCTGGTTAAAACCCCAAATTTTCACTCTCCCAACTCACTTATATGGGGGATCTTCAAATGCTCATAACTCCGGAACCCTAAGTCCTAGAGACTCAAGGGTGGTACCGTTGGACTCGGGGTACACACAAATGGGGGGCTAGGACAAGGTCCCATGTCTCTATCTTTCTCCCCTGAGGATCGGTCAAAGCTGACCCTGGTTAAAACACCAAGCCATGTACACTCTCATCAACCCGAAACACCAACTTCAGCTTGACAAAAAGTCCCACAAAAAGAGGGGTCCAAACCACTCCTAAGGCTCCGAAACGTGCTCCTAAATTCTTTCTGGAGGAACACTTTTGGCCTCTCACCCTTAGGCAAATTTTCACTCTCCCAACTCACTTATATGGGGGAACTTCGAATGCTCATAACTCCGGAACCCTAAGTCCTTGAGACTCAAGGGTGGTACCGTTGGACTCGGGGTACACACAAATGGGGGGATAGGATAAGGTCCCATGTCTCTATCTTGCTCCACTGAGGATCGGTCAAAACTGACCCTGGTTAAAACCCCAAATTTTCACTCTCCCAACTCACTTATATGGGGGATCTTCAAATGCTCATAACTCCAGAACCCTAAGTCCTAGAGACTCAAGGGTGGTACCGTTGGACTCGGGGTACACACAAATGGGGGGATAGGACAAGGTCCCATGTCTCTATCTTGCTCCACTGAGGATCGGTCATAGCTGACCCTGGTTAAAACCCCAAATTTTCACTCTCCCAACTCACTTATATGGGGGATCTTCAAATGCTCATAACTCTGGAACCCTAAGTCCTAGAGACTCAAGGGTGGTACCGTTGGACTCGGGGTACACACAAATGGGGGGGGTAGGACAAGGTCCCATGTCTCTATCTTTCTCCCCTGAGGATCGGTCAAAGCTGACCCTGGTTAAAACACCAAGCCATGTACACTCTCAACAATCCGAAACACCAACTTCAGCTTGACAAAAAGTCCCACAAAAAGAGGGGTCCAAACCACTCCTAAGGCTCTGAAACGTGCTCCTAAACACTTTCTGGAGGAACACTTTTAGCCTCTCACCCTTAGGCAAATTTTCACTCTCCCAACTCACTTATATGGGGGAACTTCGAATGCTCATAACTCCGGAACCCTAAGTCCTAGAGACTCAAGGGTGGTACCGTTGGACTCGGGGTACACACAAATGGGGGGATAGAACAAGGTCCCATGTCTCTATCTTTCTCACCTGAGGATCGGTCAAAGCTGACCCTGGTTAAAACACCAAGCCATGTACACTCTCAACAACCCTAAACACCAACTTCAGCTTGACAAAGAGTAACACAAAAAGAGGGGTCCAAACCACTCCTAAGGCTCTGAAACGTGCTCCTAAACACTTTCTGGAGGAACACTTTTGGCCTCTCACCCTTAGGCAAATTTTCACTCTCCCAACTCACTTATATGGGGGATCTTCAAATGCTCATAACTCCGGAACCCTAAGTCCTAGAGACTCAAGGGTGGTACCGTTGGACTCGGGGTACACACAAATGCGGGGATAGGACAAGGTCCCATGTCTCTATCTTGCTCCACTGAGGATCGGTCAAAGCTGACCATGGTTAAAACCCCAAATTTTCACTCTCCCAACTCACTTATATGGGGGATCTTCAAATGCTCATAACTCCGGAACCCTAAGTCCTAGAGACTCAAGGGTGGTACCGTTGGACTCGGGGTACACACAAATGGGGGGATAGGATAAGGTCCCATGTCTCTATCTTGCTCCACTGAGGATCGGTCAAAACTGACCCTGGTTAAAACCCCAAATTTTCACTCTCCCAACTCACTTATATGGGGGATCTTCAAATGCTCATAACTCCGGAACCCTAAGTCCTAGAGACTCAAGGGTGGTACCGTTGGACTCGGGGTACACACAAAAGGGGGGCTAGGACAAGGTCCCATGTCTCTATCTTTCTCACCTGAGGATCGGTCAAAGCTGACCCTGGTTAAAACACCAAGCCATGTACACTCTCAACAACCCTAAACACCAACTTCAGCTTGACAAAAAGTACCACAAAAAGAGGGGTCCAAACCACTCCTAAGGCTCTGAAACGTGCTCCTAAACACTTTCTGGAGGAACACTTTTGGCCTCTCACCCTTAGGCAAATTTTCACTCTCCCAACTCACTTATATGGGGGAACTTCGAATGCTCATAACTCCGGAACCCTAAGTCCTAAAGACTCAAGGGTGGTACCGTTGGACTCGGGGTACACACAAATGGGGGGATAGAACAAGGTCCCATGTCTCTATCTTCTCACCTGAGGATCGGTCAAAGCTGACCCTGGTTAAAACACCAAGCCATGTACACTCTCAACAACCCTAAACACCAACTTCAGCTTGACAAAAAGTAACACAAAAAGAGGGGTCCAAACCACTCCTAAGGCTCTGAAACGTGCTCCTAAACACTTTCTGGAGGAACACTTTTGGCCTCTCACCCTTAGGCAAATTTTCACTCTCCCAACTCACTTATATGGGGGAACTTCGAATGCTCATAACTCCGGAACCCTAAGTCCTAGAGACTCAAGGGTGGTACCTTTGGATTCGGGGTACAAACAAATGGGGGGATAGGACAAGGTCCCATGTCTCTATCTTGCTCCACTGAGGATCGGTCAAAGCTGACCCTGGTTAAAACCCCAAATTTTCACTCTCCCAACTCACTTATATGGGGGATCTTCAAATGCTCATAACTCCGGAACCCTAAGTCCTAGAGACTCAAGGGTGGTACCGTTGGACTCGGGGTACACACAAATGGGGGGATAGGACAAGGTCCCATGTCTCTATCTTGCTCCACTGAGGATCGGTCAAAGCTGACCATGGTTAAAACCCCAAATTTTCACTCTCCCAACTCACTTATATGGGGGATCTTCAAATGCTCATAACTCCGGAACCCTAAGTCCTAGAGACTCAAGGGTGGTACCGTTGGACTCGGGGTACACACAAATGGGGGGCTAGGACAAGGTCCCATGTCTCTATCTTTCTCCCCTGAGGATCGGTCAAAGCTGACCCTGGTTAAAACACCAAGCCATGTACACTCTCATCAACCCGAAACACCAACTTCAGCTTGACAAAAAGTCCCACAAAAAGAGGGGTCCAAACCACTCCTAAGGCTCTGAAACGTGCTCCTAAACACTTTCTGGAGGAACACTTTTGGCCTCTCACCCTTAGGCAAATTTTCACTCTCCCAACTCACTTATATGGGGGAACTTCGAATGCTCATAACTCCGGAACCCTAAGTCCTAGAGACTCAAGGGTGGTACCGTTGGACTCGGGGTACACACAAAAGGGGGGCTAGGACAAGGTCCCATGTCTCTATCTTTCTCCCCTGAAGATCGGTCAAAGCTGACCCTGGTTAAAACACCAAGCCATGTACACTCTCAACAACCCTAAACACCAACTTCAGCTTGACAAAAAGTACCACAAAAAGAGGGGTCCAAACCACTCCTAAGGCTCTGAAACGTGCTCCTAAACACTTTCTGGAGGAACACTTTTGGCCTCTCACCCTTAGGCAAATTTTCACTCTCCCAACTCACTTATATGGGGGAACTTCGAATGCTCATAACTCCGGAACCCTAAGTCCTAGAGACTCAAGGGTGGTACCGTTGGACTCGGGGTACACACAAATGGGGGGATAGAACAAGGTCCCATGTCTCTATCTTACTCACCTGAGGATCGGTCAAAGCTGACCCTGGTTAAAACACCAAGCCATGTACACTCTCAACAACCCTAAACACCAACTTCAGCTTGACAAAAAGTCCCACAAAAAGAGGGGTCCAAACCACTCCTAAGGCTCCGAAACGTGCTCCTAAACACTTTCTGGAGGAACACTTTTGGCCTCTCACCCTTAGGCAAATTTTCACTCTCCCAACTCACTTATATGGGGGAACTTCGAATGCTCATAACTCCGGAACCCTAAGTCCTAGAGACTCAAGGGTGGTACCGTTGGACTCGGGGTACACACAAATGGGGGGATAGAACAAGGTCCCATGTCTCTATCTTTCTCACCTGAGTATCGGTCAAAGCTGACCCTGGTTAAAACACCAAGCCATGTACACTCTCAACAACCCTAAACACCAACTTCAGCTTGACAAAGAGTAACACAAAAAGAGGGGTCCAAACCACTCCTAAGGCTCTGAAACGTGCTCCTAAACACTTTCTGGAGGAACACTTTTTGCCTCTCACCCTTAGGTAAATTTTCACTCTCCCAACTCACTTATATGGGGGATCTTCAAATGGTCATAACTCCGGAACCCTAAGTCCTAGAGACTCAAGGGTGGTACCGTTGGACTCGGGGTACACACAAATGGGGGGATAGGACAAGGTCCCATGTCTCCATCTTGCTCCACTGAGGATCGGTCAAAGCTGACCCTGGTTAAAACCCCAAATTTTCACTCTCCCAACTCACTTATATGGGGGATCTTGAAATGCTCATAACTCCGGAACCCTAAGTCCTAGAGACTCAAGGGTGGTACCGTTGGACTCGGGGTACACACAAATGGGGGGATAGGACAAGGTCCCATGTCTCTATCTTGCTCCACTGAGGATCGGTCAAAGCTGACCCTAGTTAAAACCCCAAATTTTCACTCTCCCAACTCACTTATATGGGGGATCTTCAAATGCTCATAACTCCGGAACCCTAAGTCCTAGAGACTCAAGGGTGGTACCGTTGGACTCGGGGTACACACAAATGCGGGGCTAGGACAAGGTCCCATGTCTCTATCTTTCTCCCCTGAGGATCGGTCAAAGCTGACCCTGGTTAAAACACCAAGCCATGTACACTCTCAACAACCCTAAACACCAACTTCAGCTTGACAAAAAGTACCACAAAAAGAGGGGTCCAAACCACTCCTAAGGCTCTGAAACGTGCTCCTAAACACTTTCTGGAGGAACACTTTTGGCCCCTCACCCTTAGGCAAATTTTCACTCTCCCAACTCACTTATATGGGGGATCTTCAAATGCTCATAACTCCGGAACCCTAAGTCCTAGAGACTCAAGGGTGGTACCGTTGGACTCGGGGTACACACAAATGGGGGGATAGGACAAGGTCCCATGTCTCTATCTTGCTCCACTGAGGATCGGTCAAAGCTGACCCTGGTTAAAACCCCAAATTTTCACTCTCCCAACTCACTGATATGGGGGATCTTCAAATGCTCATAACTCCGGAACCCTAAGTCCTAGAGACTCAAGGTTGGTACCGTTGGACTCGGGGTACACACAAATGGGGGGGTAGGACAAGGTCCCATGTCTCTATCTTTCTCCCCTGAGGATCGGTCAAAGCTGACCCTGGTTAAAACACCAAGCCATGTACACTCTCAACAACCCTAAACACCAACTTCAGCTTGAGAAAAAGTACCACAAAAAGAGGGGTCCAAACCACTCCTAAGGCTCTGAAACGTGCTCCTAAACACTTTCTGGAGGAACACTTTTGGCCTCTCACCCTTAGGCAAATTTTCACTCTCCCAACTCACTTATATGGGGGATCTTCAAATGCTCATAACTCCGGAACCCTAAGTCCTAGAGACTCAAGGGTGGTACCGTTGGACTCGGGTTACACACAAATGGGGGGGTAGGACAAGGTCCCATGTCTCTATCTTTCTCACCTGAGGATCGGTCAAAGCTGACCCTGGTTAAAACACCAAGCCATGTACACTCTCAACAACCCTAAACACCAACTTCAGCTTGACAAAAAGTAACACAAAAAGAGGGGTCCAAACCACTCCTAAGGCTCTGAAACGTGCTCCTAAACACTTTCTGGAGGAACACTTTTGGCCTCTCACCCTTAGGCAAATTTTCACTCTCCCAACTCACTTATATGGGGGATCTTCAAATGGTCATAACTCCGGAACCCTAAGTCCTAGAGACTCAAGGGTGGTACCGTTGGACTCAGGGTACACACAAATGGGGGGATAGGACAAGGTCCCATGTCTCTATCTTGCTCCACTGAGGATCGGTCAAAGCTGACCCTGGTTAAAACCCCAAATTTTCACTCTCCCAACTCACTTATATGGGGGATCTTCAAATGCTCATAACTCCGGAACCCTAAGTCCTAGAGACTCAAGGGTGGTACCGTTGGACTCGGGGTACACACAAATGGGGGGCTAGGACAAGGTCCCATGTCTCTATCTTTCTCCCCTGAGGATCGGTCAAAGCTGACCCTGGTTAAAACACCAAGCCATGTACACTCTCATCAACCCGAAACACCAACTTCAGCTTGACAAAAAGTCCCACAAAAAGAGGGGTCCAAACCACTCCTAAGGCTCCGAAACGTGCTCCTAAATTCTTTCTGGAGGAACACTTTTGGCCTCTCACCCTTAGGCAAATTTTCACTCTCCCAACTCACTTATATGGGGGAACTTCGAATGCTCATAACTCCGGAACCCTAAGTCCTTGAGACTCAAGGGTGGTACCGTTGGACTCGGGGTACACACAAATGGGGGGATAGGATAAGGTCCCATGTCTCTATCTTGCTCCACTGAGGATCGGTCAAAACTGACCCTGGTTAAAACCCCAAATTTTCACTCTCCCAACTCACTTATATGGGGGATCTTCAAATGCTCATAACTCCAGAACCCTAAGTCCTAGAGACTCAAGGGTGGTACCGTTGGACTCGGGGTACACACAAATGGGGGGATAGGACAAGGTCCCATGTCTCTATCTTGCTCCACTGAGGATCGGTCATAGCTGACCCTGGTTAAAACCCCAAATTTTCACTCTCCCAACTCACTTATATGGGGGATCTTCAAATGCTCATAACTCTGGAACCCTAAGTCCTAGAGACTCAAGGGTGGTACCGTTGGACTCGGGGTACACACAAATGGGGGGGGTAGGACAAGGTCCCATGTCTCTATCTTTCTCCCCTGAGGATCGGTCAAAGCTGACCCTGGTTAAAACACCAAGCCATGTACACTCTCAACAATCCGAAACACCAACTTCAGCTTGACAAAAAGTCCCACAAAAAGAGGGGTCCAAACCACTCCTAAGGCTCTGAAACGTGCTCCTAAACACTTTCTGGAGGAACACTTTTAGCCTCTCACCCTTAGGCAAATTTTCACTCTCCCAACTCACTTATATGGGGGAACTTCGAATGCTCATAACTCCGGAACCCTAAGTCCTAGAGACTCAAGGGTGGTACCGTTGGACTCGGGGTACACACAAATGGGGGGATAGAACAAGGTCCCATGTCTCTATCTTTCTCACCTGAGGATCGGTCAAAGCTGACCCTGGTTAAAACACCAAGCCATGTACACTCTCAACAACCCTAAACACCAACTTCAGCTTGACAAAGAGTAACACAAAAAGAGGGGTCCAAACCACTCCTAAGGCTCTGAAACGTGCTCCTAAACACTTTCTGGAGGAACACTTTTGGCCTCTCACCCTTAGGCAAATTTTCACTCTCCCAACTCACTTATATGGGGGATCTTCAAATGCTCATAACTCCGGAACCCTAAGTCCTAGAGACTCAAGGGTGGTACCGTTGGACTCGGGGTACACACAAATGCGGGGATAGGACAAGGTCCCATGTCTCTATCTTGCTCCACTGAGGATCGGTCAAAGCTGACCATGGTTAAAACCCCAAATTTTCACTCTCCCAACTCACTTATATGGGGGATCTTCAAATGCTCATAACTCCGGAACCCTAAGTCCTAGAGACTCAAGGGTGGTACCGTTGGACTCGGGGTACACACAAATGGGGGGATAGGATAAGGTCCCATGTCTCTATCTTGCTCCACTGAGGATCGGTCAAAACTGACCCTGGTTAAAACCCCAAATTTTCACTCTCCCAACTCACTTATATGGGGGATCTTCAAATGCTCATAACTCCGGAACCCTAAGTCCTAGAGACTCAAGGGTGGTACCGTTGGACTCGGGGTACACACAAAAGGGGGGCTAGGACAAGGTCCCATGTCTCTATCTTTCTCCCCTGAGGATCGGTCAAAGCTGACCCTGGTTAAAACACCAAGCCATGTACACTCTCAACAACCCTAAACACCAACTTCAGCTTGACAAAAAGTACCACAAAAAGAGGGGTCCAAACCACTCCTAAGGCTCTGAAACGTGCTCCTAAACACTTTCTGGAGGAACACTTTTGGCCTCTCACCCTTAGGCAAATTTTCACTCTCCCAACTCACTTATATGGGGGAACTTGGAATGCTCATAACTCCGGAACCCTAAGTCCTAAAGACTCAAGGGTGGTACCGTTGGACTCGGGGTACACACAAATGGGGGGATAGAACAAGGTCCCATGTCTCTATCTTCTCACCTGAGGATCGGTCAAAGCTGACCCTGGTTAAAACACCAAGCCATGTACACTCTCAACAACCCTAAACACCAACTTCAGCTTGACAAAAAGTAACACAAAAAGAGGGGTCCAAACCACTCCTAAGGCTCTGAAACGTGCTCCTAAACACTTTCTGGAGGAACACTTTTGGCCTCTCACCCTTAGGCAAATTTTCACTCTCCCAACTCACTTATATGGGGGAACTTCGAATGCTCATAACTCCGGAACCCTAAGTCCTAGAGACTCAAGGGTGGTACCTTTGGATTCGGGGTACAAACAAATGGGGGGATAGGACAAGGTCCCATGTCTCTATCTTGCTCCACTGAGGATCGGTCAAAGCTGACCCTGGTTAAA
The DNA here is from genome assembly GCF_017976425.1 of Toxotes jaculatrix. Lineage (NCBI taxonomy): Eukaryota > Metazoa > Chordata > Actinopteri > Toxotidae > Toxotes > Toxotes jaculatrix. The sequence continues at coordinate 27,210,087 of NC_054401.1, forward strand.
ACCCCAAATTTTCACTCTCCCAACTCACTTATATGGGGGATCTTCAAATGCTCATAACTCCGGAACCCTAAGTCCTAGAGACTCAAGGGTGGTACCGTTGGACTCGGGGTACACACAAATGGGGGGATAGGACAAGGTCCCATGTCTCTATCTTGCTCCACTGAGGATCGGTCAAAGCTGACCATGGTTAAAACCCCAAATTTTCACTCTCCCAACTCACTTATATGGGGGATCTTCAAATGCTCATAACTCCGGAACCCTAAGTCCTAGAGACTCAAGGGTGGTACCGTTGGACTCGGGGTACACACAAATGGGGGGCTAGGACAAGGTCCCATGTCTCTATCTTTCTCCCCTGAGGATCGGTCAAAGCTGACCCTGGTTAAAACACCAAGCCATGTACACTCTCATCAACCCGAAACACCAACTTCAGCTTGACAAAAAGTCCCACAAAAAGAGGGGTCCAAACCACTCCTAAGGCTCTGAAACGTGCTCCTAAACACTTTCTGGAGGAACACTTTTGGCCTCTCACCCTTAGGCAAATTTTCACTCTCCCAACTCACTTATATGGGGGAACTTCGAATGCTCATAACTCCGGAACCCTAAGTCCTAGAGACTCAAGGGTGGTACCGTTGGACTCGGGGTACACACAAAAGGGGGGCTAGGACAAGGTCCCATGTCTCTATCTTTCTCCCCTGAAGATCGGTCAAAGCTGACCCTGGTTAAAACACCAAGCCATGTACACTCTCAACAACCCTAAACACCAACTTCAGCTTGACAAAAAGTACCACAAAAAGAGGGGTCCAAACCACTCCTAAGGCTCTGAAACGTGCTCCTAAACACTTTCTGGAGGAACACTTTTGGCCTCTCACCCTTAGGCAAATTTTCACTCTCCCAACTCACTTATATGGGGGAACTTCGAATGCTCATAACTCCGGAACCCTAAGTCCTAGAGACTCAAGGGTGGTACCGTTGGACTCGGGGTACACACAAATGGGGGGATAGAACAAGGTCCCATGTCTCTATCTTACTCACCTGAGGATCGGTCAAAGCTGACCCTGGTTAAAACACCAAGCCATGTACACTCTCAACAACCCTAAACACCAACTTCAGCTTGACAAAAAGTCCCACAAAAAGAGGGGTCCAAACCACTCCTAAGGCTCCGAAACGTGCTCCTAAACACTTTCTGGAGGAACACTTTTGGCCTCTCACCCTTAGGCAAATTTTCACTCTCCCAACTCACTTATATGGGGGAACTTCGAATGCTCATAACTCCGGAACCCTAAGTCCTAGAGACTCAAGGGTGGTACCGTTGGACTCGGGGTACACACAAATGGGGGGATAGAACAAGGTCCCATGTCTCTATCTTTCTCACCTGAGTATCGGTCAAAGCTGACCCTGGTTAAAACACCAAGCCATGTACACTCTCAACAACCCTAAACACCAACTTCAGCTTGACAAAGAGTAACACAAAAAGAGGGGTCCAAACCACTCCTAAGGCTCTGAAACGTGCTCCTAAACACTTTCTGGAGGAACACTTTTTGCCTCTCACCCTTAGGTAAATTTTCACTCTCCCAACTCACTTATATGGGGGATCTTCAAATGGTCATAACTCCGGAACCCTAAGTCCTAGAGACTCAAGGGTGGTACCGTTGGACTCGGGGTACACACAAATGGGGGGATAGGACAAGGTCCCATGTCTCCATCTTGCTCCACTGAGGATCGGTCAAAGCTGACCCTGGTTAAAACCCCAAATTTTCACTCTCCCAACTCACTTATATGGGGGATCTTGAAATGCTCATAACTCCGGAACCCTAAGTCCTAGAGACTCAAGGGTGGTACCGTTGGACTCGGGGTACACACAAATGGGGGGATAGGACAAGGTCCCTTGTCTCTATCTTGCTCCACTGAGGATCGGTCAAAGCTGACCCTAGTTAAAACCCCAAATTTTCACTCTCCCAACTCACTTATATGGGGGATCTTCAAATGCTCATAACTCCGGAACCCTAAGTCCTAGAGACTCAAGGGTGGTACCGTTGGACTCGGGGTACACACAAATGCGGGGCTAGGACAAGGTCCCATGTCTCTATCTTTCTCCCCTGAGGATCGGTCAAAGCTGACCCTGGTTAAAACACCAAGCCATGTACACTCTCAACAACCCTAAACACCAACTTCAGCTTGACAAAAAGTACCACAAAAAGAGGGGTCCAAACCACTCCTAAGGCTCTGAAACGTGCTCCTAAACACTTTCTGGAGGAACACTTTTGGCCCCTCACCCTTAGGCAAATTTTCACTCTCCCAACTCACTTATATGGGGGATCTTCAAATGCTCATAACTCCGGAACCCTAAGTCCTAGAGACTCAAGGGTGGTACCGTTGGACTCGGGGTACACACAAATGGGGGGATAGGACAAGGTCCCATGTCTCTATCTTGCTCCACTGAGGATCGGTCAAAGCTGACCCTGGTTAAAACCCCAAATTTTCACTCTCCCAACTCACTGATATGGGGGATCTTCAAATGCTCATAACTCCGGAACCCTAAGTCCTAGAGACTCAAGGTTGGTACCGTTGGACTCGGGGTACACACAAATGGGGGGGTAGGACAAGGTCCCATGTCTCTATCTTTCTCCCCTGAGGATCGGTCAAAGCTGACCCTGGTTAAAACACCAAGCCATGTACACTCTCAACAACCCTAAACACCAACTTCAGCTTGACAAAAAGTAACACAAAAAGAGGGGTCCAAACCACTCCTAAGGCTCTGAAACGTGCTCCTAAACACTTTCTGGAGGAACACTTTTGGCCTCTCACCCTTAGGCAAATTTTCACTCTCCCAACTCACTTATATGGGGGATCTTCAAATGGTCATAACTCCGGAACCCTAAGTCCTAGAGACTCAAGGGTGGTACCGTTGGACTCAGGGTACACACAAATGGGGGGATAGGACAAGGTCCCATGTCTCTATCTTGCTCCACTGAGGATCGGTCAAAGCTGACCCTGGTTAAAACCCCAAATTTTCACTCTCCCAACTCACTTATATGGGGGATCTTCAAATGCTCATAACTCCGGAACCCTAAGTCCTAGAGACTCAAGGGTGGTACCGTTGGACTCGGGGTACACACAAATGGGGGGCTAGGACAAGGTCCCATGTCTCTATCTTTCTCCCCTGAGGATCGGTCAAAGCTGACCCTGGTTAAAACACCAAGCCATGTACACTCTCATCAACCCGAAACACCAACTTCAGCTTGACAAAAAGTCCCACAAAAAGAGGGGTCCAAACCACTCCTAAGGCTCCGAAACGTGCTCCTAAATTCTTTCTGGAGGAACACTTTTGGCCTCTCACCCTTAGGCAAATTTTCACTCTCCCAACTCACTTATATGGGGGAACTTCGAATGCTCATAACTCCGGAACCCTAAGTCCTTGAGACTCAAGGGTGGTACCGTTGGACTCGGGGTACACACAAATGGGGGGATAGGATAAGGTCCCATGTCTCTATCTTGCTCCACTGAGGATCGGTCAAAACTGACCCTGGTTAAAACCCCAAATTTTCACTCTCCCAACTCACTTATATGGGGGATCTTCAAATGCTCATAACTCCAGAACCCTAAGTCCTAGAGACTCAAGGGTGGTACCGTTGGACTCGGGGTACACACAAATGGGGGGATAGGACAAGGTCCCATGTCTCTATCTTGCTCCACTGAGGATGGGTCATAGCTGACCCTGGTTAAAACCCCAAATTTTCACTCTCCCAACTCACTTATATGGGGGATCTTCAAATGCTCATAACTCTGGAACCCTAAGTCCTAGAGACTCAAGGGTGGTACCGTTGGACTCGGGGTACACACAAATGGGGGGGGTAGGACAAGGTCCCATGTCTCTATCTTTCTCCCCTGAGGATCGGTCAAAGCTGACCCTGGTTAAAACACCAAGCCATGTACACTCTCAACAATCCGAAACACCAACTTCAGCTTGACAAAAAGTCCCACAAAAAGAGGGGTCCAAACCACTCCTAAGGCTCTGAAACGTGCTCCTAAACACTTTCTGGAGGAACACTTTTAGCCTCTCACCCTTAGGCAAATTTTCACTCTCCCAACTCACTTATATGGGGGAACTTCGAATGCTCATAACTCCGGAACCCTAAGTCCTAGAGACTCAAGGGTGGTACCGTTGGACTCGGGGTACACACAAATGGGGGGATAGAACAAGGTCCCATGTCTCTATCTTTCTCACCTGAGGATCGGTCAAAGCTGACCCTGGTTAAAACACCAAGCCATGTACACTCTCAACAACCCTAAACACCAACTTCAGCTTGACAAAGAGTAACACAAAAAGAGGGGTCCAAACCACTCCTAAGGCTCTGAAACGTGCTCCTAAACACTTTCTGGAGGAACACTTTTGGCCTCTCACCCTTAGGCAAATTTTCACTCTCCCAACTCACTTATATGGGGGATCTTCAAATGCTCATAACTCCGGAACCCTAAGTCCTAGAGACTCAAGGGTGGTACCGTTGGACTCGGGGTACACACAAATGCGGGGATAGGACAAGGTCCCATGTCTCTATCTTGCTCCACTGAGGATCGGTCAAAGCTGACCATGGTTAAAACCCCAAATTTTCACTCTCCCAACTCACTTATATGGGGGATCTTCAAATGCTCATAACTCCGGAACCCTAAGTCCTAGAGACTCAAGGGTGGTACCGTTGGACTCGGGGTACACACAAATGGGGGGATAGGATAAGGTCCCATGTCTCTATCTTGCTCCACTGAGGATCGGTCAAAACTGACCCTGGTTAAAACCCCAAATTTTCACTCTCCCAACTCACTTATATGGGGGATCTTCAAATGCTCATAACTCCGGAACCCTAAGTCCTAGAGACTCAAGGGTGGTACCGTTGGACTCGGGGTACACACAAAAGGGGGGCTAGGACAAGGTCCCATGTCTCTATCTTTCTCCCCTGAGGATCGGTCAAAGCTGACCCTGGTTAAAACACCAAGCCATGTACACTCTCAACAACCCTAAACACCAACTTCAGCTTGACAAAAAGTACCACAAAAAGAGGGGTCCAAACCACTCCTAAGGCTCTGAAACGTGCTCCTAAACACTTTCTGGAGGAACACTTTTGGCCTCTCACCCTTAGGCAAATTTTCACTCTCCCAACTCACTTATATGGGGGAACTTCGAATGCTCATAACTCCGGAACCCTAAGTCCTAAAGACTCAAGGGTGGTACCGTTGGACTCGGGGTACACACAAATGGGGGGATAGAACAAGGTCCCATGTCTCTATCTTTCTCACCTGAGGATCGGTCAAAGCTGACCCTGGTTAAAACACCAAGCCATGTACACTCTCAACAACCCTAAACACCAACTTCAGCTTGACAAAAAGTAACACAAAAAGAGGGGTCCAAACCACTCCTAAGGCTCTGAAACGTGCTCCTAAACACTTTCTGGAGGAACACTTTTGGCCTCTCACCCTTAGGCAAATTTTCACTCTCCCAACTCACTTATATGGGGGAACTTCGAATGCTCATAACTCCGGAACCCTAAGTCCTAGAGACTCAAGGGTGGTACCTTTGGATTCGGGGTACAAACAAATGGGGGGATAGGACAAGGTCCCATGTCTCTATCTTGCTCCACTGAGGATCGGTCAAAGCTGACCCTGGTTAAAACCCCAAATTTTCACTCTCCCAACTCACTTATATGGGGGATCTTCAAATGCTCATAACTCCGGAACCCTAAGTCCTAGAGACTCAAGGGTGGTACCGTTGGACTCGGGGTACACACAAATGGGGGGATAGGACAAGGTCCCATGTCTCTATCTTGCTCCACTGAGGATCAGTCAAAGCTGACCATGGTTAAAACCCCAAATTTTCACTCTCCCAACTCACTTATATGGGGGATCTTCAAATGCTCATAACTCCGGAACCCTAAGTCCTAGAGACTCAAGGGTGGTACCGTTGGACTCGGGGTACACACAAATGGGGGGCTAGGACAAGGTCCCATGTCTCTATCTTTCTCCCCTGAGGATCGGTCAAAGCTGACCCTGGTTAAAACACCAAGCCATGTACACTCTCATCAACCCGAAACACCAACTTCAGCTTGACAAAAAGTCCCACAAAAAGAGGGGTCCAAACCACTCCTAAGGCTCTGAAACGTGCTCCTAAACACTTTCTGGAGGAACACTTTTGGCCTCTCACCCTTAGGCAAATTTTCACTCTCCCAACTCACTTATATGGGGGAACTTCGAATGCTCATAACTCCGGAACCCTAAGTCCTAGAGACTCAAGGGTGGTACCGTTGGACTCGGGGTACACACAAAAGGGGGGCTAGGACAAGGTCCCATGTCTCTATCTTTCTCCCCTGAAGATCGGTCAAAGCTGACCCTGGTTAAAACACCAAGCCATGTACACTCTCAACAACCCTAAACACCAACTTCAGCTTGACAAAAAGTACCACAAAAAGAGGGGTCCAAACCACTCCTAAGGCTCTGAAACGTGCTCCTAAACACTTTCTGGAGGAACACTTTTGGCCTCTCACCCTTAGGCAAATTTTCACTCTCCCAACTCACTTATATGGGGGAACTTCGAATGCTCATAACTCCGGAACCCTAAGTCCTAGAGACTCAAGGGTGGTACCGTTGGACTCGGGGTACACACAAATGGGGGGATAGAACAAGGTCCCATGTCTCTATCTTACTCACCTGAGGATCGGTCAAAGCTGACCCTGGTTAAAACACCAAGCCATGTACACTCTCAACAACCCTAAACACCAACTTCAGCTTGACAAAAAGTCCCACAAAAAGAGGGGTCCAAACCACTCCTAAGGCTCCGAAACGTGCTCCTAAACACTTTCTGGAGGAACACTTTTGGCCTCTCACCCTTAGGCAAATTTTCACTCTCCCAACTCACTTATATGGGGGAACTTCGAATGCTCATAACTCCGGAACCCTAAGTCCTAGAGACTCAAGGGTGGTACCGTTGGACTCGGGGTACACACAAATGGGGGGATAGAACAAGGTCCCATGTCTCTATCTTTCTCACCTGAGTATCGGTCAAAGCTGACCCTGGTTAAAACACCAAGCCATGTACACTCTCAACAACCCTAAACACCAACTTCAGCTTGACAAAGAGTAACACAAAAAGAGGGGTCCAAACCACTCCTAAGGCTCTGAAACGTGCTCCTAAACACTTTCTGGAGGAACACTTTTTGCCTCTCACCCTTAGGTAAATTTTCACTCTCCCAACTCACTTATATGGGGGATCTTCAAATGGTCATAACTCCGGAACCCTAAGTCCTAGAGACTCAAGGGTGGTACCGTTGGACTCGGGGTACACACAAATGGGGGGATAGGACAAGGTCCCATGTCTCCATCTTGCTCCACTGAGGATCGGTCAAAGCTGACCCTGGTTAAAACCCCAAATTTTCACTCTCCCAACTCACTTATATGGGGGATCTTGAAATGCTCATAACTCCGGAACCCTAAGTCCTAGAGACTCAAGGGTGGTACCGTTGGACTCGGGGTACACACAAATGGGGGGATAGGACAAGGTCCCATGTCTCTATCTTGCTCCACTGAGGATCGGTCAAAGCTGACCCTAGTTAAAACCCCAAATTTTCACTCTCCCAACTCACTTATATGGGGGATCTTCAAATGCTCATAACTCCGGAACCCTAAGTCCTAGAGACTCAAGGGTGGTACCGTTGGACTCGGGGTACACACAAATGCGGGGCTAGGACAAGGTCCCATGTCTCTATCTTTCTCCCCTGAGGATCGGTCAAAGCTGACCCTGGTTAAAACACCAAGCCATGTACACTCTCAACAACCCTAAACACCAACTTCAGCTTGACAAAAAGTACCACAAAAAGAGGGGTCCAAACCACTCCTAAGGCTCTGAAACGTGCTCCTAAACACTTTCTGGAGGAACACTTTTGGCCCCTCACCCTTAGGCAAATTTTCACTCTCCCAACTCACTTATATGGGGGATCTTCAAATGCTCATAACTCCGGAACCCTAAGTCCTAGAGACTCAAGGGTGGTACCGTTGGACTCGGGGTACACACAAATGGGGGGATAGGACAAGGTCCCATGTCTCTATCTTGCTCCACTGAGGATCGGTCAAAGCTGACCCTGGTTAAAACCCCAAATTTTCACTCTCCCAACTCACTGATATGGGGGATCTTCAAATGCTCATAACTCCGGAACCCTAAGTCCTAGAGACTCAAGGTTGGTACCGTTGGACTCGGGGTACACACAAATGGGGGGGTAGGACAAGGTCCCATGTCTCTATCTTTCTCCCCTGAGGATCGGTCAAAGCTGACCCTGGTTAAAACACCAAGCCATGTACACTCTCAACAACCCTAAACACCAACTTCAGCTTGAGAAAAAGTACCACAAAAAGAGGGGTCCAAACCACTCCTAAGGCTCTGAAACGTGCTCCTAAACACTTTCTGGAGGAACACTTTTGGCCTCTCACCCTTAGGCAAATTTTCACTCTCCCAACTCACTTATATGGGGGATCTTCAAATGCTCATAACTCCGGAACCCTAAGTCCTAGAGACTCAAGGGTGGTACCGTTGGACTCGGGTTACACACAAATGGGGGGGTAGGACAAGGTCCCATGTCTCTATCTTTCTCACCTGAGGATCGGTCAAAGCTGACCCTGGTTAAAACACCAAGCCATGTACACTCTCAACAATCCGAAACACCAACTTCAGCTTGACAAAAAGTCCCACAAAAAGAGGGGTCCAAACCACTCCTAAAGCTCTGAAACGTGCTCCTAAACACTTTCTGGAGGAACACTTTTAGCCTCTCACCCTTAGGCAAATTTTCACTCTCCCAACTCACTTATATGGGGGAACTTCGAATGCTCATAACTCCGGAACCCTAAGTCCTAGAGACTCAAGGGTGGTACCGTTGGACTCGGGGTACACACAAATGGGGGGATAGAACAAGGTCCCATGTCTCTATCTTTCTCACCTGAGGATCGGTCAAAGCTGACCCTGGTTAAAACACCAAGCCATGTACACTCTCAACAACCCTAAACACCAACTTCAGCTTGACAAAGAGTAACACAAAAAGAGGGGTCCAAACCACTCCTAAGGCTCTGAAACGTGCTCCTAAACACTTTCTGGAGGAACACTTTTGGCCTCTCACCCTTAGGCAAATTTTCACTCTCCCAACTCACTTATATGGGGGATCTTCAAATGCTCATAACTCCGGAACCCTAAGTCCTAGAGACTCAAGGGTGGTACCGTTGGACTCGGGGTACACACAAATGCGGGGATAGGACAAGGTCCCATGTCTCTATCTTGCTCCACTGAGGATCGGTCAAAGCTGACCATGGTTAAAACCCCAAATTTTCACTCTCCCAACTCACTTATATGGGGGATCTTCAAATGCTCATAACTCCGGAACCCTAAGTCCTAGAGACTCAAGGGTGGTACCGTTGGACTCGGGGTACACACAAATGGGGGGATAGAACAAGGTCCCATGTCTCTATCTTACTCACCTGAGGATCGGTCAAAGCTGACCCTGGTTAAAACACCAAGCCATGTACACTCTCAACAACCCTAAACACCAACTTCAGCTTGACAAAAAGTCCCACAAAAAGAGGGGTCCAAACCACTCCTAAGGCTCTGAAACGTGCTCCTAAACACTTTCTGGAGGAACACTTTTGGCCTCTCACCCTTAGGCAAATTTTCACTCTCCCAACTCACTTATATGGGGGATCTTCAAATGGTCATAACTCCGGAACCCTAAGTCCTAGAGACTCAAGGGTGGTACCGTTGGACTCGGGGTACACACAAATGGGGGGATAGGACAAGGTCCCATGTCTCTATCTTGCTCCACTGAGGATCGGTCAAAGCTGACCCTGGTTAAAACCCCAAATTTTCACTCTCCCAACTCACTTATATGGGGGATCTTCAAATGCTCATAACTCTGGAACCCTAAGTCCTAGAGACTCAAGGGTGGTACCGTTGGACTCGGGGTACACACAAATGGGGGGGTAGGACAAGGTCCCATGTCTCTATCTTTCTCCCCTGAGGATCGGTCAAAGCTGACCCTGGTTAAAACACCAAGCCATGTACACTCTCAACAATCCGAAACACCAACTTCAGCTTGACAAAAAGTCCCACAAAAAGAGGGGTCCAAACCACTCCTTAGGCTCTGAAACGTGCTCCTAAACACTTTCTGGAGGAACACTTTTAGCCTCTCACCCTTAGGCAAATTTTCACTCTCCCAACTCACTTATATGGGGGAACTTCGAATGCTCATAACTCCGGAACCCTAAGTCCTAGAGACTCAAGGGTGGTACCGTTGGACTCGGGGTACACACGAATGGGGGGATAGAACAAGGTCCCATGTCTCTATCTTTCTCACCTGAGGATCGGTCAAAGCTGACCCTGGTTAAAACACCAAGCCATGTACACTCTCAACAACCCTAAACACCAACTTCAGCTTGACAAAGAGTAACACAAAAAGAGGGGTCCAAACCACTCCTAAGGCTCTGAAACGTGCTCCTAAACACTTTCTGGAGGAACACTTTTGGCCTCTCACCCTTAGGCAAATTTTCACTCTCCCAACTCACTTATATGGGGGATCTTCAAATGCTCATAACTCCGGAACCCTAAGTCCTAGAGACTCAAGAGTGGTACCGTTGGACTCGGGGTACACACAAATGGGGGGATAGGACAAGGTCCCATGTCTCTATCTTGCTCCACTGAGGATCGGTCAAAGCTGACCCTGGTTAAAACCCCAAATTTTCACTCTCCCAACTCACTTATATGGGGGATCTTCAAATGCTCATAACTCCAGAACCCTAAGTCCTAGAGACTCAAGGGTGGTACCGTTGGACTCGGGGTACACACAAATGGGTGGCTAGGACAAGGTCCCATGTCTCTATCTTTCTCCCCTGAGGATCGGTCAAAGCTGACCCTGGTTAAAACACCAAGCCATGTACACTCTCAACAACCCTAAACACCAACTTCAGCTTGACAAAAAGTACCACAAAAAGAGGGGTCCAAACCACTCCTAAGGCTCTGAAACGTGCTCCTAAACACTTTCTGGAGGAACGCTTTTGGCCTCTCACCCTTAGGCAAATTTTCACTCTCCCAACTCACTTATATGGGGGAACTTCGAATGCTCATAATTCCGGAACCCTAAGTCCTAGAGACTCAAGGGTGGTACCGTTGGACTCGGGGTACACACAAATGGGGGGGTAGGACAAGGTCCCATGTCTCTATCTTTCTCACCTGAGGATCGGTCAAAGCTGACCCTGGTTAAAACACCAAGCCATGTACACTCTCAACAACCCTAAACACCAACTTCAGCTTGACAAAAAGTAACACAAAAAGAGGGGTCCAAACCACTCCTAAGGCTCTGAAACGTGCTCCTAAACACTTTCTGGAGGAAAACTTTTGGCCTCTCACCAGCGGCGGAGCCAGACAATTTTCATAGGGGTGGCCAGACTGAGACCATTGCTTACACAGGGGTGGCTGATTTAATGGTGTTTCTTAGTCACTCACTCACTCACTTACACAGGCAGTGACTGCCATGTAGTAACTGTTTTTTTTTTCAATAGCAGTGACACGGTGAAACTGTTTCGACTTTCATACTGTTAACAGCCTCAATTAGCAAACTTTGCCATATCTGTTTCAACCCCAGCATAGCCAAGTTATTCATAGCCTACATTAAGACAACAAACATTTCACACATAGTAAATCAAACTTACCTCCAACTTCTGGAAACGGGGAAAAGTCCACTCTTCTTCACTGGAAATGCAAGTAAACAGTGCATAGATAATGAGAGGGGAACCCCAGGTGAACTTCAATAATTACTTCTTCTCCTGCAATTCTGTTGGTAGTTGACATTCAGGTTAAGTGCATTACTGCCACCATCTGTTCTGGTGGAGATCTACTCTTTAGAGGTGCACTTATATGGGGGAACTTCAAATGCTCATAACTCCAGAACCCTAAGTCCTAGAGACTCAAGGGTGGTACCGTTGGACTCGGGGTACACACAAATGGGGGGATAGGACAAGGTCCCATGTCTCTATCTTTCTCACCTGAGGATCGGTCAAAGCTGACCCTGGTTAAAACACCAAGCCATGTACACTCTCAACAACCCTAAACACCAACTTCAGCTTGACAAAAAGTCCCACAAAAAGAGGGGTCCAAACCACTCCTAAGGCTCTGAAACGTGCTCCTAAACACTTTCTGGAGGAACACTTTTGGCCTCTCACCCTTAGGCAAATTTTCACTCTCCCAACTCACTTATATGGGGGAACTTCGAATGCTCATAACTCCGGAACCCTAAGTCCTAGAGACTCAAGGGTGGTACCGTTGGACTCGGGGTACAAATAAATGGGGGGATAGGACAAGGTCCCATGTCTCTATCTTGCTCCACTGAGGATGGGTCAAAACTGACCCTGGTTAAAACCCCAAATTTTCACTCTCCCAACTCACTTATATGGGGGATCTTCAAATGCTCATAACTCCGGAACCCTAAGTCCTAGAGACTCAAGGGTGGTACCGTTGGACTCGGGGTACAAACAAATGGGGGGATAGGACAATGTCCCATGTCTCTATCTTGCTCCACTGAGGATCGGTCAAAACTGACCCTGGTTAAAACCCCAAATTTTCACTCTCCCAACTCACTTATATGGGGGATCTTCAAATGCTCATAACTCCAGAACCCTAAGTCCTAGAGACTCAAGGGTGGTACCGTTGGACTCGGGGTACACACAAATGGGGGGCTAGGACAAGGTCCCATGTCTCTATCTTTCTCCCCTGAGGATCGGTCAAAGCTGACCCTGGTTAAAACACCAAGCCATGTACACTCTCAACAACCCGAAACACCAACTTCAGCTTGACGAAAAGTCCCACAAAAAGATGGGTCCAAACCACTCCTAAGGCTCTGAAACGTGCTCCTAAACACTTTCTGGAGGAACACTTTTGGCCTCTCACCCTTAGGCAAATTTTCACTCTCCCAACTCACTTATATGGGGGAACTTCGAATGCTCATAACTCTGGAACCCTAAGTCCTAGAGACTCAAGGGTGGTACCGTTGGACTCGGGGTACACACAAATGGGGGGATAGGACAAGGTCCCATGTCTCTATTTTGCTCCACTGAGGATCGGTCAAAGCTGACCCTGGTTAAAACCCCAAATTTTCACTCTCCCAACTCACTTATATGGGGGATCTTCAAATGCTCATAACTCCGGAACCCTAAGTCCTAGAGACTCAAGGGTGGTACCGTTGGACTCGGGGTACACACAAATGGGGGGATAGAACAAGGTCCCATGTCTCTATCTTTCTCCCCTGAGGATCGGTCAAAGCTGACCCTGGTTAAAACACCAAGCCATGTACACTCTCAACAACCCGAAACACCAACTTCAGCTTGACAAAAAGTACCACAAAAAGAGGGGTCCAAACCACTCCTAAGGCTCTGAAACGTGCTCCTAAACACTTTCTGGAGGAACACTTTTGGCCTCTCACCCTTAGGCAAATTTTCACTCTCCCAACTCACTTATATGGGGGATCTTCAAATGCTCATAACTCCGGAACCCTAAGTCCTAGAGACTCAAGGGTGGTACCGTTGGACTCGGGGTACACACAAATGGGGGGGTAGGACAAGGTCCCATGTCTCTATCTTTCTCACCTGAGGATCGGTCAAAGCTGACCCTGGTTAAAACACCAAGCCATGTACACTCTCAACAACCCTAAACACCAACTTCAGCTTGACAAAAAGTACCACAAAAAGAGGGGTCCAAACCACTCCTAAGGCTCTGAAACATGCTCCTAAACACTTTCTGGAGGAACACTTTTGGCCTTTCACCCTTAGGCAAATTTTCACTCTCCCAACTCACTTATATGGGGGATCTTCAAATGCTCATAACTCCGAAACCCTAAGTCCTAGAGACTCAAGGGTGGTACCGTTGGACTCGGGGTACACACAAATGGGGGGGTAGGACAAGGTCCCATGTTTCTATCTTTCTCCCCTGAGGATCGGTCAAAGCTGACCCTGGTTAAAACACCAAGCCATGTACACTCTCAACAACCCTAAACACCAACTTCAGCTTGACAAAAAGTACCACAAAAAGAGGGGTCCAAACCACTCCTAAGGCTCTGAAACGTGCTCCTAAACACTTTCTGGAGGAACACTTTTGGCCTCTCACCCTTAGGCAAATTTTCACTCTCCCAACTCACTTATATGGGGGAACTTCGAATGCTCATAACTCCGGAACCCTAAGTCCTAGAGACTCAAGGGTGGTACCGTTGGACTCGGGGTACACACAAATGGGGGGATAGAACAAGGTCCCATGTCTCTATCTTTCTCACCTGAGGATCGGTCAAAGCTGACCCTGGTTAAAACACCAAGCCATGTACACTCTCAACAACCCTAAACACCAACTTCAGCTTGACAAAAAGTCCCACAAAAAGAGGGGTCCAAACCACTCCTAAGGCTCTGAAACGTGCTCCTAAACACTTTCTGGAGGAACACTTTTGGCCTCTCACCCTTAGGCAAATTTTCACTCTCCCAACTCACTTATATGGGGGAACTTCGAATGCTCATAACTCCGGAACCCTAAGTCCTAGAGACTCAAGGGTGGTACCGTTGGACTCGGGGTACAAACAAATGGGGGGATAGGACAAGGTCCCATGTCTCTATCTTGCTCCACTGAGGATGGGTCAAAACTGACCCTGGTTAAAACCCCAAATTTTCACTCTCCCAACTCACTTATATGGGGGATCTTCAAATGCTCATAACTCCGGAACCCTAAGTCCTAGAGACTCAAGGGTGGTACCGTTGGACTCGGGGTACAAACAAATGGGGGGATAGGACAAGGTCCCATGTCTCTATCTTGCTCCACTGAGGATCGGTCAAAACTGACCCTGGTTAAAACCCCAAATTTTCACTCTCCCAACTCACTTATATGGGGGATCTTCAAATGCTCATAACTCCAGAACCCTAAGTCCTAGAGACTCAAGGGTGGTACCGTTGGACTCGGGGTACACACAAATGGGGGGGTAGGACAAGGTACCATATCTCTATGTTTCTCACCTGAGGATCGGTCAAAGTTGACCCTGGTTAAACCACCAAGCCATGTACACTCTCAACAACCCTAAACACCAACTTCAGCTTGACAAAAAGTAACACAAAAAGAGGGGTCCAAACCACTCCTAAGGCTCTGAAACGTGCTCCTAAACACTTTCTGGAGGAACACTTTTGGCCTCTCACCCTTAGGCAAATTTTCACTCTCCCAACTCACTTATATGGGGGAACTTCGAATGCTCATAACTCCGGAACCCTAAGTCCTAGAGACTCAAGGGTGGTACCGTTGGACTCGGGGTACACACAAATGGGGGGATAGGACAAGGTCCCATGTCTCTATCTTGCTCCACTGAGGATCGGTCAAAGCTGACCCTGGTTAAAACCCCAAATTTTCACTCTCCCAACTCACTTATATGGGGGATCTTCAAATGCTCATAACTCCGGAACCCTAAGTCCTAGAGACTCAAGGGTGGTACCGTTGGACTCGGGGTACACACAAATGGGGGGCTAGGACAAGGTCCCATGTCTCTATCTTTCTCCCCTGAGGATCAGTCAAAGCTGACCCTGGTTAAAACACCAAGCCATGTACACTCTCAACAACCCGAAACACCAACTTCTGCTTGACAAAAAGTCCCACAAAAAGAGGGGTCCAAACCACTCCTAAGGCTCTGAAACGTGCTCCTAAACACTTTCTGGAGGAACACTTTTGGCCTCTCACCCTTAGGCAAATTTTCACTCTCCCAACTCACTTATATGGGGGAACTTCGAATGCTCATAACTCCGGAACCCTAAGTCCTAGAGACTCAAGGGTGGTACCGTTGGACTCGGGGTACACACAAATGGGGGGATAGAACAAGGTCCCATGTCTCTATCTTTCTCACCTGAGGATCGGTCAAAGCTGACCCTGGTTAAAACACCAAGCCATGTACACTCTCAACAACCCTAAACACCAACTTCAGCTTGACAAAAAGTAACACAAAAAGAGGGGTCCAAACCACTCCTAAGGCTCTGAAACGTGCTCCTAAACACTTTCTGGAGGAACACTTTTGGCCTCTCACCCTTAGGCAAATTTTCACTCTCCCAACTCACTTATATGGGGGATCTTCAAATGGTCATAACTCCAGAACCCTAAGTCCTAGAGACTCAAGGGTGGTACCGTTGAACTCGGGGTACACACAAATGGGGGGATAGGACAAGGTCCCATGTCTCTATCTTGCTCCACTGAGGATCGGTCAAAGCTGACCCTGGTTAAAACCCCAAATTTTCACTCTCCCAACTCACTTATATGGGGGATCTTCAAATGCTCATAACTCCAGAACCCTAAGTCCTAGAGACTCAAGGGTGGTACCGTTGGACTCGGGGTACACACAAATGGGGGGGTAGGACAAGGTCCCATGTCTCTATGTTTCTCACCTGAGGATCGGTCAAAGCTGACCCTGGTTAAACCACCAAGCCATGTACACTCTCAACAACCCTTAACACCAACTTCAGCTTGACAAAAAGTAACACAAAAAGAGGGGTCCAAACCACTCCTAAGGCTCTGAAACGTGCTCCTAAACACTTTCTGGAGGAACACTTTTGGCCTCTCACCCTTAGGCAAATTTTCACTCTCCCAACTCACTTATATGGGGGATCTTCAAATGGTCATAACTCCAGAACCCTAAGTCCTAGAGACTCAAGGGTGGTACCGTTGAACTCGGGGTACAGACAAATGGGGGGATAGGACAAGGTCCCATGTCTCCATCTTGCTCCACTGAGGATCGGTCAAAGCTGACCCTGGTTAAAACCCCAAATTTTCACTCTCCCAACTCACTTATATGGGGGATCTTCAAATGCTCATAACTCCGGAACCCTAAGTCCTAGAGACTCAAGGGTGGTACCGTTGGACTCGGGGTACACACAAATGGGGGGCTAGGACAAGGTCCCATGTCTCTATCTTTCTCCCCTGAGGATCGGTTAAAGCTGACCCTGGTTAAAACACCAAGCCATGTACACTCTCAACAACCCGAAACACCAACTTCTGCTTGACAAAAAGTCCCACAAAAAGAGGGGTCCAAACCACTCCTAAGGCTCTGAAACGTGCTCCTAAACACTTTCTGGAGGAACACTTTTGGCCTCTCACCCTTAGGCAAATTTTCACTCTCCCAACTCACTTATATGGGGGAACTTCGAATGCTCATAACTCCGGAACCCTAAGTCCTAGAGACTCAAGGGTGGTACCGTTGGACTCGGGGTACACACAAATGGGGGGATAGAACAAGGTCCCATGTCTCTATCTTTCTCACCTGAGGATCGGTCAAAGCTGACCCTGGTTAAAACACCAAGCCATGTACACTCTCAACAACCCTAAACACCAACTTCAGCTTGACAAAAAGTAACACAAAAAGAGGGGTCCAAACCACTCCTAAGGCTCTGAAACGTGCTCCTAAACACTTTCTGGAGGAACACTTTTGGCCTCTCACCCTTAGGCAAATTTTCACTCTCCCAACTCACTTATAAGGGGGAACTTCGAATGCTCATAACTCCGGAACCCTAAGTCCTAGAGACTCAAGGGTGGTACCGTTGGACTCGGGGTACACACAAATGGGGGGATAGGACAAGGTCCCATGTCTCTATCTTGCTCCACTGAGGATCGGTCAAAGCTGACCCTGGTTAAAACCCCAAATTTTCACTCTCCCAACTCACTTATATGGGGGATCTTCAAAGGCTCATAACTCCGGAACCCTAAGTCCTAGAGACTCAAGGGTGGTACCGTTGGACTCGGGGTACACACAAATGGGGGGATAGGACAAGGTCACATGTCTCTATCTTGCTCCACTGAGGATCGGTCAAAGCTGACCCTGGTTAAAACCCCAAATTTTCACTCTCCCAACTCACTTATATGGGGGATCTTCAAATGCTCATAACTCCGGAACCCTAAGTCCTAGAGACTCAAGGGTGGTACCGTTGGACTCGGGGTACACACAAATGGGGGGATAGGACAAGGTCCCATGTCTCTATCTTTCTCCACTGAGGATCGGTCAAAGCTGACCCTGGTTAAAACCCCAAATTTTCACTCTCCCAACTCACTTATATGGGGGATCTTGAAATGCTCATAACTCCGGAACCCTAAGTCCTAGAGACTCAAGGGTGGTACCGTTGGACTCGGGGTACACACAAATGCGGGGCTAGGACAAGGTCCCATGTCTCTATCTTTCTCCCCTGAGGATCGGTCAAAGCTGACCCTGGTTAAAACACCAAGCCATGTACACTCTCAACAACCCGAAACACCAACTTCAGCTTGACAAAAAGTCCCACAAAAAGAGGGGTCCAAACCACTCCTAAGGCTCTGAAACGTGCTCCTAAACACTTTCTGGAGGAACACTTTTGGCCTCTCACCCTTAGGCAAATTTTCACTCTCCCAACTCACTTATATGGGGGATCTTCAAATGCTCATAACTCCGGAACCCTAAGTCCTAGAGACTCAAGGGTGGTACCGTTGGACTCGGGGTACACACAAATGGGGGGATAGGACAAGGTCCCATGTCTCTATCTTTCTCACCTGAGGATCGGTCAAAGCTGACCCTGGTTAAAACACCAAGCCATGTACACTCTCAACAACCCTAAACACCAACTTCAGCTTGACAAAAAGTACCACAAAAAGAGGGGTCCAAACCACTCCTAAGGCTCTGAAACATGCTCCTAAACACTTTCTGGAGGAACACTTTTGGCCTCTCACCCTTAGGCAAATTTTCACTCTCCCAACTCACTTATATGGGGGATCTTCAAATGCTCATAACTCCGGAACCCTAAGTCCTAGAGACTCAAGGGTGGTACCGTTGGACTCGGGGTACACACAAATGGGGGGATAGGACAAGGTCCCATGTCTCTATCTTGCTCCACTGAGGATCGGTCAAAGCTGACCCTGGTTAAAACCCCAAATTTTCACTCTCCCAACTCACTTATATGGGGGATCTTCAAATGCTCATAACTCCGGAACCCTAAGTCCTAGAGACTCAAGGGTGGTACCGTTGGACTCGGGGTACACACAAATGAAGGGGTAGGACAAGGTCCCATGTCTCTATCTTTCTCACCTGAGGATCGGTCAAAGCTGACCCTGGTTAAAACACCAAGCCATGTACACTCTCAACAACCCTAAACACCAACTTCAGCTTGACAAAAAGTCCCACAAAAAGAGGGGTCCAAACCACTCCTAAGGCTCTGAAACGTGCTCCTAAACACTTTCTGGAGGAACACTTTTGGCCTCTCACCCTTAGGCAAATTTTCACTCTCCCAACTCACTTATATGGGGGAACTTCGAATGCTCATAACTCCGGAACCCTAAGTCCTAGAGACTCAAGGGTGGTACCGTTGGACTCGGGGTACAAACAAATGGGGGGATAGGACAAGGTCCCATGTCTCTATCTTGCTCCACTGAGGATGGGTCAAAACTGACCCTGGTTAAAACCCCAAATTTTCACTCTCCCAACTCACTTATATGGGGGATCTTCAAATGCTCATAACTCCGGAACCCTAAGTCCTAGAGACTCAAGGGTGGTACCGTTGGACTCGGGGTACAAACAAATGGGGGGATAGGACAAGGTCCCATGTCTCTATCTTGCTCCACTGAGGATCGGTCAAAACTGACCCTGGTTAAAACCCCAAATTTTCACTCTCCCAACTCACTTATATGGGGGATCTTCAAATGCTCATAACTCCAGAACCCTAAGTCCTAGAGACTCAAGGGTGGTACCGTTGGACTCGGGGTACACACAAATGGGGGGGTAGGACAAGGTACCATATCTCTATGTTTCTCACCTGAGGATCGGTCAAAGTTGACCCTGGTTAAACCACCAAGCCATGTACACTCTCAACAACCCTAAACACCAACTTCAGCTTGACAAAAAGTAACACAAAAAGAGGGGTCCAAACCACTCCTAAGGCTCTGAAACGTGCTCCTAAACACTTTCTGGAGGAACACTTTTGGCCTCTCACCCTTAGGCAAATTTTCACTCTCCCAACTCACTTATATGGGGGAACTTCGAATGCTCATAACTCCGGAACCCTAAGTCCTAGAGACTCAAGGGTGGTACCGTTGGACTCGGGGTACACACAAATGGGGGGATAGGACAAGGTCCCATGTCTCTATCTTGCTCCACTGAGGATCGGTCAAAGCTGACCCTGGTTAAAACCCCAAATTTTCACTCTCCCAACTCACTTATATGGGGGATCTTCAAATGCTCATAACTCCGGAACCCTAAGTCCTAGAGACTCAAGGGTGGTACCGTTGGACTCGGGGTACACACAAATGGGGGGCTAGGACAAGGTCCCATGTCTCTATCTTTCTCCCCTGAGGATCAGTCAAAGCTGACCCTGGTTAAAACACCAAGCCATGTACACTCTCAACAACCCGAAACACCAACTTCTGCTTGACAAAAAGTCCCACAAAAAGAGGGGTCCAAACCACTCCTAAGGCTCTGAAACGTGCTCCTAAACACTTTCTGGAGGAACACTTTTGGCCTCTCACCCTTAGGCAAATTTTCACTCTCCCAACTCACTTATATGGGGGAACTTCGAATGCTCATAACTCCGGAACCCTAAGTCCTAGAGACTCAAGGGTGGTACCGTTGGACTCGGGGTACACACAAATGGGGGGATAGAACAAGGTCCCATGTCTCTATCTTTCTCACCTGAGGATCGGTCAAAGCTGACCCTGGTTAAAACACCAAGCCATGTACACTCTCAACAACCCTAAACACCAACTTCAGCTTGACAAAAAGTAACACAAAAAGAGGGGTCCAAACCACTCCTAAGGCTCTGAAACGTGCTCCTAAACACTTTCTGGAGGAACACTTTTGGCCTCTCACCCTTAGGCAAATTTTCACTCTCCCAACTCACTTATATGGGGGATCTTCAAATGGTCATAACTCCAGAACCCTAAGTCCTAGAGACTCAAGGGTGGTACCGTTGAACTCGGGGTACACACAAATGGGGGGATAGGACAAGGTCCCATGTCTCTATCTTGCTCCACTGAGGATCGGTCAAAGCTGACCCTGGTTAAAACCCCAAATTTTCACTCTCCCAACTCACTTATATGGGGGATCTTCAAATGCTCATAACTCCAGAACCCTAAGTCCTAGAGACTCAAGGGTGGTACCGTTGGACTCGGGGTACACACAAATGGGGGGGTAGGACAAGGTCCCATGTCTCTATGTTTCTCACCTGAGGATCGGTCAAAGCTGACCCTGGTTAAACCACCAAGCCATGTACACTCTCAACAACCCTTAACACCAACTTCAGCTTGACAAAAAGTAACACAAAAAGAGGGGTCCAAACCACTCCTAAGGCTCTGAAACGTGCTCCTAAACACTTTCTGGAGGAACACTTTTGGCCTCTCACCCTTAGGCAAATTTTCACTCTCCCAACTCACTTATATGGGGGATCTTCAAATGGTCATAACTCCAGAACCCTAAGTCCTAGAGACTCAAGGGTGGTACCGTTGAACTCGGGGTACAGACAAATGGGGGGATAGGACAAGGTCCCATGTCTCCATCTTGCTCCACTGAGGATCGGTCAAAGCTGACCCTGGTTAAAACCCCAAATTTTCACTCTCCCAACTCACTTATATGGGGGATCTTCAAATGCTCATAACTCCGGAACCCTAAGTCCTAGAGACTCAAGGGTGGTACCGTTGGACTCGGGGTACACACAAATGGGGGGCTAGGACAAGGTCCCATGTCTCTATCTTTCTCCCCTGAGGATCAGTTAAAGCTGACCCTGGTTAAAACACCAAGCCATGTACACTCTCAACAACCCGAAACACCAACTTCTGCTTGACAAAAAGTCCCACAAAAAGAGGGGTCCAAACCACTCCTAAGGCTCTGAAACGTGCTCCTAAACACTTTCTGGAGGAACACTTTTGGCCTCTCACCCTTAGGCAAATTTTCACTCTCCCAACTCACTTATATGGGGGAACTTCGAATGCTCATAACTCCGGAACCCTAAGTCCTAGAGACTCAAGGGTGGTACCGTTGGACTCGGGGTACACACAAATGGGGGGATAGAACAAGGTCCCATGTCTCTATCTTTCTCACCTGAGGATCGGTCAAAGCTGACCCTGGTTAAAACACCAAGCCATGTACACTCTCAACAACCCTAAACACCAACTTCAGCTTGACAAAAAGTAACACAAAAAGAGGGGTCCAAACCACTCCTAAGGCTCTGAAACGTGCTCCTAAACACTTTCTGGAGGAACACTTTTGGCCTCTCACCCTTAGGCAAATTTTCACTCTCCCAACTCACTTATAAGGGGGAACTTCGAATGCTCATAACTCCGGAACCCTAAGTCCTAGAGACTCAAGGGTGGTACCGTTGGACTCGGGGTACACACAAATGGGGGGATAGGACAAGGTCCCATGTCTCTATCTTGCTCCACTGAGGATCGGTCAAAGCTGACCCTGGTTAAAACCCCAAATTTTCACTCTCCCAACTCACTTATATGGGGGATCTTCAAAGGCTCATAACTCCGGAACCCTAAGTCCTAGAGACTCAAGGGTGGTACCGTTGGACTCGGGGTACACACAAATGGGGGGATAGGACAAGGTCACATGTCTCTATCTTGCTCCACTGAGGATCGGTCAAAGCTGACCCTGGTTAAAACCCCAAATTTTCACTCTCCCAACTCACTTATATGGGGGATCTTCAAATGCTCATAACTCCGGAACCCTAAGTCCTAGAGACTCAAGGGTGGTACCGTTGGACTCGGGGTACACACAAATGGGGGGATAGGACAAGGTCCCATGTCTCTATCTTTCTCCACTGAGGATCGGTCAAAGCTGACCCTGGTTAAAACCCCAAATTTTCACTCTCCCAACTCACTTATATGGGGGATCTTGAAATGCTCATAACTCCGGAACCCTAAGTCCTAGAGACTCAAGGGTGGTACCGTTGGACTCGGGGTACACACAAATGCGGGGCTAGGACAAGGTCCCATGTCTCTATCTTTCTCCCCTGAGGATCGGTCAAAGCTGACCCTGGTTAAAACACCAAGCCATGTACACTCTCAACAACCCGAAACACCAACTTCAGCTTGACAAAAAGTCCCACAAAAAGAGGGGTCCAAACCACTCCTAAGGCTCTGAAACGTGCTCCTAAACACTTTCTGGAGGAACACTTTTGGCCTCTCACCCTTAGGCAAATTTTCACTCTCCCAACTCACTTATATGGGGGATCTTCAAATGCTCATAACTCCGGAACCCTAAGTCCTAGAGACTCAAGGGTGGTACCGTTGGACTCGGGGTACACACAAATGGGGGGATAGGACAAGGTCCCATGTCTCTATCTTTCTCACCTGAGGATCGGTCAAAGCTGACCCTGGTTAAAACACCAAGCCATGTACACTCTCAACAACCCTAAACACCAACTTCAGCTTGACAAAAAGTACCACAAAAAGAGGGGTCCAAACCACTCCTAAGGCTCTGAAACATGCTCCTAAACACTTTCTGGAGGAACACTTTTGGCCTCTCACCCTTAGGCAAATTTTCACTCTCCCAACTCACTTATATGGGGGATCTTCAAATGCTCATAACTCCAGAACCCTAAGTCCTAGAGACTCAAGGGTGGTACCGTTGGACTCGGGGTACACACAAATGGGGGGATAGGACAAGGTCCCATGTCTCTATCTTGCTCCACTGAGGATCGGTCAAAGCTGACCCTGGTTAAAACCCCAAATTTTCACTCTCCCAACTCACTTATATGGGGGATCTTCAAATGCTCATAACTCCGGAACCCTAAGTCCTAGAGACTCAAGGGTGGTACCGTTGGACTCGGGGTACACACAAATGAAGGGGTAGGACAAGGTCCCATGTCTCTATCTTTCTCACCTGAGGATCGGTCAAAGCTGACCCTGGTTAAAACACCAAGCCATGTACACTCTCAACAACCCTAAACACCAACTTCAGCTTGACAAAAAGTCCCACAAAAAGAGGGGTCCAAACCACTCCTAAGGCTCTGAAACGTGCTCCTAAACACTTTCTGGAGGAACACTTTTGGCCTCTCACCCTTAGGCAAATTTTCACTCTCCCAACTCACTTATATGGGGGAACTTCGAATGCTCATAACTCCGGAACCCTAAGTCCTAGAGACTCAAGGGTGGTACCGTTGGACTCGGGGTACAAACAAATGGGGGGATAGGACAAGGTCCCATGTCTCTATCTTGCTCCACTGAGGATGGGTCAAAACTGACCCTGGTTAAAACCCCAAATTTTCACTCTCCCAACTCACTTATATGGGGGATCTTCAAATGCTCATAACTCCGGAACCCTAAGTCCTAGAGACTCAAGGGTGGTACCGTTGGACTCGGGGTACAAACAAATGGGGGGATAGGACAAGGTCCCATGTCTCTATCTTGCTCCACTGAGGATCGGTCAAAACTGACCCTGGTTAAAACCCCAAATTTTCACTCTCCCAACTCACTTATATGGGGGATCTTCAAATGCTCATAACTCCAGAACCCTAAGTCCTAGAGACTCAAGGGTGGTACCGTTGGACTCGGGGTACACACAAATGGGGGGGTAGGACAAGGTACCATATCTCTATGTTTCTCACCTGAGGATCGGTCAAAGTTGACCCTGGTTAAACCACCAAGCCATGTACACTCTCAACAACCCTAAACACCAACTTCAGCTTGACAAAAAGTAACACAAAAAGAGGGGTCCAAACCACTCCTAAGGCTCTGAAACGTGCTCCTAAACACTTTCTGGAGGAACACTTTTGGCCTCTCACCCTTAGGCAAATTTTCACTCTCCCAACTCACTTATATGGGGGAACTTCGAATGCTCATAACTCCGGAACCCTAAGTCCTAGAGACTCAAGGGTGGTACCGTTGGACTCGGGGTACACACAAATGGGGGGATAGGACAAGGTCCCATGTCTCTATCTTGCTCCACTGAGGATCGGTCAAAGCTGACCCTGGTTAAAACCCCAAATTTTCACTCTCCCAACTCACTTATATGGGGGATCTTCAAATGCTCATAACTCCGGAACCCTAAGTCCTAGAGACTCAAGGGTGGTACCGTTGGACTCGGGGTACACACAAATGGGGGGCTAGGACAAGGTCCCATGTCTCTATCTTTCTCCCCTGAGGATCAGTCAAAGCTGACCCTGGTTAAAACACCAAGCCATGTACACTCTCAACAACCCGAAACACCAACTTCTGCTTGACAAAAAGTCCCACAAAAAGAGGGGTCCAAACCACTCCTAAGGCTCTGAAACGTGCTCCTAAACACTTTCTGGAGGAACACTTTTGGCCTCTCACCCTTAGGCAAATTTTCACTCTCCCAACTCACTTATATGGGGGAACTTCGAATGCTCATAACTCCGGAACCCTAAGTCCTAGAGACTCAAGGGTGGTACCGTTGGACTCGGGGTACACACAAATGGGGGGATAGAACAAGGTCCCATGTCTCTATCTTTCTCACCTGAGGATCGGTCAAAGCTGACCCTGGTTAAAACACCAAGCCATGTACACTCTCAACAACCCTAAACACCAACTTCAGCTTGACAAAAAGTAACACAAAAAGAGGGGTCCAAACCACTCCTAAGGCTCTGAAACGTGCTCCTAAACACTTTCTGGAGGAACACTTTTGGCCTCTCACCCTTAGGCAAATTTTCACTCTCCCAACTCACTTATATGGGGGATCTTCAAATGGTCATAACTCCAGAACCCTAAGTCCTAGAGACTCAAGGGTGGTACCGTTGAACTCGGGGTACACACAAATGGGGGGATAGGACAAGGTCCCATGTCTCTATCTTGCTCCACTGAGGATCGGTCAAAGCTGACCCTGGTTAAAACCCCAAATTTTCACTCTCCCAACTCACTTATATGGGGGATCTTCAAATGCTCATAACTCCAGAACCCTAAGTCCTAGAGACTCAAGGGTGGTACCGTTGGACTCGGGGTACACACAAATGGGGGGGTAGGACAAGGTCCCATGTCTCTATGTTTCTCACCTGAGGATCGGTCAAAGCTGACCCTGGTTAAACCACCAAGCCATGTACACTCTCAACAACCCTTAACACCAACTTCAGCTTGACAAAAAGTAACACAAAAAGAGGGGTCCAAACCACTCCTAAGGCTCTGAAACGTGCTCCTAAACACTTTCTGGAGGAACACTTTTGGCCTCTCACCCTTAGGCAAATTTTCACTCTCCCAACTCACTTATATGGGGGATCTTCAAATGGTCATAACTCCAGAACCCTAAGTCCTAGAGACTCAAGGGTGGTACCGTTGAACTCGGGGTACAGACAAATGGGGGGATAGGACAAGGTCCCATGTCTCCATCTTGCTCCACTGAGGATCGGTCAAAGCTGACCCTGGTTAAAACCCCAAATTTTCACTCTCCCAACTCACTTATATGGGGGATCTTCAAATGCTCATAACTCCGGAACCCTAAGTCCTAGAGACTCAAGGGTGGTACCGTTGGACTCGGGGTACACACAAATGGGGGGCTAGGACAAGGTCCCATGTCTCTATCTTTCTCCCCTGAGGATCAGTTAAAGCTGACCCTGGTTAAAACACCAAGCCATGTACACTCTCAACAACCCGAAACACCAACTTCTGCTTGACAAAAAGTCCCACAAAAAGAGGGGTCCAAACCACTCCTAAGGCTCTGAAACGTGCTCCTAAACACTTTCTGGAGGAACACTTTTGGCCTCTCACCCTTAGGCAAATTTTCACTCTCCCAACTCACTTATATGGGGGAACTTCGAATGCTCATAACTCCGGAACCCTAAGTCCTAGAGACTCAAGGGTGGTACCGTTGGACTCGGGGTACACACAAATGGGGGGATAGAACAAGGTCCCATGTCTCTATCTTTCTCACCTGAGGATCGGTCAAAGCTGACCCTGGTTAAAACACCAAGCCATGTACACTCTCAACAACCCTAAACACCAACTTCAGCTTGACAAAAAGTAACACAAAAAGAGGGGTCCAAACCACTCCTAAGGCTCTGAAACGTGCTCCTAAACACTTTCTGGAGGAACACTTTTGGCCTCTCACCCTTAGGCAAATTTTCACTCTCCCAACTCACTTATAAGGGGGAACTTCGAATGCTCATAACTCCGGAACCCTAAGTCCTAGAGACTCAAGGGTGGTACCGTTGGACTCGGGGTACACACAAATGGGGGGATAGGACAAGGTCCCATGTCTCTATCTTGCTCCACTGAGGATCGGTCAAAGCTGACCCTGGTTAAAACCCCAAATTTTCACTCTCCCAACTCACTTATATGGGGGATCTTCAAAGGCTCATAACTCCGGAACCCTAAGTCCTAGAGACTCAAGGGTGGTACCGTTGGACTCGGGGTACACACAAATGGGGGGATAGGACAAGGTCACATGTCTCTATCTTGCTCCACTGAGGATCGGTCAAAGCTGACCCTGGTTAAAACCCCAAATTTTCACTCTCCCAACTCACTTATATGGGGGATCTTCAAATGCTCATAACTCCGGAACCCTAAGTCCTAGAGACTCAAGGGTGGTACCGTTGGACTCGGGGTACACACAAATGGGGGGATAGGACAAGGTCCCATGTCTCTATCTTTCTCCACTGAGGATCGGTCAAAGCTGACCCTGGTTAAAACCCCAAATTTTCACTCTCCCAACTCACTTATATGGGGGATCTTGAAATGCTCATAACTCCGGAACCCTAAGTCCTAGAGACTCAAGGGTGGTACCGTTGGACTCGGGGTACACACAAATGCGGGGCTAGGACAAGGTCCCATGTCTCTATCTTTCTCCCCTGAGGATCGGTCAAAGCTGACCCTGGTTAAAACACCAAGCCATGTACACTCTCAACAACCCGAAACACCAACTTCAGCTGGACAAAAAGTCCCACAAAAAGAGGGGTCCAAACCACTCCTAAGGCTCTGAAACGTGCTCCTAAACACTTTCTGGAGGAACACTTTTGGCCTCTCACCCTTAGGCAAATTTTCACTCTCCCAACTCACTTATATGGGGGATCTTCAAATGCTCATAACTCCGGAACCCTAAGTCCTAGAGACTCAAGGGTGGTACCGTTGGACTCGGGGTACACACAAATGGGGGGATAGGACAAGGTCCCATGTCTCTATCTTTCTCACCTGAGGATCGGTCAAAGCTGACCCTGGTTAAAACACCAAGCCATGTACACTCTCAACAACCCTAAACACCAACTTCAGCTTGACAAAAAGTACCACAAAAAGAGGGGTCCAAACCACTCCTAAGGCTCTGAAACATGCTCCTAAACACTTTCTGGAGGAACACTTTTGGCCTCTCACCCTTAGGCAAATTTTCACTCTCCCAACTCACTTATATGGGGGATCTTCAAATGCTCATAACTCCGGAACCCTAAGTCCTAGAGACTCAAGGGTGGTACCGTTGGACTCGGGGTACACACAAATGGGGGGATAGGACAAGGTCCCATGTCTCTATCTTGCTCCACTGAGGATCGGTCAAAGCTGACCCTGGTTAAAACCCCAAATTTTCACTCTCCCAACTCACTTATATGGGGGATCTTCAAATGCTCATAACTCCGGAACCCTAAGTCCTAGAGACTCAAGGGTGGTACCGTTGGACTCGGGGTACACACAAATGAAGGGGTAGGACAAGGTCCCATGTCTCTATCTTTCTCACCTGAGGATCGGTCAAAGCTGACCCTGGTTAAAACACCAAGCCATGTACACTCTCAACAACCCGAAACACCAACTTCAGCTTGACAAAAAGTACCACAAAAAGAGGGGTCCAAACCACTCCTAAAGCTCTGAAACGTGCTCCTAAACACTTTCTGGAGGAACACTTTTGGCCTCTCACCCTTAGGCAAATTTTCACTCTCCCAACTCACTTATATGGGGGAACTTCGAATGCTCATAACTCCGGAACCCTAAGTCCTAGAGACTCAAGGGTGGTACCGTTGGACTCGGGGTACAAACAAATGGGGGGATAGGACAAGGTCCCATGTCTCTATCTTGCTCCACTGAGGATGGGTCAAAACTGACCCTGGTTAAAACCCCAAATTTTCACTCTCCCAACTCACTTATATGGGGGATATTCAAATGCTCATAACTCCGGAACCCTAAGTCCTAGAGACTCAAGGGTGGTACCGTTGGACTCGGGGTACAAACAAATGGGGGGATGGGACAAGGTCCCATGTCTCTATCTTGCTCCACTGAGGATCGGTCAAAACTGACCCTGGTTAAAACCCCAAATTTTCACTCTCCCAACTCACTTATATGGGGGATCTTCAAATGCTCATAACTCCAGAACCCTAAGTCCTAGAGACTCAAGGGTGGTACCGTTGGACTCGGGGTACACACAAATGGGGGGGTAGGACAAGGTACCATATCTCTATGTTTCTCACCTGAGGATCGGTCAAAGTTGACCCTGGTTAAACCACCAAGCCATGTACACTCTCAACAACCCTAAACACCAACTTCAGCTTGACAAAAAGTACCACAAAAAGAGGGGTCCAAACCACTCCTAAGGCTCTGAAACGTGCTCCTAAACACTTTCTGGAGGAACACTTTTGGCCTCTCACCCTTAGGCAAATTTTCACTCTCCCAACTCACTTATATGGGGGAACTTCGAATGCTCATAACTCCGGAACCCTAAGTCCTAGAGACTCAAGGGTGGTACCGTTGGACTCGGGGTACAAACAAATGGGGGGATAGGACAAGGTCCCATGTCTCTATCTTGCTCCACTGAGGATGGGTCAAAACTGACCCTGGTTAAAACCCCAAATTTTCACTCTCCCAACTCACTTATATGGGGGATCTTCAAATGCTCATAACTCCGGAACCCTAAGTCCTAGAGACTCAAGGGTGGTACCGTTGGACTCGGGGTACACACAAATGGGGGGCTAGGACAAGGTCCCATGTCTCTATCTTTCTCCCCTGAGGATCGGTCAAAGCTGACCCTGGTTAAAACACCAAGCCATGTACACTCTCAACAACCCTAAACACCAACTTCAGCTTGACAAAAAGTACCACAAAAAGAGGGGTCCAAACCACTCCTAAGGCTCTGAAACGTGCTCCTAAACACTTTCTGGAGGAACGCTTTTGGCCTCTCACCCTTAGGCAAATTTTCACTCTCCCAACTCACTTATATGGGGGATCTTCAAGTGCTCATAACTCCGGAACCCTAAGTCCTAGAGACTCAAGGGTGGTACCGTTGGACTCGGGGTACACACAAATGGGGGGCTAGGACAAGGTCCCATGTCTCTATCTTTCTCCCCTGAGGATCGGTCAAAGCTGACCCTGGTTAAAACACCAAGCCATGTACACTCTCAACAACCCTAAACACCAACTTCAGCTTGACAAAAAGTACCACAAAAAGAGGGGTCCAAACCACTCCTAAGGCTCTGAAACGTGCTCCTAAACACTTTCTGGAGGAACGCTTTTGGCCTCTCACCCTTAGGCAAATTTTCACTCTCCCAACTCACTTATATGGGGGAACTTCGAATGCTCATAATTCCGGAACCCTAAGTCCTAGAGACTCAAGGGTGGTACCGTTGGACTCGGGGTACACACAAATGGGGGGGTAGGACAAGGTCCCATGTCTCTATCTTTCTCACCTGAGGATCGGTCAAAGCTGACCCTGGTTAAAACACCAAGCCATGTACACTCTCAACAACCCTAAACACCAACTTCAGCTTGACAAAAAGTACCACAAAAAGAGGGGTCCAAACCACTCCTAAGGCTCTGAAACGTGCTCCTAAACACTTTCTGGAGGAACACTTTTGGCCCCTCACCCTTAGGCAAATTTTCACTCTCCCAACTCACTTATATGGGGGATCTTCAAATGCTCATAACTCCGGAACCCTAAGTCCTAGAGACTCAAAGGTGGTACCGTTGGACTCGGGGTACACAGAAATGGGGGGATAGGACAAAGTCCCATGTCTCTATCTTTCTCACCTGAGGATCGGTCAAAACTGACTCTGGTTAAAACCCCAAATTTTCACTCTCCCAACTCACTTATATGGGGGATCTTCAAGTGCTCATAACTCCGGAACCCTAAGTCCTAGAGACTCAAGGGTGGTACCGTTGGACTCGGGGTACACACAAATGGGGGGCTAGGACAAGGTCCCATGTCTCTATCTTTCTCCCCTGAGGATCGGTCAAAGCTGACCCTGGTTAAAACACCAAGCCATGTACACTCTCAACAACCCTAAACACCAACTTCAGCTTGACAAAAAGTACCACAAAAAGAGGGGTCCAAACCACTCCTAAGGCTCTGAAACGTGCTCCTAAACACTTTCTGGAGGAACACTTTTGGCCTCTCACCCTTAGGCAAATTTTCACTCTCCCAACTCACTTATATGGGGGATCTTCAAATGCTCATAACTCCGGAACCCTAAGTCCTAGAGACTCAAGGGTAGTACCGTTGGACTCGGGGTACACACAAATGGGGGGATAGGACAAGGTCCCATGTCTCTATCTTGCTCCACTGAGGATGGGTCAAAACTGACCCTGGTTAAACCCCCAAATTTTCACTCTCCCAACTCACTTATATGGGGGATCTTCAAATGCTCATAACTCCGGAACCCTAAGTCCTAGAGACTCAAGGGTGGTACCGTTGGACTCGGGGTACACACAAATGGGGGGATAGGACAAGGTCCCATGTCTCTATCTTGCTCCACTGAGGATCGGTCAAAGCTGACCCTGGTTAAAACCCCAAATTTTCACTCTCCCAACTCACTTATATGGGGGATCTTCAAATGCTCATAACTCCGGAACCCTAAGTCCTAGAGACTTAAGGGTGGTACCGTTGGACTCGGGGTACACACAAATAGGGGGATAGAACAAGGTCCCATGTCTCTATCTTTCTCACCTGAGGATCGGTCAAAGCTGACCCTGGTTAAAACACCAAGTCATGTACACTCTCAACAACCCTAAACACCAACTTCAGCTTGACAAAAAGTAACACAAAAAGAGGGGTCCAAACCACTCCTAAGGCTCTGAAACGTGCTCCTAAACACTTTCTGGAGGAAAACTTTTGGCCTCTCACCAGCGGCGGAGCCAGACAATTTTCATAGGGGTGGCCAGACTGAGACCATTGCTTACACAGGGGTGGCTGATTTAATGGTGTTTCTTAGTCACTCACTCATTCACTTATACAGGCAGTGACTGCCATGTAGTAACTGTTTTTTTTTTTCAATAGCAGTGACACGGTGAAACTGTTTCGACTTTCATACTGTTAACAGCCTCAATTAGCAAACTTTGCCATATCTGTTTCAACCCCAGCATAGCCAAGTTATTCATAGCCTACATTAAGACAACAAACATTTCACACATAGTAAATCAAACTTACCTCCAACTTCTGGAAACGGGGAAAAGTCCACTCTTCTTCACTGGAAATGCAAGTAAACAGTGCATAGATAATGAGAGGGGAACCCCAGGTGAACTTCAATAATTACTTCTTCTCCTGCAATTCTGTTGGTAGTTGACATTCAGGTTAAGTGCATTACTGCCACCATCTGTTCTGGTGGAGATCTACTCTTTAGAGGTGCACTTATATGGGGGAACTTCAAATGCTCATAACTCCGGAACCCTAAGTCCTAGAGACTCAAGGGTGGTACCGTTGGACTCGGGGTACACACAAATGGGGGGATAGAACAAGGTCCCATGTCTCTATCTTTCTCACCTGAGTATCGGTCAAAGCTGACCCTGGTTAAAACACCAAGCCATGTACACTCTCAACAACCCTAAACACCAACTTCAGCTTGACAAAGAGTAACACAAAAAGAGGGGTCCAAACCACTCCTAAGGCTCTGAAACGTGCTCCTAAACACTTTCTGGAGGAACACTTTTTGCCTCTCACCCTTAGGTAAATTTTCACTCTCCCAACTCACTTATATGGGGGATCTTCAAATGGTCATAACTCCGGAACCCTAAGTCCTAGAGACTCAAGGGTGGTACCGTTGGACTCGGGGTACACACAAATGGGGGGATAGGACAAGGTCCCATGTCTCCATCTTGCTCCACTGAGGATCGGTCAAAGCTGACCCTGGTTAAAACCCCAAATTTTCACTCTCCCAACTCACTTATATGGGGGATCTTGAAATGCTCATAACTCCGGAACCCTAAGTCCTAGAGACTCAAGGGTGGTACCGTTGGACTCGGGGTACACACAAATGGGGGGATAGGACAAGGTCCCATGTCTCTATCTTGCTCCACTGAGGATCGGTCAAAGCTGACCCTAGTTAAAACCCCAAATTTTCACTCTCCCAACTCACTTATATGGGGGATCTTCAAATGCTCATAACTCCGGAACCCTAAGTCCTAGAGACTCAAGGGTGGTACCGTTGGACTCGGGGTACACACAAATGGGGGGATAGGACAAGGTCCCATGTCTCTATCTTTCTCACCTGAGGATCGGTCAAAGCTGACCCTGGTTAAAACACCAAGCCATGTACACTCTCAACAACCCTAAACACCAATTTCAGCTTGACAAAAAGTACCACAAAAAGAGGGGTCCAAACCACTCCTAAGGCTCTGAAACGTGCTCCTAAACACTTTCCGGAGAAACACTTTTGGCCTCTCACCCTTAGGCAAATTTTCACTCTCCCAACTCACTTATATGGGGGATCTTCAAATGCTCATAACTCCGGAACCCTAAGTCCTAGAGACTCAAGGGTGGTACCGTTGGACTCGGGGTACACACAAATGGGGGGATAGGACAAGGTCCCATGTCTCTATCTTGCTCCACTGAGGATCGGTCAAAGCTGACCCTGGTTAAAACCCCAAATTTTCACTCTCCCAACTCACTTATATGGGGGAACTTCGAATGCTCATAACTCCGGAACCCTAAGTCCTAGAGACTCAAGGGTGGTACCGTTGGACTCGGGGTACACACAAATGGGGGGCTAAGACAAGGTCCCATGTCTCTATCTTTCTCACCTGAGGATCGGTCAAAGCTGACCCTGGTTAAAACACCAAGCCATGTACACTCTCAACAACCCTAAACACCAACTTCAACTTGACAAAAAGTACCACAAAAAGAGGGGTCCAAACCACTCCTAAGGCTCTGAAACGTGCTCCTAAACACTTTCCGGAGGAACACTTTTGGCCTCTCACCCTTAGGCAAATTTTCACTCTCCCAACTCACTTATATGGGGGATCGTCAAATGCTCATAACTCCGGAACCCTAAGTCCTAGAGACTCAAGGGTGGTACCGTTGGACTCGGGGTACACACAAAAGGGGGGCTAGGACAAGGTCCCATGTCTCTATCTTTCTCCCCTGAGGATCGGTCAAAGCTGACCCTGGTTAAAACACCAAGCCATGTACACTCTCAACAACCCTAAACACCAACTTCAGCTTGACAAAAAGTACCACAAAAAGAGGGGTCCAAACCACTCCTAAGGCTCTGAAACGTGCTCCTAAACACTTTCCGGAGGAACACTTTTGGCCTCTCACCCTTAGGCAAATTTTCACTCTCCCAACTCACTTATATGGGGGATCTTCAAATGCTCATAACTCCGGAACCCTAAGTCCTAGAGACTCAAGGGTGGTACCGTTGGACTCGGGTTACACACAAATGGGGGGGTAGGACAAGGTCCCATGTCTCTATCTTTCTCACCTGAGGATCGGTCAAAGCTGACCCTGGTTAAAACACCAAGCCATGTACACTCTCAACAACCCTAAACACCAACTTCAGCTTGACAAAAAGTAACACAAAAAGAGGGGTCCAAACCACTCCTAAGGCTCTGAAACGTGCTGCTAAACACTTTCTGGAGGAACACTTTTGGCCTCTCACCCTTAGGCAAATTTTCACTCTCCCAACTCACTTATATGGGGGATCTTCAAATGGTCATAACTCCGGAACCCTAAGTCCTAGAGACTCAAGGGTGGTACCGTTGGACTCAGGGTACACACAAATGGGGGGATAGGACAAGGTCCCATGTCTCTATCTTGCTCCACTGAGGATCGGTCAAAGCTGACCCTGGTTAAAACCCCAAATTTTCACTCTCCCAACTCACTTATATGGGGGATCTTCAAATGCTCATAACTCCGGAACCCTAAGTCCTAGAGACTCAAGGGTGGTACCGTTGGACTCGGGGTACACACAAATGGGGGGCTAGGACAAGGTCCCATGTCTCTATCTTTCTCCCCTGAGGATCGGTCAAAGCTGACCCTGGTTAAAACACCAAGCCATGTACACTCTCATCAACCCGAAACACCAACTTCAGCTTGACAAAAAGTCCCACAAAAAGAGGGGTCCAAACCACTCCTAAGGCTCCGAAACGTGCTCCTAAATTCTTTCTGGAGGAACACTTTTGGCCTCTCACCCTTAGGCAAATTTTCACTCTCCCAACTCACTTATATGGGGGAACTTCGAATGCTCATAACTCCGGAACCCTAAGTCCTTGAGACTCAAGGGTGGTACCGTTGGACTCGGGGTACACACAAATGGGGGGATAGGATAAGGTCCCATGTCTCTATCTTGCTCCACTGAGGATCGGTCAAAACTGACCCTGGTTAAAACCCCAAATTTTCACTCTCCCAACTCACTTATATGGGGGATCTTCAAATGCTCATAACTCCGGAACCCTAAGTCCTAGAGACTCAAGGGTGGTACCGTTGGACTCGGGGTACACACAAATGGGGGGATAGGACAAGGTCCCATGTCTCTATCTTGCTCCACTGAGGATCGGTCATAGCTGACCCTGGTTAAAACCCCAAATTTTCACTCTCCCAACTCACTTATATGGGGGATCTTCAAATGCTCATAACTCTGGAACCCTAAGTCCTAGAGACTCAAGGGTGGTACCGTTGGACTCGGGGTACACACAAATGGGGGGGTAGGACAAGGTCCCATGTCTCTATCTTTCTCCCCTGAGGATCGGTCAAAGCTGACCCTGGTTAAAACACCAAGCCATGTACACTCTCATCAACCCGAAACACAAACTTCAGCTTGACAAAAAGTCCCACAAAAAGAGGGGTCCAAACCACTCCTAAGGCTCCGAAACGTGCTCCTAAATTCTTTCTGGAGGAACACTTTTGGCCTCTCACCCTTAGGCAAATTTTCACTCTCCCAACTCACTTATATGGGGGAACTTCGAATGCTCATAACTCCGGAACCCTAAGTCCTTGAGACTCAAGGGTGGTACCGTTGGACTCGGGGTACACACAAATGGGGGGATAGGATAAGGTCCCATGTCTCTATCTTGCTCCACTGAGGATCGGTCAAAACTGACCCTGGTTAAAACCCCAAATTTTCACTCTCCCAACTCACTTATATGGGGGATCTTCAAATGCTCATAACTCCGGAACCCTAAGTCCTAGAGACTCAAGGGTGGTACCGTTGGACTCGGGGTACACACAAATGGGGGGATAGGACAAGGTCCCATGTCTCTATCTTGCTCCACTGAGGATCGGTCATAGCTTACCCTGGTTAAAACCCCAAATTTTCACTCTCCCAACTCACTTATATGGGGGATCTTCAAATGCTCATAACTCCGGAACCCTAAGTCCTAGAGACTCAAGGGTGGTACCGTTGGACTCGGGGTACACACAAATGGGGGGCTAGGACAAGGTCCCATGTCTCTATCTTTCTCCCCTGAGGATCGGTCAAAGCTGACCCTGGTTAAAACACCAAGCCATGTACACTCTCAACAACCCTAAATACCAACTTCAGCTTGACAAAAAGTACCACAAAAAGAGGGGTCCAAACCACTCCTAAGGCTCTGAAACGTGCTCCTAAACACTTTCTGGAGGAACACTTTTGGCCTCTCACCCTTAGGCAAATTTTGACTCTCCCAACTCACTTATATGGGGGATCTTCAAATGCTCATAACTCCGGAACCCTAAGTCCTAGAGACTCAAGGGTAGTACCGTTGGACTCGGGGTACACACAAATGGGGGGATAGGACAAGGTCCCATGTCTCTATCTTGCTCCACTGAGGATGGGTCAAAACTGACCCTGGTTAAACCCCCAAATTTTCACTCTCCCAACTCACTTATATGGGGGATCTTCAAATGCTCATAACTCCGGAACCCTAAGTCCTAGAGACTCAAGGGTGGTACCGTTGGACTCGGGGTACACACAAATGGGGGGATAGGACAAGGTCCCATGTCTCTATCTTGCTCCACTGAGGATCGGTCAAAGCTGACCATGGTTAAAACCCCAAATTTTCACTCTCCCAACTCACTTATATGGGGGATCTTCAAATGCTCATAACTCCGGAACCCTAAGTCCTAGAGACTCAAGGGTGGTACCGTTGGACTCGGGGTACACACAAATGGGGGGCTAGGACAAGGTCCCATGTCTCTATCTTTCTCCCCTGAGGATCGGTCAAAGCTGACCCTGGTTAAAACACCAAGCCATGTACACTCTCATCAACCCGAAACACCAACTTCAGCTTGACAAAAAGTCCCACAAAAAGAGGGGTCCAAACCACTCCTAAGGCTCCGAAACGTGCTCCTAAACACTTTCTGGAGGAACACTTTTGGCCTCTCACCCTTAGGCAAATTTTCACTCTCCCAACTCACTTATATGGGGGAACTTCGAATGCTCATAACTCCGGAACCCTAAGTCCTAGAGACTCAAGGGTGGTACCGTTGGACTCGGGGTACACACAAATGGGGGGATAGAACAAGGTCCCATGTCTCTATCTTTCTCACCTGAGTATCGGTCAAAGCTGACCCTGGTTAAAACACCAAGCCATGTACACTCTCAACAACCCTAAACACCAACTTCAGCTTGACAAAGAGTAACACAAAAAGAGGGGTCCAAACCACTCCTAAGGCTCTGAAACGTGCTCCTAAACACTTTCTGGAGGAACACTTTTTGCCTCTCACCCTTAGGTAAATTTTCACTCTCCCAACTCACTTATATGGGGGATCTTCAAATGGTCATAACTCCGGAACCCTAAGTCCTAGAGACTCAAGGGTGGTACCGTTGGACTCGGGGTACACACAAATGGGGGGATAGGACAAGGTCCCATGTCTCCATCTTGCTCCACTGAGGATCGGTCAAAGCTGACCCTGGTTAAAACCCCAAATTTTCACTCTCCCAACTCACTTATATGGGGGATCTTGAAATGCTCATAACTCCGGAACCCTAAGTCCTAGAGACTCAAGGGTGGTACCGTTGGACTCGGGGTACACACAAATGGGGGGATAGGACAAGGTCCCATGTCTCTATCTTGCTCCACTGAGGATCGGTCAAAGCTGACCCTAGTTAAAACCCCAAATTTTCACTCTCCCAACTCACTTATATGGGGGATCTTCAAATGCTCATAACTCCGGAACCCTAAGTCCTAGAGACTCAAGGGTGGTACCGTTGGACTCGGGGTACACACAAATGGGGGGATAGGACAAGGTCCCATGTCTCTATCTTTCTCACCTGAGGATCGGTCAAAGCTGACCCTGGTTAAAACACCAAGCCATGTACACTCTCAACAACCCTAAACACCAATTTCAGCTTGACAAAAAGTACCACAAAAAGAGGGGTCCAAACCACTCCTAAGGCTCTGAAACGTGCTCCTAAACACTTTCTGGAGAAACACTTTTGGCCTCTCACCCTTAGGCAAATTTTCACTCTCCCAACTCACTTATATGGGGGATCTTCAAATGCTCATAACTCCGGAACCCTAAGTCCTAGAGACTCAAGGGTGGTACCGTTGGACTCGGGGTACACACAAATGGGGGGATAGGACAAGGTCCCATGTCTCTATCTTGTTCCACTGAGGATCGGTCAAAGCTGACCCTGGTTAAAACCCCAAATTTTCACTCTCCCAACTCACTTATATGGGGGAACTTCGAATGCTCATAACTCCGGAACCCTAAGTCCTAGAGACTCAAGGGTGGTACCGTTGGACTCGGGGTACACACAAATGGGGGGCTAAGACAAGGTCCCATGTCTCTATCTTTCTCACCTGAGGATCGGTCAAAGCTGACCCTGGTTAAAACACCAAGCCATGTACACTCTCAACAACCCTAAACACCAACTTCAACTTGACAAAAAGTACCACAAAAAGAGGGGTCCAAACCACTCCTAAGGCTCTGAAACGTGCTCCTAAACACTTTCCGGAGGAACACTTTTGGCCTCTCACCCTTAGGCAAATTTTCACTCTCCCAACTCACTTATATGGGGGATCGTCAAATGCTCATAACTCCGGAACCCTAAGTCCTAGAGACTCAAGGGTGGTACCGTTGGACTCGGGGTACACACAAAAGGGGGGCTAGGACAAGGTCCCATGTCTCTATCTTTCTCCCCTGAGGATCGGTCAAAGCTGACCCTGGTTAAAACACCAAGCCATGTACACTCTCAACAACCCTAAACACCAACTTCAGCTTGACAAAAAGTACCACAAAAAGAGGGGTCCAAACCACTCCTGAGGCTCTGAAACGTGCTCCTAAACACTTTCTGGAGGAACACTTTTGGCCTCTCACCCTTAGGCAAATTTTCACTCTCCCAACTCACTTATATGGGGGAACTTCGAATGCTCATAACTCCGGAACCCTAAGTCCTAAAGACTCAAGGGTGGTACCGTTGGACTCGGGGTACACACAAATGGGGGGATAGAACAAGGTCCCATGTCTCTATCTTTCTCACCTGAGGATCGGTCAAAGCTGACCCTGGTTAAAACACCAAGCCATGTACACTCTCAACAACCCTAAACACCAACTTCAGCTTGACAAAAAGTCCCACAAAAAGAGGGGTCCAAACCACTCCTAAGGCTCTGAAACGTGCTCCTAAACACTTTCTGGAGGAACACTTTTGGCCTCTCACCCTTAGGCAAATTTTCACTCTCCCAACTCACTTATATGGGGGAACTTCGAATGCTCATAACTCCGGAACCCTAAGTCCTAGAGACTCAAGGGTGGTACCGTTGGACTCGGGGTACACACAAATGGGGGGATAGGACAAGGTCCCATGTCTCTATCTTGCTCCACTGAGGATCGGTCAAAGCTGACCATGGTTAAAACCCCAAATTTTCACTCTCCCAACTCACTTATATGGGGGATCTTCAAATGCTCATAACTCCGGAACCCTAAGTCCTAGAGACTCAAGGGTGGTACCGTTGGACTCGGGGTACACACAAATGGGGGGGTAGGACAAGGTCCCATGTCTCTATCTTTCTCCCCTGAGGATCGGTCAAAGCTGACCCTGGTTAAAACACCAAGCCATGTACACTCTCAACAACCCTAAACACCAACTTCAACTTGACAAAAAGTACCACAAAAAGAGGGGTCCAAACCACTCCTAAGGCTCTGAAACGTGCTCCTAAACACTTTCCGGAGGAACACTTTTGGCCTCTCACCCTTAGGCAAATTTTCACTCTCCCAACTCACTTATATGGGGGATCTTCAAATGCTCATAACTCCGGAACCCTAAGTCCTAGAGACTCAAGGGTGGTACCGTTGGACTCGGGGTACACACAAAAGGGGGGCTAGGACAAGGTCCCATGTCTCTATCTTTCTCCCCTGAGGATCGGTCAAAGCTGACCCTGGTTAAAACACCAAGCCATGTACACTCTCAACAACCCTAAACACCAACTTCAGCTTGACAAAAAGTAACACAAAAAGAGGGGTCCAAACCACTCCTAAGGCTCTGAAACGTGCTCCTAAACACTTTCTGGAGGAACACTTTTGGCCTCTCACCCTTAGGCAAATTTTCACTCTCCCAACTCACTTATATGGGGGAACTTCGAATGCTCATAACTCCGGAACCCTAAGTCCTAGAGACTCAAGGGTGGTACCGTTGGACTCGGGGTACACACAAATGGGGGGATAGAACAAGGTCCCATGTCTCTATCTTACTCACCTGAGGATCGGTCAAAGCTGACCCTGGTTAAAACACCAAGCCATGTACACTCTCAACAACCCTAAACACCAACTTCAGCTTGAGAAAAAGTACCACAAAAAGAGGGGTCCAAACCACTCCTAAGGCTCTGAAACGTGCTCCTAAACACTTTCTGGAGGAACACTTTTGGCCTCTCACCCTTAGGCAAATTTTCACTCTCCCAACTCACTTATATGGGGGATCTTCAAATGGTCATAACTCCGGAACCCTAAGTCCTAGAGACTCAAGGGTGGTACCGTTGGACTCGGGGTACACACAAATGGGGGGATAGGACAAGGTCCCATGTCTCTATCTTGCTCCACTGAGGATCGGTCAAAGCTGACCCTGGTTAAAACCCCAAATTTTCACTCTCCCAACTCACTTATATGGGGGATCTTCAAATGCTCATAACTCCGGAACCCTAAGTCCTAGAGACTTAAGGGTGGTACCGTTGGACTCGGGGTACACACAAATAGGGGGATAGAACAAGGTCCCATGTCTCTATCTTTCTCACCTGAGGATCGGTCAAAGCTGACCCTGGTTAAAACACCAAGTCATGTACACTCTCAACAACCCTAAACACCAACTTCAGCTTGACAAAAAGTAACACAAAAAGAGGGGTCCAAACCACTCCTAAGGCTCTGAAACGTGCTCCTAAACACTTTCTGGAGGAAAACTTTTGGCCTCTCACCAGCGGCGGAGCCAGACAATTTTCATAGGGGTGGCCAGACTGAGACCATTGCTTACACAGGGGTGGCTGATTTAATGGTGTTTCTTAGTCACTCACTCACTCACTTATACAGGCAGTGACTGCCATGTAGTAACTGTTTTTTTTTCAATAGCAGTGACACGGTGAAACTGTTTCGACTTTCATACTGTTAACAGCCTCAATTAGCAAACTTTGCCATATCTGTTTCAACCCCAGCATAGCCAAGTTATTCATAGCCTACATTAAGACAACAAACATTTCACACATAGTAAATCAAACTTACCTCCAACTTCTGGAAACGGGGAAAAGTCCACTCTTCTTCACTGGAAATGCAAGTAAACAGTGCATAGATAATGAGAGGGGAACCCCAGGTGAACTTCAATAATTACTTCTTCTCCTGCAATTCTGTTGGTAGTTGACATTCAGGTTAAGTGCATTACTGCCACCATCTGTTCTGGTGGAGATCTACTCTTTAGAGGTGCACTTATATGGGGGAACTTCAAATGCTCATAACTCCGGAACCCTAAGTCCTAGAGACTCAAGGGTGGTACCGTTGGACTCGGGGTACACACAAATGCGGGGCTAGGACAAGGTCCCATGTCTCTATCTTTCTCCCCTGAGGATCGGTCAAAGCTGACCCTGGTTAAAACACCAAGCCATGTACACTCTCAACAACCCTAAACACCAACTTCAGCTTGACAAAAAGTACCACAAAAAGAGGGGTCCAAACCACTCCTAAGGCTCTGAAACGTGCTCCTAAACACTTTCTGGAGGAACACTTTTGGCCCCTCACCCTTAGGCAAATTTTCACTCTCCCAACTCACTTATATGGGGGATCTTCAAATGCTCATAACTCCGGAACCCTAAGTCCTAGAGACTCAAGGGTGGTACCGTTGGACTCGGGGTACACACAAATGGGGGGATAGGACAAGGTCCCATGTCTCTATCTTGCTCCACTGAGGATCGGTCAAAGCTGACCCTGGTTAAAACCCCAAATTTTCACTCTCCCAACTCACTGATATGGGGGATCTTCAAATGCTCATAACTCCGGAACCCTAAGTCCTAGAGACTCAAGGGTGGTACCGTTGGACTCGGGGTACACACAAATGGGGGGGTAGGACAAGGTCCCATGTCTCTATCTTTCTCCCCTGAGGATCGGTCAAAGCTGACCCTGGTTAAAACACCAAGCCATGTACACTCTCAACAACCCTAAACACCAACTTCAGCTTGAGAAAAAGTACCACAAAAAGAGGGGTCCAAACCACTCCTAAGGCTCTGAAACGTGCTCCTAAACACTTTCTGGAGGAACACTTTTGGCCTCTCACCCTTAGGCAAATTTTCACTCTCCCAACTCACTTATATGGGGGATCTTCAAATGCTCATAACTCCGGAACCCTAAGTCCTAGAGACTCAAGGGTGGTACCGTTGGACTCGGGTTACACACAAATGGGGGGGTAGGACAAGGTCCCATGTCTCTATCTTTCTCACCTGAGGATCGGTCAAAGCTGACCCTGGTTAAAACACCAAGCCATGTACACTCTCAACAACCCTAAACACCAACTTCAGCTTGACAAAAAGTAACACAAAAAGATGGGTCCAAACCACTCCTAAGGCTCTGAAACGTGCTCCTAAACACTTTCTGGAGGAACACTTTTGGCCTCTCACCCTTAGGCAAATTTTCACTCTCCCAACTCACTTATATGGGGGATCTTCAAATGGTCATAACTCCGGAACCCTAAGTCCTAGAGACTCAAGGGTGGTACCGTTGGACTCAGGGTACACACAAATGGGGGGATAGGACAAGGTCCCATGTCTCTATCTTGCTCCACTGAGGATCGGTCAAAGCTGACCCTGGTTAAAACCCCAAATTTTCACTCTCCCAACTCACTTATATGGGGGATCTTCAAATGCTCATAACTCCGGAACCCTAAGTCCTAGAGACTCAAGGGTGGTACCGTTGGACTCGGGGTACACACAAATGGGGGGCTAGGACAAGGTCCCATGTCTCTATCTTTCTCCCCTGAGGATCGGTCAAAGCTGACCCTGGTTAAAACACCAAGCCATGTACACTCTCATCAACCCGAAACACCAACTTCAGCTTGACAAAAAGTCCCACAAAAAGAGGGGTCCAAACCACTCCTAAGGCCCCGAAACGTGCTCCTAAATTCTTTCTGGAGGAACACTTTTGGCCTCTCACCCTTAGGCAAATTTTCACTCTCCCAACTCACTTATATGGGGGAACTTCGAATGCTCATAACTCCGGAACCCTAAGTCCTTGAGACTCAAGGGTGGTACCGTTGGACTCGGGGTACACACAAATGGGGGGATAGGATAAGGTCCCATGTCTCTATCTTGCTCCACTGAGGATCGGTCAAAACTGACCCTGGTTAAAACCCCAAATTTTCACTCTCCCAACTCACTTATATGGGGGATCTTCAAATGCTCATAACTCCGGAACCCTAAGTCCTAGAGACTCAAGGGTGGTACCGTTGGACTCGGGGTACACACAAATGGGGGGATAGGACAAGGTCCCATGTCTCTATCTTGCTCCACTGAGGATCGGTCATAGCTGACCCTGGTTAAAACCCCAAATTTTCACTCTCCCAACTCACTTATATGGGGGATCTTCAAATGCTCATAACTCTGGAACCCTAAGTCCTAGAGACTCAAGGGTGGTACCGTTGGACTCGGGGTACACACAAATGGGGGGGTAGGACAAGGTCCCATGTCTCTATCTTTCTCCCCTGAGGATCGGTCAAAGCTGACCCTGGTTAAAACACCAAGCCATGTACACTCTCAACAATCCGAAACACCAACTTCAGCTTGACAAAAAGTCCCACAAAAAGAGGGGTCCAAACCACTCCTAAGGCTCTGAAACGTGCTCCTAAACACTTTCTGGAGGAACACTTTTGGCCTCTCACCCTTAGGCAAATTTTCACTCTCCCAACTCACTTATATGGGGGAACTTCGAATGCTCATAACTCCGGAACCCTAAGTCCTAGAGACTCAAGGGTGGTAC
Organism: Toxotes jaculatrix; assembly: GCF_017976425.1. Taxonomy (NCBI): domain Eukaryota; kingdom Metazoa; phylum Chordata; class Actinopteri; family Toxotidae; genus Toxotes; species Toxotes jaculatrix. The sequence continues at coordinate 27,254,663 of NC_054401.1, forward strand.
CGTTGGACTCGGGGTACACACAAATGGGGGGATAGAACAAGGTCCCATGTCTCTATCTTTCTCACCTGAGTATCGGTCAAAGCTGACCCTGGTTAAAACCCCAAATTTTCACTCTCCCAACTCACTTATATGGGGGATCTTGAAATGCTCATAACTCCGGAACCCTAAGTCCTAGAGACTCAAGGGTGGTACCGTTGGACTCGGGGTACACACAAATGGGGGGATAGGACAAGGTCCCATGTCTCTATCTTGCTCCACTGAGGATCGGTCAAAGCTGACCCTAGTTAAAACCCCAAATTTTCACTCTCCCAACTCACTTATATGGGGGATCTTCAAATGCTCATAACTCCGGAACCCTAAGTCCTAGAGACTCAAGGGTGGTACCGTTGGACTCGGGGTACACACAAATGGGGGGATAGGACAAGGTCCCATGTCTCTATCTTTCTCCCCTGAGGATCGGTCAAAGCTGACCCTGGTTAAAACACCAAGCCATGTACACTCTCAACAACCCTAAACACCAACTTCAACTTGACAAAAAGTACCACAAAAAGAGGGGTCCAAACCACTCCTAAGGCTCTGAAACGTGCTCCTAAACACTTTCTGGAGGAACACTTTTGGCCTCTCACCCTTAGGCAAATTTTCACTCTCCCAACTCACTTATATGGGGGAACTTCGAATGCTCATAACTCCGGAACCCTAAGTCCTAAAGACTCAAGGGTGGTACCGTTGGACTCGGGGTACACACAAATGGGGGGATAGAACAAGGTCCCATGTCTCTATCTTTCTCACCTGAGGATCGGTCAAAGCTGACCCTGGTTAAAACACCAAGCCATGTACACTCTCAACAACCCTAAACAACAACTTCAGCTTGACAAAAAGTAACACAAAAAGAGGGGTCCAAACCACTCCTAAGGCTCTGAAACGTGCTCCTAAACACTTTCTGGAGGAACACTTTTGGCCTCTCACCCTTAGGCAAATTTTCACTCTCCCAACTCACTTATATGGGGGAACTTCGAATGCTCATAACTCCGGAACCCTAAGTCCTAGAGACTCAAGGGTGGTACCGTTGGACTCGGGGTACAAACAAATGGGGGGATAGGACAAGGTCCCATGTCTCTATCTTGCTCCACTGAGGATCGGTCAAAGCTGACCCTGGTTAAAACCCCAAATTTTCACTCTCCCAACTCACTTATATGGGGGATCTTCAAATGCTCATAACTCCGGAACCCTAAGTCCTAGAGACTCAAGGGTGGTACCGTTGGACTCGGGGTACACACAAATGGGGGGGTAGGACAAGGTCCCATGTCTCTATCTTTCTTCCCTGAGGATCGGTCAAAGCTGACCCTGGTTAAAACACCAAGCCATGTACACTCTCAACAACCCTAAACACCAACTTCAACTTGACAAAAAGTAACACAAAAAGAGGGGTCCAAACCACTCCTAAGGCTCTGAAACGTGCTCCTAAACACTTTCTGGAGGAACACTTTTGGCCTCTCACCCTTAGGCAAATTTTCACTCTCCCAACTCACTTATATGGGGGAACTTCGAATGCTCATAACTCCGGAACCCTAAGTCCTAGAGACTCAAGGGTGGTACCGTTGGACTCGGGGTACACACAAATGGGGGGATAGAACAAGGTCCCATGTCTCTATCTTACTCACCTGAGGATCGGTCAAAGCTGACCCTGGTTAAAACACCAAGCCATGTACACTCTCAACAACCCTAAACACCAACTTCAGCTTGACAAAAAGTACCACAAAAAGAGGGGTCCAAACCACTGCTAAGGCTCTGAAACGTGCTCCTAAACACTTTCTGGAGGAACACTTTTGGCCTCTCACCCTTAGGCAAATTTTCACTCTCCCAACTCACTTATATGGGGGATCTTCAAATGGTCATAACTCCGGAACCCTAAGTCCTAGAGACTCAAGGGTGGTACCGTTGGACTCGGGGTACACACAAATGGGGGGATAGGACAAGGTCCCATGTCTCTATCTTGCTCCACTGAGGATCGGTCAAAGCTGACCCTGGTTAAAACCCCAAATTTTCACTCTCCCAACTCACTTATATGGGGGATCTTCAAATGCTCATAACTCCGGAACCCTAAGTCCTAGAGACTTAAGGGTGGTACCGTTGGACTCGGGGTACACACAAATAGGGGGATAGAACAAGGTCCCATGTCTCTATCTTTCTCACCTGAGGATCGGTCAAAGCTGACCCTGGTTAAAACACCAAGTCATGTACACTCTCAACAACCCTAAACACCAACTTCAGCTTGACAAAAAGTAACACAAAAAGAGGGGTCCAAACCACTCCTAAGGCTCTGAAACGTGCTCCTAAACACTTTCTGGAGGAAAACTTTTGGCCTCTCACCAGCGGCGGAGCCAGACAATTTTCATAGGGGTGGCCAGACTGAGACCATTGCTTACACAGGGGTGGCTGATTTAATGGTGTTTCTTAGTCACTCACTCACTCACTTATACAGGCAGTGACTGCCATGTAGTAACTGTTTTTTTTTCAATAGCAGTGACACGGTGAAACTGTTTCGACTTTCATACTGTTAACAGCCTCAATTAGCAAACTTTGCCATATCTGTTTCAACCCCAGCATAGCCAAGTTATTCATAGCCTACATTAAGACAACAAACAATTCACACATAGTAAATCAAACTTACCTCCAACTTCTGGAAACGGGGAAAAGTCCACTCTTCTTCACTGGAAATGCAAGTAAACAGTGCATAGATAATGAGAGGGGAACCCCAGGTGAACTTCAATAATTACTTCTTCTCCTGCAATTCTGTTGGTAGTTGACATTCAGGTTAAGTGCATTACTGCCACCATCTGTTCTGGTGGAGATCTACTCTTTAGAGGTGCACTTATATGGGGGAACTTCAAATGCTCATAACTCCGGAACCCTAAGTCCTAGAGACTCAAGGGTGGTACCGTTGGACTCGGGGTACACACAAATGCGGGGCTAGGACAAGGTCCCATGTCTCTATCTTTCTCCCCTGAGGATCGGTCAAAGCTGACCCTGGTTAAAACACCAAGCCATGTACACTCTCAACAACCCTAAACACCAACTTCAGCTTGACAAAAAGTACCACAAAAAGAGGGGTCCAAACCACTCCTAAGGCTCTGAAACGTGCTCCTAAACACTTTCTGGAGGAACACTTTTGGCCCCTCACCCTTAGGCAAATTTTCACTCTCCCAACTCACTTATATGGGGGATCTTCAAATGCTCATAACTCCGGAACCCTAAGTCCTAGAGACTCAAGGGTGGTACCGTTGGACTCGGGGTACACACAAATGGGGGGATAGGACAAGGTCCCATGTCTCTATCTTGCTCCACTGAGGATCGGTCAAAGCTGACCCTGGTTAAAACCCCAAATTTTCACTCTCCCAACTCACTGATATGGGGGATCTTCAAATGCTCATAACTCCGGAACCCTAAGTCCTAGAGACTCAAGGGTGGTACCGTTGGACTCGGGGTACACACAAATGGGGGGGTAGGACAAGGTCCCATGTCTCTATCTTTCTCCCCTGAGGATCGGTCAAAGCTGACCCTGGTTAAAACACCAAGCCATGTACACTCTCAACAACCCTAAACACCAACTTCAGCTTGAGAAAAAGTACCACAAAAAGAGGGGTCCAAACCACTCCTAAGGCTCTGAAACGTGCTCCTAAACACTTTCTGGAGGAACACTTTTGGCCTCTCACCCTTAGGCAAATTTTCACTCTCCCAACTCACTTATATGGGGGATCTTCAAATGCTCATAACTCCGGAACCCTAAGTCCTAGAGACTCAAGGGTGGTACCGTTGGACTCGGGTTACACACAAATGGGGGGGTAGGACAAGGTCCCATGTCTCTATCTTTCTCACCTGAGGATCGGTCAAAGCTGACCCTGGTTAAAACACCAAGCCATGTACACTCTCAACAACCCTAAACACCAACTTCAGCTTGACAAAAAGTAACACAAAAAGAGGGGTCCAAACCACTCCTAAGGCTCTGAAACGTGCTCCTAAACACTTTCTGGAGGAACACTTTTGGCCTCTCACCCTTAGGCAAATTTTCACTCTCCCAACTCACTTATATGGGGGATCTTCAAATGCTCATAACTCCGGAACCCTAAATCCTAGAGACTCAAGGGTGGTACCGTTGGACTCAGGGTACACACAAATGGGGGGATAGGACAAGGTCCCATGTCTCTATCTTGCTCCACTGAGGATCGGTCAAAGCTGACCCTGGTTAAAACCCCAAATTTTCACTCTCCCAACTCACTTATATGGGGGATCTTCAAATGCTCATAACTCCGGAACCCTAAGTCCTAGAGACTCAAGGGTGGTACCGTTGGACTCGGGGTACACACAAATGGGGGGCTAGGACAAGGTCCCATGTCTCTATCTTTCTCCCCTGAGGATCGGTCAAAGCTGACCCTGGTTAAAACACCAAGCCGAGTGCTTCCGGTTATGGCGGCCATGTGAGAAGACGCGTTTTATAGTGCTCTGCTCAGATTACTAAAATAACTTCTAAAATCACTCTCTTCTAAAGTATTCTTACAACAAGACGCAATTGTGATGTCGAAACCTGGGAAATTAAGTAAAGATAGGAGCAAAGTGTCGAAGCAGCCAAAATTAACTGAGTTTCGAGCTGGCAGGGAAACACAGAACAGCGGTGGAGAAATGGCGGAGGAAAACTCAAGTGGAGTTGGGGAACTTGGAGGTGAGAAGGCGGACACAATATTGACGGTTCTGGACTCCATAAAAACTGAGTTTTCCGGAAGATTTGATGGAGTAATGACGGCATTAACAGATATGAGAAAAGAAGTAAATGAATGCACACAACGAGTGTCACAGGCGGAACTAAGAATAGCTAATGCTGAAGACGAAGTTGCTAGCTTGCAAGCTAAAGTGTACACGCTTGAGTCGAAAAATAAGACACTGGAGGATAAACTTTTAGACTTGGAAACAAGAAGCCGTCTTAACAACGTGAGACTGGTTGGTCTCCCGGAGGGAGTAGAAGGTCGGGACCCGTGCTCCTTCTTAGAGAAGTGGATACCCGAGGTGTTGGACGCCACATCGCCCCGAGCAGTGGTTATTGAACGAGCGCACAGAGTTGGACCTCCGAGGGATCCCGGTGCACCACCGAGGACACTAATAATGAAGTTTCTCAGCTACAAAGACAAGCAGGCTGTTATCTCTGCTATGCGGAACAAAAAAGATGTCCGGTACAAAGACCAGCAAGTCAAAATCTACCCGGACCTAGCTACGGGAATACATCAGCTGAGGAAACAGTTCGACCCGATCCGCCAGGAGCTGAGGAACCTGAAGATACGCCACGGAGTGATCCATCCAGCGAAGCTGATAGTAACGTACAAAGAACGCACCTACACATTTAAGTCTGCAAAGGAGGCTCAGGAATTCATCAATAATATACAGAAATAGATGGCTGTTAATAAACGTACACACTAACAGAAAGCTGCGCTAACTAAAGAGCTAACTGTCTATAATAGTTTATAGTTCTGATACGTACATTGATGGATGTGAGAAATAACATAGAAACATATTTGGAGTTTTTCTTTTTTCGTGGAAGAGAGTGAAGATGTATATCTTAGAGCAGTAGCAGTTGTTATGTGAGTAAGAACCAGAGCGTGGTATGACTGATCCTCATCGTGTGGAACGGTCACTAGCGGTAACAGGAGACGGACTTTTTTTGGGGAGGGGGCCACGTATGTTGGCTGAAGGGACATGTTCGTGTTTATGTTCATATTCATGTTCAGAATGTAGGACTCTTGTTCATAAGTCCGATTTTGTTTTGCTCCTCTTTAGTTTTTCAGTATGGTTATATGCTTTATTAGTATGTAATATAAAACATGTCTCAGGTAAAACTTAAATTTGTTTCTTGGAACTGCAGGGGTCTACAACAACTAAAAAAAATTAAGCAAGTTATGAACAGGCTGAAGGAAATGAATTCCAAAATAGTGTTTTTGCAGGAAACTCACCTTTTGGAAGGGGAAACAAAAAAGATTGTAAGAAGGTGGCAAGGGGGTGTTTATACAGCAGCTTTTTCATCTAGAGCTAGAGGAGTCATGACTCTCATCCATCAATCAGTCCCCTTTCTAGTAGAAAACGTTGTTAAAGACAAATGGGGTAGATATCTAATAATACAAGGCTCCCTGCTGGAGGAAAAGTTAAATTTAGTAAATCTGTATGGTCCAAATATAGATGACCCCAATTTTTTTGTAAATCTTTTTCTAATGCTTTCAACCCTAGGAGGGAAACACATAATTGCAGGGGACTTTAATTGTGTTTTGAGCCCGAGTGTAGACAGATCTACAGGTTTAGATCAATCCCATACTAGGAGTCGAGAAACTATACATTATTTTATTAAAGAACTAAATTTGCAAGACATATGGAGAGAATTAAATCCGCAAGACAAAGCCTTCTCTTGCTATTCTAGCACATTCCAGACATACTCCCGAATAGATTTCTTTTTAATCTCATCTGAACTAAGGGCAAAGATACACAACTGTTTCTATGATAATATTGTGATTTCAGATCATGCTCCTTCCTGTTTAGTTTACACGGATAATAGACTAACAAAAGATCCTCCTAGATGGCGATTTCAGCACAAATGGCTACAAGATGAAGAGTTTGTTAAATATATTGCGAGTCAGATAGACATGTTTTTCGAAATTAACACAACACAAACGTGCGCTTGCACAAAATGGGAAGCCTTCAAAGCTTTTATTAGAGGACATATCATTAGCTACATAGGTTCCCAAGCAAAAAAGGCCCAGCGAGAGAGAACGCATTTGGAGTATAAAATAAAAACCCTCCAGGATAAAATTTTTAGGAAAAGTGACCCCAGTCTTGAAACTGAACTGCTAATATTAAGGGCTGAATATAATAAATTGTCTTCCACCAGGGCAGCCTCTAGCCTCTTAAGGTTAAATCAAACATTCTATGAACAAGGGGATAAATCTGGAAAATTATTAGCATGGCAGATTAAACAATTAGAAAAACAAACACCAATTACAAATATTATATCAAACAAAAAAGTCATTGTAGATCCCTCAGAAATTAACAATATCTTTAAACAGTACTACAAAGACCTGTATGATGCAGGAGATGAGGTTGACTCACAAAGACTGGGGGAGTTCCTTGATGACTTGGTCATGCCACATGTCTCAGGCGAACATAAACAGATGATGGATTTGGAAATTACAAAAGACGATATTGAACATGCTATTAATAGTATGCAATCAGGGAAAAGCCCCGGACCAGATGGTCTACCTATGGATTTTTATAAAGCATTTAAAGAAAGATTGTCAACACCACTATTAGAGATGTTTTTAGAGGCATTTCAAGAAGGTAGTCTTCCCTCATATATGAATCGTGCCCTCATCACTCTATTGCCAAAACCAGGTAAACCTCCTAATAAATGTGAAAATATGAGACCAATTAGTTTGCTCAATTCCGACCTCAAGATTTTGTCTAAAATTTTAGCAAAGCGCCTACAAGAAGTTTTACCATTGATCATTAATAAAGATCAAAATGGATTTATAACAGGAAGGCAAGGCTTTCACAACGTTAGGCGGGTACTGAATATAATTTATTTTAATAAAGAGGCATCAGATAAAGCACTTTTATCATTGGATGCTGAGAAGGCCTTTGATAGGGTCAAATGGTCTTATCTCTTTAGTGTTTTAAATAGATTTGGTTTTGGAAATAACTTTATAAAATGGGTTCAGATTATATATAAAAACGCTACAGCAGAAATTTTAACAAATGGGAATATATCAAAACCAATAAATATTGGCAGAGGCTGTCGCCAAGGTTGCCCGCTTTCACCCTTATTATTTACATTGGCAATTGAGCCCCTGGCAATAGCAGTGCGGACACATCCACAACTTGGAGGAATAGTTGTTGGTCCCTCAGATCACAGAATAGCGTTGTATGCTGATGATATCATTTTATTTTTGTCAAATTTGAAAATATCAATCCCAATCTTATTACAGTTAATTAAAATATATGGTGAAGTTTCAGGGTACAAAGTAAACAATGCCAAGTCTTCAATTTTACTCCTTAATGTAAATGAGAGAAGAAACCCAATTGCAGAGGCTATCCAGTTTAATGTGGTGGAACATTTTAAGTATTTGGGGGTACAAATTACGCCAGATTTGGAAGGTGTTGTTAATGCTAATTATGATCCTTTAATGATAGAAATTACTAAATTAACTGAGAGATGGATGTCACAACCAATATCCATGATAGGTAGAATTAATATCCTAAAAATGAATGTTCTGCCAAAACTACTATATATGTTTCAAAACATTCCTCTACCGCCACCTTCAGACCTTTTTTTAAAAATAAAAAAAATATTTGTGGGTTTTATTTGGAACAATAAGAGGGCAAGATTACGCTTATCCTTGCTGTACTTACCATTTGACCGGGGAGGTTTAAAATGTCCAAATATGCTGTGGTACTACTGGGCTGCACAACTGAGGTCCATGATGTTTTGTTTCTCAAAAAATGAATGTCCCCATTGGACTGAAATGGAGTCTTATAATCTTAGAGTGTCTCTTCCTTTGTACATACACTCAAACACGGTTAAAAAATTAGGGAGACAGACTAAAAACCCAATGGTAAGAAATATGATAAAGATTTGGTATGATGTCAATAAGTACTTGAAGGAATCATACCCGCTATCTCAACATAGCCCTATTTGGGGCAACCAGTTCTTTGCGCCAGGTAGAGCAGATGCCACATTTAAAGTATGGGCTTCTAAGGGGCTAGATTGTATTCAGAGCCTCTATATGCAGGATTCTAATATTATGATGTCTTTTGAAGAACTTAAGCAGAAGTATAGTCTTCATAGAAATCATTTCTTCAAATATCTTCAGTTAAGAAACTTTGTTAGAGTAACCCAAAATAACCTCAACAAACCTCCACTCTCATCTCTAGAAAAAATTATGATGAAGGACAAGATACAGAAGGGTCTCATTTCAGAGATCTATAAGCTATTAATATCTCACTCAGTAGAATGCACAGTATATAAGGTTAATGCATGGAAAGAAAATTTACAAATTGAAATTTCAGACGAAGAGTGGAGGGCAGCATGCAGTAAGGCTCATACATGTTCCATAAGTACACGTCTAAAATTATTGCAGTTTAAATGGATAATGCGAATGTATATAACCCCAGTGGACCTAAATCGATATAATAGTAATGTACCAGACATATGTACAAAATGTATGGAAGACAGAGGCACACTGTTTCACTGTATTTGGCAATGTAGGAAAATTGAAATGTTCTGGGAAGAAGTACGAAAAATTATTGAGAAGATCCTGTTAAAGCAAATTGCATTAGATCCTAAGCTCTTTCTGTTGGGTGTGTACCCAGAGAAACATAACTACACGAAAAGTGAGAGAACATTCATGGACCTTGGTTTTGTGTTTGCTAAAAGAAGTATCGCACTGTTATGGAAGAGTAATCAAGCCCCAAATACTGCACAGTGGATTAAACAAATGTTAACAAGTCTTCCTTTAGAAAGAATAACATATATATTGAAGGCTAAGCAGCAAATGTTTGAAAAAATATGGAGGCCCTTTATAATTTTTGTGAAGGATTTTGATTTGACTGGGGATCAGGTAGATGGCTAAGGATAGTGGACGGGGCAGTTCCTTAATATTTCAATAATAATTAAACATTTCAAATGTTTTACAAATTACATTATAGAGGCAATTATATGTATGTCTAATGAAGCAATTGTTGTATGAGAGGAGCATTATTGTCGTTACTGTTTCATTGTTGTCGTGTTTCTTGTGTTTTGTTTTTTCTTTAGCAGCAATGAATACTGTTTTTTTTTTTTTTACATTGATGGAAAACTACATATGACTGGCTGCATGTATGTTATATAAAAGAAAATGCCAATAAAACTCTTTTGGAAAAAAAAAAAAAAAAAACACCAAGCCATGTACACTCTCATCAACCCGAAACACCAACTTCAGCTTGACAAAAAGTCCCACAAAAAGAGGGGTCCAAACCACTCCTAAGGCTCCGAAACGTGCTCCTAAATTCTTTCTGGAGGAACACTTTTGGCCTCTCACCCTTAGGCAAATTTTCACTCTCCCAACTCACTTATATGGGGGAACTTCGAATGCTCATAACTCCGGAACCCTAAGTCCTTGAGACTCAAGGGTGGTACCGTTGGACTCGGGGTACACACAAATGGGGGGATAGGATAAGGTCCCATGTCTCTATCTTGCTCCACTGAGGATCGGTCAAAACTGACCCTGGTTAAAACCCCAAATTTTCACTCTCCCAACTCACTTATATGGGGGATCTTCAAATGCTCATAACTCCGGAACCCTAAGTCCTAGAGACTCAAGGGTGGTACCGTTGGACTCGGGGTACACACAAATGGGGGGATAGGACAAGGTCCCATGTCTCTATCTTGCTCCACTGAGGATCGGTCATAGCTGACCCTGGTTAAAACCCCAAATTTTCACTCTCCTAACTCACTTATATGGGGGATCTTCAAATGCTCATAACTCTGGAACCCTAAGTCCTAGAGACTCAAGGGTGGTACCGTTGGACTCGGGGTACACACAAATGGGGGGGTAGGACAAGGTCCCATGTCTCTATCTTTCTCCCCTGAGGATCGGTCAAAGCTGACCCTGGTTAAAACACCAAGCCATGTACACTCTCATCAACCCGAAACACCAACTTCAGCTTGACAAAAAGTCCCACAAAAAGAGGGGTCCAAACGACTCCTAAGGCTCCGAAACGTGCTCCTAAATTCTTTCTGGAGGAACACTTTTGGCCTCTCACCCTTAGGCAAATTTTCACTCTCCCAACTCACTTATATGGGGGAACTTCGAATGCTCATAACTCCGGAACCCTAAGTCCTTGAGACTCAAGGGTGGTACCGTTGGACTCGGGGTACACACAAATGGGGGGATAGGATAAGGTCCCATGTCTCTATCTTGCTCCACTGAGGATCGGTCAAAACTGACCCTGGTTAAAACCCCAAATTTTCACTCTCCCAACTCACTTATATGGGGGATCTTCAAATGCTCATAACTCCGGAACCCTAAGTCCTAGAGACTCAAGGGTGGTACCGTTGGACTCGGGGTACACACAAATGGGGGGATAGGACAAGGTCCCATGTCTCTATCTTGCTCCACTGAGGATCGGTCATAGCTGACCCTGGTTAAAACCCCAAATTTTCACTCTCCCAACTCACTTATATGGGGGATCTTCAAATGCTCATAACTCTGGAACCCTAAGTCCTAGAGACTCAAGGGTGGTACCGTTGGACTCGGGGTACACACAAATGGGGGGGTAGGACAAGGTCCCATGTCTCTATCTTTCTCCCCTGAGGATCGGTCAAAGCTGACCCTGGTTAAAACACCAAGCCATGTACACTCTCAACAATCCGAAACACCAACTTCAGCTTGACAAAAAGTCCCACAAAAAGAGGGGTCCAAACCACTCCTAAGGCTCTGAAACGTGCTCCTAAACACTTTCTGGAGGAACACTTTTAGCCTCTCACCCTTAGGCAAATTTTCACTCTCCCAACTCACTTATATGGGGGAACTTCGAATGCTCATAACTCCGGAACCCTAAGTCCTAGAGACTCAAGGGTGGTACCGTTGGACTCGGGGTACACACAAATGGGGGGATAGAACAAGGTCCCATGTCTCTATCTTTCTCACCTGAGGATCGGTCAAAGCTGACCCTGGTTAAAACACCAAGCCATGTACACTCTCAACAACCCTAAACACCAACTTCAGCTTGACAAAGAGTAACACAAAAAGAGGGGTCCAAACCACTCCTAAGGCTCTGAAACGTGCTCCTAAACACTTTCTGGAGGAACACTTTTGGCCTCTCACCCTTAGGCAAATTTTCACTCTCCCAACTCACTTATATGGGGGATCTTCAAATGGTCATAACTCCGGAACCCTAAGTCCTAGAGACTCAAGGGTGGTACCGTTGGACTCGGGGTACACACAAATGGGGGGATAGGACAAGGTCCCATGTCTCTATCTTGCTCCACTGAGGATCGGTCAAAGCTGACCCTGGTTAAAACCCCAAATTTTCACTCTCCCAACTCACTTATATGGGGGATCTTCAAATGCTCATAACTCCGGAACCCTAAGTCCTAGAGACTCAAGGGTGGTACCGTTGGACTCGGGGTACACACAAATGGGGGGGTAGGACAAGGTCCCATGTCTCTATCTTTCTCCCCTGAGGATCGGTCAAAGCTGACCCTGGTTAAAACACCAAGCCATGTACACTCTCATCAACCCGAAACACCAACTTCAGCTTGACAAAAAGTCCCACAAAAAGAGGGGTCCAAACCACTCCTAAGGCTCCGAAACGTGCTCCTAAATTCTTTCTGGAGGAACACTTTTGGCCTCTCACCCTTAGGCAAATTTTCACTCTCCCAACTCACTTATATGGGGGAACTTCGAATGCTCATAACTCCGGAACCCTAAGTCCTTGAGACTCAAGGGTGGTACCGTTGGACTCGGGGTACACACAAATGGGGGGATAGGATAAGGTCCCATGTCTCTATCTTGCTCCACTGAGGATCGGTCAAAACTGACCCTGGTTAAAACCCCAAATTTTCACTCTCCCAACTCACTTATATGGGGGATCTTCAAATGCTCATAACTCCGGAACCCTAAGTCCTAGAGACTCAAGGGTTGTACCGTTGGACTCGGGGTACACACAAATGGGGGGATAGGACAAGGTCCCATGTCTCTATCTTGCTCCACTGAGGATCGGTCATAGCTGACCCTGGTTAAAACCCCAAATTTTCACTCTCCCAACTCACTTATATGGGGGATCTTCAAATGCTCATAACTCTGGAACCCTAAGTCCTAGAGACTCAAGGGTGGTACCGTTGGACTCGGGGTACACACAAATGGGGGGGTAGGACAAGGTCCCATGTCTCTATCTTTCTCCCCTGAGGATCGGTCAAAGCTGACCCTGGTTAAAACACCAAGCCATGTACACTCTCAACAATCCGAAACACCAACTTCAGCTTGACAAAAAGTCCCACAAAAAGAGGGGTCCAAACCACTCCTAAGGCTCTGAAACGTGCTCCTAAACACTTTCTGGAGGAACACTTTTAGCCTCTCACCCTTAGGCAAATTTTCACTCTCCCAACTCACTTATATGGGGGAACTTCGAATGCTCATAACTCCGGAACCCTAAGTCCTAGAGACTCAAGGGTGGTACCGTTGGACTCGGGGTACACACAAATGGGGGGATAGAACAAGGTCCCATGTCTCTATCTTTCTCACCTGAGGATCGGTCAAAGCTGACCCTGGTTAAAACACCAAGCCATGTACACTCTCAACAACCCTAAACACCAACTTCAGCTTGACAAAGAGTAACACAAAAAGAGGGGTCCAAACCACTCCTAAGGCTCTGAAACGTGCTCCTAAACACTTTCTGGAGGAACACTTTTGGCCTCTCACCCTTAGGCAAATTTTCACTCTCCCAACTCACTTATATGGGGGATCTTCAAATGGTCATAACTCCGGAACCCTAAGTCCTAGAGACTCAAGGGTGGTACCGTTGGACTCGGGGTACACACAAATGGGGGGATAGGACAAGGTCCCATGTCTCTATCTTGCTCCACTGAGGATCGGTCAAAGCTGACCCTGGTTAAAACCCCAAATTTTCACTCTCCCAACTCACTTATATGGGGGATCTTCAAATGCTCATAACTCCAGAACCCTAAGTCCTAGAGACTCAAGGGTGGTACCGTTGGACTCGGGGTACACACAAATGGGGGGCTAGGACAAGGTCCCATGTCTCTATCTTTCTCACCTGAGGATCGGTCAAAGCTGACCCTGGTTAAAACACCAAGTCATGTACACTCTCAACAACCCTAAACACCAACTTCAGCTTGACAAAAAGTAACACAAAAAGAGGGGTCCAAACCACTCCTAAGGCTCTGAAACGTGCTCCTAAACACTTTCTGGAGGAAAACTTTTGGCCTCTCACCAGCGGCGGAGCCAGACAATTTTCATAGGGGTGGCCAGACTGAGACCATTGCTTACACAGGGGTGGCTGATTTAATGGTGTTTCTTAGTCACTCACTCACTCACTTATACAGGCAGTGACTGCCATGTAGTAACTGTTTTTTTTTCAATAGCAGTGACACGGTGAAACTGTTTCGACTTTCATACTGTTAACAGCCTCAATTAGCAAACTTTGCCATATCTGTTTCAACCCCAGCATAGCCAAGTTATTCATAGCCTACATTAAGACAACAAACATTTCACACATAGTAAATCAAACTTACCTCCAACTTCTGGAAACGGGGAAAAGTCCACTCTTCTTCACTGGAAATGCAAGTAAACAGTGCATAGATAATGAGAGGGGAACCCCAGGTGAACTTCAATAATTACTTCTTCTCCTGCAATTCTGTTGGTAGTTGACATTCAGGTTAAGTGCATTACTGCCACCATCTGTTCTGGTGGAGATCTACTCTTTAGAGGTGCACTTATATGGGGGAACTTCAAATGCTCATAACTCCGGAACCCTAAGTCCTAGAGACTCAAGGGTGGTACCGTTGGACTCGGGGTACACACAAATGCGGGGCTAGGACAAGGTCCCATGTCTCTATCTTTCTCCCCTGAGGATCGGTCAAAGCTGACCCTGGTTAAAACACCAAGCCATGTACACTCTCAACAATCCGAAACACCAACTTCAGCTTGACAAAAAGTCCCACAAAAAGAGGGGTCCAAACCACTCCTAAGGCTCTGAAACGTGCTCCTAAACACTTTCTGGAGGAACACTTTTAGCCTCTCACCCTTAGGCAAATTTTCACTCTCCCAACTCACTTATATGGGGGAACTTCGAATGCTCATAACTCCGGAACCCTAAGTCCTAGAGACTCAAGGGTGGTACCGTTGGACTCGGGGTACACACAAATGGGGGGATAGAACAAGGTCCCATGTCTCTATCTTTCTCACCTGAGGATCGGTCAAAGCTGACCCTGGTTAAAACACCAAGCCATGTACACTCTCAACAACCCTAAACACCAACTTCAGCTTGACAAAGAGTAACACAAAAAGAGGGGTCCAAACCACTCCTAAGGCTCTGAAACGTGCTCCTAAACACTTTCTGGAGGAACACTTTTGGCCTCTCACCCTTAGGCAAATTTTCACTCTCCCAACTCACTTATATGGGGGATCTTCAAATGGTCATAACTCCGGAACCCTAAGTCCTAGAGACTCAAGGGTGGTACCGTTGGACTCGGGGTACACACAAATGGGGGGATAGGACAAGGTCCCATGTCTCTATCTTGCTCCACTGAGGATCGGTCAAAGCTGACCCTGGTTAAAACCCCAAATTTTCACTCTCCCAACTCACTTATATGGGGGATCTTCAAATGCTCATAACTCCAGAACCCTAAGTCCTAGAGACTCAAGGGTGGTACCGTTGGACTCGGGGTACACACAAATGGGGGGCTAGGACAAGGTCCCATGTCTCTATCTTTCTCACCTGAGGATCGGTCAAAGCTGACCCTGGTTAAAACACCAAGTCATGTACACTCTCAACAACCCTAAACACCAACTTCAGCTTGACAAAAAGTAACACAAAAAGAGGGGTCCAAACCACTCCTAAGGCTCTGAAACGTGCTCCTAAACACTTTCTGGAGGAACACTTTTGGCCTCTCACCCTTAGGCAAATTTTCACTCTCCCAACTCACTTATATGGGGGATCTTCAAATGGTCATAACTCCGGAACCCTAAGTCCTAGAGACTCAAGGGTGGTACCGTTGGACTCAGGGTACACATAAATGGGGGGATAGGACAAGGTCCCATGTCTCTATCTTGCTCCACTGAGGATCGGTCAAAGCTGACCCTGGTTAAAACCCCAAATTTTCACTCTCCCAACTCACTTATATGGGGGATCTTCAAATGCTCATAACTCCGGAACCCTAAGTCCTAGAGACTCAAGGGTGGTACCGTTGGACTCGGGGTACACACAAATGGGGGGCTAGGACAAGGTCCCATGTCTCTATCTTTCTCCCCTGAGGATCAGTCAAAGCTGACCCTGGTTAAAACACCAAGCCATGTACACTCTCATCAACCCGAAACACCAACTTCAGCTTGACAAAAAGTCCCACAAAAAGAGGGGTCCAAACCACTCCTAAGGCTCCGAAACGTGCTCCTAAACACTTTCTGGAGGAACACTTTTGGCCTCTCACCCTTAGGCAAATTTTCACTCTCCCAACTCACTTATATGGGGGAACTTCGAATGCTCATAACTCCGGAACCCTAAGTCCTAGAGACTCAAGGGTGGTACCGTTGGACTCGGGGTACACACAAATGGGGGGATAGAACAAGGTCCCATGTCTCTATCTTTCTCCCCTGAGGATCGGTCAAAGCTGACCCTGGTTAAAACACCAAGCCATGTACACTCTCAACAACCCTAAACACCAACTTCAGCTTGACAAAAAGTACCACAAAAAGAGGGGTCCAAACCACTCCTAAGGCTCTGAAACGTGCTCCTAAACACTTTCTGGAGGAACGCTTTTGGCCTCTCACCCTTAGGCAAATTTTCACTCTCCCAACTCACTTATATGGGGGAACTTCGAATGCTCATAACTCCGGAACCCTAAGTCCTAGAGACTCAAGGGTGGTACCGTTGGACTCGGGGTACACACAAATGGGGGGGTAGGACAAGGTCCCATGTCTCTATCTTTCTCACCTGAGGATCGGTCAAAGCTGACCCTGGTTAAAACACCAAGCCATGTACACTCTCATCAACCCGAAACACCAACTTCAGCTTGACAAAAAGTCCCACAAAAAGAGGGGTCCAAACCACTCCTAAGGCTCTGAAACGTGCTCCTAAACACTTTCTGGAGGAACACTTTTGGCCTCTCACCCTTAGGCAAATTTTCACTCTCCCAACTCACTTATATGGGGGATCTTCAAATGGTCATAACTCCGGAACCCTAAGTCCTAGAGACTCAAGAGTGGTACTGTTGGACTCGGGGTACACACAAATGGGGGGATAGGACAAGGTCCCATGTCTCTATCTTGCTCCACTGAGGATCGGTCAAAGCTGACCCTGGTTAAAACCCCAAATTTTCACTCTCCCAACTCACTTATATGGGGGATCTTCAAATGCTCATAACTCCAGAACCCTAAGTCCTAGAGACTCAAGGGTGGTACCGTTGGACTCGGGGTACACACAAATGGGGGGCTAGGACAAGGTCCCATGTCTCTATCTTTCTCCCCTGAGGATCGGTCAAAGCTGACCCTGGTTAAAACACCAAGCCATGTACACTCTCAACAACCCTAAACACCAACTTCTGCTTGAAAAAAAGTACCACAAAAAGAGGGGTCCAAACCACTCCTAAGGCTCTGAAACGTGCTCCTAAACACTTTCTGGAGGAACGCTTTTGGCCTCTCACCCTTAGGCAAATTTTCACTCTCCCAACTCACTTATATGGGGGAACTTCGAATGCTCATAATTCCGGAACCCTAAGTCCTAGAGACTCAAGGGTGGTACCGTTGGACTCGGGGTACACACAAATGGGGGGGTAGGACAAGGTCCCATGTCTCTATCTTTCTCACCTGAGGATCGGTCAAAGCTGACCCTGGTTAAAACACCAAGCCATGTACACTCTCAACAACCCTAAACACCAACTTCAGCTTGACAAAAAGTACCACAAAAAGAGGGGTCCAAACCACTCCTAAGGCTCTGAAACGTGCTCCTAAACACTTTCTGGAGGAACACTTTTGGCCCCTCACCCTTAGGCAAATTTTCACTCTCCCAACTCACTTATATGGGGGATCTTCAAATGCTCATAACTCCGGAACCCTAAGTCCTAGAGACTCAAGGGTGGTACCGTTGGACTCGGGGTACACACAAATGGGGGGATAGGACAAGGTCCCATGTCTCTATCTTGCTCCACTGAGGATCGGTCAAAGCTGACCCTGGTTAAAACACCAAGCCATGTACACTCTCATCAACCCGAAACACCAACTTCAGCTTGACAAAAAGTCCCACAAAAAGAGGGGTCCAAACCACTCCTAAGGCTCTGAAACGTGCTCCTAAACACTTTCTGGAGGAACACTTTTGGCCTCTCACCCTTAGGCAAATTTTCACTCTCCCAACTCACTTATATGGGGGATCTTCAAATGGTCATAACTCCGGAACCCTAAGTCCTAGAGACTCAAGAGTGGTACCGTTGGACTCGGGGTACACACAAATGGGGGGATAGGACAAGGTCCCATGTCTCTATCTTGCTCCACTGAGGATCGGTCAAAGCTGACCCTGGTTAAAACCCCAAATTTTCACTCTCCCAACTCACTTATATGGGGGATCTTCAAATGCTCATAACTCCAGAACCCTAAGTCCTAGAGACTCAAGGGTGGTACCGTTGGACTCGGGGTACACACAAATGGGGGGCTAGGACAAGGTCCCATGTCTCTATCTTTCTCCCCTGAGGATCGGTCAAAGCTGACCCTGGTTAAAACACCAAGCCATGTACACTCTCAACAACCCTAAACACCAACTTCTGCTTGAAAAAAAGTACCACAAAAAGAGGGGTCCAAACCACTCCTAAGGCTCTGAAACGTGCTCCTAAACACTTTCTGGAGGAACGCTTTTGGCCTCTCACCCTTAGGCAAATTTTCACTCTCCCAACTCACTTATATGGGGGGACTTCGAATGCTCATAATTCCGGAACCCTAAGTCCTAGAGACTCAAGGGTGGTACCGTTGGACTCGGGGTACACACAAATGGGGGGGTAGGACAAGGTCCCATGTCTCTATCTTTCTCACCTGAGGATCGGTCAAAGCTGACCCTGGTTAAAACACCAAGCCATGTACACTCTCAACAACCCTAAACACCAACTTCAGCTTGACAAAAAGTACCACAAAAAGAGGGGTCCAAACCACTCCTAAGGCTCTGAAACGTGCTCCTAAACACTTTCTGGAGGAACACTTTTGGCCCCTCACCCTTAGGCAAATTTAAACTCTCCCAACTCACTTATATGGGGGATCTTCAAATGCTCATAACTCCGGAACCCTAAGTCCTAGAGACTCAAAGGTGGTACCGTTGGACTCGGGGTACACAGAAATGGGGGGATAGGACAAAGTCCCATGTCTCTATCTTTCTCACCTGAGGATCGGTCAAAACTGACTCTGGTTAAAACCCCAGATTTTCACTCTCCCAACTCACTTATATGGGGGATCTTCAAGTGCTCATAACTCCGGAACCCTAAGTCCTAGAGACTCAAGGGTGGTACCGTTGGACTCGGGGTACACACAAATGGGGGGCTAGGACAAGGTCCCATGTCTCTATCTTTCTCACCTGAGGATCGGTCAAAGCTGACCCTGGTTAAAACACCAAGCCATGTACACTCTCAACAACCCTAAACACCTACTTCAGCTTGACAAAGAGTAACACAAAAAGAGGGGTCCAAACCACTCCTAAGGCTCTGAAACGTGCTCCTAAAGACTTTCTGGAGGAACACTTTTGGCCTCTCACCCTTAGGCAAATTTTCACTCTCCCAACTCACTTATATGGGGGATCTTCAAATGGTCATAACTCCGGAACCCTAAGTCCTAGAGACTCAAGGGTGGTACCGTTGGACTCGGGGTACACACAAATGGGGGGATAGGACAAGGTCCCATGTCTCTATCTTGCTCCACTGAGGATCGGTCAAAGCTGACCCTGGTTAAAACCCCAAATTTTCACTCTCCCAACTCACTTATATGGGGGATCTTCAAATGCTCATAACTCCGGAACCCTAAGTCCTAGAGACTCAAGGGTGGTACCGTTGGACTCGGGGTACACACAAATGGGGGGGTAGGACAAGGTCCCATGTCTCTATCTTTCTCACCTGAGGATTGGTCAAAGCTGACACTGGTTAAAACACCAAGCCATGTACACTCTCAACAACCCTAAACACCAACTTCAGCTTGACAAAAAGTAACACAAAAAGAGGGGTCCAAACCACTCCTAAGGCTCTGAAACGTGCTCCTAAACACTTTCTGGAGGAACACTTTTGGCCTCTCACCCTTAGGCAAATTTTCACTCTCCCAACTCATTTATATGGGGGATCTTCAAATGCTCATAACTCCGGAACCCTAAGTCCTAGAGACTCAAGGGTGGTACCGTTGGACTCGGGGTACACACAAATGGGGGGATAGGACAAGGTCCCATGTCTCTATCTTTCTCACCTGAGGATCGGTCAAAGCTGACCCTGGTTAAAACACCAAGCCATGTACACTCTCAACAACCCTAAACACCAACTTCAGCTTGACAAAAAGTACCACAAAAAGAGGGGTCCAAACCACTCCTAAGGCTCTGAAACGTGCTCCTAAACACTTTCTGGAGGAACACTTTTGGCCTCTCACCCTTAGGCAAATTTTCACTCTCCCAACTCACTTATATGGGGGATCTTCAAATGCTCATAACTCCGGAACCCTAAGTCCTAGAGACTCAAGGGTGGTACCGTTGGACTCGGGGTACACACAAATGGGGGGAAAAGACAAGGTCCCATGTCTCTATCTTGCTCCACTGAAGATGGGTCAAAACTGACCCTGGTTAAAACCCCAAATTTTCACTCTCCCAACTCACTTATATGGGGGATCTTCAAATGCTCATAACTCCGGAACCCTAAGTCCTAGAGACTCAAGGGTGGTACCGTTGGACTCGGGGTACACACAAATGGGGGGGTAGGACAAGGTCCCATGTCTCTATCTTTCTCACCTGAGGATCGGTCAAAGCTGACCCTGGTTAAAACACCAAGCCATGTACACTCTCAACAACCCTAAACACCAACTTCAGCTTGACAAAAAGTACCACAAAAAGAGGGGTCCAAACCACTCCTAAGGCTCTGAAACGTGCTCCTAAACACTTTCTGGAGGAACACTATTGGCCCCTCACCCTTAGGCAAATTTTCACTCTCCCAACTCACTTATATGGGGGATCTTCAAATGCTCATAACTCCGGAACCCTAAGTCCTAGAGACTCAAGGGTGGTACCGTTGGACTCGGGGTACACACAAATGGGGGGATAGGACAAGGTCCCATGTCTCTATCTTGCTCCACTGAGGATCGGTCAAAGCTGACCCTGGTTAAAACCCCAAATTTTCACTCTCCCAACTCACTTATATGGGGGATCTTCAAATGCTCATAACTCCGGAACCCTAAGTCCTAGAGACTCAAGGGTGGTACCGTTGGACTCGGGGTACACACAAATGGGGGGCTAGGACAAGGTCCCATGTCTCTATCTTTCTCTCCTGAGGATCGGTCAAAGCTGACCCTGGTTAAAACACCAAGCCATGTACACTCTCATCAACCCGAAACACCAACTTCAGCTTGACAAAAAGTCCCACAAAAAGAGGGGTCCAAACCACTCCTAAGGCTCTGAAACGTGCTCCTAAACACTTTCTGGAGGAACACTTTTGGCCTCTCACCCTTAGGCAAATTTTCACTCTCCCAACTCACTTATATGGGGGATCTTCAAATGGTCATAACTCCGGAACCCTAAGTCCTAGAGACTCAAGAGTGGTACCGTTGGACTCGGGGTACACACAAATGGGGGGATAGGACAAGGTCCCATGTCTCTATCTTGCTCCACTGAGGATCGGTCAAAGCTGACCCTGGTTAAAACCCCAAATTGTCACTCTCCCAACTCACTTATATGGGGGATCTTCAAATGTTAATAACTCCAGAACCCTAAGTCCTAGAGACTCAAGGGTGGTACCGTTGGACTCGGGGTACACACAAATGGGGGGCTAGGACAAGGTCCCATGTCTCTATCTTTCTCCCCTGAGGATCGGTCAAAGCTGACCCTGGTTAAAACACCAAGCCATGTACACTCTCAACAACCCTAAACACCAACTTCAGCTTGACAAAAAGTACCACAAAAAGAGGGGTCCAAACCACTCCTAAGGCTCTGAAACGTGCTCCTAAACACTTTCTGGAGGAACGCTTTTGGCCTCTCACCCTTAGGCAAATTTTCACTCTCCCAACTCACTTATATGGGGGAACTTCGAATGCTCATAATTCCGGAACCCTAAGTCCTAGAGACTCAAGGGTGGTACCGTTGGACTCGGGGTACACACAAATGGGGGGGTAGGACAAGGTCCCATGTCTCTATCTTTCTCACCTGAGGATCGGTCAAAGCTGACCCTGGTTAAAACACCAAGCCATGTACACTCTCATCAACCCGAAACACCAACTTCAGCTTGACAAAAAGTCCCACAAAAAGAGGGGTCCAAACCACTCCTAAGGCTCTGAAACGTGCTCCTAAACACTTTCTGGAGGAACACTTTTGGCCTCTCACCCTTGGGCAAATTTTCACTCTCCCAACTCACTTATATGGGGGATCTTCAAATGGTCATAACTCCGGAACCCTAAGTCCTAGAGACTCAAAGGTGGTACCGTTGGACTCGGGGTACACAGAAATGGGGGGATAGGACAAAGTCCCATGTCTCTATCTTTCTCACCTGAGGATCGGTCAAAACTGACTCTGGTTAAAACCCCAAATTTTCACTCTCCCAACTCACTTATATGGGGGATCTTCAAGTGCTCATAACTCCGGAACCCTAAGTCCTAGAGACTCAAGGGTGGTACCGTTGGACTCGGGGTACACACAAATGGGGGGCTAGGACAAGGTCCCATGTCTCTATCTTTCTCACCTGAGGATCGGTCAAAGCTGACCCTGGTTAAAACACCAAGCCATGTACACTCTCAACAACCCTAAACACCTACTTCAGCTTGACAAAGAGTAACACAAAAAGAGGGGTCCAAACCACTCCTAAGGCTCTGAAACGTGCTCCTAAAGACTTTCTGGAGGAACACTTTTGGCCTCTCACCCTTAGGCAAATTTTCACTCTCCCAACTCACTTATATGGGGGATCTTCAAATGGTCATAACTCCGGAACCCTAAGTCCTAGAGACTCAAGGGTGGTACCGTTGGACTCGGGGTACACACAAATGGGGGGATAGGACAAGGTCCCATGTCTCTATCTTGCTCCACTGAGGATCGGTCAAAGCTGACCCTGGTTAAAACCCCAAATTTTCACTCTCCCAACTCACTTATATGGGGGATCTTCAAATGCTCATAACTCCAGAACCCTAAGTCCTAGAGACTCAAGGGTGGTACCGTTGGACTCGGGGTACACACAAATGGGGGGCTAGGACAAGGTCCCATGTCTCTATCTTTCTCCCCTGAGGATCGGTCAAAGCTGACCCTGGTTAAAACACCAAGCCATGTACGCTCTCAACAACCCTAAACACCAACTTCAGCTTGACAAAAAGTACCACAAAAAGAGGGGTCCAAACCACTCCTAAGGCTCCGAAACGTGCTCCTAAACACTTTCTGGAGGAACGCTTTTGGCCTCTCACCCTTAGGCAAATTTTCACTCTCCCAACTCACTTATATGGGGGATCTTCAAATGCTCATAACTCCGGAACCCTAAGTCCTAGAGACTCAAGGGTGGTACCGTTGGACTCGGGGTACACACAAATGGGGGGAAAGGACAAGGTCCCATGTCTCTATCTTGCTCCACTGAAGATGGGTCAAAACTGACCCTGGTTAAAACCCCAAATTTTCACTCTCCCAACTCACTTATATGGGGGATCTTCAAATGCTCATAACTCCGGAACCCTAAGTCCTAGAGACTCAAGGGTGGTACCGTTGGACTCGGGGTACACACAAATGGGGGGGTAGGACAAGGTCCCATGTCTCTATCTTTCTCACCTGAGGATCGGTCAAAGCTGACCCTGGTTAAAACACCAAGCCATGTACACTCTCAACAACCCTAAACACCAACTTCAGCTTGACAAAAAGTACCACAAAAAGAGGGGTCCAAACCACTCCTAAGGCTCTGAAACGTGCTCCTAAACACTTTCTGGAGGAACACTATTGGCCCCTCACCCTTAGGCAAATTTTCACTCTCCCAACTCACTTATATGGGGGATCTTCAAATGCTCATAACTCCGGAACCCTAAGTCCTAGAGACTCAAGGGTGGTACCGTTGGACTCGGGGTACACACAAATGGGGGGATAGGACAAGGTCCCATGTCTCTATCTTGCTCCACTGAGGATCGGTCAAAGCTGACCCTGGTTAAAACCCCAAATTTTCACTCTCCCAACTCACTTATATGGGGGATCT
This sequence comes from Toxotes jaculatrix, assembly GCF_017976425.1. Classification (NCBI taxonomy): domain Eukaryota; kingdom Metazoa; phylum Chordata; class Actinopteri; family Toxotidae; genus Toxotes; species Toxotes jaculatrix. Next base: position 27,278,838 of record NC_054401.1, read on the forward strand.
TCAAATGCTCATAACTCCGGAACCCTAAGTCCTAGAGACTCAAGGGTGGTACCGTTGGACTCGGGGTACACACAAATGGGGGGCTAGGACAAGGTCCCATGTCTCTATCTTTCTCTCCTGAGGATCGGTCAAAGCTGACCCTGGTTAAAACACCAAGCCATGTACACTCTCAACAACCCTAAACACCAACTTCAGCTTGAGAAAAAGTACCACAAAAAGAGGGGTCCAAACCACTCCTAAGGCTCTGAAACGTGCTCCTAAACACTTTCTGGAGGAACACTTTTGGCCTCTCACCCTTAGGCAAATTTTCACTCTCCCAACTCACTTATATGGGGGATCTTCAAATGCTCATAACTCCGGAACCCTAAGTCCTAGAGACTCAAGGGTGGTACCGTTGGACTCGGGGTACACACAAATGGGGGGCTAGGACAAGGTCCCATGTCTCTATCTTTCTCTCCTGAGGATCGGTCAAAGCTGACCCTGGTTAAAACACCAAGCCATGTACACTCTCAACAACCCTAAACACCAACTTCAGCTTGAGAAAAAGTACCACAAAAAGAGGGGTCCAAACCACTCCTAAGGCTCTGAAACGTGCTCCTAAACACTTTCTGGAGGAACACTTTTGGCCTCTCACCCTTAGGCAAATTTTCACTCTCCCAACTCACTTATATGGGGGATCTTCAAATGCTCATAACTCCGGAACCCTAAGTCCTAGAGACTCAAGGGTGGTACCGTTGGACTCGGGTTACACACAAATGGGGGGGTAGGACAAGGTCCCATGTCTCTATCTTTCTCACCTGAGGATCGGTCAAAGCTGACCCTGGTTAAAACACCAAGCCATGTACACTCTCAACAACCCTAAACACCAACTTCAGCTTGACAAAAAGTAACACAAAAAGAGGGGTCCAAACCACTCCTAAGGCTCTGAAACGTGCTCCTAAACACTTTCTGGAGGAACACTTTTGGCCTCTCACCCTTAGGCAAATTTTCACTCTCCCAACTCACTTATATGGGGGATCTTCAAATGGTCATAACTCCGGAACCCTAAGTCCTAGAGACTCAAGGGTGGTACCGTTGGACTCAGGGTACACACAAATGGGGGGATAGGACAAGGTCCCATGTCTCTATCTTGCTCCACTGAGGATCGGTCAAAGCTGACCCTGGTTAAAACCCCAAATTTTCACTCTCCCAACTCACTTATATGGGGGATCTTCAAATGCTCATAACTCCGGAACCCTAAGTCCTAGAGACTCAAGGGTGGTACCGTTGGACTCGGGGTACACACAAATGGGGGGCTAGGACAAGGTCCCATGTCTCTATCTTTCTCCCCTGAGGATCGGTCAAAGCTGACCCTGGTTAAAACACCAAGCCATGTACACTCTCATCAACCCGAAACACCAACTTCAGCTTGACAAAAAGTACCACAAAAAGAGGGGTCCAAACCACTCCTAAGGCTCTGAAACGTGCTTCTAAACACTTTCCGGAGGAACACTTTTGGCCTCTCACCCTTAGGCAAATTTTCACTCTCCCAACTCACTTATATGGGGGATCTTCAAATGCTCATAACTCCGGAACCCTAAGTCCTAGAGACTCAAGGGTGGTACCGTTGGACTCGGGGTACACACAAATGGGGGGCTAGGACAAGGTCCCATGTCTCTATCTTTCTCCCCTGAGGATCGGTCAAAGCTGACCCTGGTTAAAACACCAAGCCATGTACACTCTCAACAACCCTAAACACCAACTTCAGCTTGACAAAAAGTACCACAAAAAGAGGGGTCCAAACCACTCCTAAGGCTCTGAAACGTGCTCCTAAACACTTTCTGGAGGAACACTTTTGGCCTCTCACCCTTAGGCAAATTTTCACTCTCCCAACTCACTTATATGGGGGAACTTCGAATGCTCATAACTCCGGAACCCTAAGTCCTTGAGACTCAAGGGTGGTACCGTTGGACTCGGGGTACACACAAATGGGGGGATAGGATAAGGTCCCATGTCTCTATCTTGCTCCACTGAGGATCGGTCAAAACTGACCCTGGTTAAAACCCCAAATTTTCACTCTCCCAACTCACTTATATGGGGGATCTTCAAATGCTCATAACTCCGGAACCCTAAGTCCTAGAGACTCAAGGGTGGTACCGTTGGACTCGGGGTACACACAAATGGGGGAATAGGACAAGGTCCCATGTCTCTATGTTGCTCCACTGAGGATCGGTCATAGCTGACCCTGGTTAAAACCCCAAATTTTCACTCTCCCAACTCACTTATATGGGGGATCTTCAAATGCTCATAACTCCTGAACCCTAAGTCCTAGAGACTCAAGGGTGGTACCGTTGGACTCGGGGTACACACAAATGGGGGGCTAGGACAAGGTCCCATGTCTCTATCTTTCTCCCCTGAGGATCGGTCAAAGCTGACCCTGGTTAAAACACCAAGCCATGTACACTCTCAACAACCCTAAACACCAACTTCAGCTTGACAAAAAGTACCACAAAAAGAGGGGTCCAAACCACTCCTAAGGCTCTGAAACGTGCTCCTAAACACTTTCTGGAGGAACACTTTTGGCCTCTCACCCTTAGGCAAATTTTCACTCTCCCAACTCACTTATATGGGGGAACTTCGAATGCTCATAACTCCGGAACCCTAAGTCCTAGAGACTCAAGGGTGGTACCGTTGGACTCGGGGCACACACAAATGGGGGGATAAGACAAGGTCTCATGTCTCTATCTTGCTCCACTGAGGATGGGTCAAAACTGACCCTGGTTAAAACCCCAAATTTTCACTCTCCCAACTCACTTATATGGGGGAACTTCGAATGCTCATAACTCCGGAACCCTAAGTCCTAGAGACTCAAGGGTGGTACCGTTGGACTCGGGGTACACACAAATGGGGGGATAGAACAAGGTCCCATGTCTCTATCTATCTCACCTGAGGATCGGTCAAAGCTGACCCTGGTTAAAACACCAAGCCATGTACACTCTCAACAACCCTAAACACCAACTTCAGCTTGACAAAAAGTAACACAAAAAGAGGGGTCCAAACCACTCCTAAGGCTCTGAAACGTGCTCCTAAACACTTTCTGGAGGAACACTTTTGGCCTCTCACCCTTAGGCAAATTTTCACTCTCCCAACTCACTTATATGGGGGATCTTCAAATGGTCATAACTCCGGAACCCTAAGTCCTAGAGACTCAAGGGTGGTACCGTTGGACTCTGGGTACACACAAATGGGGGGATAGGACAAGGTCCCATGTCTCTATCTTGCTCCACTGAGGATCGGTCAAAGCTGACCCTGGTTAAAACCCCAAATTTTCACTCTCCCAACTCACTTATATGGGGGATCTTCAAATGCTCATAACTCCGGAACCCTAAGTCCTAGAAACTTAAGGGTGGTACCGTTGGACTCGGGGTACACACAAATAGGGGGATAGAACAAGGTCCCATGTCTCTATCTTTCTCACCTGAGGATCGGTCAAAGCTGACCCTGGTTAAAACACCAAGTCATGTACACTCTCAACAACCCTAAACACCAACTTCAGCTTGACAAAAAGTAACACAAAAAGAGGGGTCCAAACCACTCCTAAGGCTCTGAAACGTGCTCCTAAACACTTTCTGGAGGAAAACTTTTGGCCTCTCACCAGCGGCGGAGCCAGACAATTTTCATAGGGGTGGCCAGACTGAGACCATTGCTTACACAGGGGTGGCTGATTTAATGGTGTTTCTTAGTCACTCACTCACTCACTTATACAGGCAGTGACTGCCATGTAGTAACTGTTTTTTTTTCAATAGCAGTGACACGGTGAAACTGTTTCGACTTTCATACTGTTAACAGCCTCAATTAGCAAACTTTGCCATATCTGTTTCAACCCCAGCATAGCCAAGTTATTCATAGCCTACATTAAGACAACAAACATTTCACACATAGTAAATCAAACTTACCTCCAACTTCTGGAAACGGGGAAAAGTCCACTCTTCTTCACTGGAAATGCAAGTAAACAGTGCATAGATAATGAGAGGGGAACCCCAGGTGAACTTCAATAATTACTTCTTCTCCTGCAATTCTGTTGGTAGTTGACATTCAGGTTAAGTGCATTACTGCCACCATCTGTTCTGGTGGAGATCTACTCTTTAGAGGTGCACTTATATGGGGGAACTTCAAATGCTCATAACTCCGGAACCCTAAGTCCTAGAGACTCAAGGGTGGTACCGTTGGACTCGGGGTACACACAAATGGGGGGGTAGGACAAGGTCCCATGTCTCTATCTTTCTCACCTGAGGATCGGTCAAAGCTGACCCTGGTTAAAACACCAAGCCATGTACACTCTCAACAACCCTAAACACCAACTTCAGCTTGACAAAAAGTACCACAAAAAGAGGGGTCCAAACCACTCCTAAGGCTCTGAAACGTGCTCCTAAACACTTTCTGGAGGAACACTTTTGGCCCCTCACCCTTAGGCAAATTTTCACTCTCCCAACTCACTTATATGGGGGATCTTCAAATGCTCATAACTCCGGAACCCTAAGTCCTAGAGACTCAAGGGTGGTACCGTTGGACTCGGGGTACACACAAATGGGGGGATAGGACAAGGTCCCATGTCTCTATCTTGCTCCACTGAGGATCGGTCAAAGCTGACCCTGGTTAAAACCCCAAATTTTCACTCTCCCAACTCACTTATATGGGGGATCTTCAAATGCTCATAACTCCGGAACCCTAAGTCCTAGAGACTCAAGGGTGGTACCGTTGGACTCGGGGTACACACAAATGGGGGGGTAGGACAAGGTCCCATGTCTCTATCTTTCTCACCTGAGGATCGGTCAAAGCTGACCCTGGTTAAAACACCAAGCCATGTACACTCTCAACAACCCTAAACACCAACTTCAGCTTGACAAAAAGTACCACAAAAAGAGGGGTCCAAACCACTCCTAAGGCTCTGAAACGTGCTCCTAAACACTTTCTGGAGGAACACTTTTGGCCTCTCACCCTTAGGCAAATTTTCACTCTCCCAACTCACTTATATGGGGGATCTTCAAATGCTCATAACTCCGGAACCCTAAGTCCTAGAGACTCAAGGGTGGTACCGTTGGACTCGGGGTACACACAAATGGGGGGATAGGACAAGGTCTCATGTCTCCATCTTGCTCCACTGAGGATCGGTCAAAACTGACTCTGGTTAAAACCCCAAATTTTCACTCTCCCAACTCACTTATATGGGGGATCTTCAAGTGCTCATAACTCCGGAACCCTAAGTCCTAGAGACTCAAGGGTGGTACCGTTGGACTCGGGGTACACACAAATGGGGGGCTAGGACAAGGTCCCATGTCTCTATCTTTCTCCCATGAGGATCGGTCAAAGCTGACCCTTGTTAAAACACCAAGCCATGTACACTCTCAACAACCCTTAACACCAACTTCAGCTTGACAAAAAGTACCACAAAAAGAGGGGTCCAAACCACTCCTAAGGCTCTGAAACGTGCTCCTAAACACTTTCTGGAGGAACACTTTTGGCCTCTCACCCTTAGGCAAATTTTCACTCTCCCAACTCACTTATATTGGGGAACTTCGAATGCTCATAACTCCGGAACCCTAAGTCCTAGAGACTCAAGGGTGGTACCGTTGGACTCGGGGTACACACAAATGGGGGGATAGGACAAGGTCCCATGTCTCTATCTTGCTCCACTGAGGATCGGTCAAAGCTGACCCTGGTTAAAACCCCAAATTTTCACTCTCCCAACTCACTTATATGGGGGATCTTCAAATGCTCATAACTCCGGAACCCTAAGTCCTAGAGACTCAAGGGTGGTACCGTTGGACTCGGGGTACACACAAATGGGGGGCTAGGACAAGGTCCCATGTCTCTATCTTTCTCCCCTGAGGATCGGTCAAAGCTGACCCTGGTTAAAACACCAAGCCATGTACACTCTCAACAACCCTAAACACCAACTTCAGCTTGACAAAAAGTACCACAAAAAGAGGGGTCCAAACCACTCCTAAGGCTCTGAAACGTGCTCCTAAACACTTTCTGGAGGAACACTTTTGGCCTCTCACCCTTAGGCAAATTTTCACTCTACCAACTCACTTATATGGGGGAACTTCGAATGCTCATAACTCCGGAACCCTAAGTCCTTGAGACTCAAGGGTGGTACCGTTGGACTCGGGGTACACACAAATGGGGGGATAGGATAAGGTCCCATGTCTCTATCTTGCTCCACTGAGGATCGGTCAAAACTGACCCTGGTTAAAACCCCAAATTTTCACTCTCCCAACTCACTTATATGGGGGATCTTCAAATGCTCATAACTCTGGAACCCTAAGTCCTAGAGACTCAAGGGTGGTACCGTTGGACTCGGGGTATACACAAATGGGGGGATAGGACAAGGTCCCATGTCTCTATGTTGCTCCACTGAGGATCGGTCATAGCTGACCCTGGTTAAAACCCCAAATTTTCACTCTCCCAACTCACTTATATGGGGGATCTTCAAATGCTCATAACTCCTGAACCCTAAGTCCTAGAGACTCAAAGGTGGTACCGTTGGACTCGGGGTACACACAAATGGGGGGATAGGACAAGGTCCCATGTCTCTATCTTGCTCCACTGAGGATCGGTCAAAGCTGACCCTGGTTAAAACCCCAAATTTTCACTCTCCCAACTCACTTATATGGGGGATCTTCAAATGCTCATAACTCCGGAACCCTAAGTCCTAGAGACTCAAGGGTGGTACCGTTGGACTCGGGGTACACACAAATGGGGGGCTAGGACAAGGTCCCATGTCTCTATCTTTCTCACCTGAGGATCGGTCAAAGCTGACCCTGGTTAAAACACCAAGGCATGTACACTCTCAACAACCCTAAACACCAACTTCAGCTTGACAAAAAGTAACACAAAAAGAGGGGTCCAAACCACTCCTAAGGCTCTGAAACGTGCTCCTAAACACTTTCTGGAGGAAAACTTTTGGCCTCTCACCAGCGGCGGAGCCAGACAATTTTCATAGGGGTGGCCAGACTGAGACCATTGCTTACACAGGGGTGGCTGATTTAATGGTGTTTCTTAGTCACTCACTCACTCACTTATACAGGCAGTGACTGCCATGTAGTAACTGTTTTTTTTTCAATAGCAGTGACACGGTGAAACTGTTTCGACTTTCATACTGTTAACAGCCTCAATTAGCAAACTTTGCCATATCTGTTTCAACCCCAGCATAGCCAAGTTATTCATAGCCTACATTAAGACAACAAACATTTCACACATAGTAAATCAAACTTACCTCCAACTTCTGGAAACGGGGAAAAGTCCACTCTTCTTCACTGGAAATGCAAGTAAACAGTGCATAGATAATGAGAGGGGAACCCCAGGTGAACTTCAATAATTACTTCTTCTCCTGCAATTCTGTTGGTAGTTGACATTCAGGTTAAGTGCATTACTGCCACCATCTGTTCTGGTGGAGATCTACTCTTTAGAGGTGCACTTATATGGGGGAACTTCAAATGCTCATAACTCCGGAACCCTAAGTCCTAGAGACTCAAGGGTGGTACCGTTGGACTCGGGGTACACACAAATGGGGGGATAGGACAAGGTCCCATGTCTCTATCTTGCTCCACTGAGGATCGGTCAAAACTGACCCTGGTTAAAACCCCAAATTTTCACTCTCCCAACTCACTTATATGGGGGATCTTCAAATGCTCATAACTCCGGAACCCTAAGTCCTAGAGACTCAAGGGTGGTACCGTTGGAGTCGGGGTACACACAAATGGGGGGGTAGGACAAGGTCCCATGTCTCGATCTTTCTCACCTGAGGATCGGTCAAAGCTGACCCTGGTTAAAACACCAAGCCATGTACACTCTCAACAACCCTAAACACCAACTTCAGCTTGACAAAGAGTAACACAAAAAGAGGGGTCCAAACCACTCCTAAGGCTCTGAAACGTGCTCCTAAACACTTTCTGGAGGAACACTTTTGGCCTCTCACCCTTAGGCAAATTTTCACTCTCCCAACTCACTTATATGGGGGATCTTCAAATGGTCATAACTCCGGAACCCTAAGTCCTAGAGACTCAAGAGTGGTACCGTTGGACTCGGGGTACACACAAATGGGGGGATAGGACAAGGTCCCATGTCTCTCTCTTGCTCCACTGAGGATCGGTCAAAGCTGACCCTGGTTAAAACCCCAAATTTTCACTCTCCCAACTCACTTATATGGGGGATCTTCAAATGCTCATAACTCCAGAACCCTAAGTCCTAGAGACTCAAGGGTGGTACCGTTGGACTCGGGGTACACACAAATGGGGGGCTAGGACAAGGTCCCATGTCTCTATCTTTCTCCCCTGAGGATCGGTCAAAGCTGACCCTGGTTAAAACACCAAGCCATGTACACTCTCAACAACCCTAAACACCAACTTCAGCTTGACAAAAAGTACCACAAAAAGAGGGGTCCAAACCACTCCTAAGGCTCTGAAACGTGCTCCTAAACACTTTCTGGAGGAACACTTTTGGCCTCTCACCCTTAGGCAAATTTTCACTCTCCCAACTCACTTATATGGGGGAACTTCGAATGCTCATAATTCCGGAACCCTAAGTCCTAGAGACTCAAGGGTGGTACCGTTGGACTCGGGGTACACACAAATGGGGGGGGGGGGGGGGGGTAGGACAAGGTCCCATGTCTCTATCTTTCTCACCTGAGGATCGGTCAAAGCTGACCCTGGTTAAAACACCAAGCCATGTACACTCTCAACAACCCTAAACACCAACTTCAGCTTGACAAAAAGTACCACAAAAAGAGGTGTCCAAACCACTCCTAAGGCTCTGAAACGTGCTCCTAAACACTTTCTGGAGGAACACTTTTGGCCCCTCACAGGCAAATTTTCACTCTCCCAACTCACTTATATGGGGGATCTTCAAATGCTCATAACTCCGGAACCCTAAGTCCTAGAGACTCAAGGGTGGTACCGTTGGACTCGGGGTACACAGAAATGGGGGGATAGGACAAAGTCCCATGTCTCTATCTTTCTCACCTGAGGATCGGTCAAAACTGACTCTGGTTAAAACCCCAAATTTTCACTCTCCCAACTCACTTATATGGGGGATCTTCAAGTGCTCATAACTCCGGAACCCTAAGTCCTAGAGACTCAAGGGTGGTACCGTTGGACTCGGGGTACACACAAATGGGGGGCTAGGACAAGGTCCCATGTCTCTATCTTTCTCCCCTGAGGATCGGTCAAAGCTGACCCTGGTTAAAACACCAAGCCATGTACACTCTCAACAACCCTAAACACCAATTTCAGCTTGACAAAAAGTACCACAAAAAGATGGGTCCAAACCACTCCTAAGGCTCTGAAACGTGCTCCTAAACACTTTCTGGAGGAACACTTTTGGCCTCTCACCCTTAGGCAAATTTTCACTCTCCCAACTCACTTATATGGGGGATCTTCAAATGCTCATAACTCCGGAACCCTAAGTCCTAGAGACTCAAGGGTAGTACCGTTGGACTCGGGGTACACACAAATGGGGGGATAGGACAAGGTCCCATGTCTCTATCTTGCTCCACTGAGGATGGGTCAAAACTGACCCTGGTTAAACCCCCAAATTTTCACTCTCCCAACTCACTTATATGGGGGATCTTCAAATGCTCATAACTCCGGAACCCTAAGTCCTAGAGACTCAAGGGTGGTACCGTTGGACTCGGGGTACACACAAATGGGGGGCTAGGACAAGGTCCCATGTCTCTATCTTTCTCCCCTGAGGATCGGTCAAAGCTGACCCTGGTTAAAACACCAAGCCATGTACACTCTCAACAACCCTAAACACCAACTTCAGCTTGACAAAAAGTACCACAAAAAGAGGGGTCCAAACCACTCCTAATGCTCTGAAACGTGCTCCTAAACACTTTCTGGAGGAACACTTTTGGCCTCTCACCCTTAGGCAAATTTTCACTCTCCCAACTCACTTATATGGGGGATCTTCAAATGCTCATAACTCCGGAACCCTAAGTCCTAGAGACTCAAGGGTGGTACCGTTGGACTCGGGGTACACACAAATGGGGGGATAGGATAAGGTCCCATGTCTCTATCTTGCTCCACTGAGGATCGGTCAAAACTGACCCTGGTTAAAACCCCAAATTTTCACTCTCCCAACTCACTTATATGGGGGATCTTCAAATGCTCATAACTCCGGAACCCTAAGTCCTAGAGACTCAAGGGTGGTACCGTTGGACTCGGGGTACACACAAATGGGGGGATAGGATAAGGTCCCATGTCTCTATCTTGCTCCACTGAGGATCGGTCAAAACTGACCCTGGTTAAAACCCCAAATTTTCACTCTCCCAACTCACTTATATGGGGGATCTTCAAATGCTCATAACTCCGGAACCCTAAGTCCTAGAGACTCAAGGGTGGTACCGTTGGACTCGGGGTACACACAAATGGGGGGATAGGATAAGGTCCCATGTCTCTATCTTGCTCCACTGAGGATCGGTGAAAACTGACCCTGGTTAAAACCCCAAATTTTCACTCTCCCAACTCACTTATATGGGGGATCTTCAAATGCTCATAACTCCGGAACCCTAAGTCCTAGAGACTCAAGGGTGGTACCGTTGGACTCGGGGTACACACAAATGGGGGGATAGGACAAGGTCCCATGTCTCTATCTTTCTCACCTGAGGATCGGTCAAAGCTGACCCTGGTTAAAACATCAAGCCATGTACACTCTCAACAACCCTAAACACCAACTTCAGCTTGACAAAAAGTAACACAAAAAGAGGGGTCCAAACCAGTCCTAAGGCTCTGAAACGTGCTCCTAAACACTTTCTGGAGGAACACTTTTGGCCTCTCAACCTTAGGCAAATTTTCACTCTCCCAACTCACTTATATGGGGGATCTTCAAATGCTCATAACTCCGGAACCCTAAGTCCTAGAGACTCAAGGGTGGTACCGTTGGACTCGGGGTACACACAAATGGGGGGCTAGGACAAGGTCCCATGTCTCTATCTTTCTCCCCTGAGGATCGGTCAAAGCTGACCCTGGTTAAAACACCAAGCCATGTACACTCTCAACAACCCTAAACACCAACTTCATCTTGACAAAAAGTACCACAAAAAGAGGGGTCCAAACCACTCCTAAGGCTCTGAAACGTGCTCCTAAACACTTTCTGGAGGAAAACTTTTGGCCTCTCACCAGCGGCGGAGCCAGACAATTTTCATAGGGGTGGCCAGACTGAGACCATTGCTTACACAGGGGTGGCTGATTTAATGGTGTTTCTTAGTCACTCACTCACTCACTTATACAGGCAGTGACTGCCATGTAGTAACTGTTTTTTTTCAATAGCAGTGACACGGTGAAACTGTTTCGACTTTCATACTGTTAACAGCCTCAATTAGCAAACTTTGCCATATCTGTTTCAACCCCAGCATAGCCAAGTTATTCATAGCCTACATTAAGACAACAAACATTTCACACATAGTAAATCAAACTTACCTCCAACTTCTGGAAACGGGGAAAAGTCCACTCTTCTTCACTGGAAATGCAAGTAAACAGTGCATAGATAATGAGAGGGGAACCCCAGGTGAACTTCAATAATTACTTCTTCTGCAATTCTGTTGGTAGTTGACATTCAGGTTAAGTGCATTACTGCCACCATCTGTTCTGGTGGAGATCTACTCTTTAGAGGTGCACTTATATGGGGGAACTTCAAATGCTCATAACTCCGGAACCCTAAGTCCTAGAGACTCAAGGGTGGTACCGTTGGACTCGGGGTACACACAAATAGGGGGTTAGGACAAGGTCCCATGTCTCTATCATTCTCCCCTGAGGATCGGTCAAAGCTGACCCTGGTTAAAACACCAAGCCATGTACACTCTCAACAACCCTAAACACCAACTTCAGCTTGACAAAAAGTACCACAAAAAGAGGGGTCCAAACCACTCCTAAGGCTCTGAAATGTGCTCCTAAACACTTTCTGGAGGAACACTTTTGGCCTCTCACCCTTAGGCAAATTTTCACTCTCCCAACTCACTTATATGGGGGATCTTCAAATGCTCATGACTCCGGAACCCTAAGTCCTAGAGACTCGAGGGTGGTACCGTTGGACTCGGGGTACACACAAATGGGGGGCTAGGACAATGTCCCATGTCTCTATCTTTCTCCCCTGAGGATCGGTCAAAGCTGACCCTGGTTAAAACACCAAGCCATGTACACTCTCAACAACCCTAAACACCACCTTCAGCTTGACAAAAAGTACCACAAAAAGAGGGGTCCAAACCACTCCTAAGGCTCTGAAACGTGCTCCTAAACACTTTCTGGAGGAACACTTTTGGCCTCTCACCCTTAGGCAAATTTTCACTCTCCCAACTCACTTATATGGGGGAACTTCAAATGCTCATAACTCCGGAACCCTAAGTCCTAGAGACTCAAGGGTGGTACCGTTGGACTCGGGGTACACACAAATGGGGGGATAGGACAAGGTCCCATGTCTCTATCTTGCTCCACTGAGGATCGGTCAAAACTGACCCTGGTTAAAACACCAAGCCATGTACACTCTCAACAACCCTAAACACCAACTTCAGCTTGACAAAAAGTACCACAAAAAGAGGGGTCCAAACCACTCCTAAGGCTCTGAAACGTGCTCCTAAACACTTTCTGGAGGAACACTTTTGGCCTCTCACCCTTAGGCAAATTTTCACTCTCCCAACTCACTTATATGGGGGAACTTCGAATGCTCATAACTCCGGAACCCTAAGTCCTAGAGACTCAAGGGTGGTACCGTTGGACTCGGGGTACACACAAATGGGGGGATAAGACAAGGTCCCATGTCTCTATCTTTCTCCCCTGAGGATCGGTCAAAGCTGACCCTGGTTAAAACACCAAGCCATGTACACTCTCAACAACCCTAAACACCAACTTCAGCTTGACAAAAAGTACCACAAAAAGAGGGGTCCAAACCACTCCTAAGGCTCTGAAACGTGCTCCTAAACTCTTTCTGGAGGAACACTTTTGGCCTCTCACCCTTAGGCAAATTTTCACTCTCCCAACTCACTTATATGGGGGAACTTCGAATGCTCATAACTCCGGAACCCTAAGTCCTAGAGACTCAAGGGTGGTACCGTTGGACTCGGGGTACACACAAATGGGGGGATAGGACAAGGTCCCATGTCTCTATCTTGCTCCACTGAGGATCGGTCAAAACTGACCCTGGTTAAAACCCCAAATTTTCACTCTCCCATCTCACTTATATGGGGGATCTTCAAATGCTCATAACTCCGGAACCCTAAGTCCTAGAGACTCAAGGGTGGTACCGTTGGACTCGGGGTACACACAAATGGGGGGCTAGGACAAGGTCCCATGTCTCTATCTTTCTCCCCTGAGGATCGGTCAAAGCTGACCCTGGTTAAAACACCAAGCCATGTACACTCTCAACAACCCTAAACACCAACTTCAGCTTGACAAAAAGTACCACAAAAAGAGGGGTCCAAACCACTCCTAAGGCTCTGAAACGTGCTCCTAAACACTTTCTGGAGGAACACTTTTGGCCTCTCACCCTTAGGCAAATTTTCACTCTCCCAACTCACTTATATGGGGGAACTTCGAATGCTCATAACTCCGGAACCCTAAGTCCTAGAGGCTCAAGGGTGGTACCGTTGGACTCGGGGTACACACAAATGGGGGGATAAGACAAGGTCTCATGTCTCTATCTTGCTCCACTGAGGATGGGTCAAAACTGACCCTGGTTAAAACCCCAAATTTTCACTCTCCCAACTCACTTATATGGGGGATCTTCAAATGCTCATAACTCCGGAACCCTAAGTCCTAGAGACTCAAGGGTGGTACCGTTGGACTCGGGGTACACACAAATGGGGGGCTAGGACAAGGTCCCATGTCTCTATCTTTCTCCCCTGAGGATCGGTCAAAGCTGACCCTGGTTAAAACACCAAGCCATGTACACTCTCAACAACCCTAAACACCAACTTCAGCTTGACAAAAAGTACCACAAAAAGAGGGGTCCAAACCACTCCTAAGGCTCTGAAACGTGCTCCTAAACACTTTCTGGAGGAACACTTTTGGCCTCTCACCCTTAGGCAAATTTTCACTCTCCCAACTCACTTATATGGGGGAACTTCGAATGCTCATAACTCCGGAACCCTAAGTCCTAGAGGCTCAAGGGTGGTACCGTTGGACTCGGGGTACACACAAATGGGGGGATAAGACAAGGTCTCATGTCTCTATCTTGCTCCACTGAGGATGGGTCAAAACTGACCCTGGTTAAAACCCCAAATTTTCACTCTCCCAACTCACTTATATGGGGGATCTTCAAATGCTCATAACTCCGGAACCCTAAGTCCTAGAGACTCAAGGGTGGTACCGTTGGACTCGGGGTACACACAAATGGGGGGCTAGGACAAGGTCCCATGTCTCTATCTTTCTCCCCTGAGGATCGGTCAAAGCTGACCCTGGTTAAAACACCAAGCCATGTACACTCTCAACAACCCTAAACACCAACTTCAACTTGACAAAAAGTACCACAAAAAGAGGGGTCCAAACCACTCCTAAGGCTCTGAAACGTGCTCCTAAACACTTTCTGGAGGAACACTTTTGGCCTCTCACCCTTAGGCAAATTTTCACTCTCCCAACTCACTTATATGGGGGATCTTCAAATGCTCATAACTCCGGAACCCTAAGTCCTAGACACTCAAGGGTGATGCCGTTGGACTCGGGGTACACACAAATGGGGGGATAGGACAATGTCCCATGTCTCTATCTTGCTCCACTGAGGATCGGTCAAAACTGACTCTGGTTAAAACCCCAAATTTTCACTCTCCCAACTCACTTATATGGGGGATCTTCAAATGCTCATAACTCCGGAACCCTAAGTCCTAGAGACTCAAGGGTGGTACCGTTGGACTCGGGGTACACACAAATGGGGGGATAGGACAAGGTCCCATGTCTCTATCTTTCTCCCCTGAGGATCGGTCAAAGCTGACCCTGGTTAAAACACCAAGCCATGTACACTCTCAACAACCCTAAACACCAACTTCAGCTTAACAAAAAGTACCACAAAAAGAGGGGTCCAAACCACTCCTAAGGCTCTGAAACGTGCTCCTAAACACTTTCTGGAGGAACACTTTTGGCCTCTCACCCTTAGGCAAATTTTCACTCTCCCAACTCACTTATATGGGGGAACTTCGAATGCTCATAACTCCGGAACCCTAAGTCCTAGAGCAGGGGTGTCAAACCTGTTCCACAAAGGGCCGGTGTGGCTGCAGGTTTTTGTTCCAACCAATCAAGAGCACACAGTTTGACCAATCAACTGTCTGAAGACTGAGATCAGTTGATTAAATGAATCAAGTCTGGTGTGCTGCTGCTTGGTTGGAACAAAAACCTGCAGCCACACCGGCCCTTTGTGGAACAGGTTTGACACCCCTGTCCTAGAGACTCAAGGGTGGTACCGTTGGACTCGGGGTACACACAAATGGGGGGATAAGACAAGGTCCCATGTCTCTATCTTTCTCCCCTGAGGATCGGTCAAAGCTGACCCTGGTTAAAACACCAAGCCATGTACACTCTCAACAACCCTAAACACCAACTTCAGCTTGACAAAAAGTACCACAAAAAGAGGGGTCCAAACCACTCCTAAGGCTCTGAAACGTGCTCCTAAACTCTTTCTGGAGGAACACTTTTGGCCTCTCACCCTTAGGCAAATTTTCACTCTCCCAACTCACTTATATGGGGGAACTTCGAATGCTCATAACTCCGGAACCCTAAGTCCTAGAGACTCAAGGGTGGTACCGTTGGACTCGGGGTACACACAAATGGGGGGATAGGACAAGGTCCCATGTCTCTATCTTGCTCCACTGAGGATCGGTCAAAACTGACCCTGGTTAAAACCCCAAATTTTCACTCTCCCATCTCACTTATATGGGGGATCTTCAAATGCTCATAACTCCGGAACCCTAAGTCCTAGAGACTCAAGGGTGGTACCGTTGGACTCGGGGTACACACAAATGGGGGGCTAGGACAAGGTCCCATGTCTCTATCTTTCTCCCCTGAGGATCGGTCAAAGCTGACCCTGGTTAAAACACCAAGCCATGTACACTCTCAACAACCCTAAACACCAACTTCAGCTTGACAAAAAGTACCACAAAAAGAGGGGTCCAAACCACTCCTAAGGCTCTGAAACGTGCTCCTAAACACTTTCTGGAGGAACACTTTTGGCCTCTCACCCTTAGGCAAATTTTCACTCTCCCAACTCACTTATATGGGGGAACTTCGAATGCTCATAACTCCGGAACCCTAAGTCCTAGAGGCTCAAGGGTGGTACCGTTGGACTCGGGGTACACACAAATGGGGGGATAAGACAAGGTCTCATGTCTCTATCTTGCTCCACTGAGGATGGGTCAAAACTGACCCTGGTTAAAACCCCAAATTTTCACTCTCCCAACTCACTTATATGGGGGATCTTCAAATGCTCATAACTCCGGAACCCTAAGTCCTAGAGACTCAAGGGTGGTACCGTTGGACTCGGGGTACACACAAATGGGGGGCTAGGACAAGGTCCCATGTCTCTATCTTTCTCCCCTGAGGATCGGTCAAAGCTGACCCTGGTTAAAACACCAAGCCATGTACACTCTCAACAACCCTAAACACCAACTTCAGCTTGACAAAAAGTACCACAAAAAGAGGGGTCCAAACCACTCCTAAGGCTCTGAAACGTGCTCCTAAACACTTTCTGGAGGAACACTTTTGGCCTCTCACCCTTAGGCAAATTTTCACTCTCCCAACTCACTTATATGGGGGAACTTCGAATGCTCATAACTCCGGAACCCTAAGTCCTAGAGGCTCAAGGGTGGTACCGTTGGACTCGGGGTACACACAAATGGGGGGATAAGACAAGGTCTCATGTCTCTATCTTGCTCCACTGAGGATGGGTCAAAACTGACCCTGGTTAAAACCCCAAATTTTCACTCTCCCAACTCACTTATATGGGGGATCTTCAAATGCTCATAACTCCGGAACCCTAAGTCCTAGAGACTCAAGGGTGGTACCGTTGGACTCGGGGTACACACAAATGGGGGGCTAGGACAAGGTCCCATGTCTCTATCTTTCTCCCCTGAGGATCGGTCAAAGCTGACCCTGGTTAAAACACCAAGCCATGTACACTCTCAACAACCCTAAACACCAACTTCAACTTGACAAAAAGTACCACAAAAAGAGGGGTCCAAACCACTCCTAAGGCTCTGAAACGTGCTCCTAAACACTTTCTGGAGGAACACTTTTGGCCTCTCACCCTTAGGCAAATTTTCACTCTCCCAACTCACTTATATGGGGGATCTTCAAATGCTCATAACTCCGGAACCCTAAGTCCTAGACACTCAAGGGTGATGCCGTTGGACTCGGGGTACACACAAATGGGGGGATAGGACAATGTCCCATGTCTCTATCTTGCTCCACTGAGGATCGGTCAAAACTGACTCTGGTTAAAACCCCAAATTTTCACTCTCCCAACTCACTTATATGGGGGATCTTCAAATGCTCATAACTCCGGAACCCTAAGTCCTAGAGACTCAAGGGTGGTACCGTTGGACTCGGGGTACACACAAATGGGGGGATAGGACAAGGTCCCATGTCTCTATCTTTCTCCCCTGAGGATCGGTCAAAGCTGACCCTGGTTAAAACACCAAGCCATGTACACTCTCAACAACCCTAAACACCAACTTCAGCTTAACAAAAAGTACCACAAAAAGAGGGGTCCAAACCACTCCTAAGGCTCTGAAACGTGCTCCTAAACACTTTCTGGAGGAAAACTTTTGGCCTCTCACCAGCGGCGGAGCCAGACAATTTTCATAGGGGTGGCCAGACTGAGACCATTGCTTACACAGGGGTGGCTGATTTAATGGTGTTTCTTAGTCACTCACTCACTCACTTATACAGGCAGTGACTGCCATGTAGTAACTGTTTTTTTTTCAATAGCAGTGACACGGTGAAACTGTTTCGACTTTCATACTGTTAACAGCCTCAATTAGCAAACTTTGCCATATCTGTTTCAACCCCAGCATAGCCAAGTTATTCATAGCCTACATTAAGACAACAAACATTTCACACATAGTAAATCAAACTTACCTCCAACTTCTGGAAACGGGGAAAAGTCCACTCTTCTTCACTGGAAATGCAAGTAAACAGTGCATAGATAATGAGAGGGGAACCCCAGGTGAACTTCAATAATTACTTCTTCTCCTGCAATTCTGTTGGTAGTTGACATTCAGGTTAAGTGCATTACTGCCACCATCCGTTCTGGTGGAGATCTACTCTTTAGAGGTGCACTTATATGGGGGAACTTCAAATGCTCATAACTCCGGAACCCTAAGTCCTAGAGACTCAAGGGTGGTACCGTTGGACTCGGGGTACACACAAATGGGGGATAGGACAAGGTCCCATGTCTCTATCTTGCTCCACTGAGGATCGGTCAAAACTGACCCTGGTTAAAACCCCAAATTTTCACTCTCCCAACTCACTTATATGGGGGATCTTCAAATGCTCATAACTCCGGAACCCTAAGTCCTAGAGACTCAAGGGTGGTACCGTTAGACTCGGGGTACACACAAATGCGGGGGTAGGACAAGGTCCCATGTCTCTATCTTTCTCCCCTGAGGATCGGTCAAAGCTGACCCTGGTTAAAACACCAAGCCATGTACACTCTCAACAACCCTAAACACCAACTTCAGCTTGACAAAAAGTACCACAAAAAGAGGGGTCCAAACCACTCCTAAGGCTCTGAAACGTGCTCCTAAACACTTTCTGGAGGAAAACTTTTGGCCTCTCACCAGCGGCGGAGCCAGACAATTTTCATAGTGGTGGCCAGACTGAGACCATTGCTTACACAGGGGTGGCTGATTTAATGGTGTTTCTTAGTCACTCACTCACTCACTTATACAGGCAGTGACTGCCATGTAGTAACTGTTTTTTTTTCAATAGCAGTTACACGGTGAAACTGTTTCGACTTTCATACTGTTAACAGCCTCAATTAGCAAACTTTGCCATATCTGTTTCAACCCCAGCATAGCCAAGTTATTCATAGCCTACATTAAGACAACAAACATTTCACACATAGTAAATCAAACTTACCTCCAACTTCTGGAAACGGGGAAAAGTCCACTCTTCTTCACTGGAAATGCAAGTAAACAGTGCATAGATAATGAGAGGGGAACCCCAGGTGAACGTCAATAATTACTTCTTCTTCTGCAATTCTGTTGGTAGTTGACATTCAGGTTAAGTGCATTACTGCCACCATCTGTTCTGGTGGAGATCTACTCTTTAGAGGTGCACTTATATGGGGGAACTTCAAATACTCATAACTCCGGAACCCTAAGTCCTAGAGACTCAAGGGTGGTACCGTTGGACTCGGGGTACACACAAATGGGAGGGTAGGACAAGGTCCCATGTCTCTATCTTTCTCCCCTGAGGATCGGTCAAAGCTGACCCTGGTTAAAACACCAAGCCATGTACACTCTCAACAACCCTAAACACCAACTTCAGCTTGACAAAAAGTACCACAAAAAGAGGGGTCCAAACCACTCCTAAGGCTCTGAAACGTGCTCCTAAACACTTTCTGGAGGAACACTTTTGGCCTCTCACCCTTAGGCAAATTTTCACTCTCCCAACTCACTTATATGGGGGAACTTCGAATGCTCATAACTCCGGAACCCTAAGTCCTAGAGACTCAAGGGTGGTACCGTTGGACTTGGGGTACACACAAATGGGGGGATAGGACAAGGTCCCATGTCTCTATCTTGCTCCACTGAGGATCGGTCAAAACTGACTCTGGTTAAAACCCCAAATTTTCACTCTCCCAACTCACTTATATGGGGGATCTTCAAATACTCATAACTCCGGAACCCTAAGTCCTAGAGACTCAAGGGTGGGACCGTTGGACTCGGGGTACACACAAATGGGGGGCTAGGACAAGGTCCCATGTCTCTATCTTTCTCCCCTGAGGATCGGTCAAAGCTGACCCTGGCTAAAACACCAAGCCATGTACACTCTCAACAACCCTAAACACCAACTTCAGCTTGACAAAAAGTACCACAAAAAGAGGGGTCCAAACCACTCCTAAGGCTCTGAAACGTGCTCCTAAACACTTTCTGGAGGAACACTTTTGGCCTCTCACCCTTAGGCAAATTTTCACTCTCCCAACTCACTTATATGGGGGATCTTCAAATGCTCATAACTCCGGAACCCTAAGTCCTAGAGACTCAAGGGTGGTACCGTTGGACTTGGGGTACACACAAATGGGGGGATAGGACAAGGTCCCATGTCTCTATCTTGCTCCACTGAGGATCGGTCAAAACTGACCCTGGTTAAAACCCCAAATTTTCACTCTTCCAACTCACTTATATGGGGGATCTTCAAATGCTCATAACTCTGGAACCCTAAGTCCTAGAGACTCAAGGGTGGTACCGTTGGACTCGGGGTACACACAAATAGGGGGTTAGGACAAGGTCCCATGTCTCTATCAATCTCCCCTGAGGATCGGTCAAAG
Source organism: Toxotes jaculatrix (assembly GCF_017976425.1). Taxonomy (NCBI): domain Eukaryota; kingdom Metazoa; phylum Chordata; class Actinopteri; family Toxotidae; genus Toxotes; species Toxotes jaculatrix. Next base: position 27,299,349 of record NC_054401.1, read on the forward strand.
CTGACCCTGGTTAAAACACCAAGCCATGTACACTCTCAACAACCCTAAACACCACCTTCAGCTTGACAAAAAGTACCACAAAAAGAGGGGTCCAAACCACTCCTAAGGCTCTGAAACGTGCTCCTAAACACTTTCTGGAGGAAAACTTTTGGCCTCTCACCAGCGGCGGAGCCAGACAATTTTCATAGGGGTGGCCAGACTGAGACCATTGCTTACACAGGGGTGGCTGATTTAATGGTGTTTCTTAGTCACTCACTCACTCACTTATACAGGCAGTGACTGCCATGTAGTAACTGTTTTGTTTTTTTTCAATAGCAGTGACACGGTGAAACTGTTTCGACTTTCATACTGTTAACAGCCTCAATTAGAAAACTTTGCCATATCTGTTTCAACCCCAGCATAGCCAAGTTATTCATAGCCTACATTAAGACAACAAACATTTCACACATAGTAAATCAAACTTACCTCCAACTTCTGGAAACGGGGAAAAGTCCACTCTTCTTCACTGGAAATGCAAGTAAACAGTGCATAGATAATGAGAGGGGAACCCCAGGTGAACTTCAATAATTTCTTCTTCTCCTGCAATTCTGTTGGTAGTTGACATTCAGGTTAAGTGCATTACTGCCACCATTTGTTCTGGTGGAGATCTACTCTTTAGAGGTGCACTGTTGAATTGCTTCCCTGTGGGAACACCGATGTACAGAGATGGTTTCGCCAAAAAAGCCGGTAAATCGGTGGTGGGAGGGTGGCCGAAGATCAATCTATGGTGGCCGTGGCCACCCCCTGGCTCCGCCCCTGCCTCTCACACTTAGGCAAATTTTCACTCTCCCAACTCACTTATATGGGGGAACTTCAAATGGTCATAACTCCGGAACCCTAAGTCCTAGAGACTCAAGGGTGATACCGTTGGACTCGGGGTACACACAAATGGGGGGATAGGACAAGGTCCCATGTCTCTATCTTGCTCCACTGAGGATCGGTCAAAACTGACCCTGGTTAAAACCCCAAATTTTCACTCTCCCAACTCACTTATATGGGGGATCTTCAAATGCTCATAACTCCGGAACCCTAAGTCCTAGAGACTCAAGGGTGGTACCGTTGGAGTCGGGGTACACACAAATGGGGGGGTAGGACAAGGTCCCATGTCTCGATCTTTCTCACCTGAGGATCGGTCAAAGCTGACCCTGGTTAAAACACCAAGCCATGTACACTCTCAACAACCCTAAACACCAACTTCAGCTTGACAAAGAGTAACACAAAAAGAGGGGTCCAAACCACTCCTAAGGCTCTGAAACGTGCTCCTAAACACTTTCTGGAGGAACACTTTTGGCCTCTCACCCTTAGGCAAATTTTCACTCTCCCAACTCACTTATATGGGGGATCTTCAAATGGTCATAACTCCGGAACCCTAAGTCCTAGAGACTCAAGAGTGGTACCGTTGGACTCGGGGTACACACAAATGGGGGGATAGGACAAGGTCCCATGTCTCTCTCTTGCTCCACTGAGGATCGGTCAAAGCTGACCCTGGTTAAAACCCCAAATTTTCACTCTCCCAACTCACTTATATGGGGGATCTTCAAATGCTCATAACTCCAGAACCCTAAGTCCTAGAGACTCAAGGGTGGTACCGTTGGACTCGGGGTACACACAAATGGGGGGCTAGGACAAGGTCCCATGTCTCTATCTTTCTCCCCTGAGGATCGGTCAAAGCTGACCCTGGTTAAAACACCAAGCCATGTACACTCTCAACAACCCTAAACACCAACTTCAGCTTGACAAAAAGTACCACAAAAAGAGGGGTCCAAACCACTCCTAAGGCTCTGAAACGTGCTCCTAAACACTTTCTGGAGGAACACTTTTGGCCTCTCACCCTTAGGCAAATTTTCACTCTCCCAACTCACTTATATGGGGGAACTTCGAATGCTCATAATTCCGGAACCCTAAGTCCTAGAGACTCAAGGGTGGTACCGTTGGACTCGGGGTACACACAAATGGGGGGGGGGGGGGGGGGGGGTAGGACAAGGTCCCATGTCTCTATCTTTCTCACCTGAGGATCGGTCAAAGCTGACCCTGGTTAAAACACCAAGCCATGTACACTCTCAACAACCCTAAACACCAACTTCAGCTTGACAAAAAGTACCACAAAAAGAGGTGTCCAAACCACTCCTAAGGCTCTGAAACGTGCTCCTAAACACTTTCTGGAGGAACACTTTTGGCCCCTCACAGGCAAATTTTCACTCTCCCAACTCACTTATATGGGGGATCTTCAAATGCTCATAACTCCGGAACCCTAAGTCCTAGAGACTCAAGGGTGGTACCGTTGGACTCGGGGTACACAGAAATGGGGGGATAGGACAAAGTCCCATGTCTCTATCTTTCTCACCTGAGGATCGGTCAAAACTGACTCTGGTTAAAACCCCAAATTTTCACTCTCCCAACTCACTTATATGGGGGATCTTCAAGTGCTCATAACTCCGGAACCCTAAGTCCTAGAGACTCAAGGGTGGTACCGTTGGACTCGGGGTACACACAAATGGGGGGCTAGGACAAGGTCCCATGTCTCTATCTTTCTCCCCTGAGGATCGGTCAAAGCTGACCCTGGTTAAAACACCAAGCCATGTACACTCTCAACAACCCTAAACACCAATTTCAGCTTGACAAAAAGTACCACAAAAAGAGGGGTCCAAACCACTCCTAAGGCTCTGAAACGTGCTCCTAAACACTTTCTGGAGGAACACTTTTGGCCTCTCACCCTTAGGCAAATTTTCACTCTCCCAACTCACTTATATGGGGGATCTTCAAATGCTCATAACTCCGGAACCCTAAGTCCTAGAGACTCAAGGGTAGTACCGTTGGACTCGGGGTACACACAAATGGGGGGATAGGACAAGGTCCCATGTCTCTATCTTGCTCCACTGAGGATGGGTCAAAACTGACCCTGGTTAAACCCCCAAATTTTCACTCTCCCAACTCACTTATATGGGGGATCTTCAAATGCTCATAACTCCGGAACCCTAAGTCCTAGAGACTCAAGGGTGGTACCGTTGGACTCGGGGTACACACAAATGGGGGGCTAGGACAAGGTCCCATGTCTCTATCTTTCTCCCCTGAGGATCGGTCAAAGCTGACCCTGGTTAAAACACCAAGCCATGTACACTCTCAACAACCCTAAACACCAACTTCAGCTTGACAAAAAGTACCACAAAAAGAGGGGTCCAAACCACTCCTAATGCTCTGAAACGTGCTCCTAAACACTTTCTGGAGGAACACTTTTGGCCTCTCACCCTTAGGCAAATTTTCACTCTCCCAACTCACTTATATGGGGGATCTTCAAATGCTCATAACTCCGGAACCCTAAGTCCTAGAGACTCAAGGGTGGTACCGTTGGACTCGGGGTACACACAAATGGGGGGATAGGATAAGGTCCCATGTCTCTATCTTGCTCCACTGAGGATCGGTCAAAACTGACCCTGGTTAAAACCCCAAATTTTCACTCTCCCAACTCACTTATATGGGGGATCTTCAAATGCTCATAACTCCGGAACCCTAAGTCCTAGAGACTCAAGGGTGGTACCGTTGGACTCGGGGTACACACAAATGGGGGGATAGGATAAGGTCCCATGTCTCTATCTTGCTCCACTGAGGATCGGTCAAAACTGACCCTGGTTAAAACCCCAAATTTTCACTCTCCCAACTCACTTATATGGGGGATCTTCAAATGCTCATAACTCCGGAACCCTAAGTCCTAGAGACTCAAGGGTGGTACCGTTGGACTCGGGGTACACACAAATGGGGGGATAGGATAAGGTCCCATGTCTCTATCTTGCTCCACTGAGGATCGGTGAAAACTGACCCTGGTTAAAACCCCAAATTTTCACTCTCCCAACTCACTTATATGGGGGATCTTCAAATGCTCATAACTCCGGAACCCTAAGTCCTAGAGACTCAAGGGTGGTACCGTTGGACTCGGGGTACACACAAATGGGGGGATAGGACAAGGTCCCATGTCTCTATCTTTCTCACCTGAGGATCGGTCAAAGCTGACCCTGGTTAAAACATCAAGCCATGTACACTCTCAACAACCCTAAACACCAACTTCAGCTTGACAAAAAGTAACACAAAAAGAGGGGTCCAAACCACTCCTAAGGCTCTGAAACGTGCTCCTAAACACTTTCTGGAGGAACACTTTTGGCCTCTCAACCTTAGGCAAATTTTCACTCTCCCAACTCACTTATATGGGGGATCTTCAAATGCTCATAACTCCGGAACCCTAAGTCCTAGAGACTCAAGGGTGGTACCGTTGGACTCGGGGTACACACAAATGGGGGGCTAGGACAAGGTCCCATGTCTCTATCTTTCTCCCCTGAGGATCGGTCAAAGCTGACCCTGGTTAAAACACCAAGCCATGTACACTCTCAACAACCCTAAACACCAACTTCATCTTGACAAAAAGTACCACAAAAAGAGGGGTCCAAACCACTCCTAAGGCTCTGAAACGTTCTCCTAAACACTTTCTGAAGGAACACTTTTGGCCTCTCACCCTTAGGCAAATTTTCACTCTCCCAACTCACTTATATGGGGGAACTTCGAATGCTCATAACTCCGGAACCCTAAGTCCTAGAGACTCAAGGGTGGTACCGTTGGACTCGGGGTACACACAAATGGGGGGAAAGGATAAGGTCCCATGTCTCTATCTTGCTCCACTGAGGATCGGTCAAAACTGACCCTGGTTAAAACCCCAAATTTTCACTCTCCCAACTCACTTATATGGGGGATCTTCAAATGCTCATAACTCCGGAACCCTAAGTCCTAGAGACTCAAGGGTGGTACCGTTGGACTCGGGGTACACACAAATGGGGGGCTAGGACAAGGTCCCATGTCTCTATCTTTCTCCCCTGAGGATCGGTCAAAGCTGACCCTGGTTAAAACACCAAGCCATGTACACTCTCAACAACCCTAAACACCAACTTCAGCTTGACAAAAAGTACCACAAAAAGAGGGGTCCAAACCACTCCTAAGGCTCTGAAACGTGCTCCTAAACACTTTCTGGAGGAACACTTTTGGCCTCTCACCCTTAGGCAAATTTTCACTCTCCCAACTCACTTATATGGGGGAACTTCGAATGCTCATAACTCCGGAACCCTAAGTCCTAGAGACTCAAGGGTGGTACCGTTGGACTCGGGGTACACACAAATGGGGGGATAGAACAAGGTCCCATGTCTCTATCTTTCTCACCTGAGGATCGGTCAAAGCTGACCCTGGTTAAAACACCAAGCCATGTACACTCTCAACAACCCTAAACACCAACTTCAGCTTGACAAAGAGTAACACAAAAAGAGGGGTCCAAACCACTCCTAAGGCTCTGAAACGTGCTCCTAAACACTTTCTGGAGGAACACTTTTTGCCTCTCACCCTTAGGCAAATTTTCACTCTCCCAACTCACTTATATGGGGGATCTTCAAATGGTCATAACTCCGGAACCCTAAGTCCTAGAGACTCAAGGGTGGTACCGTTGGACTCGGGGTACACACAAATGGAGGGATAGGACAAGGTCCCATGTCTCTATCTTGCTCCACTGAGGATCGGTCAAAGCTGACCCTGGTTAAAACCCCAAATTTTCACTCTCCCAACTCACTTATATGGGGGATCTTGAAATGCTCATAACTCCGGAACCCTAAGTCCTAGAGACTCAAGGGTGGTACCGTTGGACTTGGGGTACACACAAATGGGGGGATAGGACAAGGTCCCATGTCTCTATCTTGCTCCAATGAGGATGGGTCAAAACTGACCCTGGTTAAAACCCCAAATTTTCACTCTCCCAACTCACTTATATGGGGGATCTTCAAATGCTCATAACTCCGGAACCCTAAGTCCTAGAGACTCAAGGGTGGTACCGTTGGACTCGGGGTACACACAAATGGGGGGGCTAGGACAAGGTCCCATGTCTCTATCTTTCTCCCCTGAGGATCGGTCAAAGCTGACCCTGGTTAAAACACCAAGCCATGTACACTCTCAACAACCCTAAACACCAACTTCAACTTGACAAAAAGTACCACAAAAAGAGGGGTCCAAACCACTCCTAAGGCTCTGAAACGTGCTCCTAAACACTTTCCGGAGGAACACTTTTGGCCTCTCACCCTTAGGCAAATTTTCACTCTCCCAACTCACTTATATGGGGGATCTTCGAATGCTCATAACTCCGGAACCCTAAGTCCTAGAGACTCAAGGGTGGTACCGTTGGACTCGGGGTACACACAAATGGGGGGATAGGACAAGGTCCCATGTCTCTATCTTGCTCCACTGAGGATCGGTCAAAACTGACCCTGGTTAAAACCCCAAATTTTCACTCTCCCAACTCACTTATATGGGGGATCTTCAAATGCTCATAACTCCAGAACCCTAAGTCCTAGAGACTCAAGGGTGGTACCGTTGGACTCGGGGTACACACAAATAGGGGGTTAGGACAAGGTCCCATGTCTCTATAATTCTCCCCTGAGGATCGGTCAAAGCTGACCCTTGTTAAAACACCAAGCCATGTACACTCTAAACAACCCTAAACACCAACTTCAGCTTGACAAAAAGTACCACAAAAAGAGGGGTCCAAACCACTCCTAAGGCTCTGAAACGTGCTCCTAAACACTTTCTGGAGGAACACTTTTGGCCTCTCACCCTTAGGCAAATTTTCACTCTCCCAACTCACTTATATGGGGGATCTTCAAATGCTCATAACTCCGGAACCCTAAGTCCTAGAGACTCAAGGGTGGTACCGTTGGACTCGGGGTACACACAAATGGGGGGCTAGGACAAGGTCCCATGTCTCTATCTTTCTCCCCTGAGGATCGGTCAAAGCTGACCCTGGTTAAAACACCAAGCCATGTACACTCTCAACAACCCTAAACACCAACTTCAGCTTGACAAAAAGTACCACAAAAAGACGGGTCCAAACCACTCCTAAGGCTCTGAAACGTGCTCCTAAACACTTTCTGGAGGAACACTTTTGGCCTCTCACCCTTAGGCAAATTTTCACTCTCCCAACTCACTTATATGGGGGAACTTCGAATGCTCATAACTCCGGAACCCTAAGTCCTAGAGACTCAAGGGTGGTACCGTTGGACTCGGGGTACACACAAATGGGGGGATAGGACAAGGTCCCATGTCTCTATCTTGCTCCACTGAGGATCGGTCAAAACTGACCCTGGTTAAAACCCCAAATTTTCACTCTCCCATCTCACTTATATGGGGGATCTTCAAATGCTCATAACTCCGGAACCCTAAGTCCTAGAGACTCAAGGGTGGTACCGTTGGACTCGGGGTACACACAAATAGGGGGTTAGGACAAGGTCCCATGTCTCTATCATTCTCCCCTGAGGATCGGTCAAAGCTGACCCTGGTTAAAACACCAAGCCATGTACACTCTCAACAACCCTAAACACCAACTTCAGCTTGACAAAAAGTACCACAAAAAGAGGGGTCCAAACCACTCCTAAGGCTCTGAAATGTGCTCCTAAACACTTTCTGGAGGAACACTTTTGGCCTCTCACCCTTAGGCAAATTTTCACTCTCCCAACTCACTTATATGGGGGATCTTCAAATGCTCATGACTCCGGAACCCTAAGTCCTAGAGACTCGAGGGTGGTACCGTTGGACTCGGGGTACACACAAATGGGGGGCTAGGACAATGTCCCATGTCTCTATCTTTCTCCCCTGAGGATCGGTCAAAGCTGACCCTGGTTAAAACACCAAGCCATGTACACTCTCAACAACCCTAAACACCACCTTCAGCTTGACAAAAAGTACCACAAAAAGAGGGGTCCAAACCACTCCTAAGGCTCTGAAACGTGCTCCTAAACACTTTCTGGAGGAACACTTTTGGCCTCTCACCCTTAGGCAAATTTTCACTCTCCCAACTCACTTATATGGGGGAACTTCAAATGCTCATAACTCTGGAACCCTAAGTCCTAGAGACTCAAGGGTGGTACCGTTGGACTCGGGGTACACACAAATGGGGGGATAGGACAAGGTCCCATGTCTCTATCTTGCTCCACTGAGGATCGGTCAAAACTGACCCTGGTTAAAACACCAAGCCATGTACACTCTCAACAACCCTAAACACCAACTTCAGCTTGACAAAAAGTACCACAAAAAGAGGGGTCCAAACCACTCCTAAGGCTCTGAAACGTGCTCCTAAACACTTTCTGGAGGAACACTTTTGGCCTCTCACCCTTAGGCAAATTTTCACTCTCCCAACTCACTTATATGGGGGAACTTCGAATGCTCATAACTCCGGAACCCTAAGTCCTAGAGCAGGGGTGTCAAACCTGTTCCACAAAGGGCCGGTGTGGCTGCAGGTTTTTGTTCCAACCAATCAAGAGCACACAGTTTGACCAATCAACTGTCTGAAGACTGAGATCAGTTGATTAAATGAGTCAAGTCTGGTGTGCTGCTGCTTGGTTGGAACAAAAACCTGCAGCCACACCGGCCCTTTGTGGAACAGGTTTGACACCCCTGTCCTAGAGACTCAAGGGTGGTACTGTTGGACTCGGGGTACACACAAATGGGGGATAGGACAAGGTCCCATGTCTCTATCTTGCTCCACTGAGGATGGGTCAAAACTGACCCTGGTTAAAACCCCAAATTTTCACTCTCCCAACTCACTTATATGGGGGATCTTCAAATGCTCATAACTCCGGAACCCTAAGTCCTAGAGACTCAAGGGTGGTACCGTTGGACTCGGGGTACACACAAATAGGGGGTTAGGACAAGGTCCCATGTCTCTATCATTCTCCCCTGAAGATCGGTCAAAGCTGACCCTGGTTAAAACACCAAGCCATGTACACTCTCAACAACCCTAAACACCAACTTCAGCTTGACAAAAAGTACCACAAAAAGAGGGGTCCAAACCACTCCTAAGGCTCTGAAACGTGCTCCTAAACACTTTCTGGAGGAAAACTTTTGGCCTCTCACCCTTAGGCAAATTTTCACTCTCCCAACTCACTTATATGGGGGATCTTCAAATGCTCATAACTCCGGAACCCTAAGTCCTAGAGACTCAAGGGTGGTACCGTTGGACTCGGGGTACACACAAATAGGGGGTTAGGACAAGGTCCCATGTCTCTATCATTCTCCCCTGAGGATCGGTCAAAGCTGACCCTGGTTAAAACACCAAGCCATGTACACTCTCAACAACCCTAAACACCAACTTCAGCTTGACAAAAAGTACCACAAAAAGAGGGGTCCAAACCACTCCTAAGGCTCTGAAACGTGCTCCTAAACACTTTCTGGAGGAACACTTTTGGCCTCTCACCCTTAGGCAAATTTTCACTCTCCCAACTCACTTATATGGGGGATCTTCAAATGCTCATAACTCCGGAACCCTAAGTCCTAGACACTCAAGGGTGATGCCGTTGGACTCGGGGTACACACAAATGGGGGGATAGGACAATGTCCCATGTCTCTATCTTGCTCCACTGAGGATCGGTCAAAACTGACTCTGGTTAAAACCCCAAATTTTCACTCTCCCAACTCACTTATATGGGGGATCTTCAAATGCTCATAACTCCGGAACCCTAAGTCCTAGAGACTCAAGGTTGGTACCGTTGGACTCGGAGTACACACAAATGGGGGGATAGGACAAGGTCCCATGTCTCTATCTTTCTCCCCTGAGGATCGGTCAAAGCTGACCCTGGTTAAAACACCAAGCCATGTACACTCTCAACAACCCTAAACACCAACTTCCGCTTGACAAAAAGTACCACAAAAAGAGGGGTCCAAACCACTACTAAGGCTCTGAAACGTGCTCCTAAACACTTTCTGGAGGAAAACTTTTGGCCTCTCACCAGCGGCGGAGCCAGACAATTTTCATAGGGGTGGCCAGACTGAGACCATTGCTTACACAGGGGTGGCTGATTTAATGGTGTTTCTTAGTCACTCACTCACTCACTTATACAGGCAGTGACTGCCATGTAGTAACTGTTTTTTTTTCAATAGCAGTGACACGGTGAAACTGTTTCGACTTTCATACTGTTAACAGCCTCAATTAGCAAACTTTGCCATATCTGTTTCAACCCCAGCATAGCCAAGTTATTCATAGCCTACATTAAGACAACAAACATTTCACACATAGTAAATCAAACTTACCTCCAACTTCTGGAAACGGGGAAAAGTCCACTCTTCTTCACTGGAAATGCAAGTAAACAGTGCATAGATAATGAGAGGGGAACCCCAGGTGAACTTCAATAATTACTTCTTCTCCTGCAATTCTGTTGGTAGTTGACATTCAGGTTAAGTGCATTACTGCCACCATCCGTTCTGGTGGAGATCTACTCTTTAGAGGTGCACTTATATGGGGGAACTTCAAATGCTCATAACTCCGGAACCCTAAGTCCTAGAGACTCAAGGGTGGTACCGTTGGACTCGGGGTACACACAAATGGGGGATAGGACAAGGTCCCATGTCTCTATCTTGCTCCACTGAGGATCGGTCAAAACTGACCCTGGTTAAAACCCCAAATTTTCACTCTCCCAACTCACTTATATGGGGGATCTTCAAATGCTCATAACTCCGGAACCCTAAGTCCTAGAGACTCAAGGGTGGTACCGTTAGACTCGGGGTACACACAAATGCGGGGGTAGGACAAGGTCCCATGTCTCTATCTTTCTCCCCTGAGGATCGGTCAAAGCTGACCCTGGTTAAAACACCAAGCCATGTACACTCTCAACAACCCTAAACACCAACTTCAGCTTGACAAAAAGTACCACAAAAAGAGGGGTCCAAACCACTCCTAAGGCTCTGAAACGTGCTCCTAAACACTTTCTGGAGGAAAACTTTTGGCCTCTCACCAGCGGCGGAGCCAGACAATTTTCATAGTGGTGGCCAGACTGAGACCATTGCTTACACAGGGGTGGCTGATTTAATGGTGTTTCTTAGTCACTCACTCACTCACTTATACAGGCAGTGACTGCCATGTAGTAACTGTTTTTTTTTCAATAGCAGTTACACGGTGAAACTGTTTCGACTTTCATACTGTTAACAGCCTCAATTAGCAAACTTTGCCATATCTGTTTCAACCCCAGCATAGCCAAGTTATTCATAGCCTACATTAAGACAACAAACATTTCACACATAGTAAATCAAACTTACCTCCAACTTCTGGAAACGGGGAAAAGTCCACTCTTCTTCACTGGAAATGCAAGTAAACAGTGCATAGATAATGAGAGGGGAACCCCAGGTGAACGTCAATAATTACTTCTTCTTCTGCAATTCTGTTGGTAGTTGACATTCAGGTTAAGTGCATTACTGCCACCATCTGTTCTGGTGGAGATCTACTCTTTAGAGGTGCACTTATATGGGGGAACTTCAAATACTCATAACTCCGGAACCCTAAGTCCTAGAGACTCAAGGGTGGTACCGTTGGACTCGGGGTACACACAAATGGGAGGGTAGGACAAGGTCCCATGTCTCTATCTTTCTCCCCTGAGGATCGGTCAAAGCTGACCCTGGTTAAAACACCAAGCCATGTACACTCTCAACAACCCTAAACACCAACTTCAGCTTGACAAAAAGTACCACAAAAAGAGGGGTCCAAACCACTCCTAAGGCTCTGAAACGTGCTCCTAAACACTTTCTGGAAGAACACTTTTGGCCTCTCACCCTTAGGCAAATTTTCACTCTCCCAACTCACTTATATGGGGGAACTTCGAATGCTCATAACTCCGGAACCCTAAGTCCTAGAGACTCAAGGGTGGTACCGTTGGACTTGGGGTACACACAAATGGGGATATAGGACAAGGTCCCATGTCTCTATCTTGCTCCACTGAGGATCGGTCAAAACTGACTCTGGTTAAAACCCCAAATTTTCACTCTCCCAACTCACTTATATGGGGGATCTTCAAATACTCATAACTCCGGAACCCTAAGTCCTAGAGACTCAAGGGTGGGACCGTTGGACTCGGGGTACACACAAATGGGGGGCTAGGACAAGGTCCCATGTCTCTATCTTTCTCCCCTGAGGATCGGTCAAAGCTGACCCTGGCTAAAACACCAAGCCATGTACACTCTCAACAACCCTAAACACCAACTTCAGCTTGACAAAAAGTACCACAAAAAGAGGGGTCCAAACCACTCCTAAGGCTCTGAAACGTGCTCCTAAACACTTTCTGGAGGAACACTTTTGGCCTCTCACCCTTAGGCAAATTTTCACTCTCCCAACTCACTTATATGGGGGATCTTCAAATGCTCATAACTCCGGAACCCTAAGTCCTAGAGACTCAAGGGTGATACCGTTGGACTCGGGGTACACACAAATGGGGGGATAGGACAAGGTCCCATGTCTCTATCTTGCTCCACTGAGGATCGGTCAAAACTGACCCTGGTTAAAACCCCAAATTTTCACTCTTCCAACTCACTTATATGGGGGATCTTCAAATGCTCATAACTCTGGAACCCTAAGTCCTAGAGACTCAAGGGTGGTACCGTTGGACTCGGGGTACACACAAATAGGGGGTTAGGACAAGGTCCCATGTCTCTATCAATCTCCCCTGAGGATCGGTCAAAGCTGACCCTGGTTAAAACACCAAGCCATGTACACTCTCAACAACCCTAAACACCACCTTCAGCTTGACAAAAAGTACCACAAAAAGAGGGGTCCAAACCACTCCTAAGGCTCTGAAACGTGCTCCTAAACACTTTCTGGAGGAAAACTTTTGGCCTCTCACCAGCGGCGGAGCCAGACAATTTTCATAGGGGTGGCCAGACTGAGACCATTGCTTACACAGGGGTGGCTGATTTAATGGTGTTTCTTAGTCACTCACTCACTCACTTATACAGGCAGTGACTGCCATGTAGTAACTGTTTTGTTTTTTTTCAATAGCAGTGACACGGTGAAACTGTTTCGACTTTCATACTGTTAACAGCCTCAATTAGAAAACTTTGCCATATCTGTTTCAACCCCAGCATAGCCAAGTTATTCATAGCCTACATTAAGACAACAAACATTTCACACATAGTAAATCAAACTTACCTCCAACTTCTGGAAACGGGGAAAAGTCCACTCTTCTTCACTGGAAATGCAAGTAAACAGTGCATAGATAATGAGAGGGGAACCCCAGGTGAACTTCAATAATTTCTTCTTCTCCTGCAATTCTGTTGGTAGTTGACATTCAGGTTAAGTGCATTACTGCCACCATTTGTTCTGGTGGAGATCTACTCTTTAGAGGTGCACTGTTGAATTGCTTCCCTGTGGGAACACCGATGTACAGAGATGGTTTCGCCAAAAAAGCCGGTAAATCGGTGGTGGGAGGGTGGCCGAAGATCAATCTATGGTGGCCGTGGCCACCCCCTGGCTCCGCCCCTGCCTCTCACACTTAGGCAAATTTTCACTCTCCCAACTCACTTATATGGGGGAACTTCAAATGGTCATAACTCCGGAACCCTAAGTCCTAGAGACTCAAGGGTGATACCGTTGGACTCGGGGTACACACAAATGGGGGGATAGGACAAGGTCCCATGTCTCTATCTTGCTCCACTGAGGATCGGTCAAAACTGACCCTGGTTAAAACCCCAAATTTTCACTCTCCCAACTCACTTATATGGGGGATCTTCAAATGCTCATAACTCCGGAACCCTAAGTCCTAGAGACTCAAGGTTGGTACCGTTGGACTCGGGGTACACACAAATGGGGGGATAGGAAAGGTCCCATGTCTCTATCTTTCTCCCCTGAGGATCGGTCAAAGCTGACCCTGGTTAAAACACCAAGCCATGTACACTCTCAACAACCCTAAACACCAACTTCAGCTTGACAAAAAGTACCACAAAAAGAGGGGTCCAAACCACTCCTAAGGCTCTGAAACGTGCTCCTAAACACTTTCTGGAGGAACACTTTTGGCCTCTCACCCTTAGGCAAATTTTCACTCTCCCAACTCACTTATATGGGGGAACTTCGAATGCTCATAACTCCGGAACCCTAAGTCCTAGAGACTCAAGGGTGGTACCGTTGGACTTGGGGTACACACAAATGGGGGGATAGGACAAGGTCCCATGTCTCTATCTTGCTCCACTGAGGATCGGTCAAAACTGACTCTGGTTAAAACCCCAAATTTTCACTCTCCCAACACACTTATATGGGGGATCTTCAAATACTCATAACTCCGGAACCCTAAGTCCTAGAGACTCAAGGGTGGTACCGTTGGACTCGGGGTACACACAAATGGGGGGCTAGGACAAGGTCCCATGTCTCTATCTTTCTCCCCTGAGGATCGGTGAAAGCTGACCCTGGTTAAAACACCAAGCCATGTACACTCTCAACAACCCTAAACACCAACTTCAGCTTGACAAAAAGTACCACAAAAAGAGGGGTCCAAACCACTCCTAAGGCTCTGAAACGTGCTCCTAAACACTTTCTGGAGGAAAACTTTTGGCCTCTCACCAGCGGCGGAGCCAGACAATTTTCATAGGGGTGGCCAGACTGAGACCATTGCTTACACAGGGGTGGCTGATTTAATGGTGTTTCTTAGTCACTCACTCACTCACTTATACAGGCAGTGACTGCCATGTAGTAACTGTTTTTTTTTCAATAGCAGTTACACGGTGAAAGTGTTTCGACTTTCATACTGTTAACAGCCTCAATTAGAAAACTTTGCCATATCTGTTTCAACCCCAGCATAGCCAAGTTATTCATAGCCTACATTAAGACAACAAACATTTCACACATAGTAAATCAAACTTACCTCCAACTTCTGGAAACGGGGAAAAGTCCACTCTTCTTCACTGGAAATGCAAGTAAACAGTGCATAGATAATGAGAGGGGAACCCCAGGTGAACTTCAATAATTTCTTCTTCTCCTGCAATTCTGTTGGTAGTTGACATTCAGGTTAAGTGCATTACTGCCACCATCTGTTCTGGTGGAGATCTACTCTTTAGAGGTGCACTGTTGAATTGCTTCCCTGTGGGAACACCGATGTACAGAGATGGTTTCGCCAAAAAAGCCGGTAAATCGGTGGTGGGAGGGTGGCCGAAGATCAATCTATGGTGGCCGTGGCCACCCCCTGGCTCCGCCCCTGCCTCTCACACTTAGGCAAATTTTCACTCTCCCAACTCACTTACATGGGGGAACTTCAAATGGTCATAACTCCGGAACCCTAAGTCCTAGAGACTCAAGGGTGATACCGTTGGACTCGGGGTACACACAAATGGGGGGATAGGACAAGGTCCCATGTCTCTATCTTGCTCCACTGAGGATCGGTCAAAACTGACCCTGGTTAAAACCCCAAATTTTCACTCTCCCAACTCACTTATATGGGGGATCTTCAAATGCTCATAACTCCGGAACCCTAAGTCCTAGAGACTCAAGGTTGGTACCGTTGGACTCGGGGTACACACAAATGGGGGGATAGGAAAGGTCCCATGTCTCTATCTTTCTCCCCTGAGGATCGGTCAAAGCTGACCCTGGTTAAAACACCAAGCCATGTAGACTCTCAACAACCCTAAACACCAACTTCAGCTTGACAAAAAGCACCACAAAAAGAGGGGTCCAAACCACTCCTAAGGCTCTGAAACGTGCTCCTAAACACTTTCTGGAGGAACACTTTTGGCCTCTCACCCTTAGGCAAATTTTCACTCTCCCAACTCACTTATATGGGGGAACTTCAAATGCTCATAACTCCGGAACCCTAAGTCCTAGAGACTCAAGGGTGGTACCGTTGGACTCGGGGTACACACAAATGGGGGGATAGGACAAGGTCCCATGTCTCTATCTTGCTCCACTGAGGATCGGTCAAAACTGACTCTGGTTAAAACCCCAAATTTTCACTCTCCCAACGCACTTATATGGGGGATCTTCAAATACTCATAACTCCGGAACCCTAAGTCCTAGAGACTCAAGGGTGGTACCGTTGGACTCGGGGTACACACAAATGGGGGGCTAGGACAAGGTCCCATGTCTCTATCTTTCTCCCCTGAGGATCGGTCAAAGCTGACCCTGGTTAAAACACCAAGCCATGTACACTCTCAACAACCCTAAACACCAACTTCAGCTTGACAAAAAGTACCACAAAAAGAGGGGTCCAAACCACTCCTAAGGCTCTGAAACATGCTCCTAAACACTTTCTGGAGGAACACTTTTGGCCTCTCACCCTTAGGCAAATTTTCACTCTCCCAACTCACTTATATGGGGGAACTTCGAATGCTCATAACTCCGGAACCCTAAGTCCTAGAGACTCAAGGGTGGTACCGTTGGACTTGGGGTACACACAAATGGGGGGATAGGACAAGGTCCCATGTCTCTATCTTGCTCCACTGAGGATCGGTCAAAACTGACTCTGGTTAAAACCCCAAATTTTCACTCTCCCAACACACTTATATGGGGGATCTTCAAATACTCATAACTCCGGAACCCTAAGTCCTAGAGACTCAAGGGTGGTACCGTTGGACTCGGGGTACACACAAATGGGGGGCTAGGACAAGGTCCCATGTCTCTATCTTTCTCCCCTGAGGATCGGTGAAAGCTGACCCTGGTTAAAACACCAAGCCATGTACACTCTCAACAACCCTAAACACCAACTTCAGCTTGACAAAAAGTACCACAAAAAGAGGGGTCCAAACCACTCCTAAGGCTCTGAAACGTGCTCCTAAACACTTTCTGGAGGAAAACTTTTGGCCTCTCACCAGCGGCGGAGCCAGACAATTTTCATAGGGGTGGCCAGACTGAGACCATTGCTTACACAGGGGTGGCTGATTTAATGGTGTTTCTTAGTCACTCACTCACTCACTTATACAGGCAGTGACTGCCATGTAGTAACTGTTTTTTTTTCAATAGCAGTTACACGGTGAAACTGTTTCGACTTTCATACTGTTAACAGCCTCAATTAGAAAACTTTGCCATATCTGTTTCAACCCCAGCATAGCCAAGTTATTCATAGCCTACATTAAGACAACAAACATTTCACACATAGTAAATCAAACTTACCTCCAACTTCTGGAAACGGGGAAAAGTCCACTCTTCTTCACTGGAAATGCAAGTAAACAGTGCATAGATAATGAGAGGGGAACCCCAGGTGAACTTCAATAATTTCTTCTTCTCCTGCAATTCTGTTGGTAGTTGACATTCAGGTTAAGTGCATTACTGCCACCATCTGTTCTGGTGGAGATCTACTCTTTAGAGGTGCACTGTTGAATTGCTTCCCTGTGGGAACACCGATGTACAGAGATGGTTTCGCCAAAAAAGCCGGTAAATCGGTGGTGGGAGGGTGGCCGAAGATCAATCTATGGTGGCCGTGGCCACCCCCTGGCTCCGCCCCTGCCTCTCACACTTAGGCAAATTTTCACTCTCCCAACTCACTTATATGGGGGAACTTCAAATGGTCATAACTCCGGAACCCTAAGTCCTAGAGACTCAAGGGTGATACCGTTGGACTCGGGGTACACACAAATGGGGGGATAGGACAAGGTCCCATGTCTCTATCTTGCTCCACTGAGGATCGGTCAAAACTGACCCTGGTTAAAACCCCAAATTTTCACTCTCCCAACTCACTTATATGGGGGATCTTCAAATGCTCATAACTCCGGAACCCTAAGTCCTAGAGACTCAAGGTTGGTACCGTTGGACTCGGGGTACACACAAATGGGGGGATAGGAAAGGTCCCATGTCTCTATCTTTCTCCCCTGAGGATCGGTCAAAACTGACTCTGGTTAAAACCCCAAATTTTCACTCTCCCAACGCACTTATATGGGGGATCTTCAAATACTCATAACTCCGGAACCCTAAGTCCTAGAGACTCAAGGGTGGTACCGTTGGACTCGGGGTACACACAAATGGGGGGCTAGGACAAGGTCCCATGTCTCTATCTTTCTCCCCTGAGGATCGGTCAAAGCTGACCCTGGTTAAAACACCAAGCCATGTACACTCTCAACAACCCTAAACACCAACTTCAGCTTGACAAAAAGTACCACAAAAAGAGGGGTCCAAACCACTCCTAAGGCTCTGAAACATGCTCCTAAACACTTTCTGGAGGAACACTTTTGGCCTCTCACCCTTAGGCAAATTTTCACTCTCCCAACTCACTTATATGGGGGAACTTCGAATGCTCATAACTCCGGAACCCTAAGTCCTAGAGACTCAAGGGTGGTACCGTTGGACTTGGGGTACACACAAATGGGGGGATAGGACAAGGTCCCATGTCTCTATCTTGCTCCACTGAGGATCGGTCAAAACTGACTCTGGTTAAAACCCCAAATTTTCACTCTCCCAACACACTTATATGGGGGATCTTCAAATACTCATAACTCCGGAACCCTAAGTCCTAGAGACTCAAGGGTGGTACCGTTGGACTCGGGGTACACACAAATGGGGGGCTAGGACAAGGTCCCATGTCTCTATCTTTCTCCCCTGAGGATCGGTGAAAGCTGACCCTGGTTAAAACACCAAGCCATGTACACTCTCAACAACCCTAAACACCAACTTCAGCTTGACAAAAAGTACCACAAAAAGAGGGGTCCAAACCACTCCTAAGGCTCTGAAACGTGCTCCTAAACACTTTCTGGAGGAAAACTTTTGGCCTCTCACCAGCGGCGGAGCCAGACAATTTTCATAGGGGTGGCCAGACTGAGACCATTGCTTACACAGGGGTGGCTGATTTAATGGTGTTTCTTAGTCACTCACTCACTCACTTATACAGGCAGTGACTGCCATGTAGTAACTGTTTTTTTTTCAATAGCAGTTACACGGTGAAACTGTTTCGACTTTCATACTGTTAACAGCCTCAATTAGAAAACTTTGCCATATCTGTTTCAACCCCAGCATAGCCAAGTTATTCATAGCCTACATTAAGACAACAAACATTTCACACATAGTAAATCAAACTTACCTCCAACTTCTGGAAACGGGGAAAAGTCCACTCTTCTTCACTGGAAATGCAAGTAAACAGTGCATAGATAATGAGAGGGGAACCCCAGGTGAACTTCAATAATTTCTTCTTCTCCTGCAATTCTGTTGGTAGTTGACATTCAGGTTAAGTGCATTACTGCCACCATCTGTTCTGGTGGAGATCTACTCTTTAGAGGTGCACTGTTGAATTGCTTCCCTGTGGGAACACCGATGTACAGAGATGGTTTCGCCAAAAAAGCCGGTAAATCGGTGGTGGGAGGGTGGCCGAAGATCAATCTATGGTGGCCGTGGCCACCCCCTGGCTCCGCCCCTGCCTCTCACACTTAGGCAAATTTTCACTCTCCCAACTCACTTATATGGGGGAACTTCAAATGGTCATAACTCCGGAACCCTAAGTCCTAGAGACTCAAGGGTGATACCGTTGGACTCGGGGTACACACAAATGGGGGGATAGGACAAGGTCCCATGTCTCTATCTTGCTCCACTGAGGATCGGTCAAAACTGACCCTGGTTAAAACCCCAAATTTTCACTCTCCCAACTCACTTATATGGGGGATCTTCAAATGCTCATAACTCCGGAACCCTAAGTCCTAGAGACTCAAGGTTGGTACCGTTGGACTCGGGGTACACACAAATGGGGGGATAGGAAAGGTCCCATGTCTCTATCTTTCTCCCCTGAGGATCGGTCAAAGCTGACCCTGGTTAAAACACCAAGCCATGTAGACTCTCAACAACCCTAAACACCAACTTCAGCTTGACAAAAAGCACCACAAAAAGAGGGGTCCAAACCACTCCTAAGGCTCTGAAACGTGCTCCTAAACACTTTCTGGAGGAACACTTTTGGCCTCTCACCCTTAGGCAAATTTTCACTCTCCCAACTCACTTATATGGGGGAACTTCAAATGCTCATAAGTCCGGAACCCTAAGTCCTAGAGACTCAAGGGTGGTACCGTTGGACTTGGGGTACACACAAATGGGGGGATAGGACAAGGTCCCATGTCTCTATCTTGCTCCACTGAGGATCGGTCAAAACTGACTCTGGTTAAAACCCCAAATTTTCACTCTCCCAACTCACTTATATGGGGGATCTTCAAATGCTCATAACTCCGGAACCCTAAGTCCTAGAGACTCAAGGGTGGTACCGTTGGACTCGGGGTACACACAAATGGGGGGATAGGACAAGGTCCCATGTCTCTATCTTTCTCACCTGAGGATCGGTCAAAGCTGACCCTGGTTAAAACATCAAGCCATGTACACTCTCAACAACCCTAAACACCAACTTCAGCTTGACAAAAAGTAACACAAAAAGAGGGGTCCAAACCACTCCTAAGGCTCTGAAACGTGCTCCTAAACACTTTCTGGAGGAACACTTTTGGCCTCTCAACCTTAGGCAAATTTTCACTCTCCCAACTCACTTATATGGGGGATCTTCAAATGCTCATAACTCCGGAACCCTAAGTCCTAGAGACTCAAGGGTGGTACCGTTGGACTCGGGGTACACACAAATGGGGGGCTAGGACAAGGTCCCATGTCTCTATCTTTCTCCCCTGAGGATCGGTCAAAGCTGACCCTGGTTAAAACACCAAGCCATGTACACTCTCAACAACCCTAAACACCAACTTCATCTTGACAAAAAGTACCACAAAAAGAGGGGTCCAAACCACTCCTAAGGCTCTGAAACGTTCTCCTAAACACTTTCTGAAGGAACACTTTTGGCCTCTCACCCTTAGGCAAATTTTCACTCTCCCAACTCACTTATATGGGGGAACTTCGAATGCTCATAACTCCGGAACCCTAAGTCCTAGAGACTCAAGGGTGGTACCGTTGGACTCGGGGTACACACAAATGGGGGGAAAGGATAAGGTCCCATGTCTCTATCTTGCTCCACTGAGGATCGGTCAAAACTGACCCTGGTTAAAACCCCAAATTTTCACTCTCCCAACTCACTTATATGGGGGATCTTCAAATGCTCATAACTCCGGAACCCTAAGTCCTAGAGACTCAAGGGTGGTACCGTTGGACTCGGGGTACACACAAATGGGGGGCTAGGACAAGGTCCCATGTCTCTATCTTTCTCCCCTGAGGATCGGTCAAAGCTGACCCTGGTTAAAACACCAAGCCATGTACACTCTCAACAACCCTAAACACCAACTTCAGCTTGACAAAAAGTACCACAAAAAGAGGGGTCCAAACCACTCCTAAGGCTCTGAAACGTGCTCCTAAACACTTTCTGGAGGAACACTTTTGGCCTCTCACCCTTAGGCAAATTTTCACTCTCCCAACTCACTTATATGGGGGAACTTCGAATGCTCATAACTCCGGAACCCTAAGTCCTAGAGACTCAAGGGTGGTACCGTTGGACTCGGGGTACACACAAATGGGGGGATAGAACAAGGTCCCATGTCTCTATCTTTCTCACCTGAGGATCGGTCAAAGCTGACCCTGGTTAAAACACCAAGCCATGTACACTCTCAACAACCCTAAACACCAACTTCAGCTTGACAAAGAGTAACACAAAAAGAGGGGTCCAAACCACTCCTAAGGCTCTGAAACGTGCTCCTAAACACTTTCTGGAGGAACACTTTTTGCCTCTCACCCTTAGGCAAATTTTCACTCTCCCAACTCACTTATATGGGGGATCTTCAAATGGTCATAACTCCGGAACCCTAAGTCCTAGAGACTCAAGGGTGGTACCGTTGGACTCGGGGTACACACAAATGGAGGGATAGGACAAGGTCCCATGTCTCTATCTTGCTCCACTGAGGATCGGTCAAAGCTGACCCTGGTTAAAACCCCAAATTTTCACTCTCCCAACTCACTTATATGGGGGATCTTGAAATGCTCATAACTCCGGAACCCTAAGTCCTAGAGACTCAAGGGTGGTACCGTTGGACTTGGGGTACACACAAATGGGGGGATAGGACAAGGTCCCATGTCTCTATCTTGCTCCAATGAGGATGGGTCAAAACTGACTCTGGTTAAAACCCCAAATTTTCACTCTCCCAACTCACTTATATGGGGGATCTTCAAATGCTCATAACTCCGGAACCCTAAGTCCTAGAGACTCAAGGGTGGTACCGTTGGACTCGGGGTACACACAAATGGGGGGGCTAGGACAAGGTCCCATGTCTCTATCTTTCTCCCCTGAGGATCGGTCAAAGCTGACCCTGGTTAAAACACCAAGCCATGTACACTCTCAACAACCCTAAACACCAACTTCAACTTGACAAAAAGTACCACAAAAAGAGGGGTCCAAACCACTCCTAAGGCTCTGAAACGTGCTCCTAAACACTTTCCGGAGGAACACTTTTGGCCTCTCACCCTTAGGCAAATTTTCACTCTCCCAACTCACTTATATGGGGGATCTTCGAATGCTCATAACTCCGGAACCCTAAGTCCTAGAGACTCAAGGGTGGTACCGTTGGACTCGGGGTACACACAAATGGGGGGATAGGACAAGGTCCCATGTCTCTATCTTGCTCCACTGAGGATCGGTCAAAACTGACCCTGGTTAAAACCCCAAATTTTCACTCTCCCAACTCACTTATATGGGGGATCTTCAAATGCTCATAACTCCAGAACCCTAAGTCCTAGAGACTCAAGGGTGGTACCGTTGGACTCGGGGTACACACAAATAGGGGGTTAGGACAAGGTCCCATGTCTCTATAATTCTCCCCTGAGGATCGGTCAAAGCTGACCCTTGTTAAAACACCAAGCCATGTACACTCTAAACAACCCTAAACACCAACTTCAGCTTGACAAAAAGTACCACAAAAAGAGGGGTCCAAACCACTCCTAAGGCTCTGAAACGTGCTCCTAAACACTTTCTGGAGGAACACTTTTGGCCTCTCACCCTTAGGCAAATTTTCACTCTCCCAACTCACTTATATGGGGGATCTTCAAATGCTCATAACTCCGGAACCCTAAGTCCTAGAGACTCAAGGGTGGTACCGTTGGACTCGGGGTACACACAAATGGGGGGCTAGGACAAGGTCCCATGTCTCTATCTTTCTCCCCTGAGGATCGGTCAAAGCGGACCCTGGTTAAAACACCAAGCCATGTACACTCTCAACAACCCTAAACACCAACTTCAGCTTGACAAAAAGTACCACAAAAAGACGGGTCCAAACCACTCCTAAGGCTCTGAAACGTGCTCCTAAACACTTTCTGGAGGAACACTTTTGGCCTCTCACCCTTAGGCAAATTTTCACTCTCCCAACTCACTTATATGGGGGAACTTCGAATGCTCATAACTCCGGAACCCTAAGTCCTAGAGACTCAAGGGTGGTACCGTTGGACTCGGGGTACACACAAATGGGGGGATAGGACAAGGTCCCATGTCTCTATCTTGCTCCACTGAGGATCGGTCAAAACTGACCCTGGTTAAAACCCCAAATTTTCACTCTCCCATCTCACTTATATGGGGGATCTTCAAATGCTCATAACTCCGGAACCCTAAGTCCTAGAGACTCAAGGGTGGTACCGTTGGACTCGGGGTACACACAAATAGGGGGTTAGGACAAGGTCCCATGTCTCTATCATTCTCCCCTGAGGATCGGTCAAAGCTGACCCTGGTTAAAACACCAAGCCATGTACACTCTCAACAACCCTAAACACCAACTTCAGCTTGACAAAAAGTACCACAAAAAGAGGGGTCCAAACCACTCCTAAGGCTCTGAAATGTGCTCCTAAACACTTTCTGGAGGAACACTTTTGGCCTCTCACCCTTAGGCAAATTTTCACTCTCCCAACTCACTTATATGGGGGATCTTCAAATGCTCATGACTCCGGAACCCTAAGTCCTAGAGACTCGAGGGTGGTACCGTTGGACTCGGGGTACACACAAATGGGGGGCTAGGACAATGTCCCATGTCTCTATCTTTCTCCCCTGAGGATCGGTCAAAGCTGACCCTGGTTAAAACACCAAGCCATGTACACTCTCAACAACCCTAAACACCACCTTCAGCTTGACAAAAAGTACCACAAAAAGAGGGGTCCAAACCACTCCTAAGGCTCTGAAACGTGCTCCTAAACACTTTCTGGAGGAACACTTTTGGCCTCTCACCCTTAGGCAAATTTTCACTCTCCCAACTCACTTATATGGGGGAACTTCAAATGCTCATAACTCTGGAACCCTAAGTCCTAGAGACTCAAGGGTGGTACCGTTGGACTCGGGGTACACACAAATGGGGGGATAGGACAAGGTCCCATGTCTCTATCTTGCTCCACTGAGGATCGGTCAAAACTGACCCTGGTTAAAACACCAAGCCATGTACACTCTCAACAACCCTAAACACCAACTTCAGCTTGACAAAAAGTACCACAAAAAGAGGGGTCCAAACCACTCCTAAGGCTCTGAAACGTGCTCCTAAACACTTTCTGGAGGAACACTTTTGGCCTCTCACCCTTAGGCAAATTTTCACTCTCCCAACTCACTTATATGGGGGATCTTCGAATGCTCATAACTCCGGAACCCTAAGTCCTAGAGACTCAAGGGCGGTACCGTTGGACTCGGGGTACACACAAATGGGGGGCTAGGACAAGGTCCCATGTCTCTATCTTTCTCCCCTGAGGATCGGTCAAAGCTGACCCTGGTTAAAACACCAAGCCATGTACACTCTCAACAACCCTAAACACCAACTTCAGCTTGACAAAAAGTACCACAAAAAGAGGGGTCCAAACCACTCCTAAGGCTCTGAAACGTGCTCCTAAACACTTTCTGGAGGAAAACTTTTGGCCTCTCACCAGCGGCGGAGCCAGACAATTTTCATAGGGGTGGCCAGACTGAGACCATTGCTTACACAGGGGTGGCTGATTTAATGGTGTTTCTTAGTCACTCACTCACTCACTTATACAGGCAGTGACTGCCATGTAGTAACTGTTTTTTTTCAATAGCAGTGACACGGTGAAACTGTTTCGACTTTCATACTGTTAACAGCCTCAATTAGCAAACTTTGCCATATCTGTTTCAACCCCAGCATAGCCAAGTTATTCATAGCCTACATTAAGACAACAAACATTTCACACATAGTAAATCAAACTTACCTCCAACTTCTGGAAACGGGGAAAAGTCCACTCTTCTTCACTGGAAATGCAAGTAAACAGTGCATAGATAATGAGAGGGGAACCCCAGGTGAACTTCAATAATTACTTCTTCTCCTGCAATTCTGTTGGTAGTTGACATTCAGGTTAAGTGCATTACTGCCACCATCTGTTCTGGTGGAGATCTACTCTTTAGAGGTGCACTTATATGGGGGAACTTCAAATGCTCATAACTCCGGAACCCTAAGTCCTAGAGACTCAAGGGTGGTACCGTTGGACTCGGGGTACACACAAATAGGGGGTTAGGACAAGGTCCCATGTCTCTATCATTCTCCCCTGAGGATCGGTCAAAGCTGACCCTGGTTAAAACACCAAGCCATGTACACTCTCAACAACCCTAAACACCAACTTCAGCTTGACAAAAAGTACCACAAAAAGAGGGGTCCAAACCACTCCTAAGGCTCTGAAATGTGCTCCTAAACACTTTCTGGAGGAACACTTTTGGCCTCTCACCCTTAGGCAAATTTTCACTCTCCCAACTCACTTATATGGGGGATCTTCAAATGCTCATGACTCCGGAACCCTAAGTCCTAGAGACTCGAGGGTGGTACCGTTGGACTCGGGGTACACACAAATGGGGGGCTAGGACAATGTCCCATGTCTCTATCTTTCTCCCCTGAGGATCGGTCAAAGCTGACCCTGGTTAAAACACCAAGCCATGTACACTCTCAACAACCCTAAACACCACCTTCAGCTTGACAAAAAGTACCACAAAAAGAGGGGTCCAAACCACTCCTAAGGCTCTGAAACGTGCTCCTAAACACTTTCTGGAGGAACACTTTTGGCCTCTCACCCTTAGGCAAATTTTCACTCTCCCAACTCACTTATATGGGGGAACTTCAAATGCTCATAACTCCGGAACCCTAAGTCCTAGAGACTCAAGGGTGGTACCGTTGGACTCGGGGTACACACAAATGGGGGGATAGGACAAGGTCCCATGTCTCTATCTTGCTCCACTGAGGATCGGTCAAAACTGACCCTGGTTAAAACACCAAGCCATGTACACTCTCAACAACCCTAAACACCAACTTCAGCTTGACAAAAAGTACCACAAAAAGAGGGGTCCAAACCACTCCTAAGGCTCTGAAACGTGCTCCTAAACACTTTCTGGAGGAACACTTTTGGCCTCTCACCCTTAGGCAAATTTTCACTCTCCCAACTCACTTATATGGGGGAACTTCGAATGCTCATAACTCCGGAACCCTAAGTCCTAGAGACTCAAGGGTGGTACCGTTGGACTCGGGGTACACACAAATGGGGGGATAAGACAAGGTCCCATGTCTCTATCTTTCTCCCCTGAGGATCGGTCAAAGCTGACCCTGGTTAAAACACCAAGCCATGTACACTCTCAACAACCCTAAACACCAACTTCAGCTTGACAAAAAGTACCACAAAAAGAGGGGTCCAAACCACTCCTAAGGCTCTGAAACGTGCTCCTAAACTCTTTCTGGAGGAACACTTTTGGCCTCTCACCCTTAGGCAAATTTTCACTCTCCCAACTCACTTATATGGGGGAACTTCGAATGCTCATAACTCCGGAACCCTAAGTCCTAGAGACTCAAGGGTGGTACCGTTGGACTCGGGGTACACACAAATGGGGGGATAGGACAAGGTCCCATGTCTCTATCTTGCTCCACTGAGGATCGGTCAAAACTGACCCTGGTTAAAACCCCAAATTTTCACTCTCCCATCTCACTTATATGGGGGATCTTCAAATGCTCATAACTCCGGAACCCTAAGTCCTAGAGACTCAAGGGTGGTACCGTTGGACTCGGGGTACACACAAATGGGGGGCTAGGACAAGGTCCCATGTCTCTATCTTTCTCCCCTGAGGATCGGTCAAAGCTGACCCTGGTTAAAACACCAAGCCATGTACACTCTCAACAACCCTAAACACCAACTTCAGCTTGACAAAAAGTACCACAAAAAGAGGGGTCCAAACCACTCCTAAGGCTCTGAAACGTGCTCCTAAACACTTTCTGGAGGAACACTTTTGGCCTCTCACCCTTAGGCAAATTTTCACTCTCCCAACTCACTTATATGGGGGAACTTCGAATGCTCATAACTCCGGAACCCTAAGTCCTAGAGGCTCAAGGGTGGTACCGTTGGACTCGGGGTACACACAAATGGGGGGATAAGACAAGGTCTCATGTCTCTATCTTGCTCCACTGAGGATGGGTCAAAACTGACCCTGGTTAAAACCCCAAATTTTCACTCTCCCAACTCACTTATATGGGGGATCTTCAAATGCTCATAACTCCGGAACCCTAAGTCCTAGAGACTCAAGGGTGGTACCGTTGGACTCGGGGTACACACAAATGGGGGGCTAGGACAAGGTCCCATGTCTCTATCTTTCTCCCCTGAGGATCGGTCAAAGCTGACCCTGGTTAAAACACCAAGCCATGTACACTCTCAACAACCCTAAACACCAACTTCAGCTTGACAAAAAGTACCACAAAAAGAGGGGTCCAAACCACTCCTAAGGCTCTGAAACGTGCTCCTAAACACTTTCTGGAGGAACACTTTTGGCCTCTCACCCTTAGGCAAATTTTCACTCTCCCAACTCACTTATATGGGGGAACTTCGAA
The DNA here is from genome assembly GCF_017976425.1 of Toxotes jaculatrix. NCBI lineage: Eukaryota > Metazoa > Chordata > Actinopteri > Toxotidae > Toxotes > Toxotes jaculatrix. Next base: position 27,326,916 of record NC_054401.1, read on the forward strand.
TGCTCATAACTCCGGAACCCTAAGTCCTAGAGGCTCAAGGGTGGTACCGTTGGACTCGGGGTACACACAAATGGGGGGATAAGACAAGGTCTCATGTCTCTATCTTGCTCCACTGAGGATGGGTCAAAACTGACCCTGGTTAAAACCCCAAATTTTCACTCTCCCAACTCACTTATATGGGGGATCTTCAAATGCTCATAACTCCGGAACCCTAAGTCCTAGAGACTCAAGGGTGGTACCGTTGGACTCGGGGTACACACAAATGGGGGGCTAGGACAAGGTCCCATGTCTCTATCTTTCTCCCCTGAGGATCGGTCAAAGCTGACCCTGGTTAAAACACCAAGCCATGTACACTCTCAACAACCCTAAACACCAACTTCAACTTGACAAAAAGTACCACAAAAAGAGGGGTCCAAACCACTCCTAAGGCTCTGAAACGTGCTCCTAAACACTTTCTGGAGGAACACTTTTGGCCTCTCACCCTTAGGCAAATTTTCACTCTCCCAACTCACTTATATGGGGGATCTTCAAATGCTCATAACTCCGGAACCCTAAGTCCTAGACACTCAAGGGTGATGCCGTTGGACTCGGGGTACACACAAATGGGGGGATAGGACAATGTCCCATGTCTCTATCTTGCTCCACTGAGGATCGGTCAAAACTGACTCTGGTTAAAACCCCAAATTTTCACTCTCCCAACTCACTTATATGGGGGATCTTCAAATGCTCATAACTCCGGAACCCTAAGTCCTAGAGACTCAAGGGTGGTACCGTTGGACTCGGGGTACACACAAATGGGGGGATAGGACAAGGTCCCATGTCTCTATCTTTCTCCCCTGAGGATCGGTCAAAGCTGACCCTGGTTAAAACACCAAGCCATGTACACTCTCAACAACCCTAAACACCAACTTCAGCTTAACAAAAAGTACCACAAAAAGAGGGGTCCAAACCACTCCTAAGGCTCTGAAACGTGCTCCTAAACACTTTCTGGAGGAACACTTTTGGCCTCTCACCCTTAGGCAAATTTTCACTCTCCCAACTCACTTATATGGGGGAACTTCGAATGCTCATAACTCCGGAACCCTAAGTCCTAGAGCAGGGGTGTCAAACCTGTTCCACAAAGGGCCGGTGTGGCTGCAGGTTTTTGTTCCAACCAATCAAGAGCACACAGTTTGACCAATCAACTGTCTGAAGACTGAGATCAGTTGATTAAATGAGTCAAGTCTGGTGTGCTGCTGCTTGGTTGGAACAAAAACCTGCAGCCACACCGGCCCTTTGTGGAACAGGTTTGACACCCCTGTCCTAGAGACTCAAGGGTGGTACTGTTGGACTCGGGGTACACACAAATGGGGGATAGGACAAGGTCCCATGTCTCTATCTTTCTCCCCTGAGGATCGGTCAAAGCTGACCCTGGTTAAAACACCAAGCCATGTACACTCTCAAAAACCCTAAACACCAACTTCAGCTTGACAAAAAGTACCACAAAAAGAGGGGTCCAAACCACTCCTAAGGCTCTGAAACGTGCTCCTGAACACTTTCTGGAGGAAAACTTTTAGCCTCTCACCAGCGGCGGAGCCAGACAATTTTCATAGGGGTGGCCAGACTGAGACCATTGCTTACACAGGGGTGGCTGATTTAATGGTGTTTCTTAGTCACTCACTCACTTATACAGGCAGTGACTGCCATGTAGTAACTGTTTTTTTTTTTCAATAGCAGTGACACAGTGAAACTGTTTCGACTTTCATACTGTTAACAGCCTCAATTAGCAAACTTTGCCATATCTATTTCAACCCCAGCATAGCCAAGTTATTCATAGCCTACATTAAGACAACAAACATTTCACACATAGTAAATCAAACTTACCTCCGACTTCTGGCAACGGGGAAAAGTCCACTCTTCTTCACTGGAAATGCAAGTAAACAGTGCATAGATAATGAGAGGGGAACCCCAGGTGAACTTCAATAATTACTTCTTCTCCTGCAATTCTGTTGGTAGTTGACATTCAGGTTAAGTGCATTACTGCCACCATCTGTTCTGGTGGAGATCTACTCGTTAGAGGTGCACTGTTGAATTGCGTCCCTGTGGGAACACCGATGTACAGAGATGGTTTCGCCAAAAAAGCCGGTAAATCGGTGGTGGGAGGGTGGCCGAAGATCAATCTATGGTGGCCGTGGCCACCCCCTGGCTCCGCCCCTGCCTCTCACACTTAGGCAAATTTTCACTCTCCCAACTCACTTATATGGGGGATCTTCAAATGCTCATAACTCCGGAACCCTAAGTCCTAGAGACTCAAGGGTGGTACCGTTGGACTCGGGGTACACACAAATGGGGGAGTAGGACAAGGTCCCATGTCTCTATCTTTCTCCCCTGAGGATCGGTCAAAGCTGACCCTGGTTAAAACACCAAGCCATGTACACTCTCAACAACCCTAAACACCAACTTCGGCTTGACAAAAAGTACCACAAAAAGAGGGGTCCAAACCACTCCTAAGGCTCTGAAACGTGCTCCTAAACACTTTCTGGAGGTACACTTTTGGCCTCTCAGCCTTAGGCAAATTTTCACTCTCCCAACTCACTTATATGGGGGATCTTCAAATGCTCATAACTCCGGAACCCTAAGTCCTAGAGACTCAAGGGTGGTATCGTTGGACTCGGGGTACACACAAATGGGGGGGGGGGGGGGAGGACAAGGTCCCATGTCTCTATCTTTCTCCCCTGAGGATCGGTCAAAACTGACCCTGGTTAACACTCCAAGCCATGTACACTCTTAACAACAAAAACACCAACTTCAGCTTGAAAAAAATTTTTATGACATTTTGAGGCCATACTATACTGTGACATTTTTTGGCCTATTTTGAAGCCTTACTATACTATGACCGTTTTTACGATATCTTGAGGCCATACTAAAGTATGACTTTTTTGGCCTATTTTGAAGCCTTGCTATGATGTTTTTGGCATATTTTGAGGCCATACTAAAGTATGACTTTTTTAGGATTATTTTGAAGCCTTACTATACTATGACCATTTTTATGACATTTTGAGGCCATACTATACTATGACCTTTTTTTTTTTGCCCATTTTGAGGTCATACTATTTAATTTACTATCAACAATAATGTAAAAATATGTAAAAAATTAATTACTAATGTATTTTGTATTTATATATAAATAATCTTCATTTACTCCACATAAAATTATAAAAATTATAAAATTATAAAAAATACAAAAAATTATTTACTATTCAAATTTTAACAATATTAAACTTTCAGCTTTTTTCTTTTAAACAAACAATTCTCAGGTGCCTGCGCAGGCTGTTTGTGGAGCCGGCTCTATATGAAATTCTTCTCTTGCAGACACTACACTCTGCCTTTGTATTATCAGTATAATTGAAATGGTTCCATATTTTGTTTCTTTCTTTGGTGTCACTCATTTTAACTATACCTTTCTAATGCGTCGATGTTGTCTTTTCATGTAGCCCCTAGCTCTCTATCTCTCTGACCCTCCTGCTCTCCTGTTCATGTGCTACTGCTGCTGCGAGTGTAACTACCGCCCCCCTATTTAGTTATTTTTGTAGTTACAGTGGGATTTTGAATATGAAGAGTAACGTCTAGTGGAAATACAAGGAGTCCTGTGACAACAGGAGCTGTAACAGGAGTAACCCAAGGAACTGTAAAATTAACTTGCTCCTCAACAGCCTATATCAACTTGACTGTGACCTTTGACTGACATAACTTTTTCATGTTAAATAACAGCTTGTTTGTTTTAAACCATGCTGGTTCCATTTTTCCTGACCTTATTTTTCAATGTAGCTGTACTGACAGAAGTACAGCTACATTGTTTTAGACAGAGTCAAAAAAAAATGTGTATCTGTCCTTTAATGTCAGAGGAACATGCTCCAATATGTTTTGCCTGGACACTGTTTAAAATGACAGCACACTGAGAGTGAGCTGCCACAGTCAGTAGGTCAAAAGATCAGTTACAGCTCTGGTTTTCAGAAGCTAATGGCCATTGGTGTACACTGTTCAAATGAATCATAAAATGAACATACACTGCATTCTGTCTCTCTCTGTATCTTCTCCTTTCCATGTGTGCAGCAGTGGACAGCCATGTGAGAAGCACCTGCATGTGATTAGATACACAGACACCAACTTCAACAGTGGAGCCCCTCCTCCCCAGCCTAGAGATCTGGACCCGTCCTGCTCTCTCTTCCAGTGTTATATTACCAAGGAGGGTCAGGTGAGCTCCAGACCCCTGTGGATGTCAGCTGGTGGTGTGGGTGGAGGAACATCAGGAGGCTCCCACAGGAGGCCCAGCAGCAGCCTGGAGGTGGGGGACGGTCTGCTCCTCCAGGAGCTGGAAGTGACAGCTAACAGGACGGAGAAAGAAGCGATCCTGCTGGCCCACTTCAGCATCCCTAACTGTGTGAGCTCTGAGCAGAGCTCAACGGTAGGAGAGGGTGACCTGCTGCTGGGAGAGCCAGAGCTGCCAATCATTCTAGATGGGCGGGACGAGAGTGGCAGGAAACACCAATAACCACAATGATTTCACATAGAGTTGGAGAGCTGCTCATCAGATGGGATAACTTAGCAGACACCATTGGTTTGATTCCAACTTAACATGGATGGATGATGTGTACACTTCCAGACATTAAAATATTCACTGACTGGTCACTAAATACTCTGACCAGCCCACCCATGGAGTCAACAGCATCATCCAGCAACTGCTAAGACCTAAAGACCTAAAAGGAAGGATAAAGGAAGGCAGTCAGTCAGACACAAGGATTCATTTTCATACTGTGCAAAAGCATGTATGGATTTTGGAAAATTGTTGATATCTCTGCTAGAAATGAACAATCTCACCTTTACTATATACTGTAAATGAGGATTGAACAACAGGAAAGTGGCTGGAATGGAAACCGACAGAAAATCAAACTGCAGCCATAAAGAAGTTCCTCTACTGGTTTGAGGTAAATGAGAGAAAATGTACAGTAATAATCCAGCGTTATTGTTGTTCACACCTCTGATAAGTTCTATAAATAGTGGTATTTGATATACTGATCCTAGTAGCATCAACAGCCTGTAACAGGCTAAACTCCTCTATTCTGAATACGTTAATATGCATTCTTTTACTTTACATTTATTTATAATCACCAATAACATTTAGTGCAGTCAGTTCAGCACGTCCCAGACGGCCTGTAATCTCTTCTGTGTACTGCTGTCATGCAGGACCCTGAAATGAAGGACAAACATGATAAATATCTGCCATTTTTATGTGTCATTGGGGTAAAAGTGGAGAAGCTGCAGTTTCTACAAACTTCCTGGTGACCTGATGTCCATCACACCTGTGTCCACATTCAGAAGCTAGCTAAAAATGTTCCTGTTCTCTCAGGCTCATCATTCATGTGTTGTGTGGACCTGCTCTGTTAATGTTTGTGGTTGTCTTATAGTGTATATATATGCTGTGTTTATTTTTCTACACAGTTTTCATTTTGATGCAAAGCACATTGTGTTCACTTGTAATGTGGTGTGTGTACAAACAAATCTACTTTGCTCCGCCTTTGAGCCACAAGCACTATTTCACATTATCTACAGCTTACCTTGCATTGCTCTTCAGCCTTGGCAGCAGCTGTATTAATCTGATAGTTGTACTCTGTACTGCTCATGTGTTTATCATAATTGTATGTTCTCGTTTTAATGAATTATGATGACATAATACCCCAGGGTTGTTTTAGTCCGCTGCTTTTGTTTGGTCCGACATCTCAGTGGAGACCAGTTAATTCATTTAATCTCCTAAATACGCTGCTGCTGAACCACTTTGTGACTAAACACAGGAAAAGAAGACGTTTAGTTCACTGAGATCAAAGAATTTTAAATGACTTATAGGAAATGGCTTGAAGAAATGATTTTTTACCTATTACTGGATCAAGTGTGAAGTTACTTTGTATAGCTTTAGGAAATAGATTGGGTATCAAACTGGTTCCTGATAAAGGAGATTGTTTTGACTGACTGACACTGTCCCCCATGGAGGAATTTCCTAATAAATTCCTGATAATCGTTGTGACCCCTGAGCTTTTAGTCTCACCAGTTCCTCCTGGAGGAACCCGAGACATTCCCAGGACAGAGGTGTAGTCTCTTCTGGTTCTAACCATGGGGTCACCTACTGAATGGATGTGCCCAGAAAACCTCAAAGGGAACAGACCCAGAAGGCATGTCCCATGCCAGACATATGTCCTCTGCTGCAGCAGTAACAGGTGCAACTGTTAAGCACCTTAAAGAAAGATGCAGTTGTTTAATAAATGTTCCCTGTGTCCTAAGTCACTGCACTGATGTTATAAATCCTCTGTGTTCAGATTAAGGGGAATCTGGGGATTAAACTGCTTAGACAGTTTACACTGTCAGAACTGAGGCTCTGAGATTAACTGAATACAATAAAGTATAGTTAGACGACACTTGAAAAAAAAACAAACCTTTATTTTCACTACACCTTAAATAAGTTTCAATAATTTAAATAAAAAAGTAGCTTTTGTATATGTATAAAGACAATCTGGTTTTTTTTTTCCTTACGGAGCCACAGCTTCAAATGTTTCTGCAGCTTGTAGCCTTATGTCTGTTTGTCATGTAAACATGAATTATTGCTAATGTTGAGTCTGCAACTGATGTGGAACAGAAAGAACTGTCCATTGACACTGCCTGTCAAAGGAGAGTCCTTTCACGTGAACCAAGTCTCAGGCTGAGACACTGAGCATTGCTTTTGTTGTCTTTGGCTTCAGTGCACAAGCTTTCACTGGCCTCTACGAGTCAGATCTAACTGAGGGAGGGCTGTGATGGGGGTGGGGGGTCAGGAGTGGGAAACACCACTCCTTGTCTTTGAAGGTGTCTCATGATGTCCAGGATGGAATCGAGCTCCACACGGAAAGCCTCCAGCTCTCTGCTCTTTTCCTGAGCCAGATGCTTCCAGTGCTCCACCTCTGACTGCTGATTAGCCTCCAGCACCTGCCACGACCCACCAATCACCTGCAGGCACAGTTACTGAGGTAAGATGGTGGGGAGTAGGCTTGGTACTTTCAACACCATGTGACATTTCCAGGAGCAAGCGATGAGCAAATCGGTGGATTTAATTTTCATTTGATAAGCAAATGTATGGCAGCTTGTTTGTAAAACACTGTGAAAAACCAGGCAGGTTATGGGAAGCTCTGTGTCATAGCTTGTTGAGTTTCTGTAGAGGAAAAGCTCCAAAACGGCCCCAAAAAGCACCTAAAAAATGACTTTTCATAAAGCAGCAAGCAATTACAGGGTAAAGGTAAAGGTCTGTGGCCTGGGTACCTGCTTCAGCTCCTTCTCTCTGTGCTGGTGTCTGAGCTCCATGTTGAGGATCTTCCTCTCCAGGCCACAAAGGAGTTTCACCTCAGGGCTCTGAGCTTCTTTAGCTTCCTTCAGCTCTTTCAGCAGTCTGGTCAGCTATACACAAGGTGGAAACAGTGACTTCATGTTAAAATGATAAGAAAAAAAAAATACAAATCAAAATAATGAACTTTTCCCTCTTGGATCTAATGAAACATGATAATTCAGTGCAACAGATACACACTTATTTTGAAATAGAGACAGAGCACACATTATCCACTAACTGTAATCTAAATGCTGACCCTCTAACATTGTCCATTGCCATTTCTCCTCCTCTCCTCCATTCCTAGCTGTCCTATCTTCCTCCTTTTCCTCCTTTCACCCAGCCCAGCCATCAGCAGGAGGGTCCCCCCCATATGAGCCAGGTTCTGCTCAAGGTTTCTTCCTGTTAAAAGGGAGTTTTTTCTTGCCACTGTCGCCTTAAGTGCTTGTTCTGAGGTCAGACTCTGGGTCTCTGTAAAGCGCTTTGAGACAATTTTGATTGTGGAAGGAGCTATATAAATAAAATTGAATTGAATTGAAAACCTCAGGAACACCCATATCTGCAAATGCACTGGGTCCAAGTGTGAAGAGGTGTGGAAACACATTGCAGCTTTGAGTTACAGACTAGAAACCAAAATACCAAATGTTTCGAAATATTGATTCTGAACGATCTTTCTACTTTAGACCTCTGTAGAAAAGAATATTCCCAGCTGGTGCTACAGCTGCTAAAATATGCTGCTAATACACTCAAACTCCCCCATTCCCTCCTTTTCTTTTTCTTACTTTACTTTCATTTAAATATGTTGCACATAGTGTTATTTCATAAGCGCATTCTGATGTGTATCTGGTGCTTGGAGTCTATAGATTTTATTTTGCTAGAACATGTTTTTTTTGTGTGTGAACCATCTCCACCTCCTGCTCACCTGCTTCTGCAGAGCGTTCTCTCGGGTCCTGGATATTGCCAGTGCCTCTTTAGTTCCCTGCAGCTCTTTTAGTTGCTCTTGCAAATGTCTCATCATTATCTGCAGGTACATGTAAAGTTTAAAGCAACAGAAACATGTTCAGGATTTCCTGATGTGGAAATGAGCCTGGTTGGTTAGTGATCCTCTGCTGTACCTCCTGAGTGTTGAGCTGATTGGCCTGTTCAGCAACCTTTGAGGACGAGTGCTCCAGGGCGTGGGTGATACGCAGCTGGTCTAACTCCCTGAGGTGCTCGGCCTTCATAGAGGACAGCTGCTCTGCAGATTGCTCCTTCAGCCTAAAAGACCACATTATATCCTGATGTCCACTCACACTGATGCTCTGCAGAAAAAAACATCTACGTGTTCGCACAGAAGCTCATACCTGCAGAGCTCCTTCTTGGCTTGCGCAGCCTCAGCCTTTAACGCCTCCTTCTCCTGCTCACTCTGCAGCTGCAGCAGCTCCAGACGCTGCCTCAGAGCCTCGCTCTCCTGCAGAACCTCAGAGATGTGACTCCCTGTCAAAGGGACACAACATTAAAATGGAATATCCAAATATCTTATATCTCATTCAGCTGTTTAAGTCATCCTGCCTTTCCTTTTTAATGTCAGGGCACAGTATCCATCGAAGCATGTAAAAGCTGACCATATCAAAATGTCCACACCTGCAAAGACAGTGGGCTGGTAGGTCTTCTCATACTGAGCAGCTGGGAAAGTTTCCTCCTCTCCACATGTCTCTCTCGCAGTAGCAGAGCAGGGCGTCTTTGTTGGGCCTGGCTGCCGTTTGGTCTCTGTAGAATGGGTTTCTGCTCGTGAGTTGGGGATGGACAGCATGCTCCTCCTCTCCTTCTGCAGCCTCTCCACGGTGCGGCTCAGCTCCTGAATGGTTCGCGTTTTGGCAGCAAGCTCGTGGTTCAACCGCTCTATCCGAACTCCGAACGCTGCCTCGGTTTGACGCTGGTGTCGGCTTGGACTCGGCTGGACCTGCAGGGGGAGGGGTTTACAATCAGGTTGCACAGGCAGGTAAGATTTGGCTTTTGCTTAATCCGATTCAAGTCAGAAAAAAAGAATATTTATAGTCATATTTCTCTCAACCTTTTCTCTCTAAAGGTTGTGTTTAACAAACCCTTCACTGTCACACCACAGACCAGCCTGTAACAGCGTGCTAGAGCTACTGTAACAGTTTTTATTAATCTACCTTGTTTACGAGCTGCTGCTGAAGAGACTCAACCTGGCTGTGAAGGGCTTTTTCTTTCTCTTGGTGGGTTTCCTTCGCCCGCTGTAGCTCCTCCTCCAGAGTTTGAACCTGTGACATCCACGGCTTTGTCTCAGGTGCTGAGTTTGCTGCTTCAACCTGCTGTTTCTGCTCCAGCTGCTGCTCCAGCTCTGAGATCTGCTGCTCGTAGTGCAGCTACACAAAGCAACACAAAGGCACATCCAGTTACTGGAAGACTCTTAAGGAATTTTTTTTCATTTTTGTGATCTTATTTTATCTCATTTCAGCCACAACACTGAAACACACACACACACACGTATGTATGCATGTATATTTTGTATGATTTGTACATCACAGCTCAGATATTACAATATTGACAAAATGTACCTTCAATCTGTGGAACCGTTGTTCCATGGCCCTCAGACTGTGTTTGGCCTCTTCATCACGGTTCTCCAGCTCCGCTTCCAGACGCTGAATCCTCCGCTCCAGCAGAGTGGTGATGCGGCCGGGCGGAGACGTCTTAGCGGCGTCGGCGCGCTCCTCGCCTCCAGCACTAGCTGCAGCGTAGATAAGAGCAGGCAGGGAGTTTGGGTTTCTGTGTCTTAGTATCTTCTCCAGCTCCTTCACCTGGCAAAGAGAGAAAGACTCTTTAAACTATGAAGAGACATAAACCTGTGAGGGGGGGAGGGGCTTGTTTGTTTGTTTGTTTGTTGTGAGAAACCTGTCTCTCCAGGTCCTGCATCTTCTTTGTTTCCACCGATTTCTCTTTTGTCTTTCGGAGCTGCTCGCTGCTTCTTTTGCCCACCTCCATTTTCAGTTTTTCCACCTGAAATAAGGACGACCTGTTATCTCCAACACAGCACACAAGGTTAGACTGAGGACGTGTAAACTGTCTTTCAGCTCCACATTATAGCTGATACCACAAGGTTTCTGCTCCTTTTACAGCTGGTGATGACAAAACACTACAAAATGCATTTGTGTTCAGCAGGCACTGGACCCACACACACTGTCCCAGCACTCTGGAAAAAAACAAACAAACAAACAAAACCAAAAATACACTGTTTCCCTGCTTGGAGCTCAGATTAATCCAGTGTTGGATCCCAGGCAGTTTGCATCCAAGCAGAGGAGGAGCACTGATGGTGCTGTTAATTCCACCAAACATTACGTCTTGTACAAACTGCAGTGAAGATTATAGAGAGGAAAGAACACCAGTCACTGCAATCACTCTATGAGCCTTTACCTTCTGGGAGATGGTTTAAGGTACCAAAGGCAAATCTTAACCGATACAATAACTCAGCCTCTACTGTATCTGTTTGATGCTGAGCAGGTGTTGGGACAGTGGGTTTTTTTTTTTTTTAGAGCTTCTGCTGAAAACAGCTGCCTGAGAACGGTGAGACTGAACCAGAACAGTAGAGTTGTGGGTCAGACAGTTAAACAATAAACAACGAGAAACCCCTTTAACCTGTTACAGTGTCACACAGCTATTTGAAAAAAATAATTAATCATAACGGAAGTACTTCAGAATGTTCAATCAGCTCCATTCAGGGACTCCAACTGAGTCCTAGACTCATCCTGGGGATAATGAAAGCAAAGAGGATGCACCTGACCATGTTCTCAAATTTTCTAAAAGCACATTTTCACTATGGGTTACTGAGTGTCTACTGATGGGCAGAAATGGCAGTTTTATTCATGTACAATTCAATCTACAACAAAATAAAGTGTTCAAAAAGTTACTTCCTGAAGCCACTGTATTCTTTTTTCCAACCCTACACATAAACACTATGAACTGACGTGATAACCCAGTGAAATGAAGAAAGACTTTGTATACCTTATCCTGAAGGTAAATGAAATGAGAATTAGTATATAAACATCATGTGACTGCGCAGCCTCACCTGCTCTTTGAGCTGGTTTATCTCTGCTGTCGCAGCCTTCAGTCTGCCAGCGTCTCTGTCCAGCAGCTCCTGGTTCTCAGCAAACCACTGCAGCTTCTTCTTCAAGGCCGACACTTCCTCTCTGTGCTTGTCCTCCAATACACGCATCTCAAAGGTCTTATCACCTGGCACATTTAGGATGGATACACGTTGTACAAAGATCACTTATGCACATACAGTAAAAAAAAAAAAAAAAAAAGTCTTATAAAAACTGGGATCTGCTTCTAATCTTTTAACATCCAAGTTTTCAGTGGTCCTTGGATTTAAATTCCACCTCTAGCCCTGTCTTGTATCCAGTCTTACCTGAAGTGGAGATGGCCTTGGCTTTAGCCAGGTCTCTCTCTTTCTTGATCAGCTGCAGGTCTACCTCCAGAGCCTGCTTCTCCTGTTTCAGTCTGTGAATGTCCTCAGACAGCTTAGCCTCATTCCTCTGCACACAGACACATATTTTCATAAGAGATAAGTGATGGGGCTGAAACAGATTGCCATTCAAACAGTAATTCAGTGATAGTGGGACTTACCTGAAATGTATGTACTTGAGCTAACAAGTCTGCAATGCGTTGAGTGTGATCCATCAAACAGATATTTCCCACAGGCCTTGGGGTTTTACGCAGCTGCTCCCTGATAAACAAAAACCATAAAAACATTTAAAAACCACGTGTAAAGTTTCCTAATTGGGCCAGTGTTCATTTTGAATGGAAATTTTTATTTTGTAGACACGTACAAACAATAATGTACCCTGAACCCACCTTGTGAAATCCAGCTCACTCAGCAGCCTCTGGTTTTCCTTAAACATGGCTTCCTCGTTGGCTTTACTCTTTGCCTGCTGAGCCTTCAACTGCGAGTACAGCTTCTCATTCTCCTGTAAATGACCTTAGTTTTACTGTGGTGTAACAGTGCAAACATTAAAAAAAACACAAGAAGAAAAAGAAGAAAACAAAAAACGAAAAAATAGGCAACTACACATCCTGCGATCTTTAGTTTTGGTGTATGTGGTGCTTCAAAGCGGTGTCTTATTCTGCCGGGCTTCGGTTTATCAGGCTGCTTTTTACTTTACTCACACCACTCTTTGATTGGAAAGTTGATATAAATATGATGTGTACCTCTGATACTGTGATGATGGAAGCTCCTCAGCGATCACAAACTCAGCACGGCCTCATTAATCTTACTTTCAGTGTGTGACAATGCTCGAGATCTAGTCAGTAACATGATGAGTGACAGGCCACCATCTGGCTACCATCACTTTGTGGGGAGAGGCATGTTTACTCAGTGGTACGCTACAGAAAATTTTAAATTTCTCTGTTGCTTCTGTCTTTTCATATAATCCCAGACTGACTCAGTGATGTGGAGGCCATATCATCTGCTGCAGGAATTCTTGTTGCTGGAGGCAGGTCTTTGGGTGTATGTTTAGTACTGATCATACACCTCACTGATGGTATTTCATGATGGAATCTAAATGTCTAAAATTTTTTTGCCCTGATCCCTGAACCCTGATCCGTGCTGAGAATTAGTGTAGGAAGCTTCATAAAAGACTTTCAGTCACAAGGTTGTGCTGCAATCATAGTTTTAAGTTATTATCCCAAAAGCAGTATTATGTTCTATTTCTGCCAGTAGGTCCCTCTAAATCCTACACTAGTCCTCTAAGGACAGACATGAGCAGTGAGGACAGTCAGAGTAAGAGAGTTCAGGGAGACAAACCTGCTGGTAACCTTTTATGAGCACCTCCTGTTCTTTCATTTCTTTATCTATCTGTTGGAGTTTTTCCTCTGTTGCAGGGTCTGTGGCCTCGGCCCATCTCCTCCTCTGACTGGTTCCTTCTGCACTTCGTAGCTGAGGAGTAAAAAAAAAAGAAGAAAAAACCAACAACACAGCTTATTCACTACATATTAATGTACCACTGCTACTACAAGGCATGACCGGCCACTTCTGTTGTATCTGATTCAGAGTTCTTCAGCACTGACCATCTGCAAATGTGTCTTTCAACAAGCAGCAGAAGCACAGTGTGCCTGCAAAACACAGCTGAATATAGACACAAAGCTACTATCATATACATATACTATCAGGGCTTTAGTTATAACCTTGTTTACGTTCCTTTCCTTGTTTCCGTGCATTTTTTTATGAGCTTTGTTGAGCTGTTATGTCATGTCAGGTGTGTTTTTCAAACCAAAGTCTGTAACACCCACACTAAAGTGATCACACAAAACATCTCCCTGAGCCTAACTCCAGTCTCAACCATCTGCTGCTCTTTCAGCTTCTACAGTAACTCCAGCTTTGCCTTGGCTGCATGCTTTGGGTCACTACTATATGCTGGAGTCATAAATCACGTCCAGTCTCAGGTCACGTCCACTCTGGAACAGGTATTCTTCAAGGACATTCATCATTCCTTCAAGATAAGCGCAGAAATGGCAATTTTATCCATTTAAAATTCTATTCTATAAATCTACGACACAACAAAGTGGGCAAAAAGTGAAGCTGGATGAATACTTGGCTGAGAGTCTCACAGATGGTTGCGCTTTTAAACGCTGACAAATATTGTGAAAAGGTGGCAACGGCACTACAACCATTCACTGTTGGATATTCACCCTTGGGGGTCCTGCCACCTGAGAATGAGGTGTTCTGAATGTTGATAATTCATAGTCCAACTTACAGCAAATAAAATAATCTACAGCCAACTGCCCCTGCGCTAAATCACACAGTGTGGTAAACACACAATATGTGACACAATATGAATTTCAAAGGAATATTTTTGAAACAAAAGTAGCTGATTCATATTTTGTTTTGAAAGTTTGTGTGTTGTGAATGTTTGTGCACCTTGCTTTGCAGCAGGTAGTTCTGCTGTCTGAGGGAGTCGAGCTCCTCTGCTCCTCCTTTCATCATTTGTATCTCCCTCTCCTTCTGAGCCAGCTGGACTCTCAGCTCCTCCACCAAAGAGCTGCCCTCATCCCTCTGCAAGTCAGACATCAACACCAGTATCAGATGAAGTAACATAATACTGTTACACGATGCAATCGTTCAGAAGGATTCAGTGGCGCAGCAACGTTCACATGATCGTTCGCTGGCATCTCACCTGCAAACACTGACAGTTAGGGCTGAGTGATAAATTTAATTCATCTGATTACTTTGCATTTGCACTTTAAAAACTGAGTTATTCAAATTTATATATACAGGTTACTTTTAATCTGTCATGAATCACGACAGTCTCACAAACTCTGATGAGACTGTCTCCTCGTCACACTCTAAATACTGTGTCCCCACCCTGAAAAACAGAAACAGTGATCCTCCACACCGTCTGCATGGATCACCAAGCAATGAGAATACTAACCTTTGTCCTGATTATGTAAACTTTAAGTTTTTTTTTTAAACCGTTCCAGTGGTGAGTTAGCATTAAATCATGTATGTAGTTATTAAATCTGCACACTGACAATATTTTCGCAGGGATTTCATATTTAAAGTTTAAAGTATTTTCTTACATTGTTCTTCGGAGGACTGTGTGTCAGTCTGGTGTCCTGGTGACTGCTGGTGTCTATCTGCTGCTGGAGGACAGCCACTAAGGACTGAACAGATGCCACCAGCTCACTGCTCGCCTTCACATCTGGCACAGATAATCAGACAAACATGAAAGTCATTCAGTGTCTTTACATTCAAAAAAACACACACACACACACTGACTCCAAAGCTCCACAACTGGCTCCTGCACTACAACGGCACGCAGGGGTTCAGAAATCAAAATCAAACTTCAATGGCGACTGAACATAAATAGGATAAAAAACTTTTTGCATAGCTTTAAGCTAGCATCTGTATCATGGTATAATATATAACAGCATCATCAGTATAAGACAGATCCTCGTCTTGAATTATCAGAGCAGTTTTGGTAACTTGATGATTTGCATGTGAGGGTCAC
Organism: Toxotes jaculatrix; assembly: GCF_017976425.1. Taxonomy (NCBI): domain Eukaryota; kingdom Metazoa; phylum Chordata; class Actinopteri; family Toxotidae; genus Toxotes; species Toxotes jaculatrix. The sequence goes on from NC_054401.1 coordinate 27,342,303, forward strand.
TAATAACCTGTGTAGTCATCTTTGTCTTGGCTCTTCGCGGACTCAGCTTTTGACGGACTCTGTGGAGAACGGGTTTTGGCTGTAGCAGCAGCTCTACTGAGCCCCGATGACTTGGAAGTCGCTGCTGTTCTCCCCTCTATTTTTCTGCCTCTCCTCGGGGCCACCGTGGGCTTCCTCACTGAAGACGTAGAAGGGTGAGAAATGGTGGAGCTACGGAAGGCCTGGGAAAAATGTCCATAATTATTATTAATTAGACATACATTGGTACATATTGGTGCTGGTCCAGCTTCTAAGTATCTAGGCAGCATCTAAGCCTATTTTCAGCCAATGTCACTCTAACATTAGATAAATTTGAACTGTTTATGCTCTACACAATTAGCCTATTCTAAGTAACGGTTAATTTTCTAATATATATATTTATATAATTTTATGTTTCCATAATGTTATCTGCTGAAACGGAGAAGAGTTTGAATTTTGTCCCACCATTTGTTTCCTAACGTTGCCAGCCTCAGAGGACATGTAGGAAGAAGACTTGTAGTGATCCTCCATCAGCCTGTCCACTTCCTCTCTGATGCTCCATGTCAGGTCATGGTTGGGATGGTCTGAGGAGCTGGATGGGTGGCTAGTCGGTTCCTTGGCTCCCTTTATTCCCACGACAGGGTCAGTCTTCCCTGGTCGCTTCACTTGTGACTCTGTCACATCTGGGAAAGTCCTTTCCAAGGAGCAGGATTTTTTCTCTTGGTCATGTTCCACAGCACTGTAAGTAAAACTTGTGTTACTGTTGTAACTTTCTTTTAACTAAATTCAAGTTTGGAGCTGGAAGAAAGGTTTTTTTTTTTTGAGGCACTAGACTCAACAGTCCCAAAACAGTTTGCCCCCAATTCTGAACCCCGAAAACGTTCTTTCTATATGTCTGTCCAGGATGTTGACCTTTTCTTTTGCCTGTGGGTTTAGAGATGGCAACAAGTGCATTTGTCAAACTCCTTTTACAAAGGAAGAGCTTTTGCAAGAAGGAGATATACTAAAGGTCCTGCGGGCCACCCTGAAGAAAAACTGAATATGTGCCCTGAAAGTCTGCTAATGTCACTTGCTAATTAAATACTGAACTTTAGCCAGTGTTTTTAGCTTCTGGTTCTCACTGATCTTAAACTGAAATTATTTCCAAAAAAATCTCATTCACAGACTTCAAACTGTAAAGTCTTGCATACATCTTGGTTGAATTTCAGACTGAGCAGGGCCCTGGGTCCCTTTTTATGTGGACAACTGAGTTATTCAGATTAAAGTGCTGATGATTTGACATGAGTCATGATTTTTATGGTTCTTTAAAGCTGAAAGCTTGAAGGTCAAACCTGCAAAAGTGCAGGCTTGCTGACACCTGCAAGAGTTTGTATGGTACACACAACAAACACAATCCAGACACTGCAAGGAAAAAGACAAAGGCTCAACCAAGTGTATAATGTCCCCAAATCTGAAAATCCACCAGTCTGAGATACTTCATGTGAAAACTGGACCAACCTGTGAATGATCAAAATAATGTTTTGTGATGTAACCGTTTTGAAGAAGTCAAAGATTTAGTACTAACCAGATAGGCTGGAGGGTGAACCCTCTGATATGGTCCCTCTCTGGGTGGATGGGCCTCATCAGCTCCTCTGCAGTGGGTAGATCTAAATACAAACACGTAATGATTATTCCACATAGTTCACTCCGGTCTTTATATGAGACGTGTAAAAACCTGAGTGCAGGGAATGTGGCCTCTTTCTGAAGCTGCCTCCTTCAAAGAATATGGCCCATAATGCTGTGACCTTTGGACATCTGAAAATCTACTATGTTGAACCTGTGCCTTCTCCCCAATTACATGATCATACCAAAACTACAGTGCTGTTAGGGGCTTCCACCCTGGCTTTACGAGATCAAAGGAAGAGTCTGAAATTAACAAGTATATCTATTTTAACTCAAATAACAGTTTAAGTAACAACTAGAAAAAGTAATAATGCTGCAAATGAGGGAGCTGGTGCTTTAACTGGGAAGCAGCTTTTGTAGAGGTCGTGGTCAGTGTCTGACCTGATTCATTGGTAGAAGAAGGATGAAGCGACTGTGTGGCACGTTGAGGAGGGAAGGATGGAGACGCGGATCTGTGGATCCTTCCTTTCTCTTCCACAGATGAATAGTGGTGATTAAAGTCACCTGAATCCTCCACAACATGGATCTGTCTGTAGGCCTCATGAAGAGCCTCCATGTCTGAGCCTCCACTCTGCACATATGAGGGGCCTGTACAGGAAACACATTTAATGCGCTCTATCAAAGACAATCCAAGATGAGACAAAAATGATGCAGTGGGATCACCAAATCGCCCTCGGATCAACATGATAAGAAAGAATCCGATTTTAACCGTTTCTTAAAAATTACATTTACATATAAGTAATCTGTAACAGCAAATATATAAATATGTTTTAAGAGAAACAATATACAACCTAGATTATGTTTTCTTTCAGCTTCTTGGGGGTTATCTGGGTTATTTACATTACCACAGTTCTTTGGGTAGCTAAGTGAGGATTCAAACTCACACCTAAGTGTGTCAGAAAGGGCAGAGACCCTCCCCCTATTAAAATAGCTGACACTACATGCTGACAGTCATTCAAACAATAATTACTGGATGTATGACTGTCACCTCTTCCTGGCTACACACAAGCAAAGAGTGATTATGCAAAGAACCCAAAGGTCTCTTTCACAGCGATCTTTTCATGTCTTTCACTTAAATAATTTTTCCCATAATTTTTACATGCTTCACATGTGTGGCTCTTAGCCCCTCAGGCTTGGATCCATGACAATAAAAATCTGAGCAATTACAGCAGGGTTCCCAGTCCCAGTGGTGTAAAGGGAGCCACGCTGCTCTGCATGGCTCCCTTAGTAACAGGGCTAATAACAGGGCTCCAGCAGATTTGCTAATAAAGACTGATTTCTGTGCATTTGATATATTCACTGTTTTAAATGGAATGCAAATTTCATGTAACATAGCAATCTATTCTACTTCAAGAGTACTCAAGTGCAGTAGTTGTCCATCTGTACCGTGTCAGCCCTGTGACTGACCTTCGTCTCTTACCCAGTGTCAGCTGTGACAGGCTCAAGCTCCACCGCAAAACTCAACTATAAGTGGGTATAGCTAATAGATGGAATGAATGGACTGCAAGACTTCATTATATTGCCTGCTGCCTATTTTATTCTACCTATTATTATACTGAATAACATTATTCTCTTGACACTATTTCTTTTTGTTACCTCTGTCCAGTGATCCTGCTCTGTCCTTCCTTCTGTCCTCTCCATTGGTGTCATCCAAAGAATCATACAGAGAAACTGAGACAAACATTAAGTTCGAGTGACCACTTTCATACTCCATACTCCATTATATGGCTAGCTATAGGTCCACATTAACTTCTTCAAAGAAGTTTAGCTGTGAAGTTCTAATAAAAATAATGTTTATTTATACAGTTAATTTGAACCAATAGTAATGTGACATTTGAATGAGTTTATACACACATTGTTGGTAGTGAGGTCACTATTACTATTATTACCATGATGAATTAACAAGTGTAGTGTAGTGTTTTCTCTTACCTTTGGAAATAATTGGAGAAATCTTAGACTTCTGAAAAACAGATGCAAACCATGTAGAAATCTAGTATGTCAGTTTGTAATGTTTCAAAATAAAACTTGAACTAAAACACTGTTATTTGTTTTCAGAGCTGACCTCTGCTTTCTACCATAGACTGTATAAGACATGGACGTAGCACCCGTGACCCAGTGGGGAGTCGGTTTTGTGACCAAACTATGGGCATTTGAGCTGCGCCATCTTGGATTTGAGTGGGGGTGTACTTTCCATAGTTGGCGAAGAGGCGGTTACGCTACGGGTCAGCCGGGGTCAGAGAACCCGGTCACTTAGCTCGGAGCAACAGAGCTAGCCTAAGGCTAATCAGCTAGGCTAACAAGCTAAGCGGCAGCTTAGACAGAAAAATGAGACGAAATAAAACTGTAGCCTAGTATTCCCGCAATAAATGGACTCCGAGAGCACGGAACACACCGCAGCAGCGTTCCTAACGTTATCCGCTCCGGTCCTCTATCTGTATCAGCAGCGACCATAAATCGGCAATTAAGTCATAAGCCAGCGGCAAAATGTGTACGGTACTAATTAGTGCAAACATTCTGGTAAAATGGTGAGAAATTTACTTACCGAAAAAACTGCAAGTTCAGTACAGTACAGTCCACACTACAACAAGCCATACTGTCACAAAAACCTATCCGAACATTGGCAAACAAACACGGACACTACGGCCCTTGTCAACCGCTGGAGGTAGCCGGAGGCCTCTGGATGTAGCCGCCTAGCCCAGCCGATGCTTTAGCAAAGAGCTAACTGTCACTCAACGTAACCACACCCCAATATTAAGCCTAAATAACACCCCCCCACGGTGTTTACGAGGGGTTTTTCCTGCGTTCAAAATTGCGTGGCGGCCGCTTCCAGCTAATTTTGTGCCGCCCCCAGCCAGAGCGATTGATATCGCTCAACACAGCGTAAAGCTCCAGCTGTGTTGATTGAGCGACTGGTGTCCCTCTGCGGCAGCTACGTATTTTAACTGCAGTTGCAGCGTTGCGCCACTATTGCGGCGCTATATCAACAGCAGTGCACCGGAAAGACCTGAAGCCACTACCGAAGAAGAAACAGATCGACTCGTGTTTTTTCCAGTTTTTTCCGCTAGTTGGTGCTATTGGCGTCCTGATTTTCCCTGGCTGATGGTACAAACAGGTAAATATCGCTTGTTTTTTTGCATCCAAGCATGTCGTGTTTATTTAAAAAAAAGTTTCCTCCGTGTCAGAGTAACGTTTATGATTTTATCACGCTTCATGTCTGTATCAGAATAAATACAAAAATACTTAATGCATGATGAATTTTTGTTTTGTTTAAGGTGAAGACACCTCTGTGCAACAGACTGAAGGAGAGGCACTTGGATGTCTGTTGTAAGGTGGCCATTGATGGACCAGACCAGGAGGACTTGGACTACAAGGAGTGCATGAGGAGGTTCTACAGAATGAAAAAGAGGAGGCTGAAATGTTCTCTGTCTGGTTGCGAGGTGTGTGGATAAAGTGTACTTTCAATTTAAAGTTGGCACCTGATTTGTGTATGTATATAGCTTTAATAAATGAATGCTTTAACGTGATAATAGTCATATTCTTATTGGAACTCTTAACTTAAAGTATGTTGCCTGTAAAAAAAAATTGAATTTACAGAATACATGCCCGTCATGGCGCATGGTCAGGATGGTACCACCTCCGCCTCAATTTGAGCCAGGAAAAACCCTGTTATCAATAGAGACCAAAAACAAAAAATGTACCAGGCTGTAAATATGTTTTTTAGGCTGTAAAGTTAGCTATTTTAACATGGGGGTCAATGGAGAATTGCTCACTTCTGGAGCCAGCCCCCAGCGGCAGCCGAGGAACTGCAGCTTTTTGAACGCGGAAGTGATCCTCACTGCTGAAACCTACAACTCCCCCCTTGCTTTGTACCAATCTAGCCAATATCAGCATGATGAAGTCCAAAGATAAATGTACTTCTATCATGTTAAGTGCTTTCACCAGTTTCATTATAAGGAGACCATCTTTGATAAAGATGGTTTATAATCTCTGTGTCACCGCTGTCTGACTTTTATCATTATACATTCAACAAACCTCCTCCTGTGGCTGTTTCTCCTCATCCTCAAAATCATCACTGTAGTGTGGAGAGCCTGTCAAAGCTGAGAGAGAAACGACCTGATTAAGTCACACAGAGAGACGAGGAGTGGGAAAAAAAAGGTTTCCCAGTGGTTCCCTGCTCTTACCTGGGGAGGTTCTAACGGTCTCTGTCCCTCCGGCCTTCTGTTGACCACCATCACTCTGCTCTGGTGCTTCCTCAGCTTTCCTGGGGGAAGATATCCATCCTCATTACATTACAGTGACAGGGCAAAGTACCAGCCACCACATTAGATACTCCATAAGCAAGCACAGGGTCTGTAACTATGCTATTCCAGTGAAGTTTCAATGTAAACTTTTAGCACATTGGCCAAGGGCTGATGAACTTGTAAAAAGTTAATTCAAGGCATCATTCAAACAGGATTAAAACTACAGAAGGTACGGGGTTATAAAGGATTTATGAATATATTCATGCACCTCATTAATCATACTAATTGCTCCATTTGTATAGCTATTGTAAATTCACACAGGACATTCATAAAATATGCTTAACTTGTACAAAGATTAAGTTATTTAACCAAAGCAAAGAAAAACTGGACAGTTCTATTCAACTCATGATTTCAGTTTTTGTTGTTTAAGTTAAATGAATCAGCAAAGGCATCAATTCTGCAGCACTAGATTTAGATGAAAACACATGTCACATTAACCGGCTCCTTATAAGCTGTAACAGTCACTGACAACCAACACTGAACCTGTAGCACTTTGATTCAGACAGTGGGTTTACTCCACCTTCATCTCTCACACTCTCCACACTCTTGATGTTCTCACTTACATGAAGTCGTTAGCCATCATCTCTTCTACCGCTCTAGATACTGTTCAATAACTCCTAGATTTTGACACTTATAGGTGAGCCCGACCTGAAACTGCATTAATAGTTTGCCTATGGTTCCATGATACCAGGGTGGTGCCCCATAAGTATTAATCTCCATGAATAATTTTATGAATATCAATAATTATCCTTGACAATTATTAATAATCTGTCGATAACCAAACCTGTTCATACCACAAGCACATTGCACAGCAGGCCTGATGGGTGCATAAAGCCATTCATTCTGCTAATCAGCTTCAAAGAGGAAACCGTATACTGTACATTGTGAAAGCAGGCAACATGAAGAATGAACAGAGGAATACAGAAACAAATGTCACATTCAAAATGAATAATCAAGCCTCAATTATGAAGCATGACAGGAAAACAGCTGACTTCTTCCATTGTGTTATTGTCACCCTGACTCCTCTAGATTTATCTTTTAGTGGGTGTAATAACAGACCTAGGCCATTTCCATACCTGAGGTTAGTACCAATGGTGGAACTAGTTGAGTCCAGCTCTCTGTTCAGTTTGGAGTAATCTATAGTTGATAAGGCTCCTGCTTCTAGTCGCGCAAAAAAACTTGCTTTCTCTTCTTCTTCATCTAGAGTTTCCAAGCCCATGCTGGTCATGTTCACTGCTGGTACCATCACTGATTCTGCACACACACACACACACATATCACAAGAGCACAAGTGGAAACACAACTGTGATAGTTCTGAACTGAAAAACTGGCAATCTGCATGAGGATAAATGAGGAATGGAAGGTGCAACGTCTGCTGTGAAAACAGGATATGAACACCAAGCAGAGAGACTGAGACCCATAAGGCCGCTGTGTACGTCCATGACTTGCTATTTGGAATCGTGTTGTAAGGCTCTTACACACAATACTTCTTCTCTCACACACTAGCATCATATTTCTATGCACTGCGGTCTCACCCTCCGTCTCTGTGTTGACGCTGCTGAGAACAACTGCTTCTAGCCCTTTTTCCTTCAAACCAGCGTCTCCTGGATCCTCATCCTCCTCGCGAATAGGGTGAGACTTCCTCAAAGACTTTCTGAAGGACTTCCCCGAACCCAGCAGTCCTAGAGAAAGGTTTTTGTTAGAGGACACGAGGACAGAGGACATGTAGTTATACAACATCAGTTTATCTAACTAAATCGAAGATTATCATCAACAACTACAAATACACAACTTATTTTATTTAAAGGTATCAGCCAATCATGTGGCAGCAGTGCAATGCATGAAATCATGCAACACAGGTCGGGGATTTCAGTTAGTGATCACATCAAACATCAGTATTATGGGTCCACGTTTATGTTGAGATGGCTACAAAATAAGACACTCGTTTTATTTCTAAAGCTCATGGCTCCATGCTGCCACCCAGTGGGCTTTAATAGTCAGTGCTCAACAAAACGGAGCACCACACAGTTGTAGCAGTCGTAATAAGGCACAGGAAGAGCTGTACTACCAATTCTGTGGTACTTCTGTGGATGTTTTTGACTGAACTGAAGATAACTGTCCTGAGCAACTGACTCAGGATCCTTGCAGCTCCTCCTTCATGACATCCAGCTTCGCGCTGCATAAGCCACTTTATCTTTATCATTATCATTATTATTATCATTAGCAAAGCAGTGTAGAAAACATTCAGCTTTAGCTGGTTAAAATGACATCACCAGGTGTACGCCACATCAGCTGTCACTGATTAATGTTAACTCTGTGTGTAACTTAGTGACAGCCCTAAAGTTAAATCTAAACTTTACATTTCTGAACCATAACCTTCAGTATTTGAGTTAAGAGGCTCGTAAAAAAGAAGCTGTGCTATTTCAATGTGTCAGATACATAGACCGTTTACTTAAGTAACCCCAATATAAGTAGAAGAAGAGAAGAAGAAACTAAAACAACTAATCATTCCCATTCTGAGGTTGAAACAAAAGGCCAGAAAACCTCTTAGCATCAATGATTGTGACAAAGTCAACATCTTAACAATTATCAGCATGATTTGTTACAAACAACCAAAAGGTGCCAGCAGCAAGTCAATCCTAAGTGAATACGGCATAAAATCACACTTGTACATTCACCAAATCCAAATAATGGTAACTGCACAGCACCATACCAAACACACATCAGTGTCATTAGAAATGTAGAGGAATGTAGTCTGTAGTAGAACGTGAAATGTCCTGCAGCTCTATCATCAGTCTCCCATTCTGTCTTATTAACAATTAATAAAGAATGATGTCCATCTGCTTGTGGAAGGAATACATTTTAAGTTACATATTAACTCTCAGTTGTTAACTATCTTATATTGAAGCGTACATTCAGACTCCGCTATGTTTTAACCTACACAGATGGTATTGTATTACAGCCCCTGAAAACTCTGCTTCACATTTTTACTAATTCTCCACAATATTAAATATTCATGACTGGATAAGCAACAATCACAGTTAAACAAACATCATTAATTATTAAATTATTTAAAAAACTCAGTTAATCTTCTTGTCGGGACTGTGCGCTCTATTTAAACAGATCTGATGAAATATCAGATTGTGGTTTAAATGTCTCAGGGAGATGAAGGAGGACATGACCATCATCACATTCTTCCAACATCCTGTCCACATCAAACCAGTGAAAAGAGACAAGGAAAAAAAACAAGTAAAGAAATCTCTCATGTGAGTTCTAACTTTGGCAGAAAATAGACAAGCACACTAATTTCAGATAGGGATGCAAACATTACACATTTAGTTAAAAAAAAGGAATTCTAATGCTGGTCTCTCTCTCTGTCAAGATATTACCTAGTGAGCCTTTGGCCTTTATTTTTCACTGAAGACAATAATTAACCAAAATTATAAAGAGAATGTTAAGACAGTTTTGATGTTATGTTAAAGATATCTATGTATTTTGCTGCAGAGAGTAGCAGCAATAGATGAAGCAGATGAACTAATAGATGAAGTTAGCGGGCTAACCAACCAGCCCTGGCCCCTCTCATCTGATAATAACCGCTTTGTATCTCAAGAGGTTTTAGTGATTAACTGTAGTGTCCAGTTTTTGCCTGTCCATGTTGTCCGTCCCCTTTCTCTATGACTGGGTGTAAAACTGTCATTGTCACTCTAACAATAACCACAGAAAACAACCTACCTGTTTCACACACTGCAAGGTAAACCTGTGTGGAAATCATTATCCCCTAATCCATGCAGGTTTGGCAACATGTTAAAGCTGAGGTTAGATTTATTCATGCTATCCATCAACTTGTTTCTTTCAGTAGGGTTGGACACCCCAGCTTTCTGGTAATATGCTGCCCCCCATTTATTTGGAGTATTAATTTGACAGTTGGCCTGTTGGTTCTTACACTTTGCCCCTTTAATTGCAGTTGTAAAATCCTGCAACATATGCACAAAATCCCTCTTAGTTTCCTCCCTGGACTGCAGAGTTTAATCACTGACACATCTGTAGCCACTGACTTTACACAACCTCATTATGAAAAGTGCCAAAGGCGAACATGTCCAGTGTGATCGATTTTATATCACGGAGAGTCCTCTCCTCATTATTACCTCTCCCTGTTCCTCCATCACTGTGTTCATCATCTTGCCACCATGAGACTGCTGGTTTCAGGGCTGATTTCTCATCACTTTTAGCACAGGGCTGCTTCTCAGAGCCGCCCAAATCCACCGAGTCATCTGAAACAGACTGACAGGGAATCAGGTTTAAGTCAGAGAGATGCCCTCAGGATAAGACTGTGCTTTTTACACAATGAAATCCTTTGTCTTCATCTCTGATGTTAAGCACTTTGAAAAGACCATTATTGTGGCATCTCTGATATTTGCCAACATGGTGAAGACAGTATAGCTAGCTGCTGTCCTCTCGGCTCCACAGCTTTGCTCAGCTGCTGCTTAGATTTGGAAACTCAGCTATCAGACAAACAGTGATCTTAAGTAAAGTTCTGCTAATATTTCTTTTTTTAAGGCTTACAGTACTTTTAACTCGTAGGACAGCTGGAGTAGACCATGATCAGGAACACAGTAACCAGTACAGACTGTACCTCTTTTAAGAACAGCTCAAACTGTTCATCCAGCTCTTCCTTGGTCAGTCTGTGAGACATAGTGATGCTGTCCACTTCTTCAATCAGTGGGAACCTACACAACTAAACATAGAGAGAAAAACAAATTGGGGGTAGAAATTACACCTCATGCGTAGCATATCTCGCAATATCTCAACAAATGTTATCAAAGACTTCAAGCATTAAAATACCTAAATGTGTTAGGATGCAAATGTGGTATTACAGTTAAAACATTTTCTTTTTATTGCAGATATTGCTACACAGAGAATTTATATGATGTGATGTGTTTAAATGAAATTATGTTCATGTTAAAACTAAACACATATTAGAATATAAGGTTTATGTTCTAAATTTTTAAATATAAATAGTTTGACAGCTGTAAATCAACACAAAGGTTCAGATAAAAGTTCATTCATGGAAAAAGTAGTTTGACAAAAAAACCTCTTGGTCTACTTACTACCTTTTCTGCAGTGTTCAATCACATCGCATGGTCTTCTCCAACTCCATTGAGTTTCTTCAGTTGTTGTGAATAAGACTCTAAACTGAGCTTCCACATCACACCTGAGTCAGCTCCATGACAACTGACTCAGCAAGATCCACTTGTTGATGAATGGTTTGTGATGTAGCTGAGAGTTCTGGGGAAAATAAACAGAATGAATCTTAAGTTGATTTGTTTTTCTTTGGCAAACATAATAAAGATGATTTTTCATATTGGCCATGAGTTGGACAAGAACATCATAGTGACAGGCTGGGAAAGTCTCTTAAATACAACAGAAACAAATAAATCTATTATGCACTGTCGCAGAAATGCAGTATATATAATCAAACCTGATGTTATAATAATAATTGTGATAAGCAATGGCTACATTTTTGTCTTTCCCTTGTGATACAACTGACACTGTAACCTGCCAAAGCAGGAAAAGTGTTGTCAATACCATTAATAATGATGGTTCATGAGTGAACCACCACTCACAATAAGAGAGCCTGGGAACTGGCTCACCTGAATATAATGCAGCCATGTTAATGTTATTTACTACACCTCTGGGTTTCATGTTATGGTAAGTCAAAATAGTCGCTATGAAAAGCTCCACTTTTTCAAATTATTTAAATGGTTTATTTCCTTAGTTGAAAACACGTACCAAAAGCACTTGATTTGGTGGCGTTTTCCATTCTATCGGGAATCCTACAATGTTCTTAAGCAAGTACAGTCCGCGTACGACGCTTGAATTCACATTTATAAAAGGTGACATTTTACTGAAACAATATGCTGCTCGCTGAAACATCTTATGCCGAATCTTCCATGATAACTTTAAGAGTACTAAAACGAAGGCCCGTGCATAACAACATTGTCAGATTTACGAACAAGGATTAGATTTTAAAATACATTGCAGAGGGAAGGAGACGTTGTCAGCAGGGAGTCAAGACGCAGGATGAAACAGTACCACTTCCGGTCACAATGGTCAAAATAAAGCCGTGCCCAAATTCGTTTACATTCCATAGTAAAACTTAAACCAACTCAGTTTTCATGAATTGGAGCGAATTTAGCCTGGTATAACTTCCATTAATTTCCCTGGGAGACTTCCAATAAAAATAAAATACGAATAACAGTGTAATACCGCGCACCCCATTCATATTTTGAAGAAAGTATTGCCGTAGTTCCGGTGCTTTTCAGGAAAACTGACACATCTAAAAGTAGCTAAGTCGTTCATCTCCTTAGCTAGTAACGTTAGCTGCCTAAAAGAGAACGCTACCTTTTCCCACCGTATGCGGAACAATACATTACGCTTTCATTAGTGTACATGTTTAGCGTACATGTTTAGCATGTGACGCTTTCTCAAGTAGACACTTGTTGAAACTTACCGTGCCTTGCTCTGTTTTTTTTTTGGATTGTTTGGTAGTTGCCGCGACACGCCAAGGGTTGACCAACTTGATTGGCTATAAGAGAATTGCGTCACCAGAAACGGAAGCCTGATTGGTAAAAGTATGTGTATACGTTGTGTGCCGTTTAGACACAGAAATTACATCATTATATTCATAATGAATTACAGTTGCAATGGTATTCTTATGGCGGACTACGTTTTAAGGATTTTGACCACCAGAACCCAAATAAATAACATTTAGATAATTCTACACAACAAAAAGGAACATGCTACACCACATTTTGCCGAAGTGAAATGACTAGAGGATTAATGATGATGAATTAAGTGGCCAGTCGTGGATAATCGCTGATCTCTCACACCAAATGCACGAACAATAATTATACATTGTGGTGCACCAGAAACAACATATGGTAGCAGTCCATGAGCTATGACCAATAAATACTAGCCGACTCTGAATATACCATGATCAGTCATGTTACATGTATTGTAACATGCTCAAATCAGTGATTTGCTGGTAAAAGTATTTCCATGTATTATTGTTATTTTTCAGTGGATCTGAGGGAGTGACTGCAGTTAAAGCCACAGCAGGAGCACTGCTGTTGAAATGACATGTCATATTTTGTCCACTTGGTGGCAGTGCTGAGCTGAAGATCAGTCTCTCTCTCCTCTGTGTCTATCTGGAAGGGCAGTCCTTCACCAGAGATCAGTGGTAATCTAATAAACTCTTCCCTGCTTGCTTTTCTCTCTCTTTCAGAGGTCAGGACGGATCCATATAAACTCTGTTTTCACCTGCCTCCCTATATGGCTCTGTCCCTCATAACCTCACACACCCTAACCACACACACTCCTCCAACACTCACACTGTATGCCAAGGATACAAGAGAGGAAAGAGACATTTTATAAACAGTTCTTTTTTCTGCAAACATAATGCTCTACTGCCACATCAACACATTGCATGGTTATTGTTTTGGAAGTGGAGCTCATAAAGCAATTTAAGGAACAATAAATACATTAAAACAGTGCGTTTGATGGTCATTGTGCCCTGAACACAAAATAAAGACAATAGAAACTGAATGTTTGTGACAGTAGGAAAAGCACAGGTGTATATGATAAAATGGATGATGGCTGAATTCCATTTAGCTCCTCCAGTTTCAGGGTCCTGGTATTGTACAAAGAAGCTTACTTTCGCTCTATCATGGCTTAAGGTATGGTCGCATTGCACTTCCATCCTATGAATATTTGCTCTGCTTCCCATTCCCTTTGGTGGAAAACAGCAAATAGTCACACATTTCCTGTTTTGATGTGATTTCCAGCTGCCTCTTGTGGACTCACAGGTCAGAGTTTACCTTTGTTCCACTTTGACTGAGTCAATGTACTTGTTTGGCCTAGAGAAACACGTCTTTGGAAATGGAAAAGTTTTCATTCTAGTGTGTTTTATCACTATAAATCAGAATCAGAGTCAGAAAGACTTTGTTGCTTTGCTACCACTGCACAACACTTGGAAACGTTTGGAAAGATAAAGTAAATGTGTAAAAAAGTAATTTTTGCTTTTAATATTAAATAGTTATAATAACAATAAATACACAGTAAGTGGATAGTATAATGTAGAAATGCAAAATGTGGAAAAAGTCATATGCAAGGTAGACTCTCCAGGCCTCTTTAGTATTAGCATACAGCAGATCCAGAGTCCTGTCTCCTCTGCTAATGCAGTCCACAAACTGAGTGGAAGTGGGGAGAGTCTTGTTAAGCTGAAGTCCCAAGAGATCATGAAGAAAGCAATGGGGTGCAGAGTCTGGAGTCGAGGTTTGGCAGAGAACATGGAAAATCTGGTGAGGGTTATGTTGGATTGGAGGAACAGATAAACGGAACAAACTTGATTTCGGAATTTTGGAACATTGGACCCAATAATCGGATAAATTCAGCAGAGCAGCAGGAGTGTTGTGCAAGTATTGAACAACAGACTGTATAGATCCAGAACGGTTGTCCTGCATAGTAGTAGGAAAGAGTATCTATGATAGTAACAGTGATGGATTTGAATGTGGAAGAGTATTGTTTTACATGTATAAATGGAAGGGAAGTGAGTGGAAAGAGGCGAGAGGTGGAAGTAGGAGGGGGAACAGTCGTAACAGAAAGAAAAGTCATAGACGTTCAGGAGGATTTGATAATGATGGAAAAGAAAGTGAAGATAATGAAATGGAGGCAGGAGAACTGAATGTAGCAGTCAGTTATGAGGAAGAGGGGAGTGTGAAAAAGATGGATCCACTGAAACTGACTCAAATCATTAGAGCACAGGAAGGAGAGGTGAAACATGCCAGAATTTTAGGAGATGGAAATGTGTTGATTGGGTACCACAGTGAAGGGCAAGGAAGCTGACCAATGCAGGAAAAGTGAAGGTGGTTAGACGAATAATAAAGTGAACAGTCAAGCTAAGAAGCAACATGTATGGGTTAATTCTGCTACTACAGTGGAATGCAAGCAGAATAATAGCTAATGAACAGAACTTTGAGCAATTTATACAGAACTGAAGTGAGAAGCCCGAAATTTTATGTATTCAGGAAACATGGCTGAGGCCTAACCTGGATTTTGTGTTATATCGCTTTGTGGGAATCAAGTGAGATAGGAAAGATGGAGGTGGTGGGTGTGCAATTATTACTGGAGGAGGGATTCTTTATAAAGGACTGGGAAATGAGCAGGAATACGTGGGAGAGGCTGGATGGAAAAAACTGGTGACTGTGACACATGTAAACAGTTACATTTACATAAACTAGAAGACATAGAAGGACTAGACAAAATTAGTATTGGGTGATATAGAGACTCATGCACATAACTCACTATAGAGGAGTGAAACATAGTTATTGATGGGCAGGTAATAGAGGATTTGTTGGATGAAGAGAATTTAGTGTGCTCAAATGAATGGCAGTAAAAGCAGAATAGATAATGCTTCAGGGAAGGAGTCAGTACTTTACAGACCTTACACTGGTGTCAAATAACACACCAATATGTGACTGGGAAGTATACAAAGAAGGAACTATGGGGAGTGACCATTACCCTGTATTATGCAAAATAAATATAAATAATCCACTTACAGCAGGGAGCAGAGGTGGAGAGTAGATATTTGGAAAAAGCAAACTGGGAGAAATTCAAGAAACAAATGACATATTACTATTATAAATAGATAACAGTATGGACATGAAGCTGCATTAATATCAATTCCTAGGAGTTAGGGTAAAGTAAAGGAGAAAGTGGTTCAATGGTGGGATGATAAATGTAAAGAGGTAGTGAGAAACAGAAACTGGGCTTTTAAAGTACTGAAAAGGCCTCATAATTATCAGCATATGATACAATACAAAAAGCCCAGGCAGCAGTAAGGAGGACAATAAGACAAGCAAATTACTAGAGGAAATTTTATGACTCAACAGGGAATATTTCAGTAGTAGAAATATGGAGGATGATTAGAAGGATGAGAGGAGACAGAGGGGGATGAAACTGTCCAGATCTGAATAATGGAAATGAAAAATAATAATAGCTAATAAAGAAAAAGCAAAGTTAATATTCAAGACTTTTGTTATGGTACACAGTTCTGAAAACTTAAGTGAGAAGGCAAGGAGGTGCAAGAAAAAAAAAACCTGAAGTGTTAGAACAGAGGAAATGAGACACGCTGAATGTCTGGGCTGAGCTGCAGAAACGTTCCTTTACAGTAATATAAGCAGGGCGGTGTTGATAAGAGCAGCAAGCCCATCACCTCTCAAATATTATACACATGAGCTGATGTCTATACTGAGCTGGTGTAAAGTGTGTTTCAGTAGCTCAGTAAAATGTTTTCCTGTGGGTGTCTACCAGAGCAACCAATAACTAATAAATGGCATCCGTAACATGTCTTAGAAAGATTCGAGCCTCAGTTGCTGTGTGTTCCTTCACACCCGTCTGGTGTGTTTTTTTTTTTTAACCTTGCCTTTTCAGCCCTTTGCAGTCAACCAATGTGATGATCCTCTTAATATCCTCTAATATTGCATTCCAGAATTGGATAGGACCATCCGTGTTGCATCTGACCATGTTGCTCCATGCTAGGTAGACTGATGAGCACACTCCTTATTTCATATGCATGTCTTATACATGTCTTAACGAAGGTTTTGTCCTCTCCTGCCATGCTGACATTGGGATCACCGTCTCCACCATGAAAACTGGACAGCTTCTCACAAGCTTCATATTCTGATTCATATTCATGTGTAAGATGCTTCATATAGAAATGTCTCTTGCACTTCCATCACAGATAATTGCAGTGACCTTCAGAGAGGTTTAAGTGCACCTTCAGCATTCAGTGTAGCAAGGTATGCTGATGATGGGTGTTTGAACTTTGAACCTCAAAGTTTCAGTCCACTGACTACGTCAGACTACATCCTGGTACATCAGATGGAAAACATCGACTCCTGATCTGTGCCAGGAATGCTGTGAAACTGACAATGAGAAATGTCAGTTTGAATTTGAAAAATGCAAAACCCCTCAGATGTAGTCAAAGATAAAAGTTATTTATTCAAACAAAGTAACAAACAGAAAATCACTCACAGAGGAGGAGGAAGACAAACTAACTGGACAAAGTAACAAACAAAAGATCACCCATTAAGGGGGAAAAAAAAAAAAAAAAAAAAAAAAAAGGCACTAAAACAAAAGTTACAAAACGTGAACACAAAATCACTCTGACGAGGAAAACGACTCAACAAGGAACAAAACCTAACAAGAAACAAAGTGACAAATTAATACAAAACCTGACCTGGGATGCAAAGACGAAAGGCAAGACGAAATCAAGACAAGGCGAAAAAACATGAGCCAAGACCTAGAGACCAAAACATGAGGCAAAGGCATGGGACAAGACATGAGACTAAACATGAGACAAAAAAAACAAAAAAAACAAACTGACATCAGACAAGGGGAAACACAGACTACACACACACTCTCAACAGGTAAGGGGAAACAGGTGAAACCAATTAGGGCGGGGCAGACAATCACAAAAGGAGGGAAACAAGACAAAGACAGGAAATAAAAGAAGACCAGATACACAAGGGCAGTGAATTCAAAGTAAAACAGGAACCCCCAAGACAATATACTTTCCAAAATAAAACTAAACTGAAAATGTCCAAAAGTCCACAAAAGAGTGCCAAAAATAGTCCCCTTAGGGACGAGTCATGACAGTACCCCCCCCCTTAAGGGCCAGATACCAGACGGCCCACAGTCAGACCTGAAACACTATGCAGGGTGGGTGGAGGGGGTCCCGAGGAGGGAGTCAGGGGACAGCAACCAGAGAGCTGGTGAGAGAGGCAGGAGACCTCAGGTGGATGGCCTAGGTGCCAAACCAGGGCAGGACAGGAGACCTCAGGCGGACAGCCTGGAGGTTGAATCAGGGCAGGTGAGGTGACCTCAGGTGGACGACCCAGAGGCCAGACAGAATGGTGAAGACACTGGGGAGGCCGACCAGGAGGCTGGACAAACAGGTGATGGCGTTTGGGAGAATGACCAGACAGGCGAAGCAGCTCAGATGGCCAACCTGCAGGACGACGGAGGCAAAGGTGAGCCACCACTGGAGGTGAGGCTGGAGGGCGACGGGGGTGACGGCGAGTCCCTTCCGGAGATGAGGAGGCAGCTGGCTGGGGAGCAGGTGTCGGCCGGACCGCTGACTGCAGACGTGAGGCACATATCGACCGGCCGGGCGCGTGGAGCAGGTGTCGGCCGGACCGCCGGCTGGACGCGTGAAGCAGGTGTTGAGGAGCAGAAGTGAGCCGGGCCGCTGACAGCACCGCTGACTGGAGGCGGTAAACAGGTGTCAGCCGGGCCGCCGCCTGGAGATGAGGGACTGATGTCGGCCGGACCGCTGACGGGAGACGAGGAATTGATGTCGGCCGGGCCGCCTACCGGAGACGGGAAACAGGTGTCAGTCGGACCGCCGCCTGGAGACAAGGAATTGATGTCGGCCGGACCGCTGGCAGGAGACGTGAAGCAGCTGTCAGCTGGACCGCCGACTGGAGAGAGGGGACAGGGGTCGGCCGGACCGCTGACGGGAGACGAGGAACTGATGTCGGCCGGACCGCCTACCGGAGACGGGAAACAGGTGTCAGCCGGGCCGCCTTGAGACGAGAGACTGATGTCGGGGAAACGCAGACTATATATACACACACACACAACAGGTAAGGGGAAACAGGTGTAACCAATTAGGGCGGGGCAGACAATCACAAAAGGAGGGAAACAAGACAAAGACAGGAAGTAAAAGAAGACCAGATACACAAGGGCAGTGAATTCAAAATAAAACAGGAACCCCCAAGACAATATACTTTCCAAAATAAAACTAAACTGAAAATGTCCAAAAGTCCACAAAAGAGTTCCAAAAATAGCCCCCTTAGGGGCTAGTCATGACAGAAATAGCTAGGTGTGAAGTTGAAAACTGCATAAAGGAGGAATGGAAGAAATGCGGCTGTGAAGTCAGTAATGTCTCCAGCAGACTGAATGGCTGCTGGAGACATTACATTTATACAGGACTGCTCTGGCTGAATAAAAAACTAGCAAAGACGAGACGCAGAAGTCATGAGGCACATCAAAAATCTTACAGTTACACATGTGATACTAAAGGTAAGTAGCTCAGCAGCTTGCCTCGTGCCAGGGCCATTCCCAGATTTTGGGGGGCATGGAGCAGAATCTGACTTGACCCTCACCCTCCACCCACAGCCTACAGATGACGTACAATCTAGATTTCAGCCAGCTTCCCACCATGATGTGGGAAATACATTTCTGTTCATTAAGGGAAATATGAAAAATGTACTCTGGTATCATAATTTGCTGATGTGTGTACTTAACACACAAAAAAAGTTGCTTATGCATGGAGTTTGAAGTGAGACTAACATTTGCTGAACAGTAGCCACTTCAACCACAGCACCCTGAGTTTAGGAAGTGTGAATTCAACTTGTAAGAGGAAGAACGTGTCATTTCTGTTCTTGTTCTTTCTGTTCAATGAAGAGCCAAGAAATATATAACTGTAGAGGTTGGATGTGAAGGGATATGTTCCTGTATTTCAGGTATTCCCATCACCATTACTGAACATTGATAAAAACGTACTGCTCCATGGGGTGATGGATAAGATTAAGATGACCGAAACGATTGAGAGATAAATGGGTGCAAAAATATGTCGCACTAGACAACTAACAATCTGTTTAGACCTCATCAATGTGAAGTTCATTCTATTGATTGATTAGTTCTGTCTGCACCTTTTTCTGTGATGGAAGAAGCTCAGGTCTGGTGAATCCTTTCCATCACTTTCTTCTTGAACAAACCAAATGTAACGTCTGCTGAGAGCGAAAAAAAAAAAGGTAATTGTAGGGAAGCTTTCCTCACTTTCCTCTCTGGAGAGAGATCTCCTCTGTGCTGTCTGCTCTTCCTCTGGGCTGAATGTTTGAAATGACAGCTTACCCGATGGCCACTGAAGAGGATGACATACCCTCAGATATCCCTGTGTGCTATCTCAGCTCTTGTTGTCATGCTGAAAAAAATCTTCCGGATACTGTCACTCAAAGTTTTGCGCTGAGCCCACACAGATAAAGCTTTGCCAAATAGGTCAAATGTTTATTCAATTTAATCCTCACCAATCTGTGCTGTATGTCAAGAGCTGCATCTCGTTTGGAGTTTTATCAAAAGCAGATAAAAAAAATTCTTTCTCATTGTCTCTTTGTGATTCTTATTGATGCTTGCCAGTGCCATATTGGGAAGGGATTGGTTTCATTTCCCAAGGGGAGGGGTGGTGTGATTCAAACCGGTGGAGAAGCGGCACTATTCGCCTGTTGTTTCCACATAATCTTAAGAGGAATTGATCACGTGACCACACATTTTAATAAGAGTCCTTCATGTCATTCAATTGAGTTTTTTGGCAGCAGAAGAAGCTGGAAACACAAGATGCGGCATATTACAACCTTTCAAAGTTGGTAAGGTGTGTTGGCAAACTTTTTTCAGACTTTCCGTCCGTCTGATGAATGTATGTCCAATGTTTACTCTCCTATCAGCTCTGTTTTCCCTGAGATATCTAGCTCCTTAGCTTCTAAATGCTCCATTATGTTCACTAGCTCTAACTCTGTCTTTCTGCTGTTCGGTCCTGTGCAGGTAGTGTACAGTGGGTTTTATCACAGCGTTTTAGCCTTTTAGCGTTTTAGCCTGCTGTGGCTTGAAATGGGCTTTATTATGGGCCCCAGAAAATCAAAACAAAAGCACCATAGAGCTGACCAACTGCAGAGTTGGTCGTAATTGTTTGTGGGTTTGTCACTTTCATTGTTAATACATATTTTTAAAAAATATATATTACTGGTTTAAAATGTTGCAAAATGTTAACTTGTTAAACCTCTGAATTGCTGATGATGCGTCCCTGTCTTATTTAGTTGTTTTCATAAATAGATAACTAGAAACATTTATATTGAACTCATCTTAACTTAGCTTTTTTCTTCAGTATTTCATTTCATATTCATGAGCAGTTATTAGCTAGATAAACAATCATCGTTGTAACTAAACTGCAGATGTGCACAATGTCTCAGTTACCATTGCACAGCATCCTGAAAAACTCTGTGTGTAAATATCTTACTGGGATCACCTTGGTCTCAAGATGCCTCGAGTAGAAATGACTGATGTGATCCCACTCTCTCTCTCCTACAGAGAACACAATCCTACATTCCAGTCATCAACTCCGTGCTGCTGGCAGAGTGGACGTTCTGCCTGTCCTGGTTAGTGCATGTGTGTGTTCCAGCTCTGAGGATCTACATATGTATGCGTTCCGTGTCACATTTACTCCCCAAGTCATACAGAAGGTGTATGGATTGATGTTTGAGAATAGTGAACCCCACTTAGCTCTGTATTTATATTAAAAATTAAATCCAATTTAAATATAAAATTACCACATGAAATATTAAGCGAGGGTGTAAATATTTAATGCAAGCCCTTTACCATAGGCCTGGTATTCATTACCATGCAGAGCTGGATTTTAATGGCCAATTTCCCCCGAGACTGTGTGTGGGTTTCCTCTTTGCGTTACAGCTGCAGTAGGGGACGCTGTTGCTCTGCGGCTCTTTGGTCATTTCACCCAAAAATAAAAACACTATGAAGGAAGGAGGAGATGAACTGAGACTCATGTTTGATAAAATAAAAGAGGTGGTTTTAGTACAGTGATTGTGTGCTTTTGTACCTTATTTTATACCTGTCCAATCATAGGTCAAAATGTCAAGTGTAAGTCTATGCAGCTCCATTGGCTGTGTGCTACGAGAATAACAAATGAGAGAAACTGTATAATGCAGCATGTGTCATCTCAGTGTTGTGAGTGGAAGTTGCTCAGAAAAAATTCCTGTTGTCCATTTAATGCATGCTGGGAAAACTCAAACTACCAAAAGGAAAAAAAAACAGGCCCTTTTAATTAATCTTCTGCACACTGAAGCAAAAAAACCCAAAAATAAGTAAAATAACTTTCTCCAACAGGGGTCAGGCTTACACTACTTCACAAAGATTTTTCAGGCATTTCAGGTGTCAAATTACAGCAGGGAGAGAAAGCAGCTCCTGACTGTTTCTATTTGTTTCTCTCTATGACTGATCCCTTCAACACACAGCCTTGCCCTCTATAGTCTTGTGACATTGCAGTACAAGGGGATTTCCATTTAAACCCCTGGTACTACAGTGGGTACAAATTAGCCTTTATGAAATGTTCCTCAGCTCCAAATGCATTGACTGGAAAAAAAAAAAATATGCAAAGAAACTGAGGATTCCAGACAGAGAAATATAAGAGAGGATGAGACAATATGAAAGCAGAGAAGATAGGGCAAGCTTTGAGTTAAAGAAATTAGCTTTATAGAGTGCCGGGGAGGAGGTGGGCGTGGGGTTAGAGATGCATGGGCACGCAGCTCCTCTGAGGCAAGGCACGGAGGAACATTAATCATTGGTAGACATCTGTTCGTTCTGCTGCTTTACAATTCTGTCAAAGAGCTAGACCCCCATCCTCCCCACCCCCCAAACACACACACACACACACACACACACAGAGACACTCACCCATCTACTCAGAGAAAACCTGTCGTCCGTTAAGCATGGACAGGCAGAGTGAAACTTCAGAGCCACTCTCTGCTGCAAAGAGCCGCCTTCAATTTGATTTCCATTGAAGCCCATTTAAGATGAACAAAACAGGGAAAAGGGTGCAGTGTATAAATCAGTGCTAGTATCTGCATACGGCTGCTTTTGTGGAGCGAGAGTCTGGCATGTTTCAGAACAAACAGCTGTGCATGTGCACACGTCATGAGCTGGCGTACCCCCCTCCACACACACACACACACACACACACACACACACACACACACACACACACACACACACACACACACACACACACACACACACACTATTTTAACCAAGGGAAAGACACACTTTAGTTTAATTTTATTTATTATTGACAGCAGCATTGCACCCTTTCATGAATAGACCTAACTTATATTTAATTGGAGTTTGAAAATCATATATAAGGGTACCTTCTGTTACTTTATAATTTCTGATTTATCATCCTTTTTTTGTGTGTCAGGCTGTTGTGAGGTGGCTTTAATACCTTTTTTTGATCATTGCGCTCATCTTGCATGTTGTATGGTTCCTTAAGTGTCTCCCACACAGACATATACGAGTTGCTCTTCTGTTTGCATTTTTGAAAGAGTAGCGGCTCAATGTATGTTTGCTGCCACCAGTGGTTACCAAGCATCATTTTAAATGGAATTTTGAAGTAGACTTATATTATTAAAATAACTTTGCTGTTCAGTAACCACAGGTTGACAGAAATGATCCAGAACTTTAATCGTGCATGCATGCAACATCTGAAATATGAACAGTAAGGTGAGAAAACACTTTGGGATTTTGAGACACCTTTGGGTCCTGTAACAAAATCAGACATTGTCTCTTTAATGTTCCACATATATCTGCACAGAGCAAAGATGCTGTAAATCTCTTACCTATGAGGATTGCTCCTGCTTGTGCATGGGGCCCTTCGTGAGCCCTGTAATATTTTCAGTGGGAGTATCTGAAATCTGAATTCAACCTGTGAGTGTACAGGGATCCAAATGGTACTCCCCTCCCCCCCTTCCCCACCCCCAGTGGCAACAGAAGAGAGCAGAAGATGAATGAGGCTTTTCTGTAGGTTTTGAGGACTGCAGGCATGAGGGTGCTTTGTCATCATAATATTGAAAGTGAGTTTTGCAAGACTTTGTGCCTTTTGGCCATGAAGGTGTGTGCTGCCTTGTTTCACAACTCATTAGAGTCAACATTTTGATTGACTGCCTGCTATTCAAGCTGATATTGGGGTTCCTTCAAATTTCTAAAGCTCTGTGGAACTTTGATATTGAGAGTTTTTCTGTTTTTGCTGGTACTTTTTGACCTTGACAGTCAGGTAATAACATCTAAAGTAGTACTGAACAACACACTCTTACTTCTCTTACACAACTTCATTATGTTTATTTCCTGTACTTTTCTCATTCATTTCAAAAAAGCTGCAAGCTGTTCTCATCCTCTGATCAGTACAGAGAAAGCAGAGTCATCTTCTGCCAAACTTTTTGGTCTCTCCTTATAATTACTCCTATCCCTCAGTGATTTAGTCATTTCTTTTACTTTGTATTTTAAGATATTTTTGCTCTTGCTAAGCTTGCTTCTGATTGGCCAGGGGGTATGAATTAATTAAGTAATAAATGAGATGAGTTGTCCTGATACAAGAACATGAAGAAAATTTCAGGTTAGAGTGCAAGTAGCAATGATTTACATTTTAAGATCAAACCACAAATCGTTTTGGTGGCTGTTATAAAGCTGTTTTTTTTTTTTGTTTTTTTAAATGGACGCAGACAATTCATTCTGATTGGCTGGATGGTGTACATTATTTATATATAACTGCAGAGATCATGCATAGTGGATCTGTTCAAATTCCTACACTTGCGGTCTATAGCACTTACGTGCATGTTCACTCACTAGCAGAGGCCTGTACAGCAAACCAAGTTCAGCATATCCAGGATATCTTTTGATTATCCAGCTTCACTGAGCTTAACATTGGCCGTCCTGGATCACCTGTATTATGAAGCTATTATGAAGTTACCAACTGGTTCAGTTAACTCTGATTCCGCATGATTCTGCAGCCAAAGAGAAGGAGGAGGAGAGAAGAGAAGAAAAGCAGTTCATATCTGACTGAAATGTTCATTTATAATGATGGTAATGATGATGGAATTTATAATATTTAAGTGTGTGGACAATTTTTCTAAAAGACATGAGAGGGTTTAGTCTCCTTGTAATTCTAAGCTGCAGTGATGGAATCAGAGTAAAAGCATCGACACTGTCAGGATCTGTCAGATTAAAGAATCTTCTACATTAAGCTATAATATTCATTATATTGTTTAGTGTGATAAACTCTCCCTCTGTTTTTTCAGAAGCTCTGTTTTAAAACCATAGTGGACACAAGGAAAGCCTCTTTCTTATTCCTCACTCTATTCTAAACTCTTTTGTCCTTGTTGGGATCCTGTAGAATAATGATGACTCAGTATTCCACTGATAGTCAGATCACTGGTCAGTAGTCGATGTATTGACAGGTTTTGATCTAATCCTCTGAAGTTAACCTGCTCTGGAGTGGGTTAGGTGAGTAGCACAAGTTACCATGGCGATGTAACCTGGTAAGAAGTGAACCCCCGTCGTAACCCTGAGAACCCGGGGTTAAACCCAAAGTTACCCAATGATTTACCCAAATCCTGCTACATAGTACAGGCCTGTGTCTCACATCACACAGTGCACTTAACCCACACTTGATGCACACACCTCCTGATACTGCTTCAAAGTGGTATTCACAACAAAGTGCATCTCACAATTCAATTTGGTGTGCTGCAACACTACAGTTCAGTCAACAGTGATGAACAGACATAAAGAAGTTGAAGTGCTGAAATCAGCAGAAATATTCTTATCCAAACTTTACTTTATAAATAACAAATCACATTGTTTTATCATTTAAAAATTTTAAAAAGGCAGAAAGCTTTCAAAATAATATACCATGTCTCTTTTATTCACAGTGGACCATGACAACAAATTCCACATGTGCGGGTACTGGGACAGAACTGTTGTTCTCATCATTGTTTTAAAGTAATACAACAGGGTGTCCCCATGCTCCATCCTGGCAATAGAGAGCCACACACAAACACACACACACACACCACCACAGACCAAACAGACAAATGGGGACAAATCACACACAAGGCAGGGAACATAAAGGATACAAAAGGGAGAAGGAGGGAAACCCCAACTAGCCCTTAACACATTCACATTCACACACACACACACACACACTGAATAAAAAATAATCCAAAGCATCACATTCTGACACTTATTTTACTGAACTCAAGCCTTAAAAATAAGCTCATCAAAAGAGTCTGGCACATTTTTTTGTGATTACAAAGAAAAGCTTGTCATTCAAGATTGTTTAAAAATGTTTGAAATTCCATCAGGATTTTTTGAAGCGTCACAGAGAGATTTATCATCACAGCTACATCACATTTCTATGCTAACGAGGCCTGTTTGGCTTCGAAGAGAAGCAACAAGTTTGGGGCCAATTATGTATGTTTCTTTTACCTTATAATGACCAGACGCATAGATCGTGTTGATGTGTTTATTGTTCTTGTTGTATTTCACCAAAACTCTGTCCTTGTTACTTAGAAGGTTACTGTTGTTGTAGTCCTTCCTGACTTCATCTGGCAGGTCCTCGGCACGAGGAGAATTGAGGTTTCCGATGGTGTAGTAACTGTATTGTTTATCTGTTATCTCTGGAAGTAGTCTCTCGGGCCCTCGGTTCTTAAACTCATGAAATCCATACTCTCCTTTTGTGGGATCACACAGAGACACATTATTGTTGTCCAGACACTTCTTAACATACCACTTCAGCAACTTGAGTCCATGGCGAGGTGGGGGTCGACCAAACCCACTGTCCCGCAGCTCTTGGTCTGAGTTGAGGGTTTTCAGTTCTTGAGATGAGGTCAGAATGACTGACAACAGCAACGTGAAGAAGAACAAGAGCTGCATCTCTTTGCCACGTCGAGGTTATCTATGAAAAAAGACCAAATGTAATATCCTGCTGAAAAAAATATGCCTCTTTATGTTGTCACAGTCTGACTAAAGTAAAACAAGAACATCTGTATCTTTTCATCGCTTACCTGTTAGTTGCTAATGTCAGGAGCAAATTTGTCTCCAATCGTGTTTGAAATACGCGAAGCCTATGCTTTCTGCTGCAGATGAAAGAGTAGCTTGGTCCTGTGGTTGACTGGGGTCTGCAGGACGTTTGGCTTAAATATCCATGTACGTAATGCTGACAGTTGACAAGTAGAGGTACCAAACCTCAAGTTCTTTGTGTAAAGATAAACTGTCATAGCAAATTATGCATGTATGCAAGTAAAATGTGTCAAGTTTCACGATCACAGGATTTTGAGGTCATTAGCAAGCATTTTAAACTTCTTCTTTCCTTCTGACCTGTGAAAAGCATCAGCAACATGAAACACAGCTCTCAACAATATAGAGTCATTTCATTCATTGTTGATGTAAAATATTCATCAGGGAAACTTTTGTGTGATACCCCAAAAATTGTAAAAGTATTAAAAAAAAAAAAAAAAAAAAAAAAGATCTCTTTAATGGGATTTGTATTTGACAGTCAAATTAATTAATCTGTAAGTAATTAATCTGACTGTGGAGAGTACACAGAGGCAGTTGTGCTGTGAAAATTTCCTCTCTCTCACACACACACACACGCACACGCACACACACACGCACACACACACACACACACACACACACACACTCATCATTCATCATTCATCATTCAAGATTGTTTAAAAATGTAAGCATCACAGAAGGTAGCACAGAGAGATTTAGCATCACAGCTACATCATGTGCTAACAAGGCTTTTTTGGCTTCGAAGAGAATCAACAAGTTTGGGGCCAGTTGGGGTTGTAGTACTTCCTGACTTCATCTGGCAGATGCTAATTTTTCTTCAATTGTGCTTGAAATACGTGAAGCCTATGCTTTCTGCTGCAGATGAAAGAGTAGCTTGGTCCTGTGGTTGACTTTGCTCTGTGTTGTCTGTGTAGAATTAAAGTAGCCTACAGAGGTAAAAGTTTTTTTCACTCTACGTTTGCTATGAAAGAGGAAGTGAGGAAGTTACTGCACAGCTGGGGTCTGCTGTGAGTTTGGTTTAAATTTAGACGTTTAGCCTCAGTTAAGCCTCAGTCTGAAATACCCATGTAGGTAATGCTGACAGCTGGAAAGTACAGGTGTTATCTCAAGTTGCATTTGTAAAGATAAACTATCATAGTGAATTATGCAAGTTGTAGTCAAATGTAGCACTGTGCATTGTATTGTGACAGGAGGACAAGAGAATATCAAGAGTTAACATCACAAAACTGTGGTCATGAGTGAGCATGGTGTCATTTTTAACTTCTTTCTTTCTGACCTGTGAAAAGCATCTGCTCTAACATGAAACACAGCTCTCAACATTATAGAGTCATTTTATCAACAAGATCTTCAGTGGGATTTGTATTTGATAGTTTGTGTTTTCATTCAGGCAGAGCTGATCAGGGTGAGTTTGTGTTTCTCAGGCTAAGTCCAGATTTGTCACATTTCAGGGGCTGTTTCCTTTGAAAGACACAGTCTGTGATGCTGTAGCATTTGGACTGCTGAGGAATAAAAGGCTGAACCTGCACCTCTTCTCCAAATGAGACGTCATCACCAGGTCCTGCTCTGAGCCCCACAGAGGCTGCGTTTGGTATTCACAGCAGAGTTTTAGGGCCTGATGCAAAGTTTGCCACTAAAGGAAAGTGAGAGAGGCACCTGGCCATGGAAGCACGCAGGAGAATCACATGTCTAATGTCTAAAGAGTTTTGATATGCAAGTGTAACAGACCCTAGTCTTTTTGTTCCTTTTTGTTTTTCTGCTGTTCTTTCAGCTCCAGTCTGGGCTGACAGGTTCCAGTGGATCAAGCAGCTGACTGAGGTGCTGAGTGGGCAGAGAGAATTACAACTGACCCACAGACAAGTGAACTGCATGCACAGGTTTATGGGATACTGAAGGCTGGCTGTGTCTTCCAAATGAAAGGAAATTAAAAAAGACTGAACATACAAACAACAATTCTAGAAGAGTAATGAAGTGCTGGTGCTGGAGAGATTGTGACTCCAGGAGGTCAGCATTTCACTTTTGCAGTGAGTGAAACATTTCAACATCTACACCATAGAATGGCACAAATTTTCATCCAAACATAAATGGTTCTCATTAATGGATGAATCCAGATCATTTTGGTGATGCCCTGGCTTTTCCTCTGGCACAACTCATGTGATACATAACTTGGTTTAACAGTGACCTACCCTGCTCACTGTATTTGTACTTGTACAGTTTTCCTGCACAATGAGTGATTATTACCAATGTTTTAGCTGCATTCACACACACACACACACACACACACACACACACACACACACACACACACACACACACACACAGTTGTGCCTCTCAGTCACTGAATAAAAAAATAATCCAAAGCATCACATTCTGACACTTATTTTATTTAAGCTTGACATTCAAGATTGTTTAAAAATGTTTGAAGCATTACAGAGCTCTTAAAGGTAGCACAGAGAGATTTAGCATCACAGCTACATCACATTTCTATGCTAACGAGGCCTGTTTACTTTTGAAGAGAAGCAATAAGTTTGGGGTCAATTTTGTATGTTTCTTGCACCTTATAATGACAAGACACATAGATGTTTTTGATGTGTTTTTTGTTCTTGCTGTATTCCACCAAAACTCTGTCCTTGTTACTTAGAAAGTCACAAGGGTTGTAGCACCGAATGACATAATGTTTGATGCTTAAGTGCCGTCCCTACTATCTACCAAGGGAGTTTACATCTGTGTTTTTGGCCGCGATCTACATCCCTCCGAGAGCCAACTCTGCAGCGGCACTCGGCAAGCTCCACGACGTCATCAGCGCACTAGAGACGGCTCACCCTGACGCTGTCTTTATTGCTGCGGGCGACTTTAATCAGTGCAATTTACGGACTGTATTTCCCAAATACCACCAGCATATAGACATTCCCACCCGTGACAAGAACACTTTGGATCATGTTTACACCAACATAAAGGGTGCATACAGGGCCGCACCCCGCCCCCACTTCGGACACTCGGACCACATCTCTTTGTTCCTGTACCCGGCCTACAGACAAAGACTCAAACAATCGAATCCAGTCACCAAACAGGTTCAGCTCTGGACACCTGAGACTGAGGGCACATTGCAGGACTGTTTTACTGCTACAGACTGGGATGTGTTCAAAGCTGCAGCCACTCTGGAGGACTCTTCTGTCAGTGTACAGGATTATGCTGACTATGTGACTGGGTACATTAGCACTTGTGTGGAGAACATCGTGCCCACCATCCAAGTCAGGAAGTTTCCTAACCAGAAGCCCTGGATAAACAGTCAGGTACGTCACATGCTGCGTGCTCGCTCCACTGCATTTACATCTGGCAATGAGGCTGAGTACAAAGCTGCAAAGTACGGACTGAGAAAGGCCATCACAGCTGCCAAGAGGCAGTACAGAGAGAAGCTGGATGGCTTCTATTCCACTGCCGACTCTGGGCGCATGTGGCAGGGCTTGCAGCACATCACGGACTACAGAAGCAGCACCAGTACCATCAGTGCCACAGACAGCCTGCCTGATGACCTCAATACATTCTACACCCGCTTTGAGACCTCCACCGCCCACACAGAGAGGAGGCCCACAGACTCTCAGACCACTACACCCCCCTCACCCCCACCAGTCGTCTCATCAGCCCAGGTACACAAAGCCCTGAGGAGGATCAACCCCCGCAAGGCGGCAGGACCAGACAACATTCCTGGACGAGCCCTCAGAGCATGTGCCAACGAGCTGACAGACGTTCTCACCTCCATATTCAATCTCTCCCTCAGCCAGAGAACTGTTCCCTCCTGCTTCAAGACCACTACCATTGTCCCCCTCCCCAAGAAGAGCCCCCCCACCTGCCTGAATGACTACAGGCCAGTAGCACTCACTCCAATCATTATGAAGTGCTTTGAGAGAGTGGTGCTGCCCCACATTCAGAGCAGCATCCCGGCCACACTGGACCCCCTGCAGTACGCCTACCGGTCCAACAGGTCCACCTCAGATGCTATCGCCGCAGCACTGCACATCTCCCTCTCACACCTGGAGAATAAGGACTCCTACATCAGGATGCTCTTTATTGACTACAGTTCCGCATTCAACACGGTCATTCCCCACAAGCTCACACACAAACTGTTCTCCCTTGGACTACACCCCTTCATCTGTGACTGGCTCCTGGACTTTCTGACTGGCAGGCCTCAGTCTGTCAGAATAGGGAAAAAGACTTCAGCCAGCATCATCACAAACATCGGCACACCACAGGGCTGTGTCCTCAGTCCCATCCTCTACACCCTGTTCACCCACGACTGTGTGGCCTCTCACAAGGACAACATCATCCTGAAGTTTGCGGACGACACCGCCGTGATAGGACGCATCACTGGCGGGAACGAGGCAGCCTACAGGAGGGAGGTGGCCACTCTGGTGACATGGTGTGAGGACAACAACCTCACCCTCAACACAGACAAGACCAAGGAGATGATAGTGGACATGAGGAAGGAGAGGAGCCCTCATCAGCCACTACTTATCCGGGGTCTGGAAGTGGAGAGGGTGAGCAGCTTTAAATACTTGGGGGTCCACCTCAGCCACGACCTCACCTGGACACTCAACACCACACAGCTGGTGAAGAAAGCTCAGCAGCGGCTGTACTTCCTGAGGAGGCTGAGGAAGTTTGGCATGTCACCAAAGATCCTCAGGAACTTCTACAGCTGCGTTGTTGAGTCCATCTTGACCAGCTGCATCACTGTGTGGTACGGCAGCTCCACTGCCATGGACCGCAAACGCCTGCAGAGAGTGGTGAAGACTGCGTCTAAGATCACCAGGACTCCTCTGCCCTCTCTGCAGAGCATCTACCAGCGCAGAGTCCACAGGAGAGCTGCCTCCATCATCAAGGACCCCACCCACCCACAACAAGGTCTGTTCACTCTCCTCCCTTCAGGCCGGAGGTACAGGAGTGTGAAGTGCAGGACCACCAGACTTAAAAACTCTTTCTTCCCGTCTGCCATCAGACTCCTCAACAGCTGACAGGAGTCTGTAACAACAGGCTGCAACTTTTGCACATACTGACTGTTATTATTTATTACTGTTCTGCACCTTAATAACTGCACACATACTGCACTGTTCACATAACAGTTCTTTTGCACAGTCTTCACTCTCAGCTGAATTTGCACAACAGCTGATTTGTATATATCAGTACAGTTTATATTTTGTGTAACTTTTTTTTTTTTTCACTTATGCTCTTATTAATATTTTGTAAATACTATTATCTATTTTATTTACTTACAACGTTTTGTATGGCATTCTGGGTGAAGAGCAAAGTAAGAATTTCATTGTACAGGGAAACCTGTTTCCTTACTGTGCAAATGACAATAAACCCTTTGAATCTTGAATCTTGAATCATAATGTGGAAAGTCCTCGGATTGAGGAAAATTGAGGTTTCCGATGGTGTAGTAACTGTATTGTTTATCTGTTATCTCTGGAAGTAGTCTCTCGGGCCCTCGGTTCTCAAACTCATGAAATCCATACTCTCCTTTTGTGGGATCACACAGAGCCACCATATTGTTGTCCAGACACTTCTTAACATACCACTTCAGCAACTTGAGTCCATGGCGAGGTGGGGGTTGACCAAACCCACTGTCCCGCAGCTCTTGGTCTGAGTTGAGGGTTTTCAGAGATGAGGTCAGAATGACTGACAACAGCAACGTGAAAAGGAACAAGAGCTGCATCTCCTTCCTGTGTCGAGGTTATCTATGAAGAAAGATCAACTGTAATATTTTGCTGAAAGAAATATGTCTCCTTATGTTGTCACAGTCTGACCAAAGTGAAACCAGAACATTTTCATCTTTTAATTGCTTACCTGTTAGTTGCTAATGTCAGGAGCAAATTTGTCTCCAATCGTGCTTGAAATACGTGAAGCCTATGCTTTTTGCTGCAGATGAAAGAGTAGCTTGGTCTTGTGGTTGACTTTGATCTTTGTTGTCTGTGTAGGATTAAAGCAGACTACCAGAGCTCAAGCAATTTTATATGATAGATTATCATAGCAAATTATGCATGTTCTATTCAAATGTGGCACTATGCTTTGCATTGTAACTGTAACTGGAGGACAAGAGAATATCAAGTAAAATGTGTCAAGTTTCATGATCACAGGATTTTGAGGTCATTAGAAAGCCTTTTTAGCTTCTTTCCTTCTGACCTGTGAAAAGCGTCAGCAACATGAAACACAGCTCTCAACAATATAGAGTCATTTCATTCATTGTTGATGTAAAATATTCATCAGGGAAACTTTTGTGTGATACCCCAAAAATTGTAAAAGTATAAAAGTCAAAAGCCACACAAATGACAGCTCATCAAAACAGTTTGGCACATTTTTTTGTGATAAGCTCGTCATTCAAGATAGTTTAAAAATGTTTGAAATTCCATCAGGATTTTTTGAAGCATCACAGAGCTCTTACAGGTAGGACAGAGAGATTTAGCATCACAGCTACATTACGTTTCTATGCTAATGAGGCCTTTTTGCCTTAGAAGAGAATCAACAAGTTTGGGGCCAGTTGGGGTTGTAGTACTTCCTGACTTCATCTGGCAGATGCTAATTTTTCTCCAATTGTGCTTGAAATACATGAAGCCTATGCTTTCTGCTGCAGATGAAAGAGTAGCTTGGTCCTGTGGTTGACTTTGCTCTGTGCAGTATTAAAGTAGCCTACAGAGGTAAAAGTTATTTTCACTCTACGTTTGCTATGAAAGAGGAAGTGAGGAAGTTACTGCACAGCTGGGGCCTGCTGTGAGTTTGGTTTAAATTTAGACGTTTAGCCTCAGTTAAGCCTCAGTCTGAAATACCCATGTAGGTAATGCTGACAGCTGGAAAGTACAGGTGTTATATCTCAAGTTGCATTTGTAAAGATAAACTATCATAGTGAATTATGCAAGTTGTAGTCAAATGTAGCACTGTGCATTGTATTGTGACAGGAGGACAAGAGAATATCAAGAGTTAACATCACAAAACTGTGGTCATGAGTGAGCATGGTGTCATTTTTAACTTCTTCTTTCTTTCTGAACTGTGAAAAGCATCTGCTCTAATAAAGGAAAGTGAGAGAGGCACCTGGCCATGGAAGCACGCAGGAGAATCACATGTCTAATGTCTAAAGAGTTTTGATATGTAACAGACCCTAGTAGAGTAAAGAAGAGTAATTATTGGTGCTGGAGAGATTATGACTCCAGGAGGTCAACATTTCACTTTTGCAGTGAGTGAAACATTTCAACATCTACACCATAAAATGGCACAAATTTTCATCCAAACATAAATGGTCCTCATTAATAGATGAATCCAGATCATTTTGGTGATGCCCTGGCTTTTCCTCTGGCACAACTCATGTGATACATAACTTGGTTTAACAGTGACCAAGTTAAGAGTAGCTTGGTCCTGTGGTTGACTGGGGTCTGCAGGACGTTTGGCTTAAATGTCCATGTACGTAATGCTGACAGTTGACAAGTAGAGGTACCAAACCTCAAGTTCTTTGTGTAAAGATAAACTGTCATAGCAAATTATGCATGTATGCAAGTAAAATGTGTCAAGTTTCACGATCACAGGATTTTGAGGTCATTAGCAAGCATTTTAAACTTCTTCTTTCCTTCTGACCTGTGAAAAGCATCAGCAACATGAAACACAGCTCTCAACAATATAGAGTCATTTCATTCATTGTTGATGTAAAATATTCATCAGGGAAACTTTTGTGTGATACCCCAAAAATTGTAAAAGTATTAAAAAAAAAAAAAAAAAAAAAGATCTCTTTAATGGGATTTGTATTTGACAGTCAAATTAATTAATCTGTAAGTAATTAATCTGACTGTGGAGAGTACACAGAGGCAGTTGTGCTGTGAAAATTTCCTCTCTCTCACACACACACACACGCACACGCACACACACACGCACACACACACACACACACACACACACACACTCATCATTCATCATTCATCATTCAAGATTGTTTAAAAATGTAAGCATCACAGAAGGTAGCACAGAGAGATTTAGCATCACAGCTACATCATGTGCTAACAAGGCTTTTTTGGCTTCGAAGAGAATCAACAAGTTTGGGGCCAGTTGGGGTTGTAGTACTTCCTGACTTCATCTGGCAGATGCTAATTTTTCTTCAATCGTGCTTGAAATACGTGAAGCCTATGCTTTCTGCTGCAGATGAAAGAGTAGCTTGGTCCTGTGGTTGACTTTGCTCTGTGTTGTCTGTGTAGAATTAAAGTAGCCTACAGAGGTAAAAGTTTTTTTCACTCTACGTTTGCTATGAAAGAGGAAGTGAGGAAGTTACTGCACAGCTGGGGTCTGCTGTGAGTTTGGTTTAAATTTAGACGTTTAGCCTCAGTTAAGCCTCAGTCTGAAATACCCATGTAGGTAATGCTGACAGCTGGAAAGTACAGGTGTTATCTCAAGTTGCATTTGTAAAGATAAACTATCATAGTGAATTATGCAAGTTGTAGTCAAATGTAGCACTGTGCATTGTATTGTGACAGGAGGACAAGAGAATATCAAGAGTTAACATCACAAAACTGTGGTCATGAGTGAGCATGGTGTCATTTTTAACTTCTTTCTTTCTGACCTGTGAAAAGCATCTGCTCTAACATGAAACACAGCTCTCAACATTATAGAGTCATTTTATCAACAAGATCTTCAGTGGGATTTGTATTTGATAGTTTGTGTTTTCATTCAGGCAGAGCTGATCAGGGTGAGTTTGTGTTTCTCAGGCTAAGTCCAGATTTGTCACATTTCAGGGGCTGTTTCCTTTGAAAGACACAGTCTGTGATGCTGTAGCATTTGGACTGCTGAGGAATAAAAGGCTGAACCTGCACCTCTTCTCCAAATGAGACGTCATCACCAGGTCCTGCTCTGAGCCCCACAGAGGCTGTGTTTGGTATTCACAGCAGAGTTTTAGGGCCTGATGCAAAGTTTGCCACTAAAGGAAAGTGAGAGAGGCACCTGGCCATGGAAGCACGCAGGAGAATCACATGTCTAATGTCTAAAGAGTTTTGATATGTAACAGACCCTAGTCTTTTTGTTTTTCTGCTGTTCTTTCAGCTCCAGTCCGGGCTGACAGGTTCCAGTGGATCAAGCAGCTGACTGAGGTGCTGAGTGGGCAGAGAGAATTACAACTGACCCACAGACAAGTGAACGGCATGCACAGGATTATGGGATACTGAAGGCTGGCTGTGTCTTCCACA
Organism: Toxotes jaculatrix; assembly: GCF_017976425.1. Lineage (NCBI taxonomy): Eukaryota > Metazoa > Chordata > Actinopteri > Toxotidae > Toxotes > Toxotes jaculatrix. The sequence continues at coordinate 27,378,247 of NC_054401.1, forward strand.
TTAAAGGAAATTTAAAAAGGCTGAACATACAAACAACAATTATAGAAGAGTAATGAAGTATTGGTGCTGGAGAGATTGTGACTCCAGGAGGTCAACATTTCACTTTTGCAGTGAGTGAAACATTTCAACATCTACACCATACCCTGCCCACTGTATTTGTACTTGTACAGTTTTCCTGCACAATGAGTGATTATTTCCAACATTTTAGCTGCAGTCACTTTTAGTTTTACCTCCAAAAAAGCTTATTTATATAAACATGTCTGATTGTCTGGCTGCTCAGGTTTGTTGTAGCAATGTCACTGTGTTCCCCTAAACCATGAACCATAGTCACATCTTTCAAAATAAGACTCAAGTTGCAATGAGTAGTTAATTTGACTGTGGAGACTACACAGAGACAATTGGGCTGTGGAATTTTCCTCTCTCTCTCTCTCTCTCACACACACACACACAGTTGTGCCTCTCAGTCACTGAATAAGAAATAATCCAAAGCATCACATTCTGACACTTATTATACTGAACTCAAGCCTTAAAAATAAGCTCATCAAAAGAGTCTGGCACATTTTTTGTGATTACAAAGAAAAGCTTGTCATTCAAAATTGTTTAAAAATGTTTTGAAAGCGTCACAGAGCCCTTAAAGGCGTCACAGAGAGATTTAGCATCACAGCTACATCATATTTCTATGCTAACGAGACCTGTTTGGCGTCGAAGAGAAGCAAGAAGTTCGGGGCCAATTATGTATGTTTCTTTTTCCTTATAATGACCGGACGCATAGATCATGTCGATGTGTTTATTGTTCTTGTTGTATTTCACCAAAACTCTGTCCTTGTTACTTAGAGGGTCACTGGGGTTGTAGTCCTTCCTGACATCATATGGCAGGTCCTCGGCATGAGGAGCATGGAGGTTTCCGATGGTGTAGTAACTGTATTGCCGTTTGTCCCTTATGACTGGAAGTAGTCTCTTGGGCCCTCGGTTCTTAAACTCATGAAATCCATACTCTCCTTTTGTGGGATCACACAGAGACACCATATTGTTGTCCAGGCACTTCTTAACATACCACTTCAGCAACTTGAGTCCATGGCGAGGTGGGGGTCGACCAAACCCACTGTCCTGCAGCTCTTGGTCTGAGTTGAGGGTTTTCAGAGATGAGGTCAGAATGACTGACAACAGCAACGTGAAAAGGAACAAGAGCTGCATCTCTTTCCTGTGCCGAGGTTATCTATGAAGAAAGATCAACTGTAATATCTTGCTGAAAAAAAATATGCCTCCACAGAGCCACCATATTGTCGTCCAGGCACTTAACATACTACACAAGCATCGTAATATCTTATTCAAAAACAAGTCCTCCTTATGTTGTCACAGTCTGACCCAAGTGAAACCAGATCATCTGCCTCTTTTCATTGCTTACCTGTTAGTTGCTAATGTCAGGAGCAAAGCTGTCTCCAATCGTGCTTGAAATATGTGAAGCCTATGCTTTCTGCTGCAGATGAAAGAGTAGCTTGGTCCTGTGGTTGACTTTACTCTGTCTTGTCCGTGTAGGATTATAAAGTGGCCTACAGAGGTAAAAGCTATTTTCATTCTGTGTTTGCTATGAAAGGGGAAGTGAGGAAGTTACTGCACAGCTGGGGTCTGCTGTGAGTTTGGTTTAAATTTAGACAAGTAAAGCGTCAGTCTGAAATACCCATGTAGGTAATGCTGACAGCTGGAAAGTACAGGTATTATACCTCTACACGTACAAAAACTGTCAAAGAGTAATGAAGCATTGGTGCTGGGGAGCTTGTGTTTTGAACTTCCACAATACTCATGGTATATAACTGTAACTGTTATGACTTAAATAAGGCATTTTTAAAATATATATTGTGGCACAGCCATTTGGTAACTACACCTACTTTACCACAACTGCTAGAGAACATTTTGGGCTGTAGACTCTTGTTTCCTATGTTTTGTCCATTCTAATGGCCCTCTAATGTCCAGTGAGGCAGGGGTGTCCCTGCCATGGCTGCAACCAGGCACTTGGGGAGAAGGCCGGTCAGTTGAAAGTCCTGAACAGTCCCCCTGATCCTGTGCCTAAATGAGGCACATTGCTACCCCACCCAGTACCGAAGACATATTTGGTCTTCAAACACAGGTTTCCAAGGGCCCCTCAGATGTCATGCAGCTCTTGTGCTTTGAAGATAAATATATTCTGGGTTAGTCTGGGCTGGTTTCATGGGAGCCGGCTTACAAAATAACGGTGTGCTAGTGAGCTATCTTATTGAATAAATTATGATATTAAATTATAGAGACAGAAATGATGAAGCCAACACTATGGAAAAATGTCCCTTAAAACCTTTCTGTGCTCACATGAGTTTTTTTTTTTCCTCAGCAGTGCCATAGACTAAGACAGCCCTCTTACTGTCCCAGTTTGGCTCAGTCCTCTGGTGTGAATGCCTTCCTGATGCTTAAGCGAAGACCATGGATTTCAGCAGCCTGGCCAAATCTGTAGTCTGGGGACCTAAAATCTCAACTGCTTTCAAAATGCATATTAATGAGAGATTTAACTGATTATTCTTATTTTCTAATGTTTATTGGTCGTAAATCTCAAATTAAACAACTGGGCAGACAGATTCTATTACACACTGAAATTTAATAGCACTGCAGCTCATGCGATTTCATGTGAATACTGATAATCCTCCTGGTACAATATGTCTCCAGGCTAAGGTGACCTCTATCTTTTTGTGCATATACAGCAGTTCAAGCTTTAGTATTTATGTTGTTTACTATATGAATAAAATATCTAATCTTTTCACACTATTATCACATTTTCACAGATATGTAATAAATGTGTCACAGGACAGAGGACAGGAAAATATACTGTAGAGGGAGAAAAAAAAAGCAGGTTACAGTAGTTGTACAGTGTGTCCGGCTCTCTGCCTGGAGACTCAGGGTTATCTGATGTTATTCCATCTGAACCTGAACTGTTCCAGTTGTTTGTCTGAGTGTTACACACTTGATTTATCTCAATGGCACAAACAGCAGAGAAGAATAGACAATAGTGTATTAGCTCTGACTATTTTTAGCTAAATACAAATGTAGTACACAAGCTTGTAGGAAGAGAGTCTGGGTCCTGTGTCTTAGCAGTATCAGTGGGTTCCTTCCCCTCTTAATACAACAGATTCTCACATGTACAGATAACTCTGTCAGCCACAACATGTTATTTCAGTATTGGACTGTTTACACCACATCTGAGCAAATGTAAAATCAACAGGGCTATACTGTAGTCTCAACACTTGGTAAGCTGAGCACATGTCAGTCCTCCAGAGGAGATTCCCTTCACTACAACTACAACAACCCCGGAAATTACTTTTACCCACTGGAAGTGATCGTTGTTGTATATTTGCTGTCAGTAATTCTCAAGTCAGAGACGCTGAAAATGAGAAATTAGTAAATTGAGCTACCATTGCAGCCAACAGCCATTCATCAGAGAAGAATTATATTACTTTACTGCTAATGCTTTACATTGTATGTTGTGCTTTGTGAGCTCAACTCATCCATTCATCTTTCAGAATGATCCTATTTATATATAATATGTTCAGTTTTGAAAAAGTTATCAGTCAAAAACGTATTATCAAGCATCAATTTTGCTTGTAGCTAATGAATAAATATGAACTGTCTGTTATAGGTTGTTCACCTCTTGTGATGCAAGTTCTTTCTTTTTTAGCAATATGGGGCCACCATGAAACCACTGTTTATGCTCAGTCAGATTGTCTGACAACAGAAACAGAAACCTAATCAAATGAGAGCAACAGGCTCTAAAACCACTTCAAGGATGAATGCAGCCAAATACAGAGAGGTCCTGGAAGAAACCTGCTCCAAAGTACATACGACCTGAGGCTGAGGTGATGGTTCACCATTCAGCATGACAATGACCTGAAGCACAAGGCCAGGCCAACACTGGAGTGTCTTTAGGACAAGTCTCCTCCCAAAGTCCAGACTTAAAACCCAAAGAGCTATGGAGTGACCTGAAGATGGCAGTTCACAGACATTTCCCTTCCAGTCTTACAGAGCTCGAGAGGATCTGTTTGGAAGAATGGGATAAACTCCCCAAATCCAGGTGCTTGTCGACACTTATCCAAGTAGACTCAATGCTTTAATTGCTTCCAAAGGGGCTTTTTCAAAGTACTGAATTACAGGTCTGAATAGTTGGGTAAGTGAGAGATGTCATTTGACTTTTAATACATTTTCAAAACTTTCGAAATTTATTACAGTCATAGCACTGGTTTCCTTTCAATGGTAACTCAAACTCAAATTTTACAATTAAAAACTCAGGATAAGATATTGGATATTGAACCAATGATACAGAGGCACAAACATGGTAGATGTATAAATTCTCTTTTTCTTTTTGCTCCACCTATTGTTTTTCTTTTGGCATAAAAAAATGGAACGTAAAGCCTGTAGTAGTTTTGTGTGGAAAACACTGTGGAGCCAGAGCCACAAGTCTGAACCCAAAAAAAGAAGAAAGAAAAAAGAAAAAACCATAAAATTCTTTGCCCAGATACAATCAAGTGACTCAGAGATTTCAAACTGTGTATAATTTGTCATGGTTGTGTGAAGATTTGATCTGGTCCAAAACACGTCTAAAGCAGTGCTACCAAGGCCAAAGCACCCGGGGGCGGCACGGTGTGCTTTAAAGGGTATAGCTTTTGGATCATGGTTATGGATATAGTCAATATAAAGCCCCCACAAGGAAAGAACTGCAGTGATGTGTGTGTGTGTGTGTTTGTGTGTATTTGTGTGCGCATGAGAGAAAGAGAGAATTTCACTGTCATTGTCACACTAGGCAGACGTAAGTACATCTGTGCTTTTTGTGCTTCCTTGATGGAGCATCAACAGTGACTGGCAGTAAAACCTTCCCCGTAAGCCAGTCTGACACTTCTATTGAGGAGCTGCCAGGCACCCCGGGGCTCGCTCTACACCTCATCCCTTTTACTGCAGTGTCAGCCTGCTCCCACAGCTGCCTCTGAAATTAACCTCACACTCAATATACACTATATTTTCCCTGCACAAAATGGACCCCCATTAAATCTGCAGCACACGTCAGCCTCAGTAATGAAGCCAAAGAGTTTAATATCACTGCACATGATGAGACCACAATGTGAATGTGTTCCTGCTGTACTCCATCTCTGGAATGGTCTGTGTGGTGGTATGAGATGGTTAACGTCTGTGTTTGTATATGCAGGTCCCAGAAAGCTTTTTCAAATCCTACAGCTACCTGGAACTAGATTTACACCAAAAGCTAAATCAATTGTAAATAAACAAGATGCTGAATCCAGGTAATGTGTGACTGAACAAGGCTAATGCAGGCTGTAAAACAATATGGGCCAAATGCAGAATATGATGCCACAATATTTTTAAACAGCACAAAGCTGTTTTAGAAAGGTAGATATGATGCTTAATATTCTACTGACTTGGTCTGAAGTACTTTAGATAAAGTTTTAAAAGTCCTGCAGACCCACACAGATATTTTCACTTATTACGGATTAGACCTAATTAGACCTCTGGTCAGGCTGAATTTGGGTGGAGCTAACTTTGAAGGAGAATGCAGTGTCACAGAACTCAATAGACCAATGACACTGATACTATGGTAAATTGTCTCCGCCTAAAAGGTGTAGTAAAAGATACAGAACCATAAGAACATGTAGCCTACTGAGAAAAGACTTTTATGGTGTCCTAATGAAACATGTTTAGCAGATAAATTATCATCATTTAATTTTCACAAAATGTAATAAATATAATCGATACATAAAAAAAGAATCAAACCTAACCTACACCCAGTGTAAAATGGTGACCTCCTGTCAACTGAGGAGGTGCCTCTTGCGGAGGTCTGCCATTTTGGCTTTTTTTTTTTTTTTTTAATTATTATTTCCTAAGACTTCCTAAATTGCTAGGAAGTGTTAAAGGGCCTGAAAACACAATTTTCTTGGCTTCTTTATATTACTGCCGAATTTGGTTATTTCACTGAACCTATTTCTGTCTCTGTGTTTCTATCTGTGCTCTTCTCACTAGTTTGAAATGGGCAGTGCTCAGTTGCAAAAATCTGATCTCATGATGATGATTATGATGTGCTTTTGTAAAGTCAAATCTGACCACACAACACATGCACAGTCCTGCTGAAGGTGATTAGCTGGTTCTCAGAGTCTTAAACTCTTAAGAGGATATATCAAAGAATATATGTTTTTAATTTAAATTGTTGCTCATTTAGTCATGAAAATTTAATGTTAATGAAAATATTCATTACTAAATAAGCAACAACTACAATTAGTCATTAGTCATGAATATTCTCACGAATATTTAATGTTATTGAGAATAATTGAATTAAAGATTTGAAACCAGGCTTTCACTGCTCTAAACATCTTGAACATACCTTGGATGTTCACCAAATCCTAAAGTGGTTTGATGTTTGCAGTGTCTATAAAGTGCAGAACTGTACAAAGCTTTTAGGCACTACAGGTGAAGTAGGAGTCAGAATTCATTCATTCATTTTCTACCGCTTAATCCATCAGGGTCGCGGGGGAGTTGGAGCCTATCCCAGCTGACTATGGGCGAGAGGCGGGGTACACCCTGGACTGGTCGCCAGTCAATCGCAGGGCTGACACACAAAGACAGACAACCACACACACACACTCACACCTACGGGCAATTTAGAGTAGCCAGTTAACCTAACCCATGCATGTTTTTGGGATTGTGGGAGGAAGAGTACCCGGAGAGACAGGGAGAAGAGGGAGAACATGCAAACTCCACACAGAAGAGCCCAGACCGAGGTTCGAACCTGGAACCCTCTTGCTGTGAGGCGGAAGTGCTAACCACTGCATCACCGTGTCGCCCAGGAGTCAGAATTTATGCCTCAATATTTTTTTTTGTTTTTAATTCATGAATGAACTTAAGCAGTAAATGGGAAAAAAAAAATCTAAATCAAATCAATATTTGGTATGACCACCCTTTAAAACCAGTTCTATGTATATCAGTACCCTTTACAGTGTTATCACCAAAGTCCCACCAAAAGTCAAGCCATAAATTTATGATGGGGCGCTGCCATTTCATATGTGAGCTGTGTTCTATATCTATTTTGCTCTATTTTTTTTTATGTCTTTTTTCTTTAAATATGGTCAGAGCCCAATATGCTGCCAAACCCAACCGATGCTCACACCTTTAAATAGAAAGATATTCCCGTCACCAGTGTCAGTATGCGTTCTCCGCTCTCCTTCATGATGATACTGCTTGGCTGTCTCTCTGTGTGATGTACCTGTCCATTTGCTTAAAGCTCTGACCGACTGATCTCAGCTCTCTAAAGCACACTGTGCTTTGATCACATGTATTAGAGCTGAAGATTCAGCCCTCGACAGCCCATTTGTTTCTCTAAGCTGAGGATGACACTCAGAGGAGAAAAACACACAAAGGCGGGGAGAATAAAAAGATGAGGCAGTGGAGGTGCGACAAGTTTAACTTTTATAGATGTTCTGCATTGTGAGACTGTGTGTGTGATCTTTTAGACTTTCAAATGTACTTCGCTCCACATATTTTAGGGCTGTCATCAGTCATTCTGTCACATCATCTATCTGTGAACACCAGACCAAAACCACAGAATCCACTGGGAAGAGGTTAAAGGTCATTGACCTGGGGTCATTGAAGGACCAGAGAAATCACTTCAGAAACCAGAGACTTTCCTGATCTTTGAACAGAGGCTGCAGTTACCATCTCACCCTGGCTGTCATTTGGCCGGCGTTTCACACCTAGGTAACATGATAACAACTGAACCATCTCCATGACAACAGAACCAACACCATCTGCTGAGAAAGCCACAAGATGTGACTGAAACATCTTGAAATTTCTTGTAAGCAGACCTTGTGCTAATATTGTTTTGCAAAAATATGTGACCTCGTCAGAATGTCAGGAAACTGCAGAGGTTTGCTGTGTCTGAGCTTGTGATCATCACTGAGAGTTAAAGGTGATACCAACAAAGATGATCTAACATGGAGTGGCAGCGATAGGAAATTACCAAAGCAAATATATCACCTCCATAATTTTCTATTTTTCCACCTCTCTTTTTCATACACCTCCACTGTACTACCAGATGTTTGTCAGATGTTAGCTAGTGAGTGTCCCCTTGATTTAATATGGAATTAGGTTAGGTAGCTGTTTCTTTGCTTCTGTCCATCATGTTGTTGTTGGACCAAGAGTTTGTTGTGGTTGGACAGTTGTCTCCCTCATTCCTAGTGTGTCTGCTGTCTTCCTCTCCCTTCTATTTCTTGTTTGTCCCCAGCTTGTCTTTCTGTGTGTGTGTGTGTGTGTGTGTGTGTTGGCCTGAGCATGGTGTCCTAGTTTCGCCAATTCGCCAGCACACCTGCCATCAATCACCTCATCAACGCTGCCTGAAGACAGCTGCATAAACACCCGATTCCTCACTCCACTTCTTGCCAGACAGTTCTGCAAGGTACAGTGATAACACACCCGGCCGCCTTCCTAGTAAGCTTTTTTCCCCTCGTTTGTTACTTTTTCCATGCTGACTTGTGTCTACCTGTGCCTTAGGTCCACAATCCCTGGTTTACCTGCCCACTCGCCACGCCCAGTGCCTAGCCTGCCTCCATCATCTCTAAGATAATCTACTTCGCCTGTTCTGCTCAACATTCAGTTGAGTACCACTTTGAAATAGTATATAACTGCTACAGCCAAAACAGAAGTGAGAGTGGGTGTAGTACTATTGTTAAGCAATGTAACTTTAAATCATTTTATACATCTTAAACTACAATCACTGTCAGTGTCGCTACTGTAAACTCCACACACTTCGAGCACAATTATGGTTTTCCTTTATGGATGTATGTACCCTGGAAAGAAGTGCTTTACAGAGCTGCCTATGGAGACACACACAGACTTCCATCAGTATAGTCTGATTGCTGATGTCAATCCTATTTCACGCAATGTAACAGCACATACACATCGCCAGCGGGTGCCGCCCTCAGTCTGTCTGGATGATTAGCTGTGCATTAACTAGGTAATTTATGTATGAGGGCACTTATTATGACCTGAGCCTCTTACCACAGATTGCCATGCCACATCTCATTTATTGTGAGCGGCTAGTGGAGTCCCCGCAGAACAGCCGTTCCATAGGCTGAGAAAACAGAGCTCAAACACAACGATTGCATCTCTCAAACAAATAAAGCCGTAATGAAGAGTGTTAGCAGAAAAAAAGGAATGCAGGGGAAACAATAAGTGACATTTACTCCTGTAACCTCTTTCCATCTGTGCCGAGTGTATGAGGGCATAATGAAAAATACAGTTTCAATTTAAGATCCATTTCTCATTTCATCATGGGCACTGTGTCAGATGTGCGAAATTAAGTTATGACAAAGAAAACATTCTGTTGGACAGAAGAGGCTTTAAGTTATGCAAATACGTCTCAGAGTTGTTCCCGAAACGACAGAGAGACCAGAATAACAAAAATGTCTTAAAGGTTGTGAAAAACTTGAAGGGCAGATACAAAGAACCACAGAAATCAAAGTATGAGGAATTTAAAGTATGAAGAATAATACACAGCAATGACATCTTTGTTCATTCATTTTTCACAAAGGCATTCATCAATTTGAAAGGTCAGCAAGTCCATTTAATAAGCACTTTCAGTCAGTTTTGAATTATTCTGGGACCAAGGAACAAGACTGTCTGCTATCTGTGTCCTTTTTAGCCAAGACAGCCGCCTTGTGATTCACCACTAAAACTGATGGTAATGTGAGTGACCCCAAAACTGACAGCTCATTTGGATCAGCACCTTTAAAGCATTATCTGTAAAGTGAAACACGCAGAGAACCTTCGCCCCTCAACTCCATTGAGCATTTTAGCACCTTTCAGCTTATAGTTTTTGTTTTATGGCTGCAACCTTACTGCGTGGTTCAGCACTTTTACTGTCACCCTCATTTTCATTTTCAATCAAAAAAACTCATACCCAAACCATACACCACCTGCCCAGCACCAAAAAGAAGACAGCTAGCAACGAGCTAGTCTAGCATTTGTGAACTGAAGTATTTTTCTCGGGAGGAAGTGGAGATGAAAACAGGCTTAAAAGGACAGTGAATAATGCATGAATATGACATACATCAGAATTCCAGTAACACTGCTCCATGTCTCTGATGCATGTGCAAACAGGCAATAGTTTGCTAACACATTAGCCATATCAACTTTTAAACACACAATATGTCAGACCTGTTCACTTTTCACTGACTGATTATTTCTTATCAAGCCATATGGCATATGTATATGTCTGTTACGACATTCTTTGTATGCCTTTTGGAAGTTGGTGTGGATGTGGTACGGGTTTTGAGGCCTTACTTTGGCATCACTATTCACATCCATTTGACCCTCATTTCCAAAACTGTAAGTAGGCTACTGACTAAAAGCAAACCTATGTAACTAAGAAGAAAGAACACATCCTTCCACTTTCAAATGAAAAGTTGAATTCATTGATTTAAAACCCTTATGGGTTCTTCTGCTACAGCTACGGTGAATCTGGTATGGAAAGAGGGAGATTCATAGACTTAAAGTTGGAAAATCTTATCTCCATACAAACTCTGGACTGTACAGGTAAATTTCTTGCTGTTACTATTGGGGCACTGTCATTTTGGAAACAGGTTTTGCCCATGACTCAAGAGACTTTCAAAATGGAAAACCTTATCAGTTAAAAAAACCTGGAGAATTAATACTGAATCCAATAATTGTGTAGTGTGCGCTTTACAGTATCTGTGCTTTTGTTGGTTTTAGATAGACATCAGTCAAAAATTGTGGTTCCATGTGGTTTGAGTTTTACACCTTATGGACTGAGGACGTTTTTGGAAAGTGAGGACATCACGGCCTCACTTTCTGGCACACCAGTTATGTGTGTGTGTCTCTGTCATGACGGCTCAGTAAGTGATGGGGAGGTATCTGGCTGGAGGGTTGCCAGCTCTGTTGATTCTATTGCTAAAACCTATGTGAAAAAAATGAGAGCAGGAACTGATTGGACTGGGCGAGTCCTGGCCATAAAAGGAGAAATGAAGACTAATGGGTGTATGATTGGCCGGGGAGATGGGACACAAATGAGAGACTGTTGGAGAGGGTGGCGGCTGGGACAATGACTAATGACAGCTCCATCACACAATCAGGACATCCACCAACTGAGAGGATCATTGGCCTTTTGGTCTGGATAGCAGGCTTATTGACCACACTCCCATTCAATATCACACACACACACACACGGCAGATGGACACAGCATGAAGGAGAGACCAAACACATGCACATTACACTCATCATTTCAATAATGTCTTTTATATATGACTATTTGTCACTTCTTAAAGTTATCATTAAGATCATTACCAGATAAATGAACCACTCTCTTCTACTCTATCATCTCTATCATTTTATAGCAGCCCTGTAAAAAAAAAAAAAAGGCTGGGATACTGCATCCTAAACAAATGAGATGGACTCACCATACAGGGAACAGACTGTGTGAAAATCACTGTTCTTGCTTTTTTTTCCATCAAATGTGTCAGTAAGATGTAGAGGAAGATACAATAAGATGTACTGGATTCAAAAAAAAATACAGGATGCCCCCACATAGGGCTTTGTGTGTCAGCACCAGCTGTACACCCTTTGCAGTAGTTTCACCAGGTATTATTCCAAAAAAGGACAATTGGTAAGTACTGTCTATCAAAATGTACAATGAAGCTGCTGCGTGTAATTTGCTGTGTTATGTACAGGAAGGGTATTTAAAATATGTGAGTATTAAGGTGTCACTGGGGCCCTACAGGTCATTTTTGCCTAGGGTAGTTGCCATGACAGCTGTCAGGTGAGCACAAATTCAAACTGCACACAAAAGCAGTTGCATGGATACATCGTTTAGATTTTAGTTTGATTTACACTGGACATATTTGACTAGATGACTGCCATTTCCAGGATGAACACAATCATACATATTTTGTGTTTTCATAATGCACACAGCACACAATGTAATCTGACTGTCATGGCAGACATTTAGCTGCTCATGTTTGTTTCACAGCTTTAAAGACACTTCCTGTTTTACTAAAATCAGAAAGCAGACAGGTGTGTTCGTATGGAACTGATTGAGATGCTCTGCTCTCTCTATTTCATCTCAGGCTTTTTCATTCAGTGTTCCACAGACCTCTCTCTCAAAGAGAGCCATCTGAATGTGCAAAGCTTGTAATGCTCTCTGATTAATTGGCTGGGCTTTTCCAGCACTTTGGCCTGATAGCAGCAGTGGGAGCTCAGTAATGGCAGTGTCATTTTCATGCTGCTTTAAGTGGGACTTTATTATAGGAAATAAAGTGGCTGGTACAGCTGTAAAGTGGCTGAGTGAGGGGAGTGGCACTCTGCTCTTATATTTCTGCATTACATAGATCGAGGCCAGGGCACATTTGTTCTCCTGTTGTCAATAGAAACTACATCTCCTGGAGTAACAGTGGGCACACACAGTTTAGATAGAGTAAATAATTATGTCAGAGTGCTCTGAAAGGGCTAATTGACTGCACAGAAAGACCTTTTAATAGGGGGAATGAGTGGATAACTTCACGCATATAAAAGCATTACAATCATTTCTGCAATCACATATCATTTATGATAAGAATTTCAGGTGAATGCCTCTGGCAGGGCTGTGAGAATGGTATGGTCTCATCATTATCATTGACCCTATCCTCACAGACAGGGTCACAAACCCCAGAAAGAGCCTGTTGCCCGCACTGAGCCTACCACCTCACAGATAAGGTCAATGATAAGTTTTCCATTGAGGCCACAGAGCAATGTAGGAATGCGTGTGCTCAGTGTTGCACCACAGAGAGCTAGCTAATAGGTCAGATGCCCTCATTAACTCCTGAACGAAGCTAAAAGCAGGCAGAAGAACAGAAATATAACAGTGAAAAGAGAAAATATTGATATACCGTAAATTGTCAAATGAAGGGCTGTAATCAAATAATGGTCTGTGGAAACAATGAAAGGACAATACAGATCTCGATTAACTGGCGGTACAAGTGGTTTTCCTCTGCACCACACCTCAAAACAAAGTTGTTTACCTTGGTGACCCTGTTGGATGTGTGCAGTCAAAGCAGCCTGTCGCCTGCAAATCTTTCAAGCTATTTTAAAACTGAATCAAATATCAAATAGAGCAGAACACGTCCATATCTGGTCGATCAGAACTGTTTTTACTGAAGAAAAGCACCACTGATGAAGCCAACTCTTTGACTCGTTATTGACTTCCTACTTTTTCTGATAACTTCTTTAAAACAGCGACAGCAGGACAGATTGGATTTGCATCAGCAGTAACTTAACAGATCTCAGAGCAATCAGTAAATCAGTAATCAGTAAAATAAAACTCATGTCTGGAAGTAGAGGACTGAAACTAGGCTCCAAATCACAGAGATTAAGATAGAAGCTACAAAACACTGCCAGCTGAAAGCAGAGAGATTTTAAAGAGCAGAGTTTTCGACCTGGTCTTCAACACATACATATATGAGTTTAGCCACTGAGGACACAGCTACCACAGTGACCATCACCTGCTGTGAGACTGTAGAAGACACGCGATAAGTAGCTTACAGTGGCTAATGTTAGCAGACTTTAGGTACATCCTGCTGTATAAGTGACATGACTGAGTCAGTTTGGCTATGACCCTTCTCCTGTGCTGCTGTTATGCTTTGTTTTAACATGGGGCATATAGCCTAAATAATGGTGGTTTTATTACAAAAGGACAACAAGACGTAAAGACACAGTAACTTCCCAGACACGTTTGTTGTTTTCCGCTTGTCAAAAACTTGGCAGATCTTATGCAAACTGAAAACCTTATTGCCCAATTTTATCAGCTGAAAATTTGAGGAATTCTTAGCTTTACAATCCTGTCATTTCCACTTGTGTCCACAGTGAGCGCTGTTACACTGTCTCACAGTAAAGCCAAAAATAATTTTCAATGTAAGACCAATGTGTGGCTCTTCAAAAAAATTTCACAACAGAAAGCTGCTGAATGTACTGAGAATGTATCTACCCTGTTTTTGGTGAGGCCAGTGTCACGTGACCTCCTCAACATCGGTGCTGTCAGCATCGGGTTTTCAGGGTTTTAGCTGGATTTTTTGACCAGTCCTGAATCTCTACTCATCACGAAATATAAATGATATACAGCTATGGTGATATCTGCAGAGAACAGAATATGGCTAAGCTAACGTTATTTATATAGGTTACTGGCACATGGAAACAAGCGTAAAAGTGTTTCCTGGATGTATCTGATAATTAGCTCATTAGCTAATGTTAATTGCTGCATCATTTAGCCTCTGGTATGTGAGTGTGTACTTTCATACAGAATTGAATGAATGATTTCTCAGAGTGGATCAGTGAAGGGAAAAGCCATAAACACAATGCTTCAAATAGCGAAATCAGCACTTCTCTCAAATGCGAGACCTACAGACCAATGTGCAGCGTTTCCACCGACGATTGAGAAAATTGCAGTAACAACCATCAATTGAAGTAAATTATTGACAGATACAACATGCTTACTCTTGTAATACTATAAATGATAAGGATCAACATGTTGTATCATGTCATTGACCAAAAAAAAAAAAAATGATTCAAGCAAAGAGACAATTTTAATAAGAATAGTGTCTTTGCTTCTTTTAGCTTTTTTTTAATGGTGTGGGACTGTTTTCTTTCCTTGTTCCTCTTTGCTTTATGGTGTAATCAACATTATTGATTACATAGTGTAGTAGCTGTGCTGTGAATGAACCACACTTCAGTAAACTCAGGCTCTTGGGTCCTTGATAGACAAATCGTTCTCTCAGAAACTGAAAATATCAGGTTGTGGTTACTTCAACCAAGCGGCGACCAGTTGACATTTTAAAACAGTTTGACAGCTTTGTTTAACAGGCCATGAATTATTTATTACCAATATTTATGCAATTGGTAATTAATAAATGTGGGACAATGACTATGCATAGATTTATTTATGAATTAATGTATAACGCATCATAATTATGTGATTAGGTTAACTTTATAGTTCAGTTGCAAAATTGCCTCACCTTAATGAATGCCTTAATTATTGATACTTAAGCTCTCATTTGTTGATCGTTATTTTATAGGAAATCATTTATGAAGCAATGGCGAGTTTGTAATAATCACTGATTCACAATTAAAGGCTCTACTAAATCTTCCACCTGTTCTTTTTACTATATATATATGACTTGTACTGTCACTCCACAGCAAGAAGGTTCCGGGCCTTTCTGTGCAGAGTTTTCCATGACATGACAAGACATGCAGACTAGGTTAACTGGCGACTCTAAATTGTCCATACTTGTGCATGTGAGCATGAATAGTTGCTCTGCGATAGTCTTGCGACTTATTCAGGGTGTGTCTCGCCTCTCGCCCAGTATTGGATTGCCAGCTCCAGACCTTGCCAACTCCTGGAATTGGCACTTCAAAGAGAAATGTACAGTTTGAACCAAACTGCAGCTTTTTCTTTACTATAGCCAACAAATAGCGACAATAGCGTTAAGAGACCAAACTGGAAACGTCTGCTAGTCCACACCCATCTTTGGCCCCTTAGATCTGACCCAGGGACATGAATGAATAGAAAGCCCCACGGGCTGTAGATTTCACCATACAAATACCCTGCAAATACAAATAATATCTGAAAGATGCAATAATCACATTCTCTCAAATTCTATACAGTGAGTTGTAAAATTTCTAAAATAGTTCTTGTGGTTCAGCCTTGTTCACTTGATTCTACATTGAAAACATGAACTGGAGCCTGCTCTGGATAATTTTCTTGTCTCAAATTATTGACAAACAAAAACTTCACAGATTTAACAACATCTAGCTGAGATAATGAAAAGACAGAAGCAATAAAACCACATCCAGCAAAACCACAAAGAACCCACAGGGTTGGACTTTAATTTCCAGTGAATGAGGAATCTCTATGCCTCACCCTCACTACAAACAGTAGGTTTCATTTCATGGCTGCAGATAAAATAAAAATAACAACAGCCAATGCAGTCATCTCCACATGGGTTTGATGACAGGCCACTTATATCTCTTTTATTAGGCCCACACCCTCTGAGATAGGTCAGGAGGGAACGCATCCTGCCACGTTTTTATTGTACTGCAGCGCTCAGTATGGGGCTTGCCTGCAGCATACAATCCAAAGAGGCACGCATCTCCACTGACACACACCAGAAATGAATATGCCATTATTCCATCTATTTGTTCAGCGACACACAAGATGCCGACGCTCGGCTAGTCATCTGGATCAGGTGGATTCATTCCTGAAGACAAACCTGCACACAGCAAAAGAAAACTCATTTTAATGTAAATGACTCCTTGATGAGTCATTTACATTAAAACAGATTACAGCCTTTCATTAACTGTCCTATATGACGTCTTTTGTCTGTTTGTTGTAACTTTTCTGTCCCTTAGACTAACCCTGTATTATTTTGTATGTATATACTATATATATATATATATATATATATATATATATATATATATATATATATATATATATATATATATATATATATATATATATATATATAAACACACACACACATCTGTAGTCGAGTATTTACTTTGACAGGGCTGAATTTGGCCTGGGGGTGTGCTAAAATTGTCAGGGGGGGCATACTGCTGCAATTAACATTTCATCATTTCATTCTTGTTGTTTTATGTGTTTCAGCTGTTTTCCTATAGGAGAAATGCTGTTTTTGCCACTGAGTGAGTTCATACAGTATGTAGAATTATTACACAGGACATTGCCACTGCTTTATTTATCATGCAGTGACATTGCAATGCCAACTTGAACATACTTGATGAAAATACTGCCCTACACATGATGTAATTATATGTGAGTTATTTTTATCTCCTCACTGCCAAATTCATCCTGCTATATAGTGTAGTATTATGGCCATGGCCAAGAGTGATACAATTGGCTTGACTCTGGATAAATACATGCACTGGGTATGATTTAACCACAGGCTGTGACAGTGTGTGTGTGTTTAAACCATAGTCTGAATTAACATCAAATGCAGCTAGGTCTCCATGGTCTGGGTGTGGAGCTGTACTGTTGCTGAGAGGAGGAGGGAGAGCTGTGCTCGTACTTAAACCAGTGCAACAAGAGCTCAGGTGGATTCTCTGGCTTAAAGGAACAATATTGTTGGGAGCTGGTATTAGCAGTTGTCTTGGGGGAAGCATGTGGTTTCCAAACTAGAAAATGACACATAATGATGTGCTTGCTTAACATACTAAAGTGTAGTACATGTAGTTGTGTTTGTAGCTTGGTGGAGAAGGAAAAATTGTGGTTTTGATTAAAAGTAAATTAAACGTGTCTCAAGTCACTGCAAATCTTTTTTTTTTTTTTCTGGATTAAACCAAACCAAGAACTTTCCCTCACCTTGTGTCTAAACACAACCATAAAAGAGTTTAATAATCTTGCAGGCACTATAAGTGAGCATTGAACTGATCAGATATTCTGGTGGAAAACAAATATGTTGTCGCAATAATGTTTTGTACAAAATGTGCTCTTGCACTTCAGTGGTATAGACGTAATTTTTAGGAGACGAGGTTGGGTACACTTACACACTTATCTGACTGCATTTTCAATTTTCAGTTTGGGAAGAGCGAGAGAGAAAAATTCATTTCAAATCCATAAATCCGTTTTAGACATTAGCATCAGCAGGGTGAAGCCCAAGGTTGGAGATGAAAGCAGACTGTTTCACAGCCTTTCACTCAATCAAATCCACTGAGCTTAATGATCTAAGAATTCAATCAAGATCCAGACGATCTTTCTACGTATTCTCTGCCCTTTTTAAACATTAGACATAATGACTGGAGTCTAATTTTTCTGTCCAAAACGGGAATTGGGATCATTTGTTCTGAGTGGATCCTTGGCTTTGAACACAGTGTTATCATAAAAGTAAGCAAAACAGGGAGCTGGGGGTGACAGTGAGAACAAATGTTGAAAATGAATGTTCCTCTGTGTGGTGGCCATGGGATATTAGATTTTTGTCTGTCAAAGCAGTGAAACGCCAGCTGCTGCTCTCTATCTGCAGTCTTCAAGGTTAAATAGAGATAAAAGCCTGTGAATGGTGGGAGCCCTGTGCAGGACCACACTAAAGGCCCATCTGTAATGTTGAACAGGGAGCATTGCAGATATTAATAAAGCTCCCTGGCAGAGCGGCAGGGAGATAAGGTTTGTCTGTGTGTGTGTGTGTGTGTGTGTGTGTGTGTGTGTGTGCGTGTGTGGAGATGGGGGATTGTTCTTCAATTTACTAATTCTGATAGTGGCTCACTGAGAATGGCCACAAATATTTGGGTTGGTTTCTAAAACCTGACAAAGGATGTCCTGACTGAGTGGCTCAAAACCGCATTTATTCATATTTTTTGAATCAGAATCAGAATCAGATTTATTGGCCAAGTTTGTACATACAAGTTTGTACATACAAACAAGGAATTTGACTCCGGTTTTTCTTCCTCTCCTGCGGTACAACAATAAAGACAACAACAACAACAACACACAACCGACGGAACACTAATGGTGCAACAGAACACTAATGGTGGAATCATGTGAAGCCACAATATGCAAGTTCTGAAAATCAATATAAAATCACCATAACCATCCTCTCTCTCCTCTGTTACTCTCTGCACAGCCCTTGCCCCGCATCCACATCACTGTGTACTCCATCTCAGCTAATGCAGGAATCAGGAGCTTGCTAGCCATAGCGGTATCTTTAATACTAGCTTGAAGCTTCAAGTAGTACATCAGAAGCATGTTCATATAATGACTGACAGTCAGTGAGCTCCCATCCTTGACTTTGGCGTCCTCTGATTGGTTAAAAGGGTGAAGCTCTCACCCTTCATTTCCTGTCACCTCTCTACCGTTCACTATTTAAATAAAGGTCAATATAAACCTCAGTGTTTTGGTTTTCCAGCCACATATAGACCATCATATCAGGTCTGACAGATCTTATCAACCTCCCATATAAGAGCAGTCTTGCTCCATCGAAATGGTGGAGCAAAATGAAGAGCGGCACACAAACCCAGAAAGGCAGGCACAGGGGAGACCATGGACCATGTCAGAATGGAACCTGGTGTTACATTAAGCTGGTGTCCTTGTCCTCACAGATGTATTCTGCCCAGGCTTAACTCTGGGAAGAAAGAGATGGATAAAATCAATGTTTTCACCATTATTCTCTGGAGTAAAATTGTTGCTGCCATAATGTTCACTTTGTGTCAGTGTTAGAATCCCAACAAGCCCAACCTAAACAACCATATAGGTCTTTGCAACAATCATTACCAACCAAACAAACAACACTGACTACCAAAGGGCAGTGGAGTTATACACCTGGATCTGTGTCTCTTCTCCACAGGTGTCCTGGTAGGGTGCAGCTGTGGGCCCCAGCAGTGGGTGCGGCTTAAAGTATGTATGTCAGGTAGTTACCATCACACACTAGACAATTGTACTTTATTTGTTGTTCAGAAGATTATAAGAAGCCAAATCTCCCAAAACACAAAGCTAATTAAATGTTCACTTGTATCTATATCTGTCACTTTTATAATAGTAATTAAAAAAAAAAATAAATAATAATAATAATAAATGTGTATGTTAATAGTGACTTTAAGACACTGACAGGTAGACTTTAGGCTTAAAGAGAATCTGATCCAGAACATTTACTTGACTGATAGGTGTCTCTGCCAATCACAGCCCATCGTGTTTGGTTGTTTCACTGAGATTTCCTCCCTGACTGGCAAACCTGAAGCTAGTCTTCACAAACTGGAAATGTTACAGGTGAAGTTTTACAGTCTGTCCTCTGCAGACAGTTTAGAGTTCTGTGTGGTTGTGTACATATGAACCCACTTATAGTAAAATACAGACCTAAGTGGAAAACAGCCCTGTAAAGAATTAAAGGACATTTGTTGATCAGGTGAGCAGCTGTGCAGGTTTGCCGTACTGTCTTCTTGTAGTGTCAGGCGAGCTTTGATTTCATGTGCAGTGCATTACAAACTACCTCCAGCAGTAATTTTTAAAGTGTCAAAATATGGAAGAGTTAGTTTGGTAACAGAGGAGCATGACTGACATTTTTTCGCCCACACCCCCCCAGGACCTTTAATTCCATTCAAATGTGCCTTCACTTTGAAAACATCTGCAGTTTTTGGGCTTCCTGTTGAACGGTAATGTCCCCAGATAATGTGCTGAGGTATTTCTCTGGGATATCAACTCACGTCAGGTAGGCTTTTAAGCACATTGAACTGCGGGCTGCCAAAAATCAACAATCATCTACTCACACCCATAAAGCCTCTATTTCAGGCTAACGTCCTCTATTCTGCTGATTTACATCCTTAGAACAGCTTCTGTGTTTTCAGGCATCAATCATTTATTTACTTATAAAATCCTCTTGAAAAAGTTTGGTATTACCCAAACTACATTTTTGCTGTACCGGTGCCAAAACTATTTGGAAATGTCCTTATTTGACTTCATTGTTGACTCTCAAGATTTCCTCCCTTTGCCTCTTCACAAGTGTGTGCATTTGAGTGTTTGGACACGTCTCCACTCAGACAAATAATACAATATGTTTATCACAGATAAAGAAGAGAAATAAATTCAATGAATCTTTTCTGGAACAATGAAAAAGGTTTTTTTTTCCGCCTTTAACTTTTTGAAGTGCTCTGTGCGTTTGGAGCCCCAAATCGGTCTGGGCACAGTTCCAGCCTGTGTGCAAAAGCAAAGAAAAGGAAAAGGAAAAGGGTGCTTTAGCTGTGTGTGATGAATGACTTCTGTGAGCTAAAATTCGTGGAGCACTTGTTTATAGCAGGAACATAATGTACCATAAATTCCACCTCCACTTTTCCAGCTCCCAGATAACATTTTATCCAATTCACCGGTTCTTTCTCTGCTGATTAAAAGGCACTCTCAAGCAAACAGTTTTGCAATCTCTGCTACGCTGCTCTCGCTCTCTCTCGTCCTCTCCTACTGTACCTCATCCCCATTTCTCTGACCGTACTTCTTTCCCTTACCTGGTAGTCATATCTTTCCTATTATTTCCCCATGTCTCTTTTCCTCCCATCTCCACTTCCATAGGCAAGCAGAGAACCACAGTGCTAAACTGCCAGTATGAAATTGTGCTGCTTTTGTGTGCAAGTAACAGGAACAGAGAACGGGAACATGATTTCAGATTGGGTATCTCTCAGTCAGCCTTCCCGTCTTGTCCAAACATTTTACCATCATGCAGGAAAAAGGCAAAGGCTGGTATTTATATATGAGAGAGCCCTGCACTGATCTTGATAATAAACTACACAACACTCACAGTAGTATACCATCAGTGTTCAAGGTAAGAAGAGACACATGAAGGCACGTGAATGGAAATTCAGACAGGCCATCACAAGCAGTGTTTAAGTCCACAACATCAACAAGCAAGAAGCAAAAAACACAGTATCTCACATCCACTTTAGTCCAACCAGAAACCAGCTCCAAATTATTGTTAAATCTGATCATTTTAATGTAGCAGAGCCTTAAAGAAAGAGGTGCTGGGCAAGAAACAGTGTTGAGAGTTTTAAAAGAAGAACTTTATTTCACAAACATAATTAATAAAATTGAAACATTAAAAAGAAAACTACATATCAGGCACTAAGGGATTAGCTACGTAAAACTAGCACTTGGGCCTTGGGATGAGGACAGGGCGAGGGGCTTACCACAGTGGCAAGAAAATCAAAAGGGAAGGGTCCATAAACTAACCACCCGTGACACTGCACACCAACAAAAAAAAGAGGGATCGTGAAGAAAACACCACCACCAGGGATCGACTGTTGCCTTAGGCCCTCAGCACCTGTTAGGTGAGAAAAAAAAGAAAATTTAAAACAGGCCAAGTGCTACACATCACCAGTGCTGACAGAATGATCCAAAGAAGCCAATTCCAAATACCAAATAAAAAAAACAAAACAAAATACAACAAATGTTACTAACAGCTAACATTAATAAATACAAACAAAACAAATAACCACAACCTAAATAACTAAATAAAAAATAGGGCAGCGCAAAAGAACGACAGCGTGCAAAAGAGCAGCAGTGTACATAAAACCAGCACGCTGCACAGACCAGCAGAACAAACGAACAGCGCAAAACAAAGAAAACACAACAGCAGAACAAAACAGAACAGCAGAATAAAACAGCAGTGTATCCAGAGAGTGGTAGACCAAGCAATCGCCAGGACTCTACCAAAGAGGGCACATGAACTGATTTAATAATAGTAGTTGGATTATTCCTTTAAAGAATAACCAAAACCAAAACCATGCCTACCACTCTCGCCGGGCCATACAGGGCAGGTGCTTGGAGGATTAGAGGGTTAGGGCCTCGAAGGCCGCGGCTCGACCACGCTACAGCACAAAATATATATCACTAGCCGACCTGAAGCCAAGCCACAGACACACAAAGGACAGGCAGACAACAGCGACTTACCAAACGGACACTCAAATGCACTCGGAAGAAATCCAGCGCCAGCAGCCAGGCGCGCTACGCACATAAAACCCGTATTAAACATGCGCTCATTACGCACGTGAATCAGAGGTGGAATAGCGGTGCATCTTACCTGGACACGTGGAGACAGGTGCTTCGACGGCTGCCAAAAACAACAACTACTGCGTCCGACCAAAAGAAATCACGGCCACACCAGGCCACAATCACCACGTGGGGGATGAGCGGAACGGGAGGAGGAAGCGCGGTCTGGGCACACCTGTATATATAAATGTAGGGGCACAACGCGCCTCCCACAACTCCGTGTGCCAAAAGCTGGCATAGTGCCATTTAGTGGCAGGGAGGGAGAAGGTCCTTCATTACACAGTCAGCTCCTGGACTGATCCCGGTACTGCCAAGATCAGTCCAGGACTCCCACAAGTTCCCACATTATGAATGACACTGAAGTTACAAATATGAATTCTGACAGTTGGCTGAAAGGTGTGGTAGATTTTAAAGATGGACAAGGGTCACTGGCTCTTCCACAACCTAAGTGGGTTATTACATTTGATGATGCTGTAGAAAAGAATGAGAAACTTTTAATTATTTGTTATTTGCTGTCACTCTAAAGTAATGTAGTTGTCCAAATCTATATTTTTGAGTTCTGCAATAATCTGTCCTCTTGAAAGAACAGCTTCTCTGGCTTTACCTGTCTTATCACTGTAACTTCACAGAGTGAACACAAAGATGTCTCATGTTTCATTTCATTAAAGTGCTGTCATTTCGTATGACTTTTGCAGAAATGGTGTATGTTTTGAGCGAGATACCCAGAGGAAACCCTGTAAGTTGACAAAGAAAATTCAGTAGATTTGATATTAGCTGTGATTCCCTCCTGGGCTGCAAATGTAATCTAATGTAAATCAGTTGTATATTAGTGTAAACTTCAAGAGACAGGATTGTCTCAGGACAAACTTTAGATTTATAGCCCTGCTTTTCGTATGCATCCACACTATCAAGTTAAAATTAAATTCTAAATAAGCTACTAATTTCACACATACAGCTTTTCTATTGCTTTTGTCACACTGAGCTCAGCTGACTCATACAAAACTACGTGGACTGTGTGGATGTGCTCAGTTCCCACAGTGCTTTTCTTTCTTTTCTTTTTTTTAAATACAGTTTTTGTGTGTGCAGTCTTGCTGTTGAATGACTTGCAATTTCCCCATTTCATATTAAAAAGTCTTATGGACTTATGCCTCTTTTCCCCTCTGTATATACTGGGTTCAGGCTGAATGTATATATTATTTTCAGGTCTCCATTCACCTTTAAGACCAAAACAGTGCGGGGCACACTAACATGACATGTTTTACTTAACTGTGTTGTTCTGTGTGTATTTTAACAGTAAATAAGCAAATCTCAGTACAAGTGTTTCAATCGAAAAGCAAAGCAGTTATTAACATTAATGAGTCGACTTGAGCTTGTATGTGTTTTCAGCACCTAAAGGTCTCTGCAGCGAGTGTTCACAGCTACAGTAAGTCAGAACAGGAAAACATGTAGAAGCCAGTCACCACGTATGTTTCTTTAAGCAAGCTAAACCATCATGACCAGCTGCTAAGGAGGATGTTTTTTCAGTTGTTTAAGTTTTGTTCTCTAGCCCTGGGCTCTTCCAGTGATTCTGGTTTAATTAAAAGACTTTTAGTTTACTCATCTGCCTGTCTTGGGGGTTATTGCATTTGGGTCCTCTCTTCCCTTGTGTTCCCTGTTGCCTCGGTCGTGACATAAACTTTGTCACACAGTACTCAAACTATCTTTTAACACTATTTGGGGTTATAATACTTTCATTTATATGACCGCTCATTAGTTTGGCAACATATAAAAGCAGACAAGGCAGGAGAAAGTGAAAGCTTTTGCCAGTGTTGGGAAAGATTTATTTCAAACTCACAAAAACACCAGTAGAAACTAAATGTTGTTTATTGTGGTCCAGCACTACACGTCTCCCTCATTCAAAAAATGTATTTAAATACCTCAAAAGGTTCCTTGGTAATATTCTTACAGTCAAGACCTTTGGCAAAACCGTTTTCAAGTTTTCAAATTTTTCCTAGTTAGCATTCTTTAGGCTGCAGGATGAAAGAAGTGATTAAATACTGTGAAACAGAGGGAAATGCAAAGCCAGCTATACGCCTTGCCAGCATTTTCTAAGACAGAGAATTCTGGCTTTTAATTTACTTGTGTATTATGTGTACAACTGAAATCAGAGTTAAGATGAAGCAAACTGCAGCATGACACAGTTCATCTTGTGTACAAAGAGTATGTCTTGTAGTGGAATGTGAAATGTCATCTGTCATGGCTCAAGTACTTTAAAGCCTGCATTTACTCCACATCCAGTCAGATTTGATCCAAATGTTCACAAGTGTTCTGCTCATTGCCTCAAAGATGCTTTGGGAGATTAATTGTGTTTATGTGTGTGTGCATCCTGTGAACTTGAGGCAGACAAGTATCCCATCATGCATTTCACATCAAATAGCAGCAGAGGATATAAACCAGATTCATCACTGACATTGTGGTAGAAAAATTACTTTTTCTACCACAACTGTTGTTGTGTCACAGTTTTTTATTAGTTTTTAGGGCAAGAAATTAAACCTTTAGATTTTTTGATGATCATTTTTTCAGAAAAAAAAAGATTTGTTTATGAACCATCGGATCTCAGCAGCACCCTGGTAAAATTTCCTGGTGTTTCTGATGTCTGTGCTGTGTTTTCAATGGAAGATAATGGAAGATAAACTTTAGTCTTTAGCTGAAATCTAATATTTGTTGAAGTCAAAAGACAAAGTTAAGACTGATGTTCTTATTGGGCACTGTCCTTCATGTCACATTTACTTAAGTTTTAGGGTACCCAGGTTTAGTAGATGGTAGGGATGGTAGATGATGATAGAGATTACACATTTCTGCATCAGTTCAAATGTTTTAAAATGATCAGCTGATGATCAGTCTGGCAAATAAACAGAGCCAAGACCTGTAAGACTGGAAAATCAAGAAACAACAAATCCAGGAGACAATGTACAGCTTGTTGTTCCAATCCCTTCTGTTGTGGAAGGAGATCATGATGAGGACCCATCTTCCAAGCTCTGTCAACAACCCTGCACAACCCTTTAGTACACACAGACATAGACTCAGAGAGGAGCGTCTGTGTGAAAAAGACAGACAGAAAGGCACACAAATAGAATTTTAATAAACGCTTTTAACAAAACCTTCTCCAACCATCAGGTGAATCAACAAAAATAACATTTCATGTAAATAAAGCAGGAATGCTGATCATTGTTCATTGTTTCTTTATTCGGGATGAAAATCATCTCCTTGAATTCATTCAATCCTGGCAGTATCTGAAAGCAGCAGGACACCGATGGTTTAACTAATTCAGGCTAACATGCAGATATCAGGCTAAAATAATCCTGTTAATTCTCATCTATCTGATCTGGTTCTGTGAGCACAGTTTGAGGATTGACTTGTTAATCCTGAATGAACTCATCTTGTAAAGCAGCTCTGTTATTATGAATTAAAGGCAACACGAGTAAATATTTGAAAACCATGATCATATTCATATGAATGACTTCGGTGCTGATCATGTGATTGCAGTTACATAAAGTAGGCATGATGGGGAACCCCCCCCCCCCCCCCCAGCACAGATTCATGGTAGTCTCATTCTTTTATGCGTGTTCCTAGATTGTTACGGGTTTTATTTTGTGCCTCCACACTCTGATCACTGTGAAACAACGACTATGACCGATGTTGCTGCGTGATTGGTGTGGTTCTCTCACTAACCAAAGCAGCTTCTCTGTCATAAACAATGTTTAGCAAAGGGAGGTCTGCAGTTAATCATATAATATGTTTTAGTGTTCAAATGACAAATGCCATATGTTCTGGCTCCATTTGTTTTTCAGAGTCAGGTTTGTTTTTTTTTCTTGCTCACAGTTTCTCAGAATCTGCATTGGTTCTTTTTTTCAGTGTGTAAATGTACCTTGTATAAATACACATAATTAAAATGTGATGATTACATCAAACAGATCATAATGATTTCTCAAGAACCAGATGTTCTCATCTAAATCATAATTCTGTCACAATTATCTTCATTCTCTACTGATATCTCTAAGAAAGTGAACCATTTGTTTCTGAAAATTAGTGAATGCATAGGATTAACCCTAAAACCCTTTGCCCTGATCCTGCTAACTCTCCATAAGCCTGCACTTTTGCAGGTTTGATCTTAAGGACTTGTTGCCATGGCAACAGCTCCAGCTTACGTTCAAACCAGTTTTGAAGGACAAAAACATCCAGACTCACGTCAAATTTGTTGCCTGATTGAATTGCTAATTATGCTTATTCAGTCCGTCTTAACGAGAACACTGCTCTATACCTTTAGGGTAGAGTTCTACGGAGATATGTCTGGTAGCTGAGAGTAGATGTTTTTACAACAGTTTCCAGTACAGTACAGGGCCAGGGAAAAGCAAAGCATCTTTGCTGCTGCTGAAGAACAGTCTGCTGCTAACACAGCAGGCGTCCTTCATGCAGCAATGTCAGCACTAGTGATGCTAATGGAAACACATTGTGTGCTTATGATGATGATGCTGATGGGGACAAAGAAAGGGGCCCGGGAAGCAGCTCGGGGTTCTTAAGAGATGAAACACAAACCACATGACACAAACCTTTTCAGCAGATCAGTTCAGCCATGCAGTGGAAAGATGTGATACATGATGTGAAGGACAATTGATGAGACAAATAGAAAGAGCAAAGGGGGACAAGAGCAGAACCCTAGTACCTGAGTCTGCTTTAGGCCCTGGAACACTGAGTTATCCTGTGCTCAGTGAATCATTAATAACACACACACACACACACACACACACACACACACACGCATGCACGCACACACGCACACACACACGCAAAGACCTCCCAGACTGAATGAGAGCAAGTGAACACAGGCCTTCCTTTAGTCCCCCCGGCTCTATCTTTGTTGGAGTGATTAGACAACTAACCTGAGGCGTGAGTTTCCTGCTCCCTCCTCTGTTCAAGGCAACAGCTTACGAATAATAATGGATGCATAAAGACAGAGGGATGTTGGAGAGATGAAGAAAGATCTGCTGCAAAGCTTCCCCTAGCTTAACCGTATCTAATCACTCCTGGGATTGTCTTTCAGCCCTGCTCTCAGAGACAGGGAGACAGAACAAGAGAGAGAGGCCAGGGATATTAAACGAATAAAATATGGAGAGACTGTAGAGAACCTGTCAGAGTGAGAAAGCTTCCGCCGCCAGTGATCTGTCTCTGAAAACGCATACACAAAAGGGGAGAAAGATGAATCACAAATATTGATTTTTTTGCATCACGCAATTAATTCATATGAAGATAAATATTTCCTATTGACGCATGTTAAACAGTTCTAAATTGCCTCGAAGGTTGAGCCAAAGTTAACTGTCAGGATCGGTTTCTGAAATTGCCTTTTCAGCCAAACCACTTTATGGAATCGATGGCCTGAATAAGAAGCAATTAATTGACCTTGCAGTTCTCTGTGAAGCTGCAGTATCACTTCGCCACACAAGCTGCAGGGCTGTTGAATCGCAGCATCCTTTGTCATATCCATACTCCCGTTTTGATTTGAGAAAATATTTTCTTCAGCTTGATACTTTTTTTTTTTTACTTTCTACAAATGTTTTCTAAGTACTGTTAAAACGGTAAATGGATTTAAAAGAAAGTTTTTTTTTTCTGCTGTTTTCACAAGAATGAAATTCCATTATCTTCAGCTCTGATGTGTAAATGTATTATGCTGCGATTGTTCAGTGAAAACTCTGCAAAAAAACCACACTGTGACCAAGTCCTGGTTTGTACGGGCAAAGTATTACCTAAGCATATCAGGTCATTTGTACCAAACACAGGATTTTCATGATCTTACTCCCTCTCTGAATCATAATTTGTGATTTGGTCATTCACTCTGCCGGTCTAGGACCCAAACGTCCTCCTTGACCTTTCTCCGGCCATCCACCAGCTCCTAGTTGACCGGAGTGGTGTATGACATCACGTGTCGATCATGGCAAACACGACAGCGGTGAAACTACAAGGACAACGGACGAGCGACGGCATTAACAGCATCTGTCTCTGAACATCAGGGACAGAGACAGGTTACAATCACTCATGAATGACTCATGAAGTTGTGCAACTTGCCTAATGGAGATTGTGAGATGCACTTGAAGCTCTGAAAACAAGTGAGTGAACTTTTAAGCTCAGAAAATTTTATTGTGTAGCAGCATGTATCAGCATGGTTACTGCTGTGTGGTTAGGAGGAGATCATGGTTATTGGAAATAAACATTTTTAAGTATACATGTTTTATGGTGAAAAACCGTAAAACATATACCAGACATACAATATTAAACAAAAGGTGTAAATCTACCAAGAAGAACATTAACACTGAAACAAGATATTCCTTAATTTCCCTGAGGGACCCTGGCCAAGGGATTAATAAAGTTCTAACTATCTATCTGTGAATATGATACGAAAGAGAACCTGTGTTGTCTTAATTGTGATGGGGCGATTGTTATATTTATTTACAGCAGTATTTGTTTTTACTTCCTTTTACTTTACCTTACAGAATTAATGTTGCAGTGTAGGACTATAACGTCCCCTCCCTTGGGTCTCCTTCATACCTTCAGGAGGAAGCTGGTCCGTTGCTGGTTCGTTCTCTCCTGCCCTGTAGACCAGCTCCCAGACATCAGGAGTGAGCCTGAGGAACTAAAACACTAAACACAACTAAAACACCATAAATAATCACTGAAAACAGTCTGTAATAAATTCACTCTTTTCTCTTGTTGGTGTGATGTTCTTCAAAAGCTACAGTCACCAGCTGTTTCGTCAGTGTTGTCGTCAGTAAAGAGCCTATTGGCTTTGAGCTGAGTCAAAAATGATTGCAATACATTGTTGGTTAGTTGTTTCTTTTTGTGGGACTTATACGAAAAATATAGAATATCATCAGCTTAATTGTCATAGTACAGGATCATAGTAGTTGTTATGTATGCATGAGATTTTTGTACCATCTGCCTGAGGAGCTCATACTATTCAAATGTTTATGTCCACAAAAAGCGTCCGTCGCAGCTGCCAGAGACAATCTGTTGCCATTCTACTCAGCGTGTGTGTGTGTGTGTGTGTCTCACATCCTGCTCTTTTCTCCACTCCATCTTTACATGCTAGGTCTAGTTTTACTGGGCTGTCTCATGTCTTTGAGGAGGGAAAATCTCTGGTGGATGTATTTAAACACTTGTGTTTAGTGCAGTTGTCTTTCGTCTGTACACACTGTCAGAAAAACTAGTTATTCTTGTTTGGAATTAGCAAAAGGGAGACAGAGAAAGAAGAGAAAACCGAGGGAATCAGGGAGGGAGACAGCACTGTTGTGGGTGGTCCCTGCTCTTTGTGATCACCTATACTGTGTTTTAATGCAGCTGAATTCACAAAGTATCTGCTCTCATTTACACATATTTTCTGTTCCTGTTGTCAGATGTCAGAACCAGCGGGAAATAGGATCAAGGCACATAAATAGGCCTCTAAGTTAACCAGCAGTTATTACCCAGGTGGTGTGCAGCAGATAAAAATCGTTATTTTATTTTCACTATATCTTCTGAAAAAAATAAAAAAGTACATAGAAAGTTAAAGGCACAGAGGGTTGTCACATTCAAGTACAGCCACACAACATTTAAACAAACTGAAAATGGGCATTCAGTATAAGCAAAAACAATAATATTAAAAATACTGCAACTGAAGAACAGACTGGCTCATACTACATGAGACCCGCCCTCCTGAGATAGAGACAACCAATCAAAAAAAAAGACAAATGACAACCTGTGGTACATGCTTTACTCCATATAGTGTATTAATACAACGCAAACCATCTTCCCAAACATACAATTAGTGTCAGATTTTCACAAATGTTTTTACAACCTTCCATACAGCCATGTGTTTGCCTTGACCTGGTAATTAATCATCATGAATGGGAAGAATATTATCAAAGTAATCTAAATGCATTGGTAATGTCTGTAATCTACTAAAACAATTGACTGTTTAATGTCGTGATCAGTTTACTTTACTCCACAGAAGACACATTTGTGCCTTTGCTTTTCTTCTAAGTGACCTTACAGCTAAATTGTGTGTGAATAAATGAGAGAGAGAGTGTGTGTGTGTGTGTGCTTTGCATGCTTACATGCACACCTGCGTATCTCAGTGTGTGCCAGTGCATACTATGGCTCAGTGGTTGCTTCCTGCAGGCGGCATGGCATTGGTTTGATATTCAGCGCCACGCCGACATAATGAGACCTATGAGAGGGCAGCGGGCCAATGCCGACAGATGGCCTCATCCTTTGGACTTAGAGTGTTACTGTAATGGCCCCATGGTAAGAGCACTAAAACATTTGGAAAAGGCTGCACACTGACTCTTTTGCATGACCAGCAGCAGAGTTCCTTCAGGAGACTGGGAGGCAGCAGAGCAGTGGGAGGGATCCATTAGCCTGAGAGCTGCTGATGTCAGGACCTGGCTGTCTGCTTCTCTGTGGACAGAGACAGATTAGTCTGACTGCTTCTGTTATCAGTTAGAAACATGAAAAGCTCAACAAGAATTTTAAAACTGTAATTGTCCAAAATCGGTAACTCTGATTTCTGATTTTTAGTGCAAACACATTTACAGATGCAACAGAGGCAGATAAACTTTTTGCATTTGCATTGGTTCATTCAGGTATATTCTGTCCAAATACAGGCAGCTTAAAGCTACAGTATGGAACTTCTTTCTAAAATGTTTCAGTTGAAATATGCTCCAAAACAAATCTCAAAGGGGAGACCGACCTCACTGTTCTAACCAATCAGAGAATCTTAGTGTCAGGGATGGAAGCTCAATATACAAACATGCTCCTGGTCTACTACTCCTCTCACACAGAGGCTTCAAGCAAGTATTAGCTGCTGGACACAGTGAGGATGTAGGTGAATAGCTGGGTGGAGAGAAGGGACAGGGAGGAGTGGTTAGTTAAAAGTTGTAGCTACAAATAACAGAGTCTTGCAAATAACTGGTTTCCTGGGGAATTTTTTTTTTTTTTTTTGGGAATAGTCTACTAAAATTAAAATAAATAGTCTACTAAAATTAAAATTACTAAAAGAAAGAAAAACTATAAGAACCAGTCTTGGGTAACCTCTTTGGTAGTTTTCTTTAAGTAAAGTATAAAAGCAGGACATAACATAACAGACATAATTAACTGAAATAAATATTATATATCCTATCTTATATGTCCTATATATCCTATCTTGCAATCTTGTGAAATCCTTTCCACAACTTGATCTTGAGCCGAAAACGAAACAATTGCTCGTTGAGCCAGATATTGCAATGATGGACATGTCCTTGCTCTTAAAGTTACTATGCTTACTGCTGATTGTACCAGTTACTGTCAGATGAAGAACAGGGAGCACTGACATCCTGGAGTGAGGTTGCCAGGCAACCGGGGTGAGACACTGCACAGTGATGGACAGGTGGATAAAGTGTTGTTTGTTAAGAACACTATGTAACTACTATGTATATCCATCCTCATGGTTCAGTTTGTGTATGGATTAAACAAACATGATACAGGGTGATAAACTATGAGCGTCAGAGGTGTTGGTACATGTACTTCTGAACTTTCATGATTTGATCCTGAGAGCAGACCTACAGCCTGTTAGAGTGCCATTAGTTTGGCAAAGTGCAATACAAATAGCTGTTTTTCCAGAGTGGCATGACTTTGTAAGACATCATCCTTTTGAATCAGAAATATTTTTTTCTGAGAAAAGACATGCAGACGTTTTATTGTGACAGCTTGATTTTTAACCTTCAGCAGAATATATATATTTTTTTTTTGTGGATGACAGCTTGAGAGAAATGCACTCAGCCGGCTGATGTGTTGTGCTGAAGGCTAATCTGTGTATGAAATGTGCCGTCTAAAAGCCAGGCAGTTATCTTTATTCACAAAATGATGTGGGGACACATGCCACACTTTAAGAGAATAAGACTTCTCTCATTCTTTTGACCTGTTGATCCAGATAGAGCCACTGTAAAGGTCTCAGTCACACATGAAAATGAAATCAGTATGAATGCTGAACATGCACTAAGCCAAAAAAAAAACAAAACAAAAAACAATCCAAAATTCAGGCTGCCTTGTTTGTCCTGTATGCAGGGGATTAGCTGGGGAGTGAGCACTGAGAGTCGCATATGTGCAGGTCTGTGTGGGTATGGATGGATGTGTGTGCGTGTACGGTAAATAAATCGAATTCTAATCACACTTGTGAACGCCAGTGGGAGGCTCTGCACAAAAGAAATGATGTCAGCATGTGTTTATCTTATTCACAATTCTGCTTCTCAGATGTTAACAGTGAGCGGTTGTGTGACA
The DNA here is from genome assembly GCF_017976425.1 of Toxotes jaculatrix. Taxonomy (NCBI): domain Eukaryota; kingdom Metazoa; phylum Chordata; class Actinopteri; family Toxotidae; genus Toxotes; species Toxotes jaculatrix. Next base: position 27,411,162 of record NC_054401.1, read on the forward strand.
GTTTTCACTCTACAGCACGAGTCCTCCTGAATACTCAGTGACGGAGGCAGAATTTCAGAGCAGCAGTATATTACTGACGATTACACAGCCTCAGGAAGACAGATTCTGCTCACATCAGGATGCAGACCGATCCACAAATCACTTTAGAGACATGTGAGAAGCTCTCTCACTCCAGGCGATTACATCAAGGTTAAAGAACTTCCCCCGATGTCTCCAGCTACAGCTCTAAAGTAAATATTTTTGCCATCTGTCCAGAGGACTGCATTATTGCGCCTCTGTAGCGTGGATGCTGTGTGTGTGTGGGTTCCCGGCGCTTGCCTGCAGCTGCTAAGTCAGCCATCTCTGAAGTGTGAAAGCCAGTCTTTGAAAGCACAGGAATGGAATTTTCTTTGGAGTTTTCCAAAGACGGACACAGACGACAGGATTATGATTGCTACAGGGTTGTTTTGCTACACTTTGACATAATGAAACAAGCTAAGCAGCCGGTGGCGAGGCAGAACACGACGGCAAACCCAGCCAACTCGCCACATGAAAACAGTCTGTATTTTGGGTTAATACTACTTCAAAATCTGCACTAAACTAGATTTTATTTGTACAGTGCATCCTTCACATTGATCGGACAAACTCAGCACTTCATCACTTCAGCTGCGTAACACTGTATGAAACATCAGTGCTGTTGTTATTCACCTTCAGAAGAACCTAGTGACTGTAAGATATAGTTCACTGTGGAAACACATGGAAGAAGCATGTGCAAGGATGTGGACCAAAAAAAGACATTAGTATTCTGAGCCAGCAGCCATGTGTCTTCCACCTTACAAATGACTCAACATTACACACTCACTGTGTAGCTGTCCGGTGCACACAAAGGATTTTTGCATGTAAAGTGAACTATACCAACGGCCAAGGTGTCACAAAATACTCGGCCTAAAGAGTAATTACAAGTAGAGAGACTGCCACTAAAGACAAGGCTATTATGATTGTGAGGAAACTTGTTTCCAACTGAGGCCAAATGAACTGTCTACTTGAAATATATCTCCAGTGTGATGTGGACTGCAGCGAGCGACTTAAGACAGGAACACTTAGAAGTGACAGCAGCACATGATGTTCTGTTTAGTAGGAGGTAGCAGGTTGCAAAAAGTACGGGTGCTCATGTGGGTAAAAATCGGCTGTGTTATGATGTTTTAACTCTAATGGCCTGTCTACACCGGAGGTGGAGTCATGATTTTCAGTTGTCCATCTTGTGCAGGTCAGATTGAACAGACACACTTTTATATCACATGTAGTATCACTCAGAACTGATATTTCTGCAGAATGGCATCTGTGTAGAACAGACTTCTATTGACCTTACTTCATCATGTGCATCTTTATTGTAAAACAACATAATTTCAATCACCACAAAGTCAGAAATTAAACCAGTTGAGAGTTTAGTTGACCATCAGCAGTACTGCGTCTTACCCATTTGCACCAGCCTGTCTCCATGTAGATGTCTGATTTGGCCAGAAGCTGGCCACACATAGTGTGGGTATGTGACTAATATGTGATTTACTAACTTTCTAATAGCGCATGGCAGTTCTCCAGCACTTTAGTATTTTACATCCATTTTACAGCCATAAATTTCAGGGACGCACAAAACAATGAAAGCAGCAGGTATTGCAATTCACTGTTTAGGCTCATCTATACTATTTTCTCATAAATATGCACAAAGTCAGTTGTATAGCAAAAAGCTGCTCAGACCAGCAGAAGTGACCATGCTGCCACTTTCTACCATCCACAGTAGTTTTACTGCTGTATGAAGCAGCTGAAACTGTCTGTGTAACTGTTTGTAACAACGTGGCTCACCGTGAAACTTGTTAATAATGATGTCATTTTTTGGCTTCTCTCAAAATCAAGTCAAATCATGTCATTCTTCTGCAGGAGAAAATGCTGGAAAGAACAGCTGGTGGAGACAGAAAAAATATATGGAGGATTACAGTTTAAATATGTTATGAATATCTCTAACTAACAATGTCTAATTAAAATGTTTTGACTATCTATGGCTAAGGAGTGCGTCTGTGAGTAAACAGCCCTCAGTTCCACCTTCGGTCCAGGCTGAACAGCAGAGAAATATTTACCCATTGTTAAGAGCACTGTGCCTAATGCCTGTGTATGGCTGCGTGCCCATGCCATTAGTTTGCTTAAGGAGCAAAGGGCTGTTTTCTCACAAAGGAAATTAGCAAAATCCTTGGCTCATAATCACTGGAGTCCAATGAAATTAGTCTGAGAGAGAAAATTGATTGGTGGTTGTTTTTCGCTGAAAGATGGCTAAATTGTCTGAATTTTTGTCTTCCAGCGCCTCATCAAATCTATAACCACTCATTCCAGCTAATATGCTCACATTATTCCGTCTTTTTCTTGCTGTTTTCAGGTTCTGGTGACAGTCTATGTCCTATTCGTTTAGACCTGTGTTGTGTTTATACTGGGAGAAACATGGAGGAACAGCTGAATGTAGAATTGCATGGTACAGTTTGCCCTCTCTTCATGCTGACAAACTTTCCTTTTCCAGATTCCTCAAAAACAAAAAATACAGGTGAAAGCACAGGTGAACAGGCTGTATACCAGACACCAGAGAACTCACTCATAACAGCAACATAATGGACTTTGAAATTAAGTCCCCGACAGGAGCATTTCTGCAACAGTGTGTTTGTGACAAGGCTGCTAGTCAACTGTTTATGGTTATTTAACCAAAGAGAATTCATCTGAATAGATGATGCTGGTACGTTATAGATTTATCCTCCTGAGTAATGAGTCAGACCACGTTGGTCCGATACAGTCCTACCTCCCTGTCTGCATGGGAGACTTGTCGCTTGTTCCTTAGTCTGACCGTCAGTACAAACAGGGAAAGAAACTCATGGGGTTAGAACAAGCGGCACACACACACACACATGCATATGCAGAGTCAATAGCCTAATGCGTTGAAAGCCACTGACTCGGACGCTCATGCAGGAAGGCCGCCTTAGGAGAGATTATCATGGCTTGATAATGACAACAGCATCACACTGAAATCAATGGAGCTGATGATACTACTGCAGCTTAACTAAGTAAATGTATTTAGTACTAACCAAAGCTCTTTTTTTTTTTAAATCAATACATACTCACTCTGTCAGTCTCCGTCTGCCCACTGAGGTTTGGCAATGTCTTCCAATTATACATTAGAAAAAAAGGAAAAAAAAAAAACAAGAGGGAAAAAGAAAAACAGGACTCAGAAGATGAGTTCCTCGCGCCTCAATTCAGCTGGTCACGTCGATTAAGATGTGAACTTCTACAATTCCAGCAGTTCACATTCAGCTCCGGGGCCTTATCTGAAATTAAAAAAGTCCCCTTCTCCCCAGCTTTGAAGTTTTTCTAAGCCACTCAAATAGTTCTATTCGCAGAATGTGGAAGCTAAAGGAGGCTTTGATTTTTGGAGTCTGCTTTGCCTGTCACTTTGTGTTACATGCTGGCTGATCTAAAGGCTAAAACGGAGCGACTTTGCAATGCTGTCAGCCTTTCCCACCCTTCCATTTCAGCGTCTGATTCACCCATTATTGACTGCTGCACAGGCCAAATGATTTGCAAACAGCGTAAGGCTTGAGTGAAAGAACAATATTGCACAGAGAAATGAGACGAGGTGGTGCTTAAATCTTTCACTGTATGGATTTGTGTTTTGTTTTTTTGTTTTTTCATTTGAATGGACGACCACTGCCTCTGGATACAGTTTTTCACTTATGTTTTACCACATAAGACGAAGAAGAAGAAGAGCTGCAGTCTGTGATGGTTTTGTCTCTGCATTTCCTTTTACGACGTGTGGATGGTTTTAACATGCTGTTGTAAGGAGAAAATACTCTGACCTATTTGAGCTTACATATATATATATATATATATATATATATATATATATATATATATATATATATATATATATATATATATATATATATATATATATATATACACACACATATACATATGTTCTTAAAATGTGATGGACTACTGCACATATTTAGCACTGCATTTAACTGAAGTTGTGTTTTGGTCATTCACCTTCATCAGACATTAAAGGGTATGGCTGGAAGAATTCTCTATTGTTTTTATTTTTTTCAGTACCAGCTACTAGCACAACACATGGGGGTCAAATTGCATTGTGGGCAGTATAGGGTAGTGTGCAACTAAGGGTAAGTCATTACGGTAACAGTTTGCACTGCAAAGAATTTATGTATTAGCTTTGACTGAAGCATGAAGCATAGAAGAAATGTAAATTACAGTCCTGCTGAAGGAGTAGGAGCAGTTTTATGAAGGAGTGTGAATGTGTTCATAATTCAACACAGAATAAACAACCTGTTCCTACAAATGTGCATTAGATTAGATACTGTTTAACATTTCTGTTTTCTAAGATAAACAAGAAAAATAGAAATAGTAGCTTTAGAGAAAAGCACCTTTGCTAAGTAAAACATTAAACTTCTACGCATCGAACTATATATCATGGGAAAAAAAAAGGAAAGAGGCATTACAGCACAGGCCACACCATTTCATCAGTAAGTGAGACAAGAGACAAGGCAAAAAACTTACAAATCAGAAGTTATGGTGTAAGGAAAAAAAAAAGCACAGGAGGAGAGAGGGGAAGTGGGCAAGAAGCAGTGATCTGAGAGGTCAGAGAGGTCAGAGCTGTGCATTTGTCTTGTCCTTGCAGTGGGGCTGACTCACAATCAAAAACAAACAACCTGAACACAGAGGCTAGGTGTAGATCAGCTCCCAGCATCCCTTATCACACCGCTGCACAGAGAATAACAGCTGCAGAGACAACAAACAGCAGACACAGAGGCTGGACCCTGACAGACAACATGCTCTGACTACCATGGCACTTCAGAACCACCATCTCCAGGAGGCCACAAATGTATGGGTTAGAAACCTGATGGTGATATTTCAGGAATCAAGGTGCTACTAATCCTACCACTATGGTCCTGATTATTACTATTACTTAATATATATGCTTTTTAAAACAGTCAAACACTCTGAGTCCAGTTAGAAATCAGTGTAACAGAAAAACCAAAACACACCTTACACTCAAGATACGTTACCTGCATTTCACTCTACATACTGTGTGAGCATGTAATACATCAAACCTCTGAATCTTGAATCTAAAGCTTTGTGGTGCGTCAGAGAAAATATCAGCAGTTACACAGTGGCATTTAGAAAGTTAATTTTCCATGCTGATTGGACCATTGTTTGTCAACTTGAGCAGTAAACACAGCTCTTAAAATTATTAAAAATGTTGATTTTACTCCTTTGATTGTCAACTTCCAGCAGGGGGACAAGACTTCATAATGGTAATGGCATGATGGTTTTTGAAACTCCACTGTAATTACTGCACAATCATACACTATTATATTGCGAACGTCTGAACGTGTGGATGTAAGGGAAAAGCCTCAGTGTTCAGGTGCAGCGTGGAGGCGGGTGCTGTCACAGGGTGTCAGTAGAAGGAAAAAAAAAAAACAACAACATTTTTCGGGTGAGTAATCACCGCGCACTCAGAGAGTGTTTGCCATCGTGATGACAACCAAAAGTGTGATATTCTTTTAATGATGAACTCAGTCAGGGAGTTTTCACTTTTATCCATAAAGCAGAGGAAGCCATCCAAAAAACACAAGGACAAAGGACTCGCTAATTAATGTTATCTGCTGTTTTTCTGGCTCCGGGGTGAGCCTCTGTGGCACTGTGCCACTCCCCAGCAACAGGAGGCGCCACTAGATGACTGCCTCTCAGTCTGCATTTGGGGCAAGATTTCAGACATGACTGACAGGGAATTGGCTGCATGAGATATGGAGCATTCTGCCTCTAGTGTTGGGAATGTCTTCTTAGGTATCAAGGGAAAAGTTTCTGGCAGTGCTCTTTCCTTCCAACACACAGTTTGGCCAGACATAGTCATAGGCAGCTGGGCTAAACCCAGACACCCAGAGTAAACAGCATTTGTAATGGGATATTAGCTTGAGCTGTTCCTTCATTTAGAGTGTCTGTCTCATTTCATGGCTGACATCTGAGAGCTGCAGAGGTGTATTTCAGGCAGCAGGCATCCACCTTAATCTGCTGAATCTAACCACGCCTGGCATCTGTCAGTCACACTCTGACGATCTGGGCCAAATATAATGGCATCTGGAGAGAGCGGCTGTGAACACGCAGGTAATGGCCGCGATAAATGAATGTGATGTAACCTTTACCCCACTGGAGAGTCACAAAACACACTCAGAGGTGGTGTAGAGGACTTTTTAATGATATTCACAGCTACTCAAACAGACACAGTAATGGGCTCTTTATATTCTCTGACAGCAACTGGTAATGTGGATGAGCCTTTTGTTGTCCCCTGTGACAGTTAAAGTCAGAGGTTGGAATTTATTTATGAATATTTATGAACAAACACCCGGGAAAATAAAGAATGAGAAATGGAACAAGTTTGTAGAGAATTTCCAATTTGTTGTTTCTACCTGAGCTCAAAGTGAAATCAGAAAAGTGCAAAGCAAAAAGAAAAAAAAAATCTTTATAGACTCAAACCCAACAGATCTTTGTTAATTATTTCTTCATTACTGTTAAAAGATGCCGTAATGTCTCAAATTAAGGGGAATGCCAAATGTAGGTCTAGCAGCCTTTTATTTACAGTATTTACAATCAGTATTAGTGTTGTATGAATATTGCATATATGTCGTGTGTGATGTGTCAGAATAAGAGTGTATGATTTTTAATGTCTTGCTTTGGGATATAATGATGCAGACAGTATTTTGTTCCATAGCTTGCCTCATCATATTTATATCGCATTTATCTTTATGTGTTAATGATGGATGTTTGCTCTCTGTTGTCCTTCTGTTCCCATTTTACTTTGTCAGTTTTTCTTCACTGTGTGTATTATAGGGAGTCAAGTAAGAAAGAATGCATTTAAATACCACAGTGTTGTAATCTCAAGCACTTTGAGTATGAAATTTAGTTTTAATTTGAATATTTATCAAAGTAACATGTAAGTAAAGCTGTTAAATAAATGAACTGGAGTGAAAAGCTCCATGTGTGGCTCCAGAATGTTGTAGAGTAAAAGTATTAAGTAGTAAAACACAATATTCAAGTCAAGTACAAGTACCTCCATATTGTACTTAAGGAAAGTGCAGAAGAAGAAGGAGCGCAAAAGACATTTCTAAGTCTTCCAAATTCATTAATATATATTTATGCTCTAAAACAACACATCTAAGCATTTATTACTATGAGTGCTTTCCAAAACTGCAACTGCTGCTGTTTGCAGTTAACATTTGGTTAAATTTAGCTTCAATCTGTTGAAGGGTTGGCAAAGACCACAGACACGTTTTAAAGAGACCAACCTTGACTGTCAGTAGGAAACGAGAAGCGAACAGTGGTGTCCCATTTCAGTGTTTGATGTTTTATTGACGCATCCATTGACTCTGACCTTTGCTGACTTTGTGACTATAATATCATACTTCCTCCTTTGCTCTCAATGGACACAAGCCATAATTCTTTAAAGGTCAAAAGGAATAAGCATATGTTGTATGTTGGGTATTTGCTGAGATGACTAATGTATTAATAATATTTTTGTTGGGAGGACCGAAAAGAAGTCGGTTGGGCCAAATAACATGAGCAGACAGGTTGTAAACCGAACTTATTAAAAAGAGATGAAAGACATAAAAGAGAATGAAGGTGAACAGTAAAATGATCACCCAAGCACTTTTGCTTATGGTTTTTATTTTTTATTTTTTTGCCCTGTCGGACTTTATTTAGTGATCTCTGCAATTAAACTGGTGAAAGCGATGTTATCATAAATGATGGCCCAAACTATCAAAATAAGACCCCAGTTGTAATAAACCATAATTATTCTTGTTAACAAATTAATAAAGATATGAAGAATTAAAAGCTATCAGTAATTATGAGCAAGAATACTAATTCACTTGAAATAAAAATGGTTTTATCTTCCCCATTCAAAGGAAGTCAAAGTATTTCCCCTCTCTTTGTCTTTCTGCCCTTTTTTTTCTCCTCTCTTCCTCTCTATTCTCCATCCTTGTCTCCTGAATTTCACAACTGCTCCTTCTGGGACAATCAATCCTTAATCACCCCTCCCCGCTGCAGCCAGCGAGACAACTCAATTGGCGCTAAGATATGCTAATCTTATTCCTCAGATGATTACGCTGTGGAGTCAACATTGATCTTCCTTGACCTCAGAAAAAACACAAGCCCTCCAGTCAAAAAGACTGATGGTGATTTGTGTGTGTGTGTGTGTGTGTGTGTGTGTGTGTGTGTGTGTGTGTGTGTGTGTGTGTGTGTGTGTGTGTGTGTGTGTGTGGTGGGGGTAATGCCTCTGCTGTGGATCAGTGTGCGTTTTGGGGCTGAACTGCTGTGATCTATTTCAGAGCAATGAGACACTGGACAGACACAAAGGGCTGATAAAGGCTACGTGCTGTACACCGGTGTGGAATTCCAGCTGAAGGGTCTGATCTATTGCACCATGATAGAAAATGATGAAACTGGAACATTTACATGCCAAATAGATTTAATCAGGGTGGTGAAGCATTTAGGTCATCATTGAACACTAAAGGGGCAATGCGTAAGAATTAGCTAACGGTCGAATTCACACTCCAAACACATAGGGGGCAGCATATTCTCAGAAAGTTGGGCTGTTCAACCCAATTGTAAGAAACAAGGAAATGCACTCTTTGGTCCCTCCTCTCCCCTCAACCCTCACGGTGAGCTAACGTTAGCTTGAATAAATCTAATCTCAGTGTAGGGAAGATGCTGACATGCTGCTCCCAAAGACTCACTAGAATGGGGATTAATCTGCCACTGAAAATAGTCCCCAACAAATACACTATTTCCACTCTTGTTTCCTTATTGATAGCAGATGTACACGGTAATTACAGTTACAGTGTCATCTTTTGTACAAGCAGTGTGCCAGTATTTGTTCATACCTGGCATTAACGTGTATCAGGTGACCCAATCTCAGGTAAGTATAGGTGTGAATGCATTTAAGATGCATTGAACAAGCCTTTGAGATCTGATCACTCAGACCACATCAGGGAAGTCAGACCTGATCACACTTGAGATGCATGTGGAGACACAATCTAACACCAGAAATTTTACTGTCACAGGGCATCAAACTGATCAAAAACCTGGACGATTCAGGGAAGATGGACTGATGACTTCTGCATCGCTTAATACATCCGATGTGGTTTTATTTCAAAATGGCCCACCCATGATGTCATTCAGTTGTATTTGGCTTACGTAACCACGTTTCCAATTTTGAAGTTGGTTAAAAGTCTTCTCCCCGTCAGTTGTGTTCAACCAACTTTACAGCTCCGTAAGGTGCAAGGTTAGTTTTCTATTTTTTTTTTTCAGCTCTGTGCGCGACCCTCCTTTCATCCTGGTAAATAAATACAAATATAGCAAAAGGCATAAATCACAACGCACATATAATATATGGCTAATAGACTCTTCTGAAGGCAATTTAGTTAATAATTTAGTTTGTTCTTCCATGTTTTGAGGCGAGTAAAAATCAAAACAAACTGTTCTCTCATTGATCTCTGTAGTTACACAGTAAGTTAGATATATAAGAGATGGTAGCTCCCCCCCTTTTGTCACATTCAGTTACAGGATCAATACAGAGTATGCAGGCTGTTATCTAAAGAGTGGGTACCCAGTATTTAAAAAAAAAAAAAATAATAATGACAGTATAAGACATCCAAAATTTTAGAGAATATTTAGCAGAGAAAAATAAATAAATAAATAAATAGTAAAGACTTGAATTATAAAATAAAAGAAAGGAAAAAAAATGTAATTTCAGATTCTCCTGCCTGTGGTCAGGGAGCTGGGTGGCACTGACTGGTTCATTTCCAATATTTACTAAAATCACTTAATTAAAATATCAGCCTGACTTTAGTGTGTACCGTTCTGTGTGTGTGTGTGTGTCCGTTTGCATGAAAAAATGTCTATATGTATTTTGAATGTATGCCAGGATTTAGTTTATCCGTTTTATATTAACAAACATACTGCAGTGCATATGCTGCAATATGTGATTAACACAATAAATACTATTACATCCCAATAGTATGCCCGACATGACATGACCTACTTTAATTCACCACAGGCAACTACAACTTCTATTAAGCTTAACCTTCAGGAGCTGAGCTATCTTTAAGAGACCGATTGATATTCATCATGCACATGGGAGAGCTTGTGAACCAGCTTTGGGTCCTTCAGTTAGACTCATCTCATACATGTGAACATGCTTTGACCAAATCTGGATGGCCTGGCCTTTAGATGAACAGCGGCGATCTTTGTGCTGTCGCCTGCTCAATCTGCATCCTGCCCCCCCGAAAAAAAACAACAACTAATAAACAGATCTATTTTAGTGTACATGCTCAGCACCGTGCACAGCACCTGTTGATGTCTGAGCCCACACTAGATGGCAGTATGACTCAAGCCAACTCTCCATCATTCCTCCTCTTACCCCCCCCCCCCCCACCCCCTTTCCTCCTCTGCTCTTGCAGCCCAACCCAGTCCCTCTCTGTGTGGAAGCTGCAACCAGCCTCTTTAATGGAATGTCAAGAAAAGGCAGAATTGTGCCTGCCTGTTTGAAATACAGAGCGAGTTTAAATAATCTGCTTCCCCTGTTCAGAAAGCTGCAGTGTTCCTGCAATTCGGATGGTGTTCTTAGTTCACTTTCAGTAACTCCGATAAACTCCCCACGGTTGCTTTTCAGTGCTGCAACACTGTTCGCAGCCTCACTGAAAGGATGACAAGCACGTTGTTCCCTGGAAAGATTTTGTATTGTTAGACTTAAAGTTGCTGCATTTGGTAAACATTGCTTAGTAAACACAGAGCGCAATGGTGCCCACTGTGTTCAGCGACGCGCATTCAATGTATTCTGGCTCACACATTTCTTTATGCTCAGAAAATAGATCTTGGTGTCACTTGCTATTTCTCATCTTGTCATGTTCCATCACTGTGACCTTGCTTCAGAGGATTTTAGTATGACCTAACATAATAGTACTGTCATTGGACTGAGTTATGCACACATGCTGCTGTATGACAAATATATGAAAACAACTTGGCTTTTATCTCATTCCAGGTTAACACAGGACACATTATTGCAGTCAGGCATGCTCTGTGTACTTCTCTTCTTATCCTTTTTTTTCTGTCCTTAAAAACAATGGAGAAGAAATTGGCTCTGAAAGGGTTTGATGCCATGATGTTATAAGACTGGTTAAGTGTCTCAACCAGGAATGAATGCATAAATATGGAAATTGCTAGAATGTATGTGTATTGTATAAGTGCATGTATATAATATATTTGAAGCTACTTTTTAGTTTAGGTCAAAGACTAGGAGCAGATTGTGGTGAGAAACTTAGAGGGTGGGTTTGTATATATTTATGTCTGTTTCTTTTATACAGGTATAATACTTGTGTTTACCATGCCAGGCTGAATATGTCACTGAAATCATGTTTATATGCTGTCGCTAAATTTTTAGAAAAACATTTTTAATCAACGTTTCTACAAAACCTTCACTGTGAATATAATTAATTGAATTTCCTGACACTATCTGCAAGAAAATATCTGCTCATAACAACTAAGGTATGATTGATATTTTTGTCGTAGCCCTTAGACACTCAAACCAGGTAGTTAAGGTTTGGCAAAAGAAAGCACAAGACAGAATGTGTTTTCTGCACATGTTCTGCAGAATTACAACAATTTATCAATGAATTTGAAACTCCTGAACACGTTTGTGTATATATTATTACAACTCAGTGGGGTCCAAAAGTCTGACAGACCCCACTAAAGAATATAACAAAGAATATGTTCATTGTTTACATACTGCTTATAATTTCTAGGTAAAGTGACAACTAAAGACTTATACAGAAAAAGTGCAATCAATTGATTACTCAGTTAATTGATTAAAAAAAAATCTCTCCAACTACTCTGATAATCAATTAATTGTTTAAGAAATGCCAACTGTTCCTTGGTTCCAGCTTCTCCAGTTTTGCTGAGGATCTTCTCTGTGTTTTTATATCATTGTGAATACCTTCTGTTTTTTTGGACTGTGGGTTGGACAATGCAAGACATTTGACATTAATCAATTAATCAAGACAAAAAAAATTGACTAGTCAACTAGACTTAACTGGACTAGTCAGTAATGAAATGTAATGTAAAATTGTGGGCACACAGACTACAGGAAACAGTTCAGCTGCTGACATTGTACTGTGACAAGTCCACGGGGGTTAAAGCTTAGTGTTGGGCTTCCTGCTGGATTGACGCTCGGCTTTGTGTCTCCCTCGTGTTATTGAGTTTCCCTTGTGCCTGGCTGCAGGGTCTATTGTCTCCTTAACTACCTGCACTCTGCTATGGGTTAATGGAACGAGCTCTGCTGGAGAGCAGCACTGACTGTATACTTGAGGTCCCTCCACTGTCTGTGAGTGCTGCACAGTATATTCTTCTAAAAGGACATATTTCTAAAAGGTTGCACAGTGAGGGTTCCTCTACCAGACATGTTCCATTGCTCTATACAATCAGGAAAGATGGAAAAAGGACATGACAGTGTATCTCAGCTCTGCAGCTTGGAGTATTTGCCACTTCTAATCAAACTATTATAACCATCTTCAGCTGTTTTGCTGACATGATTTGGGGTTTAAGTTAGCAAAGGACATGTTATGACTTGGATTTGTGTTTATAGCAAGTTGCCGTCTCAGTTACTGGAGCCAAAGCACCAGCCACCGAGACAGGCCAAGACACCTGTCAAACAATGAAACTAAACAAAAACAAGGCTCTGTTTGAGTGTGAAAGGCTCCCTGTGGAGGTTTAGAGCTCTGGTGGTTTTCTACAGTCCCTGGTCTTGTGCACATGCATCATGAAATATACAGTCCTACCAATGTAATACTATTCCACTGATCAACAGGGGGTGATTTCAAGACAAGATAAGCTGCAATGAAAGAAGAAGACTGCAAGTTAGCAAACATGGATGTACTTAAAGCTGGATTGAAAATAATTAAAAATCGTGTCAGTCAGTTAACAAATGTAAATGTTCCACAGGGTACCTTTTTTAAAAAATAAAACCACCAAGTGCCACACATTTGTGGGAACCTCTGCACCAGTGTAGAGATGAACTTTCTCTTGATTTTCCATAGTAGAAAGATCTCCAACAGTGTGTTTGGCTGCTGGATGAGTAAAAAAAAAAAAAAAAAAATTAGATTAAATTTAGTTCGACAAAAAGATTCCACAATCCCCCAGTTGTTTACGTGTTGTGTGTTTTAATTTCAGAGGCATTCATCATCAACCTTTTTAGTTAAGATGGGTGAACAAGGTGACAGGGTTTGTTGCTGATTAAGGTGAGAGCATGGTTCATTTCACTCATCTCTGATCTACAGTTTAACACAGTTTAAGAAATCCATCTCTGAGCAAAAAGCCATTAAAGGAAGGCACTGCAAATATTAATAACAGTTTAGTAAATGATTGGTGGCTGGTAGTAAATGTGTGAATGACCTTGCAGGGCCACTGTTTTTGTCTCAGTGATCAGGGAAGATCTGAAGGAAACATCCCCCTCGGATGGAAGAAATTTTTTATGTTAGACTAGAGGACACAGCAATCACTCAAGTGGGTCTGTGATGACGAGGAGTCCCTGGGTGACTGTGATGAGAATATTGCCTGTGACAAAGTTAATAATTAATTGCAATTGAAGACATTGGTGCAGAGGTTGAGGCTGAAATGAAAATTAACCAGTATGAGGAAGATGTAAAAGAAAAAGAGAACCCACCTGCAGAGAACAGAGAGGATGGATGAGATGAGGACACCAAACATCTAACATTATGACTGCACCCATGTTTTGACCCTTAAATTCTTCGTTTACTTTTAACTAACACCTGCTGTCGTACAAGTTCTCAGTCCACAGCTTAGCGTAGAAGACAGAGGCCATAAAACCCTAATTCATATATATATACAAGAAGGGACAAGAAGGAGAAATCTACAAACAGTGACTGACAAAAACTGAAGCTCTTATTGAGACCTGACTTCAGGAAGAGCTGTCACAAACAAACATCTAGTTTCCCAGATAATGTCTGCAGGTTGAGATCAATAAAATCTGTACAGACACTGTATGGAATAAACCTGGTTTTAACCCAGAACTGGTTGGCCCTTACTAATTTTAGAGTCTGGCTGAGTTTCTTCCAGCTCAGCTGTCGTTAGATGTTCAGTCTGAGAGGGGTGATGAAGCCAGATTAAGTGTCCGAAAGATCAATGACATAGCAGTCGAACTGACATGGCAGATGAATTTCTGGCACATCAGACATTTTGATGGTCCGTCTTGAAAGTTTAAACACGTCCATGTTCCAGCGTCCAGCAGCTTTATCTGCACCATTTAGCAATCTACCAACGCTGGGGTTTTCTTTCATTTGCTCTTTGCTTTCCATTAGTCAAATTATGCAACTAATTATGCTTTTCTCATTTTGTTATTTTTGTTTTGGACGTGGTCATGTTTTTTTAATTGGAAACTGGAAGCTACAAATCTACGATACAACTCACAGACTGGTGAGTGGTCAATCAGTCGTACAGTGAGAGTATACACGTTCAGCCACATCATTAAAACCAGTCACTGGTTTTAATGACATGGCTGTTGTACGACCTGTTTGGCAGGTGTACGGGTGTGGGACAGGCAACAAAAGTAGTAGAGCTGATCTTGATTTTCTTTCACATTTCCACACATTAAATAAATAGTAGGATGTCCACAAAATGGAGCAAAGAGTGAATGAGATCAGTACCACACAGCTACCCTGCTCTCCAGTGTCAGGTCATTAAGATCATGTGTTAGAGGACCTATTAGACTTATGATCGAGACAGTAACGTCAACTTGAATTTGCTTTATTAGCTTCACATGAAAACATTATGTACTGCCCTAGCTTAAAAAAAATAGAGGATGAAGAAAACAAGAAATGGCATGAAGATTATATGGTACAACCTGGTTATATAAGAAAATAAGAGCGAACATTAAAGCAAATTACATCCTTCATATCCTACCATTGTGTTATGTTCAAAAGATGTTTATTCAGTCTGATAGTACAAAGCAGTCATGTCAGAAGTATGTATAATTTTATACATTGTAATCCTGTAATCCAGCTCACTGGACTAGAATTGAAACATTGCCTGAGATTAAAGTGCTGGTTCTGAACTTTTAGAGACCCTGTAATAATTGTGATAACAGGAACCAACAGGTCCTCTGGTCCCCTAAAATTACAGGACCAATTCTACAAAAAGCTATAATTCCTCTACTGTAGTGATCAGATGCCCATTAAAGATGAAAGTCAGCACTTTATAGTCCATAGTCATCATTTCTTTTCAAAGTTAAATCAAAGAGCTGATGCAAGAAAGAAAGTGTCGATGTTAAAACTGTTGACAACAGAGTGAAGAGCTTTCTTAACTATGTGTTTTTTTTTCTTTCACAGCAGTTTTAACAGAGCCCATTAACGTTCACTTACTTAATCTTTGATAGTATAAAGACAGTATTATATTCTTAATTACAGAATGTGTTTTGGGGTTTTCAAAGACTTAAAAATACAAATGCTTCTTTTCATATTATCTGCTGCACAGCCTGTATTTTGGCCACATCTGTACACCTGTGCACCCTGTTGACAGTGACAGGGTGTGACAGTGGGTGTATGCATTTATCCATGGAGATTCCATACGTGACTAACAGAGGTAAAGGGCACTTATTGTACTAAATCATTCATTTATTATATTTAATGAATGCAAAAAACCCCATGCAAAAAAGACAGGCAGATGAGTGAACTAAAAGTCTTTTACTAAAACCAAAATCACTGGAAGAGTCCAGGACCAGGGAACAAAACTTAACACAGGTACGCGAATCAACACAGGGAACCAACACAGGTAAGGACATGGGCAGACTCAGGTATGGACACAGACTCAGGGACAGACACAGACGAACTGACCAGGACACAGGCGAACAACAACACTTATATAGACAAGGCAATGGGGAACAGGTGACACCAATTAGGGCGGGGCAGACAATCACAAATGGCAGAAAACTAGACAAAGACAGGAAGTAGACTGGTTACACAAGGGCTATGGCTTCAAAATAAAACAGGAGCTACTAACAAAACTTAACAAACTAAACAAGCCCAAATTGGTCCAAATTGGTCCAAATGTCCACAAAAGAGTTCAAAACAAAACAAAATGGTTCAGAAAGCAGCCCCCTTTGTGCTTGGTTAGAACAAAAACCTGCAGCCACATGGCCCTTTGTGGAACAGTTTGGACACCTCTGGCTTAAACCTTTTTCCTGTTTTATTTTGAAGCCCTGCCCCTTGTGTGTTTGTTTCTAGTACACTTCTTTTTCCTGCCTTTGTTCATTGTCTGCTCTGCCCTAATGTAAATCACCTGTTGCCAATTTACCCAATGTACTGTAGGCTATATGATTTACGGTTCTCCCAGTCTCTTTGCCAGTTTTTCTGTTGTCTTGTCTTTGTTGTAGTCATCCCCGAAGTTGTTCCTTTGGTCTTGTCTCTGTTTGCACCTGTGATCCTGCCTGTGTTTGCCTCATGGTTTTGCTTTCTGTGTCTGATCCTTGAGCTCTCATGGACTTACAATTGTTGCCTTGCTCAGCCCAAGTGAGAATTCCCTGAGTTTGCTTTTGGGGTTGTGCTTTACTCCTTTATGGATGATTTTTTTGTTACCTGAGTTTTTGTTCCTGGACCTGGACTTAATACCAGTGATTCTGAGTTAATTAAAAGACATTATCCATATCCATCTGTCTGCATTTGGGTCCTTTCCCTTGTGTTTCCGGCTACAGCAGTAGCCTATATAACACTCCTGTGTGTTTTTGTCTAGGAGTATTGGGGACATCATTAAAATCCAATTTTGAAGATGGAATTTACAGTGGGGAATGAATACTTACAGACAGCAGGCCCTCCCACTGAATGTCTTGGCCACAAAATCTGTTTCATGCCTTGGTTCTCCAATGGGAATGTCAAAGCTCAAAGCGTCCAATATTGCCAAGAGTAGGTTTACACTGGAGTCAATAGACAGCCGGAGCTCTTGCTCTGGGGGTCTGATATTACTGTGAGTGGGTTAACATTGGAGTCAGTTGGAAATTCTCCTCTCAGTGAACAGATGATTTATGTTGTTGAAATAACAACATAATGCCGCCTAAGGGCAACACGTTCCTAAGATTCTCCTTGACAATGAGACAGCTGTTTATTTTTGCCTGGGAGCATCTGCCCTTGGTGGTGTGTTTCATTTCACTGTGGCTGCAGGCAGGTGTGTGTCTGTTATATGCTCGACTGATTTAACAGACATGGGACTTCAATGGTGTCTGCATGTTACAGATGCACTGAAGCTAATAAGGGCATGCTAGAAACATGTCTTCAAACAAAGTCATTAAAAATCGAATTTTTTGCACGATAAGAGCCCCTTGTAAATGATTACTGGTTGGTCTTTATGAACATTTAGTGATAATCTTCACAGAAATGTTGATTCTTTTGATGTGGTCAAATGTTTTCATGTACTGTGAGGTATATAAAAGACTTCTGATCATTTTAAGATTAAATGCCATGAGGATTACTACAGTTTTAAATATGTAACATGAACAAACTGTTCTCAGTAGAACTGTAGTTGGTTAAACTGAAAGAGATAGAAATCAAATTTCAATGAAACTTTAACTTTTAACACATAACTTATATAAATAAGAAGGTGGTTGTAGTGTCTAATGCACACAGCTTCAACATATAGAAGTGGGAAACAGGTAGCTAGCAGTTAGATCCCATTACAAGTGGTCACTCAAGACGTATTTCAGTGTCAGGTGTGAACTAAGATACATAGACATGTCTGCTTGTGCTTCCAGGTATGAGCAGATCCATAGATTCAGGATTCACTGTGCTTTGGAGAAGCAGGCAATGCAGAGCTCTGTGCTCTGTGCTCTTCTTTGAAACCATTTCCTGATTCAACCCACTGATCAATATGGACCCACTGAAGTTACACTACTCTGTGTGTGTGTGTGTGTGAGGGAGAGGGAGAGGGATGCAGCAGCAGCAGGGGCACAAGCCTGTTATCTGGTAAAGGTCAGTCCTCCTGAAACATTGTCTCCTAACAAACACGTTGACTAAAAGCATTGAGTGTTGAGTGGTCGTGTCCTTGTGCAAATTAAACAAAAGAATCAAAGCCTGTGGAGCTAGTTCAGCTAAGCAACTTGAGCGACACTGACTAATCTCCCAGATGAGTTTGTGTATTGTCATTTCCAACTATTTGAGCTGTAAAACTAATTTCTTGTTTGTTGCTGTTGCACCTCCCTGTTGTTTGCCCACACAGTCACACCCTTCCACTCAGCACCCACCTGTAGACTGACTTATTGCTTATATACAGACCCCTGCTCCTCTGAAGGACATGGATTGTTTGTTTTAGAAACCAAGAATATCAGAGCAAAGCTGTGATGAATGGATCACAGTATTTCTCTGCTTTTGCTACAAATCCTTGGATGCCCTTTGTCAAACTTGCATCACATCTGAACTGAAGTAGCACAGAATTAGCCAACTGTAGTATTAAACTACAGGTGACATTGGACAAACAGTAACTGCAGCAGCTACGTCCTGCTCTTTATGTGGTTTAGTGAAGTTTACAGTGATCACAACTGACATTGTAATGAGAGATAGTTCTGAATATGTCAGACCCATCAATTATTCCTCACCCTCTAAGCTTTTTCTCTTATACCAGTGAAACATATGTTTGAAAACACAAATATTAAAGCATGAATCTAACCTCTGGTCTAAGTACGGACCCCTACAAAAAGCATGCGAACAAGGTTATGTGACAATAAAAATAAATGTTGTTTTTTTTTTATAGATAATAGTGTATTGAAATACTGGGGCTAGCTAGCTCTACTTTGCAATACAAGAGCAATGCTGCTCCATGACAACACATCTCCTACCTGGAGATGTGTTGTCATGGAGCACACACAATACATCTCCTACCTGGATCATCAAATAATGAGGATACTAACTTTTTTCTTGAGCCCAGGATTTTGAATTTGATCCGTCAGGCTCAGTCTTAGCCTTAGCTTTAGAACGTTTGTGTAAACATCGCAAGCAAATATCCCTTTGGACAGAATTCTCATTTTAAAATGAGTCAACAGGAAATATTAAAAAAAATCAGCAGGAGACAACGTTTTCAAACAACCCACAGAGTTAATGTTAATTAGGTATTCAACTGTGTGGTGTCAGCATAGAAAATTAATTGTTGTTGACTAAAAATGAGAGGCTGCTTTTGATTAATTCTAATGAAATATTCTTTGTTTCAAAAACTATTATGGATTTTTATGGTAAAACTGTCACTGTAATCATTCTTAACAGCATGTGTGCCATGTTCAAATGTGTAGCTTGCATCATTAGTTTTCTACAAAGCACAATCTTTACTTTCCACTCCTTGTTAGTGGCACACAGAAGACGGTAAAATCATGGTGAGCAGATCATACTTACAGAAATGCACACTGGGAGTTGTAGTTGATTTTTTTGGCTTTAAGCTTGTTATTTTCAAGGTCATTTATCCATATAGCGTTGTTCCAACTACCAAATTCAGATGACAGACACTTACTTTTTTTTTTTTTAATGAAAAATTCATTTAATTTGTCACTGTGCGTTTAATTTGGTTTTCATGAGGAAAAGCCTCTGTACCTCTGTAGGTCACTCATGGGTTTTCTGGACTCCAAGACACCAGATTTCAATAAATCGGGTTCACTCAGCCTCATTAATCTATCTGGTAACTGGGGGATTTCAGCGTTTACATCTAACATCACACAAAACACATGGGGAAAGTAAATGAGAATAACATGTTTTTCTCCTTTAACAACTAATGTTAAATTGCACTTTAGCAAGGTGCAGAACCCAGTGGATCAATACTGTGTTGGTCAGCGTCCACTGATGGTGCCTGTGTTTATTTGTCTGCAAACTAAAGTCAAAATTGTTTGTAGTGAACTTACTCAGATAATTAAAAGTTAGTCACTCACTCACACACACACACACATTAACACACCAAAGTCATATTTCCTTCAATTTTACAAAACACTGTTTATCCTCCTATACACACTTTTTTTTCTCCCTGTAATTCTACTCTTTAGACACACACTCACATCCACTTAGTTCACACACAAAGTCTATCGACAGCCAGTGATGTCTCAGTACGGGGTGGCTGTGGTGAACAAGTGCATGTGGCTGGCATTGCTGTGTGTGGGAGAGGCGAGCAAAACATCTGTTATGCTGCTGTATAATCAGCATAGCTGTGTGGGTGGAAGAGATGAGAAAACTTCGTCGGAGAACGATATTGGCATTCAGCGCATTCCATCACATCCACAGGGCTGTCGCTGATTTTTATGACCGTTACTACACAAATGGGGGTACGTAAGGAGGTGGAACTCACTTTATGACTGATAAGAGACCACTAGTTTGCTGAGAAACAGCTGTTAACTTGGTCCACAGTTTGCTATTGTCATCACGGGTTTCATCGGTAGCTCTGTCTCGGTAGAATTTCTCTGGGTTTGCATGGATGCACTGTAATGTATGCCCTGCCTAGTTTTTCTTGCCTGCTGAAATTTACCAGCTCTCTCCAGAGAGAGCGACAGAAAGAAAGAAGGAGGCTGAGGAAAAGGCAAGAGAGTGTAAAGTGTGAAGAGGATGACCTAAATTAGACTTTGAGTGATGCAAATGGGTGTTTAATATGTGTTTGTGCGCTAGCCCGAAGGCATCTGATTATATGTTTGTGCAGGTAGGTGTGCAATCCGTGTGTGTGTTTTTTTTGGTTGCATGTGTGTGTGTGTGTGTGTGTCTCTGTCTGCCAGAGTATAATGGCACCAGGCCGTCTAGCTACAGGCTACAATCCAAATGAGATCTGAGGAACTGTATGTCAAGCCAGCTATTCATCAAACACAAGCAAGATTGAATGGCTGAGATAACATCTTCCATCATTGAATGTAGGAGGCCACTTTGTGGGTTTCATGTGCACAATATATGACATACAGGACTGTCAATGGGATATGATAATGTGCGAATAGATCTGCTACTGGGGGAGCTGGTATGATAGCTGTAAGGTAATTGACATTTCAAAATTACATCCACAGAGGTGCAGTGGATATTGCGAGGTCTTTAGTATCAAAAAAATAAGCTTCAAATAGTGGGAGCTTCAGAACGCGGCCGCTGATTGACGAGTGTTCAAACAACTTCACATCCAGTCACATTACTGCCAACCCAATCTCTTTTCAGCTCTGTTCCTATGGAACGGTTCTGCATTAGCAATTATATTTCAAAGGAAATGTAATGAAGGCCAGAAACATTCATATTAAATGAATGCACAAAATAATGATAAAGCTCAATCACAACATTCTGATTCAATGCAAGAAGTGTAGTGAACAATGAGGGTTTGGAATCAACTAGTTCTGGTCCCAGTCTACAGTGTTCGTAGCAATGTTACTTCTCTGCTGTCTTATACAGCTGACCTGCTGAACATAGCTGCACTACAAACAGTGATAGAAGCATTTTCACTGAACACACACAGACATATCACAGTTGGAAAAGTGTAAACAGTAAAACAGTAAAACAGTAAAACGAAAGATTGCGTTTAGCTGCTTCATGGCAGACTGGCATGGCTTACTGGGACAATTGAATGTGGAGCCCTTGTTAATGTTATTTGTAACACCTGTGCTTATCCAGCTGCAGGATGAGCCCAACAGTAGCTCAGAAATAGAAAAGACAGATGGAATGGATTACTGGGTTTACACCTTTTTAGTCCTCTAACAACAATTGCTTTTGAAAGCTGGGATAAGATTGGGCTGTTAAAAAAAATCAGCATCTATACAGGGAAAGTGATTAAACTGTTTGTTAGGTATGATCACCAATACATAACGTTCCTTTAAACGTAACAGTCATTTTACTATATTTGCTGTACAGGTATATTGTTGGAATAACAGTTGAAAATAGAGGCAGTGGGCCTTTGCAGAGAATATAACTGAGGTCCTGTAGTTGCCTTTGCAGCTTCTGACAGCTGCCATACTGGTGGGCAGAAGAACATGCTATTGTCAGTTCAGCAAACAAAGAAATTCAATAATATTGACCACTGAGGTCGCTTGTTTCTCATGAGATAGTCCAATCAAATAGAATTTATAGTGTACCAGACACGTGCTGCATAAAAATACTGCATTAAATTGCATTGTAGTACTTTTGATAAACACCACCAACATTTATGGATCATAACTTTAGTTTGCATATGACCTAAAAAGAGACAGTTTATTTCATGCCCTTCTTTAAGTCTGCTCACGCTACAGCAAGCTTGACCAGTTTCTAGACATTTAAACCAGCAGGATGGGGTGTTGGCTCTAATTATTACTCACTAAATAATTAAGAAACAGGCATGGCTTGTCGTCAGTGTTTTGTCAGCAGCTGCTCCTTTCATTTCTTTCATTTTTTTCATTTCCTTCATGACCTCGCAACTGCTTTTATGGGGAATTGTTCACTAGGTTGTGTTAAGCCATTATTATGCTTGCAAACACCTGCACAGGGACTGCAACTACAGACATTTAGTTTATTTTACTGCTGTTTAGCAGACAAGTAGTCAGAAGGTGGAAACTGCCCCCATTTAATAATGTCCACAAAAAGACATGTCATTGGCCATTGTTGCTTATGGTTCTCAGTCATGAATGCATTTAGAAAGTGGTGCTGGTGCTGTGAGTTTGTCCCAGAGGCCACTCATGGTATTGCAACCAAAATATACCTTTGGATCCAAAAAGCATTTTTCCCCAAACTAAAAGAGACATCTGTAAAACTATTGACAGGGACATCTCCAATTGCAAACCAGGACAGTTGTTAGTGACATTGTGTTGTACCTAACTGTAATCACCAATGAAAGGAACTCTTTAAGCAGCAGGTCCCATTGGCTTGGTTTAGTATTTATTGGGAAGCAGTAAGCAGCTGCAGTTTACTTCTACAAGAGAAAATAACAGCTTAAGATGAGAAATACTCAACTCAACAGATCCTAAATATCACATGAATAGATTTGTGGATACACAGCCTGCTGTGACTAACTGCTGAAATGGTTGAATAATGCAACAGCAGACACACAGCACAAGTGTCCCCTTTAATCATAGGCTAATGCAGCAAACACACATCGAGTTCCACTTATAATTTATTTCACTGTACTTTTAGCAGCCCTGATGTATCTGTGCCTCTCTGGCCTGGAATCTGTTTATACTGTGCACAAGAGTAAATGTAAGGCTTTATTAAAAACACCCTCGCCCAGGAGAGCTGCCGTGTCTGTAGATACTGTATTTCATAATAACAACCAGAAGGGTAAAGTCTCTTTAATATTAAAGCTGAGTCATTCTACTGCTCCCCATCCCCTCCCCAGCAGCCAAAGGTTAATGAGAACTGTTTTCCCCCAGCCCTACACATTTTCTTATGGATGATACTCTGCGGTCACATTATTGTGTTATTGTACTGCTCAAGATGCACAATGCACAAGTTTAAGCAGCGGTGTGTTTCTGCACTGCACTTGTAATAATGTCAGACCTGTCAGGGTGTGTTGTCTTCGTCCTTTGAGCTTATGTGGGTGGCACTTCTTAATTTTTCCGTTCAGTCTCTCTGGCTATCAAGATTCACATTAATGTTTTGCTTTTTTTTTTTTAAATTTTTTTCCAAACAAACCAACTTCACCTAACTCATCACTTCCTGTGCACCAGAGAATAGGCCTACCAGTGACTGTTTAGGTAGAACAACAAAATTAATTAATTAGTGTGGCTATTAGTATACAGTATATTCTATTATGTCCCCACATACAGTTTTGACAGTGCCACAAATAAATGGTACATGAAACTCTAAAATCTTCCCATATGGGTTTATGGATGTAAAATTAACCTGAAGTAATCTATGCAGTGCAGATGGTATTAATATTACAGAGGGAGATGGGGAATTAAATATCCACTGTAATATTCACAGTCTGTAATTTCAATTATTGTTTTTGGATGATATTTTAACCACAGGGAAATTACAGAATATAATTTGTAATGGATACGAACATTCAGCAGGAGAAACCAGGACCTGCCCCTACCTGTAACTGTCAATGCAACAGCACAAAGCCACAAGAATTAACATCAGGGGGAAGTTAGGGTTAACCATGTGTTTATTATTGCAACCATGGCAACGAAGGTTCTGTAACCTTAGGGAAGTAAAACCCATTTTTAACCTATTTTAACCCAAATGTCTTTTCCTAAATCTAGCCAAGTAATTTTAGTCTATTTAAGGGATTAAAATTAAATTAAAAATACCTGTCAGTAATTAAAAGAAATTAAAATGAATTATAAGTAATCATGTAATGGTATACTCCTGTGGGCTGTATTATTGCTACCATGATGCTGGTACATGGCAGGACATACACAGGCAGGCTTATTAGATTAACAAAAATATTTTTGACTTACTCTGTTTTATCACAAAAGTCAATTTTCACTCCAAGGTGAGAAAAAGAAAAAAAAAGTAGAAAAAAATAGAGAAGTAGACAAGCTGCTTTTCCAAAGCAAACACTCCGAGTTCAACTTTCAGTGTCACAGATGCTTCTCTGGATGAGATTTAAATTAGAGAAGGACGAGCAATTTGTCATATCCTGGCTCAAAGACTGTGACGTGAGTGGGAGGCTAAGGAAAGTAATTTATTTATTAAAAGAAAATATAGGTCAACCAACATAACCAAAGATCAATTTACCAAAAAAGAATTCACAGCTGTCATCTGGTCTGCCAGGGACAGGGACGCTTCCCCCGGACAGAGCCAGGCTGCCAAATGAGGAAGAGTTATAGAGCAGAGCACACTGTGCCCCGGTGTAGCTCATGCAGCTGATGACCCTCCATCCAGCACCTGCAAAGCATGAGCAAAAAAACAAGGACACACAACATAAAGTCCACAGAAAAACAGTAGCGGGTATAATTATTACTGCACTCGAGGTGAAAAATTCTGGACAGGATTAAAATCACTCATGAGCACCAGTAATGTTAAAATCACCCCACTTCCCCAAGAGCAACAAACCCGGTCCAAACAGGGCTTCAGAATTCAGCTATAGTCGTCCAACCCCTTGTCAACAAGGATTAATCAGCAGAAACATCCTGCCACATCTGTATGTGTTGGACCTCATTAGGGTCATCCACCTTGTTAACCCTCATTAGGCCCCTGGCTCATTAGGTCTCATTAATGAGTTGCCCTACAACTGAGGGCACAACATGCTGGAAATCTGTCTTTCACTGACTCAGCAGGCGTACTTTGATTTGCTTTGTTTAGATTAGATAACATTTGTTTATGTTAGATTTGCCTGATAATATGCTGCATGCAGGATTAAAGTGGTATCCACTGTGTCTGAGCGGTGAAGTGCTGCTAGTTGGAAGAAGCACAAGACCAAATTAACAAGCAACTGCTAATGGCCTTGGTTGCAGTAACACAGGCACCACTGGCAGCAGGGAGCCACCCAGCTGCACTGGCCTGCTTTAACCTCTGGGTCTGGTTTTCAACCCAAATGGCACGGCACAATGTAGAACAGATCATCCTTCAAGATGGACAGACAGTCTGAACCCATAACTTCTTCACAGCTGGACATCTGTCACAGCAAGATTCCCCCAGTGAGAACCCCAGTCCTTCTGACTGCCTCTCCTCAGCCCAGCATGTAGTGTACAGCTGTTTTCTTACTTATATTACAAACTTGTTTTAAAAGTAAGACAATCACACATTTCTGCACTCTATTGGACAATGTCTCAAGAGGAGGGGGGTGAGCCCTAACTGGAATGCAGCCCCCCCCCCGCAAACAGAATCTTCATCTCCACACAGCAGCAGATGCATCATCATCGTCTTCCTCATGCCAGACATTGCGACAATGAATCAGCACCACAGACACACAAGTAGTAACCTTCCTTTCTGATAACTGGGTGAATTCAGCACTGCAGGGGCACAATTTCATGAGACATTTCGTTTTCTGGAAGGAGGATTTGTTGATTTATTCCCACAAGAAGATTTGGTCTCAAACCCAAATTCTATGTATAGCATGTTTCTGAAAACCAGTATTCTCTGAAGGCAATATTAAAGGATAAGTGATATTCTGTATTTTTCCTATTATCAGCAAATCCCATCAAAAGACCCAAACCAAGACTCAGTAAAAACATTCCACCAACAACTGTTGTCTGTGTATCTGAAGTCTGATATATTGGAGTCCTTTGAACAACAGAGCTCCATTTTTATCCAAAAACTATTAAAAATTTCTTCACTGTGCAAAAAAAAAGCATACTAATACTGTTTCCTCATCTTTGAGTATGAAACAACTACAGTGGCTAGCTGTTTTAGGAAACTCTTGAGCCTTTTTGAAGATAAAAAACTACATATTTGTGAGATGTTTGGGAACTACTGGGTTTGGAGACCCACAGACAGGTTCTAGTACTCAGAGACAGACTAACACGTACTTGGTTGTGTCCGAAATGACTCTCTATTTAATATAAAGTGCACTACATTTGCTCTTCGCTGTTTAATTGGTGTCTGGATTTTTATTGTGAACTCCACCTTCTGATAAAAATCCCACAATGCAATGTGTTGCATTTTGTAGGTCTAAGAATTGCTGTTATGTGGCTTCACATGTGTCAGGGATGTCTTTAAGTGGGATTTACTGAAAATAAAAAAAATGTAGCCTTATCCTTTAATTTCACCTCATGAAATGTTTGTTTTAGAGAACCAGTGTTCCATAAAGCAGCTTACAGAGCAGTATATTGACAGGTATACCAGACCATCACAAGCAGCCATGGTGACTGCTACCTGCTCAGTCCATTTGAGTATAACAGATAGAGACAGCAGTTTAATAACAATGTCACTGGTTGTGATCAACAAACCTTGCACAGACATGTAATGTGGATTTGGTGCTGGGAGGCAGTAAAAGCCTGACACATTTCATCTTTTGATAAAATCAGTGTTTGTCAGCATTATAAAAAATATTCCCCAGTTTCTGAGAGTCCTCTGGCACAGTCTCCCAGTGAATAAAGTATCAGTGAATGAATTAATGAACATTCAAAAAACAGCAAATTATAGGTAAAATGAGCACAGCAGCACTCCCAAGGGCAAAAGAGCACTATGCTGATAGTTGCTATTGCTTTGACTTTGAAATATTGTGGTCGTTTTAACATGAGGCAGAACTGAAGAACTGGCATCAATTATGAGAGGAGTAATACTGGAGCCATGTGTGCTTGTGAATGCACTAGTATTAGCTCAGTGTATTGGTGATCATGATCCTTTTATTAAAAATGGGATCCAGTTAGTGCGGCCCATCTCCTGTGTGTACATATATAGTACTGCGGTCCTCTAATGGATATGATGCAGTTTTATTGATTCCTATTAAGCCTGTGTATGTCATAATCTGATGCAGGATTTTGTCTAAATTAAAAATACAATTACCTGCCGCTTCATAGTCATAGAGATGGATTGATACAGAGGAGCTAAAAGCCTGATACAGTCTTAGCAACAGCTGAGATGGTCCAGCCTCCAGAGCCAATGAGAGGGCTCCGCCAGTGCTCATAGAGCTCAGGTTTCAGTGTACCTGTGCATAAAATCTGAGGTTATACAACAGAAAATAATAATAATGGCAATGATAAAACATATATGCTGTATAAATAAAGATACAGAAAATGTACAGAAATACAGAGAGAACACAGGTGCACTTTTAAGTCTGTTGTAAATATTTGCAGTAAATGGGGGTAAAAGATGATTATGTTACACACACACAGACACAGACACACACACACACACACACACACACACACACACACACACACACACACACACACACACACACACACACACATTTAGTATGCTATTAATTTAGGCCCCAGTCATTTAACTGTTACTGAAAACTGTTGCCTTTAAAATTACCAAATGTTTTTTTTTCTTTTTTTATATGTGTGGAAAGTGGAAGTGTAATAGTGTGCTCCCAGGCCTCTGTGAGGAGGTCACCTGTGAGTCTCAGGTCTGATTTGACCCACAGAAGCATGACATTGGTCCAGAGGGACTGGCCTAAAAGATTAATGAGACTTTCCTGACAGAAAAAGTGTCTTTTACCCCCGAAGCTGTGTTTGTGTCTGAATGTATGACGTACAGATGTACCTACATTTGTCATCCCCCTGACAAATGTTGAGTCCAACATTCATTTTTCTATTAGCTTTATCTTTGGCGAACTCCTCCTAAATCCTCCACTTTGTTCACCAGCTTGTTGTGAACTTTGCCTGACAGCAGTTTGATGCTGAGCAGGTAGTGAACAGTGGGTAAAAAACCTAGTGTTCAGCTCTTTTGCTGAAAAACAGCTGTCATGAACGACACTATGAAAGTGGCGAAAGTGAACAAAAAAAAAACGAAAGTCTGTTAGTGATCACATTCACATTGTTTCACATTGTTGTCACAGAATCATTTGATGCATTGTCATTATAAAAATATAAATTAGAACTGATTAAAGTATTTACAAGTTGCTTTTTACCAATAATTTAGCTGCACAGGCTCACTTCTTCAAATCAGAGGTGTTCCAAATCAGAGGACAACAGCTACACTAAATTATCTAAATCTACCACCTGCCTGGGCTGTAGCCTGTAACTCGCTCACGAAATCTGATCCCGTTTGGTGTGAAATTAAATAATAGCATACAGTATATCATGATTCTGAAAAGTGCTTGGCCACAGCTTCTCCAATCTGCTTTTATCCTGAATAGCCCAGATAATTTCTTCTTCCTAATAACATAACTGACCACAGCAATTGTTCCAGCATCCCATAATAAACACCGCCTGCTTGCTTTATTCACTGGGCGGTGCACTGATGAATAGTTTAAGGTGATAACATCCACCGGCACATTATGCGCACAAGTACTGGCATAATGACTTGTATTGTTTTGTTTCATGTCTTGCGCAGGCATCTTTGATTACCAGGAAATCCACAATACAATTATCAGTGCCATACTCAATGAGGATCTGAATCAGATGTGGCCTTAGTGTTTGTTAATTGAATTCTTCTGCACACAGTTAAGGAGACGAGTAATTAAACAGATGCGTGAGCTGGCTGACCAGGGAGGAGCACACAGCGGTCAAAGCTTTATTAGCTACCACTGTTCATCATGCGAAATCAGGACCATACTGCTGATGCCACTGAAACCAATGGCTTAACAGTGGACAGCACACACACACTGTTTCACATCACTGCCATGCCACCGCCACTGTTTTAAAGTGACAGGCATCTTTTGAAATATCAAGAGGTGAATTTAATGCATGTACTATATAATGGACATCTGTGCAGTAGGACAAGACCTTTATATGGTACCAATATTTGCCTATATTCTTTACAGCCAGTAATAACTACCTTCACCCAGAGAGTTATCTGCCTTAAAAATCCATATGGGTCCATTACATCCCCTCCATTACATCTCCTGCCCCATATAAGATGACAGGGTCATTAGTTTTCCGATCATGCAGTTTGGTATGGGATGGCATATGTCAGCAGCTGCAGAGAGAGCCAGCAAAACACCTGTCAAAGGAAGAGATGGCCTTCACCAAAGTGTCCACAATTAATTTAAGCCAATAGGAAGTGCTGATTCTTGTCAGTGCCATCTGGACTGTGTCCCCTGGTACCTGAAAAGCATTAGATGATTACAAAAAAAAAAAATATGGAGGTGGGGGTGGGTGGAGTGTTGAAAAAGAAGGGTAAAAGGCACAGAGAGAAGGATCAGGAAATAAAATAGTGAATATATCAGGTTCTTTAGCAGCTTTTTAAAATATCAATATTAAAAGATGGTCATGATGATAAGTATGGAGACCAGAGCATGCTATAGGAAAACAGGCATATATATAATCAGTGAAGAAGCTGAAGAATTCAACTGCCATCATTTAAATTTACATTTTAGTGATACAAACCATTTACACACAGTAACAAATGAAGTGGTGGTTGTTATGTTGCTTACCTTTTTGCGTTTGCTAATCTCTTCCTTGTGTCGCATCCTCTTCTCTCACCAAAACATTTCAGATTATGGATCTGAAGCTCTTTTGAAGGATTTCAATCTGTCTGGTGAGCTCCTACAGGAATCCCACCCAGTGTCCTGTAGCTCACTGCAAAGGTGCTCACATTGCATCCACCAAAGTGGCTCTAGTTCAGACAAAACATGAGTTATTAACTTCCCAGTTAAGGGCTCAAGGTATTTATCCAGCCCCAGGGATCCAGTTGTCTCAGCTTAGAGAGCTGGTAAACTGTCCCAGCCCAACATTAGCTGGGCCACAGCCAGGGTTTTACAAATACTGAGGTCTCAGATCCAAATTCCCTGAGAGAGGCCCCACTTCTCCAAGACTTTTTGGAATAGCCACCAAATCACTGTAAATTTGTATTTATTTATTTTTACTTTTGTGCACTCAACTGTTTTAAAACGTGTCCTGATATTGTTTGAGACAAAAAGGATATTTGCACATGCAGAATATTAATGGAATCAAAGTCTTGTAAATCTTCAGTGAGTTTTGTATGAAATGCTACCATGGTCTTTAAATGCAGTACAGCAGCAGTATGTCCAAAAAAGGATGATAAAAACTAAGCTGAAACAACCCTGATGACATTATCAGGGTTATGTTGTTAGACTTGACGAAGCTCCTCCAGAGCCACAGTAGTTACTAGAATGGCACTAAGTAGAGCAGGTACCTCCATTATTGGTCACCACCTCCACTCCACCTGGCCATTATTGGTTCTTCCCTTGCCCATACCTCTTCCCTCCACCAGGTTTGGAGTAAGTTGGGTCTGTACCTTTTGAGTAATCCTGCTGACAAACAAACAAACAAACAAACAAACAAACAAACAAACAAACAAACAAACAAACAAACAAGAAGTCATGAGTGAAAACCTCCTCGGCAGAGGTAATAATACAACTGTTTGTATTATTAGCAGTACTAGTACTCACCACAATGACTAAATTGATCTTGATCTGTAAAATTGGACTATCTGCTGCAAAATCATACACTGATGTTTACACAAGTGAGTATAGCTTTCATGCTGTCAAATTTGTTGCAAGTTACTGTTGGGAAATTAAGTCACATGTGGAGGTCTATATAATCACTTGATTGGGTGACAGATTCTCCAAGTTGGATATAATGACAGTATAATATACTGTGATGATGCAAAATTTACTTCCACTACATTTATATTTCATATAAAATGATCTATTCCAATTGTTCTACTGTGGATTTCTGGTGTTTAACATGCCAGTGTATCATTGTGCACTGTTGTAATTATACTTAAGGGAGCATACTTACCCTGGAAATGTCTGACTTCAGCTGTCATGACTTGTTAATTAACACAGTGGATGAAAGAATTAAATCAATATGTGAGTGGCAGAAACAATTTTAGTCCATGACTGAATATCATTAGGGACAGAAAAAAAAAAGCTGTGGGATCTCCTGCTTAATTGTGCAGACATAATTAACTTTTTGTCTCCTTTTCCTTGTTCGTCCAATTACTCAGTTAATGATAGAAGAACAGCTAAAACCATCCTGGTGGTGGAAAAAGAAATTCAAGACGCATGGGACATACATGGGAGTAAACTTGGCAGTACGTGATATATTTCACTAATGTGACATAAAATCCAGCACGGAAACAGACATGCTACTGATTCATGTTTCTTTATTTTCTAGAAATATCAAAGCTAAGTCCTTCTTTGGAGCTCCTGTTCTTATTAATTTAACAACACACTATTGAAAGCAGAATTCTGCCTATGGTAGACTTCTCAAACGATTTACTGAAAGTTTGCTGAGCCCAACGATGGGAGTCTTAGTGCTGCTAAAATATGTGTGGCAAGGGTCACATGACAGACAGGGGTGAATGGGCTTTCACAAGCACTAGCAAGATAAGCCTGATTGTGCTTAGTACCGGCCTTAGTTTAAAAAAGCTTGTTGTGCAAGCCATTATTGAGTTAGTATAGTATCGATCACCACTGGGCGCAGAGTTTATTTTACAAGCTGTTTTTATGTATGACACATGTCTGTGGGAGTGAACCTGTGACTTCATCTGTGCATGGTTATCAGGTAATTTCATGAATCTCTGGGGCACATTTGAATTTTACACTCAAGTTAAACATTTTCAGTTTGTACTGACATGTCTTCCTCTCAGTTCCCTGGGGGAATTTAAGTTTGATCGAGTCCTTGCATATATGCAAGTGTGCCACCGCTAACATTTTCTTTTGGGCTCGGAGTAAACACACAATAATGCATGGCCAATATTTTATACTTGAGCACTGAGTGATCTTGTTTCTACATTTATTGTGTCTGGATAGTGTTTTTAGTCAGTCACACAGTCCAGACACATATAGCCAGACAGATATAGCAACAACTTGGTTGCTATATTGGCTTTTAAACACATAGTGACCAAAGAGCAGGGTTCCAAAAGTAAATGGTTCTTGGGAAACTATATCATTTCAGCATTCATGTACAAAAGAGTTCATGTGGCCAAGAGTTGATGAGAGTTGAAAGTTATCATTTAGACTGAAACTGTTAAGATGTGGAGTAAAGAAGTGACATGGAAGTGAAGAAGATAACAATGAGGCTCAAAGAAGCAAAAATCTAATAGAGAAATGCCAAATGTAGTTGGTTTGCTATAATCAACAGTTGGGTATCTTCCAAAAAAGTAGCTGCACACAGGAAAATTAGAATATAGCAAACAACCTGGTAGACTGAGGGCATAGGTCTTGTGGCTGTCCAGAAAATCATTTGCATGGTGAAGAAAAATCTGTTAAGACTGAACAGTAAGTCAGGAACGTGGGCATGTAGGCATAAATGGTTCCTCATCATCAAGAGAAGATTTGATGACCATAACCACAGGTGATTCACCAGAAGATGCAGATGTTAAGCCTCAAAAACAGGAAGGCCAGGTTACAGTTTGGAAGGGGGAAAAAAAAACTCTTTCAGAAAAATGGACAGAGGAAGGAGGAGTAAAAAGGAACAGCTTATCACCCAAAGCAACCAGATGATCTGTCAAATATGGTGGTGGTTCTGTTATGGCTTTAGCATGTATGGATGGCTGTAAATAGAACTGTCTCCATGGCATTTAGTGATGATTTCACAGCTTATGGGAGCAAGTAAATGAATACAGATGTGTAGAGGAACACTCTGTGTGCTCCAGACCAGCCAAATTGTTCAAAACACATCTGACAGCATGCCATCATTCAGCAGGACAATGGCACCAAACACACTGTCAAAACAACCCCAGAGATTTTTGGGGTGAATTAGTGGAATATCCTTGACTTGCTAAGTCAACACCTGATCAGAATTTTAGCTGCATTCCACTTTCTGAAGACCAGACTAAAAGGAAACCTTACAGCAAGCAAGAGCAGAAGGTGAACCTCCGAACACTGGTTCGATGCTGTTAGGTGTTTGCTGCAGGTGAAATAGAGTCAGACAGTCATCCCACCCACCGTGGTTGGGTATAAATCACATTCACAGGTTGAATGAATGAATGCAACACACTTTGTGGATTTCCTCAATCATTTTCAACAGACCCAGGGTTCAGAGGAAAAGCCATTCTTAATCCTTCTATAACTAAGGCTCCCAGATTTCCATTGTTGGACTAAATTTTGCCAAAGAAAATTGCATGAATATGCTCTCCTTCCCACCCCACTGCTCACATAGACTGCAACTTTTGCACCTAATGTTTATGGGCCACTGAGAGGGATATAAACTCAGTGTCTGATTCCTAGGCAAGGAATAACCCAAGGAAAACAATCACAATCTATGACATCCCTGGGATTGTGGGAATTGCACCTCTTCTGGCTGCAGCCCCACTGAATATCCAAGTTGGCTATTCAAGGGGTTCAACCTTATAACAAGGGTGTGTTCTTGGAGACAGAATTTGTCTTAGATCATCCCCTACAGGCACCAGCACCAACCCAGTTATGCCAGGCCCCAGCACAACCTCACCCTTGCCTAATAATGCTAGCTCCACCCACCTGTCAAGTCCAGAGGACATTTGGCCACACCCAAAAGCTGGTCCAAGAAAACCATCCCACTGACCAAAAAACAAGAAAAATGTCTATTCTCAGTGACACACCAGTGAAGGAGGCACTTGCAGATGAAAAGCAGGCACAATGTAAAAAGACTCTGTTCCAAAAGGAAGGTGGGGGAACCAGATATAAAACACCAAAGAAAAAGATGGCAGGTATAAAATGAAAGACTCCAGATGCCTCCTCATCAGATGAAGATGAATGCCTGTGCCTTGTTTGGCTTTGTTGTGGAGCCATTTGCTAACAACTGTCCAAGAGAGGCTTGGGTCCAGTGAATGAAATGCAAACAGCAGGCTCATGAAGAGTGCTCCCCTGCCAAGGCAATTTATGTGTGCCAGGACGGCAATTCTGACAACAAGTCTGACTATTGAGGTCTGAGACCTGGTTTGAGATTTGTTTGAATGTTTGACATTTTTTTTATTTCTTGTTTTGTATAAAATGATTCCCATTTGTTGTAGTCAGGGCTGATTTAATGGCCATGTTACAGGATACAGTAATTAATCTATTTTTTTCTGTAGCTAAATTTGAGTAAAAAAAATTCTTTTCTTGAATGATGTATGTCAGTGTGGTGAGGGACTATAAGGGGAGGATTGAAATCACAGACAACGCTACCTGGGGACTTGCACCCCAGGAAATTCCTAGCATAAATACTTAAACTAGTTGCAAAACTAGTATGAAAACCCCTCACAAGCAATCCAGCACCTGGACAGCCACAGCAGGGACAGAGCAGGAGGCAAAGAGAGAGACATAAGCTCACAGGTGTCTTATATAACTTGATCCTGATTAGGAGGAGTTGGGAGGGACTAGCTCAAGGCTGCACTCAGCAGCTCCACCTAGAGAGCGGGAGGATTCCCCACCACATAAAAATGTCCCAGTCACCCCTGTGTGCTATGAAGCGTTTTCGTGCTAGAGATCTAGTAATCTACTGGTTGTATTCATTCATTTCAGGATTACTGTGCAGGATACAAGAGTTTTCCTTTATATACAGCATGAAGCTCTTTGCAGCAGACATTCTCCTCCTGCATTTCCACAGATGCAGCTGTACAAGTAGAGTTTGACTGAGAGTGGGACTAAAGATGTTGCAAACCATTTGAGTTGTCAGTTCTATGTTATGAGCAATTGTACAGTAAAGTTGCCTGAACAGTTTAGAGCATATTCTCTTGATCAGCTTAAGTGTTGCATAAAACACTCAGAATGTAACTGACTGTTGAATGTTGAACGTAACTGACAATACACCATGTTTTAAATTTTACCTTAGTGCAATCTAAATAATATTTATAACAGTGGGGGTTCTTGCACTTATATATTATGTAATATGCAACAAATAAAACGTGAATAAAAACATGACAGGCACAAGGTTTGTTTATATATCATTCTACAACACAGGGTTGTGAAATGAAATGCTATCTGTAGTCCCTTTATGCTACTCACAAGACAGAAGTTATATGTGTAAATGAATAAATAATAAGTCCACAATAATAAATCCACTTTTTAATGGTGGAGTGCAGACAATGGCTGCTACTTTGATCTGTGACACACAAATTAGTATTTAGTATTACTATTTAGTAAAGTGACAAAATAAGTTTATTAATTATTTATTGGTAGCCTAACTTTATTTGGTGAGATTATTCTAGTCAGTGTGGTGCCAGAGGACACTGACCTACCTGAGAATCAACCTGAGAACTGGATTCGGTTTTGGCTTGACGTCTTCTTTCCTGCTTTTGCTGGTTCATCACTGTTGGTATGTTACTGCCATCAACTGTCGATTAGAAGATTAGAAGAGCAGCTTTAAACCATCAGCAGAAGGGTGTATCCTGCTGCACACTTGTGCGTATTCCCATGTCAAATAAAGAAAATGGTGGCTCACTCATCAAAACATTGCTCCACAGCACCATTAGTGGTCAAACACTTCACAGGGTACCTTTAAAGTCAAGCACATTAAATTTACTTGAAACAGATAATAGTGTCTTACCTGTGGAAGCAGATGGGGTGAACGCTCACCGCTCTTAGTGGTAGCTTGAAGCCTGAAAATCAGTTGCATTTAATCAAGATATCGTTCCTGAACACTGTTAATTCGTTGTGCCAAACAGTGCACTGACTAGTTGAGGGCGGTGACTTTTTTCCCCCCTTTTTTGTTTGTTGTGTTATTTATTTATTTATTTATTTTTTGTTTTGTCCTTTTTTCATCTCCAGTCTCCACCACACTGATTACAGCCTCCCGTAGACCCACAGAAGAGCTTGGTGTGTTTGATTGAATTTAGAGAGCAATTTGTTCAGCAAGGAGAGACACAGTATAATCCAGTCCCCACAGACCGCCTAAGTAACTGTTTGTTTTCTATTAATTAGCATGTGTTTGTGAGTATGTGGGTGTGTGTATGTATGTTTGTGTTATGTCTGGCTACTGTGGTTTCCTCATTTGCATGTGTGTGTGTGTTTGCTTTGGGGTACTGATTTCCAAATTTGTCTGTGTGTGTGTGTCTGTATGCGCATGTGCATGCGCTGATGTTTATGAATGCACATACATTTGTCTGTGTTGATATTCTAATCCACTCTTCTTCGCTTCACATCCTAGCCAATCAGGTTAGATGATTTTCTGCTTTAATTTGGAACTTTCAAAGAAGTCACCAGATGTCTGAGTGTACTGTGTCGCAGATGGGCTGGCTGCCCTCACAGTCTGCACTTCATTAATGCCCTTGAGGCACATCACCAATGTAAACGAGGGGTGTATTTTAAACAGAACAATCTACACTATGTTGCTGGATTCAAAGGGAAATATCTGGAAAACACATTTTACTCATTGAAGAACATCTGACAGTTGAACGAAGCTCGGGGATGATGACTGAGCAATCAGTTAAACTTCCTTCGCTTATTGACCCACATTGTGATCGGAAAGTGGAACAGCTGTTCTGAATATTTGTGACCTTTATTTGTCAAGGGAAAGTCAACAACAACAGAGCCCCGCAACTTTTACTCAGCAACACATTGCCTTTTAATTTATCAGACATGAAATGTGAACTTTGCATGCAAGATGTCTCATAATCTAATAAGCTGATTGCCTACACTGTTCTTACTCCCCTGAGGTTAACCCCTTTTGATCCTAAAAGTCCCTCTGCCTTTTGCACATCACCACCTTAAAGGCAAACTTCAGATATTTAGTCCCACCTCTGTGGTTGTGAAAATAGCTAAATCATCTTAAAGTTCATCCCAGTACTTTCATATTGTTAGACAGAAGCCTTCTGGGTGGTTTTAACCGTCGTCTCCGGTTTCTGTGAAATTGCTGTTCTCCCTTGAGTGAGACATGCTGGGAAATTGTGACTCAGATTCCTGACACAAGCCAAACATAATTCACTTGTGATCTCCCCTTACAGAATGTGACGGTAGCGCCGTGATGATGATGATGATGATGATAATGTGCTGACTGTAGTGATACCTGACAGCACAGATCTATACCTGTTTGTGTCTGCTGTCCTCACACTCACACTGAAGCTTATGTAACAATGAGTGTGAAGGTGATGGCAGGATTCCTTCTAGCATCAGCACTGACTCATTCCGTCTGTCACAGAATACAGTGCAACAGAGGGCAATACAGCACAGAGCCCTATAGCACAACAGTATGGTGCAATAAAGTACACTGTCAGAGCATTAGACAGAGACTGGAGTCTACATGTTTTCCATATATGCTATAGTGTTATGGCCTGGAGGCAGCTATTGCCTGTCCCAGAACAGCTGCGAGAATATGCAAGAACAAGGGTGATAAACACCAAGAAGCTGTGTCACTGTAAACAACAGTTATTTATTTAACTCCTGATCTCTATGGTCTGGGTCCCGAGCTCAATACAAATGCATTGCACATATTTAGCTAAACTGAAGTAAATTGCATACATATAATCAGTGAAATAATGTCAGCTGTCTAATATAATTTATCAGTAGTTATCTTGTCAAATTCAAGTTATTATAGTTTTAGTTGAAAGTGAAAAGTGTTTTCAGCTCAGTAAGACAGCAAATGTTGAAGAATTTTCTCGAGTTCTTTTGGGAATTGTGAGGTTTTTTTTTTGTTTTTTTTTTTACCTATTTAACAAGATCTTCTTCAGGTCATGTTCTAGCTGGTGGTATGGGCTATAACAGGCACCCTATCTTAAAATAAAAACCAAAATAAACATAGTGATGACTATTTTTTACATTTACAGGTGACGCACAAGATTAAGCTGGTAAAACTGGTTTTAATAAACCAGTAATAATGAAACAGTTGCTGGGTCTTGAAGAATTACTGTAGCTAACCTGGAACCTGTGAAGTAAGGAAGTAGTTTGATATCAGAGTAAAAACTGAAGAATTCGTCCTGTATGAGTAACTATTTCATGATAGCCAGAGCTGAAATGCAGACACAGGAAGACACAACTCACCTCAACACTGTGTTAGAACCTACACAAAACCATCACCCTGTGTTAAAGAGCTGCAAAATAATCTTTTATTACTGACAGTTTACTACATCTGACATTTGCATTAAGTCTCAGCCACTGGCAGCTTTGGAACAAGACTTCTTCAATCTTCAATCCTGTCATCAGTTTAAATTCTGACCACAGTTCAGCAGTTTATGATCCTTACCCTGCTGGGCTGCTCTGTTCATTAAAATGGCTTTCTACTTCTCAAACACCTGCCACCATTCACAGGCGAACAGCAACAAACCTCAGCTTCAACCTCCACACCTCTGTCAACACACTTTCTACTCGCCTGACATACAGCCCTGCTCTCTCTCTCTCACACGCGCACACACACACACACCAGCGATGTTAATATTTATACTGGCGTGTGTGCATGTTTGTGTGTTTGAGAATGACAGCTCCATTTGGTTGCATATTATGAATGTATTACTCACTGTATAGACAGATGGCCAGGGGAAGAAGGGTGGGGGTTGTGATGGGGTTTGTAGGGGAGAAGGAGGGTCTAAGATGGAGAATAAGGTTTTCTATTGCCAGTAATTAAAGAGGAAAGTGACGGGGTCACTCAGTCCTATCACCCTCTCTCATGATTCCAAACATGATTATGAGATCATCAGATTTGGCTTGATATCACCTCACGTACTTCAAATCCTCATGTGAAGCCATACTCAAATAGAATGGCTCTTTCTTCTGCTCAAACACAAAGCCCAGCTGTGAATATGACATAATTGTGGGAGCCATACAACAAAGAGGCTGACAGTAATTACAGGTATAAATTAGCATAAATCATACAGTATGTCAGTGAGTTATTAGTCATGTTTAAAAAGTCAGTGGGTGCTTTCTTTTATTCTCTTGATTTTTTTCTTTTAGCAGCTGACACTGACTGAGCAACCCTGTTGTTCATATACAAAGAATTTCATTTGAACAAATGCTTTTTTGTCAGAAATGTATTTCTGCACAAATTATCTTTTTTTAAATAAAATTAACAAGTACATATGTTTATATAGAACAAATCTGCAGACAGATCACTGCCAACGCAGCAGAGTGTGGAATAAAGAAGACTTTCTTGCCATACACAGATATAACATGGAAAGCTCTTAAAACTTAAATTACATTCAGGATTTTAC
This sequence comes from Toxotes jaculatrix, assembly GCF_017976425.1. Lineage (NCBI taxonomy): Eukaryota > Metazoa > Chordata > Actinopteri > Toxotidae > Toxotes > Toxotes jaculatrix. Next base: position 27,450,824 of record NC_054401.1, read on the forward strand.
TCAGTTCAGTTTTCAATACACGACTTATCACAGTATATTAACGTAAAATGTTCATACTGAACATATCTGTGCAAAACATTGGCTCCAAGGACTTCTGTGTAGTATAAGTAGCCAGAAACCCACCAAGCCAGGTAGATAGTTTGATCAAGTTTTGTCTCACAGCTAACAAAGCTTCTTTTGTGGAGTAATTTACACTCTGCCAAAGCAGGGTTAAATCAAAGTTAAAGGCAAAGACATATAACCTGACAGCTACCTCTATTTAGGAATTTTCTGTCTCTCAGTTAACTCAAATGTTGTCAAAACAGTTATTGCTCAGCAACAGAAATTTGAATGTCAGAGTTCACTAAAGTTGAAGTTTACATAAAGGTTCAGGATGGATTTACTTGGCCTCTGTGAGTGAATCCACTAATTGCAGTGATTCCCTTTAAATAAACCAGCTTTGGCTCAAAATGGCACTGCTATAAATGCTGATTTGATGGGGCCCTAAGGCTCTCACACTTTCTGGAACAGAAAAAAAAAACATTGCCAGTGAAAATAATGTGAAGACAGCAATCGTGTCATAAAACATACTTTGTAGAAGGCTGGGTTGAAATAAAACAGTTTAGTAAACTTTGGTTATTCTAACTATACACACCAATTTCTCTGGTGTGGACAGGCTTTGAGTTTAGCCTGAATTGGCACAGATTGGTACCTAAAACTCTCTAAAAACTATTTCTACCACTCTACTATTTATGGCCAAGCAAATAGTTTCTGGTCTCGTGAGTCCATCATGTGGCTGTTGCCATACATCTGTGAAAATCTGGCGAGGTCAGTTTTCTATTCGGCAGTAAAACAGTAGCTCAAGGTGAGTGTGTTCTTGATTGGCTATGTAAGATGTATAATTAGGTAGCCCACATGCTGCTTGACAGCACACCTCAGCCTAATGTAGCTACTGGATTGCTATCAGAATACCAATGGCCATCTGCATTAACCTGGCACCTGTTTTCAGAGGAACATAATAGTTTGCAGCCATTTTTCTAAATTGCTCCTGTGTCTCGTTAATAGCTACAAACCATACCACACAGATGGATTCAGATCAAGCTAAGGTAAATGCCCTTTGTGTGATACATCCAAAAACCTGTCTCTGTTGATCTCTCCATCTGAGTAAAGGCAAGAAAAAGTGAAGACTGAATGAGAAAGGGACAGACTAAAATAGAGACAAACATGAGAGACAGTGGTGCGAGTGACGCATCCAAGTCGCATTAGATCCTGTTAAATTCATTTTCGTCTGACCACACATTGTGTCTTAGTGCCCTGAGGCTTAGACAGTACCCATTTTGCATATAATTTCAATACCTATGAGCCAGGACCAGGGCTAGACCCTCTACATACTGCAAACAGGCCGCTCATTAGAGCTCTCTATATTACAAGGCACAACCTCTGGCATTCTGTCACAGCAATCTGCCCTGCTTGGCTATTAATCAGCTCCTATGTCCCCATTATCAGCTCATGTCAGTGAGAACAGACAAGGTTTGGACTTCAAAGACTATGGTATAAATGTATATCGGATTAACTGGAGATGGGAGTCTAGATGAAGTGGGTGGGGGTTGACTGGATCACAGATGCTGTTGCTCTCAGCTCAGAGATAATTCACTTAATATGCATCGTTCTTTCTTATTTCCGTCAGTTCCCTCGCCCTCGTCAACTTGGCCTAGTTTGACTGTAGTAGCAACATTGTTAACCTCTCCATCCCTGTCCATTCCTTCCACTGTGTTGAACCTCGGGGTTATAGAAATAGGTCAAGCAGTTCAGCGGAGTCTGTGTCAAATTGAAGTGAAATATGAGGATGAAGTATCAGGGCTGAGTGCAATCACTCCATCCCATTCAAAGAGGTATTTATGGCAGAGCCCTGTTTACAGAGAGAACTGTATTTAGACTATTGTTTATTTGCCAAGACAAGGCTATATTTTCTTTTACTCATTGCTTTTATTGCCTCAGGCTAGTCGAACTTTCTTGGGTTTTCGTTTGAGTTAGAAATTTAATTTCTCAGTGTTTGATTAATGACATGTCATCTCTTTTCTTTATGGTTCAGCCACATCCAAATGAGGCGAAACCAGAAAACATCTCGTCAAATTAGCTGTATGCAACTAACACTAAAAGTCCTCATAAAGGGCCGCAACCCATCCAGTCAGTGTCAACCTGCCTCATTGGTCATCACAGTGCTGCATCACTGGGCCGCAACCAAGCAGGTGTCAAGCTGGCATATTGAGGGTCTATTCACGGTCCAATAGAACAGTCCATCTGCTGCAAATTGACATGCCGTGAGTCTTGTTTTGGGTCCCCGTATAAATCCCCATTAGGCTTGGATGCTACCCCTTTGACTCTGTTATTGACTCCTTATAGGATGCTGGCTCCAAAACAATACCAATCTAATTTGAGGTTATGAGGACTAACGCAGCTAATATCAGCTGCATGTACCTAAATGTAAATCCAGTGCCATCTGCACCCAGGAGGCCCTGCTTTCTCATACAGATTGCTTCCACTGCGTCGATAGTAGTTAGAGAGTTTCTCTATTGTGCAGCAAGTTGCCAAAACTGAATCTATTTCAGCCACCATCCATCCTCTTATTACACTCATTACAATTAGTGGTACTCACTTTATAGTTAAAGCCCTGAAATAGCACTTACACTGATAGACAATTATAGATTAACAAAATGTTAAGCACAATTAGATTCTCATTTCATTGAATGTACCTTATTTTTAAGGTTGGCAAAGGTCAGTAACAGTTTCACAGTGTCCTACTGTTTGTGGAGTACTGTATATACTGTATATAGCTATCTTATTTTGATTTTACTATATTTTTTCTACTTACTTTCTTCTTACTTACTCTCCTGCACTTGTTTTATCTATTCATACCATAAATTCAATTTTCATTTCTGGTGTATCTTTATTTTCAACACCTTAACATAGTAGAGAGTTTTGTGCGTTCCACTGATTCTGGGAGCTGTGAGTTCAGGGGCAGTAGCCCCTGGTAGGGTCTCCTAAGGCAAACTGGTCCCAGTGGAGGGCCAGACAAAGTGTAATTCACATAACCCTAACAGAACAGAATATTTTTGAGCTGTGGCATCTCGGCAGGGAAGCCCCCAGGAGCTGGATCTGGGAGGGGAATTCACCAGTCAGTGTCTAGCGGGCCAGGCCTTGTCAGTGTGTTGGGAGGGTCGCCCCTTTACTGATCCTGTTTGTTATTTTCATGCACAGGATCTCAAGGCTCCATCAGACAGGGGCAGTACCCCCTAGTACTGAGCATGCACTGGCGTGGTTGGCAGCTGAGGATGTAATTCTAAGGCCATGGTTCTTTGCCCGAAAATAAAAGAAGATTGCGCCCTCCGGGTTGGGAGCGAGTTGCTGTCCCAAGTCAAAGAATATTTCTCGGGGTCTAGTTCATGAATGAGGGTGAAATGGAGCAGGAGACTGACAAATTAGCGCAGTGTCAGCAGTAACATGGGCATTGTACTTGTCCATTGTGGTGAAGAGGGAGCTGGAAGACAAAGCCTTCAATTTACCAGTCTGTGTTCTAACCCTCACCTATGGTGATAAGCTTTAGGTAGTGACTAAAAGAGATTGTGCCAGCAGCTGAAAAGAGTTTCCTCAGTTTCCTCAGGCTGACCCTTAGAGACAGGGTAAAAGGCTCAGACATTCTGTGGGGAAGTTGTACTAGAGTTGCTGATCTCTCATGTTGAACGGGGTCAGTTGAGGTGGTTCAGACATAAGATCAGGATACCTCTTGGGCACCTATGGAGATTTTCTGTGCAGGTCCAACTGGTAGGAAGCCATTAGGTTGACTCAGACCATGCTGGAGAGATTATACAGTTTGTCTCACCTGGCCTGGGAACAACTCAAGATCCCCCTGGAGGAGTTGGAGAATGTTTATTTTCCTTTAGTTATCTTAACTTGGTGTGTCTCTTGTACTGCTATTACAAGAAACAATTAAGAAACAATTATGGGAAATGGGTTGGTGTAATACTATAAGCCAATTAAAAAAAAAAAAGGGGGGGGGGGGGGGGATTGCTGCTAAATTGTTGCTGTCTAGTTTGTTAGTGTGTCTGTAAAATGTCAGATACTGACATTCAAAGGTCATCTGAGCATGTCAATATATTTGATTTGAGATTAACATACTACATGGTCTCTAGCTGATGTGGAGCTGTAAGAGAGCTGGAGCTCAATGAAAGTCAGGGATCAGATCTGTATCACCAAAGGCCCCGTTTGTCTAATTTACTAATCTATAAATTCCATTCAAATATGAAACCTGAAGAGAGGAGCATAGGGCAGGAGGGGGGAGAGCTAAGAGGTAGTTGTGCAGACTATACTTTTTATGTACCCAGTATATTGGATTGGAAGTAACCTAATACAAAGTGAAGTAAAGCTGTAATACTGTGGGAAATGTGCAGTCCCTGTGGTGCAGAGTTTGAGCAGGTTTCCCAGACAGATTTGCCTCGACTACTTAAACACTCTTCTCAGAATCCTGCCTCACCTGGGAGTGTTGGCCTTCCCAGCGGGGAGTGGTCTGCTTTTAAATGGGATGCCAGAATCCTCACCTTGGTTGAGCTCAAACACGAAACAGACTACTGCTACTGAAAAAAGGCATGTTCACTACTTTTTGCTAACGGGACCATACTCAGAATGGTAATGCACATTTCCATCTACCACTGGTACACAAATAATATTAGTGGGGTGCATAGAGCTAAACAGCAGGTGGCGAGATGAAGTAATTTCTGCAAAAAGGACATTCCCACACATTACTCTTGCTCTGTCCTTCTTTTTCCAGAACGTATGAGACACTTTCCAAGACACTTGCATCTGTGACAGTTGGATGTGCGAACACCTCTCATAAAAAAAAAGAAATGAAGTAATTAAAAGAACCCCAATCAAACCACAAATGGTGGAAACAAGCGCGGACAACATGATGCAAATCTGACATTTCTGGCTGTTACTGGAAGGTTCCAGTCTCCTCATTGCTCCACACAGATCTGCTGCTATTTTTAGTCTCTTCAGTGAAGTGGAAGCTTCAGTGGATGTTTAAGGGACATGCCTCGCGCACATCATGATTTATTCTCTTAGTCTGCACATTGTTGTATTATGCTTTTATTGATACACCAATGTTTCCATCTCAGCCAAGCATAAAAACTTTTTTTATGACGTTCAGAGTTTCATCTCAAATTTCTATGGAATCTATGGCACTTTTGGCCTTGTTTGATTCCAGTTAAAATTTTTAGTTTAATTAGTGGTTCAATTATTGTTTTGTAATATTTTCTAATGTTGATTGCTTATCTCTATCTCTACAAAGGGTGATGGACTGTGTAAAGACAAAGGATAACGATGGAAACAAGACTAGGGTTGTATTCCCAAAGAATATTATCTTACCACTAGGTGTCCTCCTAAATGGTGCTAAATGTTTTTTAACTAAGACTTTCATTTTAAACCTTTGCACACTGGCCATCTTGAAAGGGACGGCCTTTTCTTCCCATCCCTGGCATTATATAGGCTATATATATAGATATTCAGATATTCAATACATCATCTTTGCTGCAGAGACAAAGCTGGTGGAATATGTAATAGCAGGTAGCAGTTGCCACCATGACTGAAATATCTAGCACTGATGTGTATTGACCTTTACTAGTAGTTTGTCTCATTATATCGCAAATATCAGCAAACAGGACAAAACAATTCTGACCTATTGGCTCTGTAAAGCATAACAAAACTACTGATTTATACACCTGCCAAGCAGAAACAGAGCAAGCTCTGTATCTTCATGTCTTTCAACACTCAAAGGTCCTTCACCAACATTTAGACCGGCCATCAGGACAAATCCTGGTGGCCTGCTGGATCAGTGGGGTGGTGACTGTCAAAACATCCATAAAGTTTTAAAAGTTTTTACCGGCTCCCTCAGTCTCCTTACTGGCCCTCTCTGTCATCTGGGGTACAGACTGGATAAGTCCAGGACTGAATTTCTTTCCCAGTCCAACCATGCAGACACTATTGGAAAGCCTCACTAATGTTTACGCTGCCGTTCGCTGCCTGTTCACAGCAGCTCTTTTTCAATTTTTGTTTTCCTGTCCTTTTCCTCTTTGGCTGTTCCTCAGCCATCTCTCTGCCTTTGTTGTGTAGCACATTAGCATGTGCCAGAATCACTGTCTCTCTTGCCCCCACTGGCCCCTTTTATCCCCTTTCCCCTCCTGTGCACCTGTCGCTTCCAGTTGCTCATTGGCTGGAACCTTCAGACTGAGACAGTTTGTTTATGTCCCATTTACAAAACCAGGGCCATGTTGGAACACAATTTTTTTTCTGCACACACACAGAATGGACAGCCAGCAGGCCATGAAGAGATATCATCTGAATGTGACAGAAGTGTATTAGATTAAAACTGCATATTCTACCTTTAAAGTTAGAAGAAGTTAGAAGACCTTTGTTGTCATGGTAATAAACATGCTGGCTAAGGTTGTGGAATAGTCAAGGATAATAGAAACAAAACCGGTTATCATTTTCACATGGGAAACGAACAACTGTCTCTTGTGTGAAGATCCTGTGTTTTGCCATCCATCCACCCCAAACCTTCTTCCTAAAGCAGACTTTGTTGATCTCCATGCTACATCACCTGACTTCCTTCTTTGCTCCTGTCATAATTACCACAACTGCTAGAGGTCACCTAGCAATAAAACACAACTGTGGGTTGTAATAAGCTGTGAGCACCTACAACCTGTGGGGTTGTTTGTTTTTTTTGTTTTTTGTTTTTTTTTTACAGGTAAAGTGGTGTTTAAAGATAGAGCACACCATGATCCCTTGGTTATCAACTTACAATGTGACATTGAAAAGAATTTGCTGCATCATTGTCAGAATACCTGCATCTACTGTGTAGTATAACATGAAAAAGTCCTGGGAGGACTGAACACTCTTTTATAGGCGCTTGTAAAACACAGTAGAAGGGCTCATAAGCATGTGGTGTGTGGTTATTATTGAAACTATTCAGAGGATCTTGTGATAAGTGCGCCCACGTGCAGACTATGACAGGTAAGAGGCAGTCAGATTTCACTTGATAATAGATGAACAAATGCTCTCAGGCTGAGGTCTAATTCAGTAAATAAGATGCGCAGTAACTATTGGAGCACAGCTGAAGTGAGCTGAGGATGTAGTAAATGGCAGCATACTGCTGGGAGATGCTAATACATCCACAGCATACGTAATGAACCAACCAGCACCCCAGATGGTTTTCTAAGGCTCTATAAAATCAAAGGCATAGTTTTATAAGACTGGGTTTTACTGAGAACAATGAACGTAGAGGTCACAATAAGGATACACTGTTAGTTGGTCGTTCACTCATCTGCTGTACATTTGAGCAAAACAGAAAAAAAACAGGATACAAACTTCTCTGAAGCTGTATTTATGCTTGTCTGTCAACATATTGCAACAGTCCCATGAATGCCCAGGGTTATGGAACTGATAAATACAATTATTCAGAACAAGATTTACCTTTCGGTTATGATAGCACCACTTCAACATTAGCTGGATGTTTTCATGTATTACCAGGTTATGCCATGCTCTCATTGCCCTCAAAGATATCATGTTTAACAGCAGTGAGGAGTATTTACACTGGAAGAGGTTTTGCTTGGTATCAAAATATTTGTACTATTTCCAAAACCCTATTTTAAGGACAAGTGTAGCAGTTGCTAGTCACCTACTGTATATCTGTATTTTTTGGTCAACTTCTAGTGTTTGAACACAAAAGACCATTCACCATTTACTGTAATCATTGATAAAGTAATGCATAAAACCATGCAGACATAAGTCAGAATCTTCGGTTCATATTTGAGTCTTTCTGAAACTGCTGATCACCTGGGATTCTCATGTACTACAGTCTCTTGATTGGTGTGATCAGAATGGTGCTAAAAACAGGTTAAAACAGAAAAGTTGTTGGAGCTGATAGAAAAGGCCACAGTAACTCAGATAACCACTCTTTACAACTGTGGTGAGCAGAGAAGCATCTCAAAATGCACAAACCATGAGGCGGAGGGGCTACAACAGCAGAAGAACACATCAGGTTTGACTATTGTCAGCCAAGGACAGAAATCGGATGGACCATCTGAGGCTTTCCTCTGCTGAAGATTCACTGGAATCTCCTGGGGTTTCCTGTGACATGCTCCTCCCTGCTTTTTAGATCACACCTCCCCTGTTCAGACCTTGTGGCTGAGCTCACTTACCTACCTACACTCACATACATACATTCTTTCACATACACATACTCATATGTGAAGTGTTGATATTCCCCAGATATTAACAGTTATAGGTGAACACTCATTTGAAACTGAGAGAGACTGAGTATTTACTGTATAATCTGCTAATAATCAAAACTGCTCCAAGCAGTACATATCTGATCCCCCCTGTGAGGCTGTCCAAATACCAGATTTATTGTTGTATTTATGCACAACCATCTCCAATTTTTTTTTTTTTTTTTTTTTTGGAAAATTAAATTAAAAAATTCAGAATAGTTTTTGCCAAGCATGTATACAGCTGTGGTTTGTGGCTAGTCGTTTATTGTTTACATAGCAATTTTGGCATGCTATTTTGATTTCTATATCTTAACACAGTCTAACAGTCAATTACACACAGAGGTGCTGAGCCACCTCATTAACATCCGAGTAGAACAGGTTGCAGCAGAGTAATTAACACACTACTTACAGTCTGTAGTGTTGCCTTGTAAGACACAGGTTGAAAGCCCACCAGCAGCCTCTCCTATAACTGGATGTCACCTCTTGCTAAGTAAGTAAAATGAGTAGTGTGGTGTGCTTTCAGGGATTCAGTGTGCCAGGTCTGGAGGAAAGGACATGCCTAAGTCCCTGGTCCTGCACAGCCTCCACAAAAGTGTGCAATATGACATCACTGCACTGCAGAAAGAGTAACATCACCATGCAGGAGATGAGAAAGTATTCACAGCTGGCCTGGGAGACAACAACAATGAGGCAGCGTGGCAACTGCATTGCCAGACTCCTCAAAGGAGCCTGACATCTGTCCCCTGGCACCATGACTAATCTGAACACCTCTTCCTCAACAGCAATAAAAACAGAACTCATCATCATCGGACCCAAAGCTCTCCTCCCCTCTGCCCAGGACTTCTCCCTCCTCATCGACGGTCACAATGTCACCCCCTCCCCCTCAGTACGAAACCTCGGCATCACAATGGACCCCACCCTCACCTTCAAATCCCACATTAGTAACATCACCAGGACATCCTTCTTCCACCTACGCAACATCGCCCATCTTTGTTCCTCCCTCTGTCACTCCGCTGCATAAATACTCATCCATGCCTTCATAACCTCCAGACTCGACTACTGCAATAGCATTCTTCAAGGACTTCCCTCTACCGACCTTCATAAACTTCAATACATACAGAACTCAGCTGCCCGGTTGCTCACCCACACTCGCTCCAGAGACCACATCACCCCTGTTCTCAAACAGCTCCACTTGTGGATTTCAGCTAAGCCTTCAACACAATCATCCTGGCTCTGCTACAAGACTAGCTCTCCCAGCTGAGTGTTTCTGACTCCACCTGCAGGTTGGGAATCATATAGCTAAGAAAAAGACACTTCCACCACTGATACAGATGCAAAATAAATTGACAGAGATTTCTTGCACAAAATTATTGGCCAGTCAACTATCATGACTTTGGTATATCTTGTGTATATTTATTTCAGTCTTGTCTTTTTTCATCAACAATGGGTCACATAGTAAATAGGTAATTGATTCCTGCTTCAGCTGAGCTTCTGTAGCTGGTGAGCTAACCAGTAATATATTAGGTAACCAGGAACTTGCAAACATTTTCCAGCCACAGAAGTTTACCATGGTAAGAATCTGTGAGTTGACTAGAAATGTGAATGGTACAACACAACTAACATGATAGCATTCTTTAGTTTGGACTCTATGTTTCTTCATGTCCTCAAAATATAGTACTGTTCAGTTGGTCTGCAAATGAAGTAACAGGAACTGTAGCAAGTTGAAGTTCACAAACGCTGAACTCTGCTGCTACTATATATGTCAGGGAACCTGCAGACGCAAAAAAAAAAAGTAAATATCCAGTGAATACCACCAGACTGAGTCTGTGAGCGGTAACAGTGGAGACACCCTATTTCTTTTGTACATTTGTGCCAATTTAAAGAAAGTCAAGCAATGTTAAGCCCCCTGCTGTAGTGATGAGGGGTTGTTGGCCCTAGAGAGATCTGATCCATCCAAACCAACATCAAAATGACTCCAAAACCCAATTTCAGAAAAAAAAAAATTATCCATGACAGTTGTTGGCCCTTCTGTTACGCGTGAGTGAGTAAGAGTGACATAATGGTCCCATATTGGCTCCGAAACTGAGGTCAGATGACTAAAGCCTGTAAAAGGAAGAAATGGCTGCTCTTAAAGCCTGTCATTATCCACCAGACAAAGACGGCCTTTATCTCAAAAGAACACGCCTCTGTGAATAGGATCCATATTGAGAATGCATCTGCATCCCTCAGACATCCATTATCATTATACACACATTTTAATCATTTGGCCTAAAATCAATATAATCAATTTAACCTGGTAGGAGGGCTTTGAGTAGAGTTTGCACTTTCATACAGAATAATGATTTATTGTAATAACATTGTATTCATCTCTGCTGCTTGATCATGCCATGAGAGAAAACTTCAGAGTATATGAGCAATTTGAAAGGTTCTCAGTATTTCTTTGAGAGTAGCTAATACAAACACTTAACACCTTCCCTCAATCCTTCTGTGAGATCAACTCTATCAAAATGCAATTAAGGCAGTGGTTGTAAAACATGCGCAGTGGCCAACAACAGACACAGGTTCTACGCCCTGTTTTATTCTCTCTCTGACTCCCCCTGTGTGTGTGTGCCTCTCATACTGTCCTTGACGACTTTGCCGCTATTAAAATCTGATTGAACATTTTATGGTTGTGTAAATCCCCGAAAGATGCATGTGTTTGCATATAAAGCCTGCATTTGTTTCTCATATGTTTTTTTTTGTTGTTGTGAGCATATGGATATCCTATGCTACAGATGTGGCATTATTTGTCTGATCAATACACCATCAGCACAGCTCTGTGATAGATAGTGCTCAGAGCACAGTCATTAGTCATCAGCTCAGCCGTGAACAAGTGGGGCTGTTTGAGGGTGTTAAAATTAGAAACATTTACATGAGATGATTGACAATGTCGCCGCTCATGCTTTGTCTGTGCTGCATATTCATTCAAATTACCATTGTCTGATAGCGGCCTCAAACCATTAACACCAATGAAACTGCACAGCAGCTCATTATTGTCTGCCAATAGAGACTGCGGTTCTATTGAGTATTTACGAGTCCATTTTCTCCCACAGTCCTGTTGTCTTGAAGTGACCTCGAGGTCCTCTCTATAAATGCATGTCCAGTTACATTTGAGTGGAAGTATTGATTGGCTTCTTATTGTGGCATAACATTGTAATGACGTTGCATGAAGCATGTCCAGAATGACAGAGTGGGAGCATTGTGGCAACCTTATCAACCAGAACAGAAAAGTCAAGCCGGAGGAAAATCATTAAGAGCATCTTACTTTGAACAGGAATTCCGCATTGCATATCCAGATTGATTAATCATTAGCGATCAATACTTTTTGATGCAAGTTTTCTCGCCCTTCTAGAAGGGGGCAGTGCCTTAGGCCAGTGAAGACAGCTTCCACCCAGTGGAAATTAAACAGCTGATGAAAGTCATTCAAAATTTCTTTGTGTTGTCCAATGGCAATTGAATCTGACTGGATGGGTCAAGTAGGTCAGAAGCTTGTATTTATTTCTGCCTTATTGATTGAGATGTGTGATGAAGCACAGAGGTTTTTTCACGCTCACACATACGATTTGCTGCTAACCTGAAGATTACGGTCGTCAGATCATGAATGGATGATGTGATGCTGCAGAAATAGGGTTCTTCTTAACGTACAACAGCTGACAGTTGAACTGAAAACTTAATCATTCGTCCTGGTCATTATAATTTGGTTGTCCACACAGCTGGAGCTAACTCCCAAAAGAATGACTAGTTTGGCTACCTTTATATGCAGGTGAAAAGCATTAGCGCTCTCCATGGCCTTAGACTGCAGCGTCAGCACTCACCATTGTCTACCGTGCACTTTTAGCTTGACCTTCCTTGTGTTTACTTTGCTGTTTTCACTTTTCGACTTTCAATATAAATATATAAATATCCCCTTGCTTTGCCTTTCTTGCCAAATGCTTCTATATAGAGCAGTGGTGACCCAAAGGTTAGATAAGCAAGCATCCGATCACCAGAACATCAGTTTGATCCCAGTAATAAATACTGATTCATCCTTGCATTCATATAACATTATGGGACCATCCCAGCGGAACCAGGGATATTTTCTGCATGTCAAAGCCTACATTACCCACAATGCAACTCAACCACCAACAGCTCAGTGTTACTCCCCAACACAACTGACATTTACAGAGTACAAGTCCAGAGAACACATCTCTGCTTAAGCTTACATAAAACAAGAAAAGCTACAGATGTTTAAGATGTTAAGAACTGTGGACAGATCCAGAATCAGCACCATGGACAGTGGTCATGCCAGGAAAAAGAGAAACTGTGTTTGTGCTTGTGTAGAAGTTTCTAATGCCTGTGAAGACTGTTCAATTATCTTCTTCTATAACACAGACATATCCACTGCAAACCCTCTGCTGACACACTCGCCACTCCACTGCAGTGAGTGACAGAACATAAACACAGCCACTGCATGGCAATGGTCTCCCATTTAGCACTGAGACAAAATGATCCCTCCCATCCTCACTCTGTATCACACACTGAATAAAAGACTCAAGCTCAGTAACAACATGATCAAAATAAGAAACGGGTCAGACCATTTTGTGTTATGGTGGTGCCACCAATGGGTGAAATCCAATGCTGAACTATAAATCAAAACATATGCAGTAGGTATCTGCAGAGAGACAGCATCAAGTTTATTTATATTATTATTTATTAGACTATATTGTATATATTGAAGTGTTATTAAGTACATGCAGAGCTTTATGTTGCCCAGCACAGTCTTCACCCATGTCTTCAGAGATTATGGCTTAAGCCTTATTTGCAATTTACATCTCCAAACGTGAAGTTCTCAGGCAGTGACCATTGTATTTTCCATCTCTTCCATGATTCCATCTTCAACAAATTAACCAGTGAAACACTAAACAACAATGTCTTTCAGTTTGTCCTCCACTTGCTTGGTGATCTCCTTCTCATTGATCCCCCATCCACTAAACCTCACTAAGCTCTTTGGCCCCCATTTTCAGGTGGAAGAGTAATGATCCACTGATTGGTTTGAATTTACAGGCAAACCTGTCGCTGCAGGTGCCCTGTTTCACGTCTGCCACCCGTGGCACCTCACTCCTTCATCCCTGCAGTGCCTCAGTACAAGCAGCAGTACAGCCAGTCGTTTATTGATTACTCCCATTGCACTGCACTTCCTCTTCCTTGTTGTCATGAAAATGCAACAGTAAAATTCCTCTCAAAATAGATGTTAGATCTGTACGACAGAATACTGCCCTGTGACTGACTGCAAACCATTCTCTATCTCTTTTGTGGGTCAGTTTGTATGCTCCTGTATGGTGGATGGCTCAGCCTTCGGTGATTCATCCTCCTGCCCCCAGGCGGCAGCGCTCTGCAGGTGTGACTCATTTATTACAGCTGTGTCCATCACCACAAGCAGGACTGAAATGAAAGAAGGATTTTGTTTGGGGATAAAGTTTGGACTAGTGTGAAGGTCCTCATGAAGTTTTACCCATTTTTCAAATCTTTTAAACTGTTTTTTCCTGTTTTTTTCCGACTATATACTTTATATTTATACTTCCTTTGTTTTATGACCTCACGTTATTTATTTATTTTTTTTTTTTCATGTGTGTTAGTTTGACTGTACACTGTTCATTATTTTTACACATCTTAGACATTGGTGGCTTGAGATGCGAGAGGATAGATTTCCAGGTTTTTTTTTTCCTAAACAAAAAGTGTGAATCTTAGCTAATACTTGCAGGTGCTGAGCAGAAGGCGGCATAGGATCTTCTGTTGTGGGACTGCAAATATTATCTGACAGGCTCAGGATAAAGAGCGAGGCAGCAGTGGAGGAGGGAATCGTGTGAAGACAGATGAGGATGGAGCAGGTGGAGTGGGGGTGTGTGGAGCTGAAGTTTTGGGGGGGTGGAGATGAGGTGGTGACACCATTTATGACACACACCATTAAGTTGCCAATGAGGCAGCAGATCTCAGGCTTTTGGGATTCTCTCCCCAGACTCATCTCTTTTTGTTTCACACATTCCTCCATCTTTTTGCTCCAGTCTTTTTCTTTGGTTTTCCCCCCGACAGTATTCCCATAAGAGCAGGTTTTCAGCCTGTATTAGCTGCCAACACATTCCTCTGTCTATCCTCCTCCATTGTGGGCTAATAAATCACAACACATTGGGTTCACAGGAGACTAGTTTACCCTGTACGCTCTCAGTACAGGGTAAACTAGTACTAGGGATTCGTGATACAAGCTGAGAGCTGCTGATCAGCTGTACCATGGGGACCAGTGCGACAGATTGATCACATGATTTAAAAAAAAAAAAAAAAAAGAAGCATGAAAATTGCAGCTTTGATATTCTTCTTTACTGATGGGGTGAAAGTTGCTGCATCATGGCACCAGAGTACAGGCCTTGTTAGTCTCAGCTACAATTAGGCTAATCTGTGCTTTGAACTCAATGCTGATAACCGCAGATTGACAGATGTGTGTTCAAAGCTTGTTGACTGCAACAGCCTGAAAGACACTGCCACACATAAAGCTATCCTGCTAGCTTGGCTAAAAAAAAAATGTCACTGTTAGATTTAGCTTTAGCTATCTTTTGTCGTTGCTGATGAATCACTCTACCTTCCGCCAGGATTAAGAATTAACTTCATGTCTTGTTTCATATAGCGAAAAGTAATAAACCCATACTATAACCAGTTGTTATATATCTTGAGATATACTGTTTAACTGAACTGTCCCATGTGCATCTCCATTACAGAAATAGCTGTTTTCTTGGCAGTGCTGTGGCTACAGCCAAAGTCACCTTATATTTCCTACGCACTGCAGTTTTCACCATTTTCATGAAGTGTCCAATTTCTTACTGAAAAGTTTAGGCAAGTGTCTAAACTCTCTCAGTAAACTAGAGCATGTTTATTACGCTGCTAAAGGTCAGTGGGTGAGTGAATTCAGATAATGTGTCAGATAATATTTATGCTTTGCTTTGGGTAGAAACTTACAGAAGCACACACCTTGCACATGTCAAGGTCTTTGACTGGTACAAAGGGCTTCAGAGCTTTAACCCCAAACATTTTGAATGATAACAAAAAAAAAAAAACCCTGAAAAGATTAGGTTCTGTGTTATGTAAAAAGATTGACCTTTACTCAACAGTACATTTATCAGGCCAATCAGTGGGATTTTTTTAAAATGCCAGAATTCAGAGCCAAAAAAGAAAAAAAAAAAATCTAATTCCACCAGGTTTCATCTCCGCTGTCATCCGTGGGATCATGTTTGGCATTCAAGTTTTGCCCTTTAAATTTTCAGTAGCTCTTTCACCAGCGTAACATTTCAAAGTTGAAACAATGAGAAAATGCACTATCCCACCAACTATCATTTAAACGAAACAGGTTCTATGAGACGTATCACCTGCAGTATCGCATTGGATAGACAAATAACAGATGGGGAGACAAAGTTATCTTGTATTTTTAATGAAACCCTCATGTCCACTAAAAAGACAGGGAGCAGACCAGCCAGGGAATAAAAAGTGGAGGAAAAACTTATGTTGACAGCTAAGGAATTTCATAAAAAAGACAGTGTACATCTGAAGCTGTACTGGCATCTCAGCAGAAATAAAATCCTACAGGCAAGTTTCAAGCAGTAGACCAGATACGTTATGATTCAAATCCAATTTTCCTTCACAGCTTCAGTTCTTTATTTAATATCTGCCATCCAGTCCTAAACTGTGTCTACATTTTAGCTAGCCTTTCAGCTACCTTGGCAATATATAGCTGTTTAACATACAATATACTGTACTGAACAAAATTAACATTCTTTTACGTTTCATGTTTGTAAGTCCTAATATGCTGTCTTCTTTTACTGCTGTTTTGGTCTCCACCAACTTCTGAGAAAAAAAAAATCTGGCTCTTTGGCTGTGAAATTCTCCACAATGTTCACCAGTAACTTTGTCTGCTGTGTAATGCTGGGAAGGTAAAGTGTGTTTATCAAAACATTTTCACTGCTGCTGAAAGAAAAAGCAAATTAAAGCCGCGTGTCTCCCTTGTGTATTTGAGTCTTTGTTTTCCCTTCATTCTTTGTCAATTCGTCTGTTCTGTGTCCTGGAGTTACCCTGTGCTTCTGTTCATGTTTTTTTTTTTTCTTGGTGATGTTCCATAGCTGTTCCTAGTGTGTACTTCCTGTTGCCAGTTTAAACCTGAAATCTAGTTTTCTGAATTATCTTGTGTTTTGGAAACTACATGGAGTTTAGTGCAACTACTATGTGGTGCAAGGGAACATCTGCTAATTATACGTAACATGTTGCTGTATATCGTGTAGATCACGCCATGTAAATTGGATAAAGGAGTCCATCAGCCACACCCGAGCCCAATCACTACACATCTTTACAATTTTCTGCCAATTCTGACCTGTGTGCCAGTTTCAGTGAGTTTTCTAGCCTCCAAAGCCCCTAAAAATGCACTTGTGCTTTATAATAATAATAACTAACAATAATAGTAATAATCATTTCCTCAAAAACACTTGCACCCTCTATGCCAGGGACCATTCCAACATTGACAACACTGGTTCCTGAGTTATTATAATAACAACAATTCTAATAATAATACTAACAACCCATCCAGCATTATGCTTTGTCTTAAACATGCAGTCAAATATAGCAGCTGAATCTAAATACCAGAACAAAAACTCCCCCATTTCTTCACCTCCGCTTATCTTCACCTTATGTGGTTGAACCAGTCAAACACACTGTACAGAACATGCCTCAGTCAGCCTTTCTAATGTTATTTTTCTCCCCACTTCTCTTTTGTCCCTCTCTCCCATCTCTGTCCTTTGCTGAGCTGGTCATTTTGGGAGTGTAAAATCCCTGATAAAGACAGCTGTAAAAAGCCTCACTTGCTTCTGGTGAGAGCAGTAGAAAATATGCTTGCTCTGCTGGGTTTAGGCTAAATCTATTTAGCTCCTCTGAGCTTCCTCTACTGGCCATTATATTACAGTGCATTTGATGATCTAGCTCTATTTAAACTGGAAATATACTATGCCAGTTTTGACCCCATCACTTGTTTACATCTTGGCAAACTCATCTGATTATTTAGAGAAAAAAACATGTCTCTTGTCATGTTTACATGCTCAGAACAATCTCCCAATTAATCAGGCCTTCCTGTCTCTTGAATTCTGTCACCATGCTCTGTGCTCACCTCCAAATTTATGTATGACAGACGACTTCCAATGGACCCACCCCTCTACTAACATTGGCCTCAGTCACATTGAACCTATTCATACTTATATGGCGTTCTTTCACTCATGGTTCCCCAAACCATCTTTCCCCATCAAGCCACACAAATGTCCTAGTTTACTTTTCTTCAGCTGCACTTCAAAACAATGCTTGCTTTCTTGACGGAGAGAGGTTGTGCACGGACGAGCAGAATTACAACAGATGGGACGTGTTTTTGTTTGTGCCTGTATTTCTTGTTTGTATATATACATACTGATGTGGCTGTGAGAGCAAAAGGCATTTCTTCCTGTTATTTCCTGTTCCTTCATCTCCTCCAACAGCAGCTCATTTAATGCTCCCAAATCTGCAAAGAAGAATTGTGCTTTGTGGGAAGGAAAAGCTCTTTCATGAAAGACAGAGGCAGTGAATACAACAGACATCTCTCCTGCATTCTCACACACACATACTTTCAAAGGTTTGACTAGACATGACGTGTGTTTACCTCTGCTCTATGAACGAGACCCACCTCTGGTGTTATGTGTTTTGTTTTCACCATTATTTGGATTTACACAGCAAAGCAGCAACAATACTGTCATTTAAAGGTGTAGGAAACACCAGCCCAGAGGCCATTTAGGTCCTGGAGACGAGTCCTGAAGATTACATTGGCCAGTTGGTCCACAGAGAGATATATGTATAACTACCCAGGAGATCACCATTAAACTTAGTACTGGTATTCATGTCCTTAAGGGACCATTTTTTGGACTTTGGAGACCACCTGGCCTTAGCTATAGCACGACCATGAGGACAAAATTTGCACAACAACTGTTCTTCCATACAACTGTGGTTTTATTCTTTGTACTTTTGGCCACCACTTTGATTAACAGTATAATACTGTGCCTACAAACTGCTCTGATCTGTACACAGCAACACCACTTGGAAGAAATCCTACAGCACAAAAAATACAAGACGCGGATGAGGTTTTGAACAAACCTTCAAGTTAGTCAAATAATAAAATGATCACCCAAACTTTCTGTTGAACATCCATCGTTCCCACAGTTTCACCTCCAAACAAAGTGGTTTACCTGCTCTTACCACAGTTTGTCTCATTATGTTTCAGGCAGAAACATAAAATACACAAAAGTACACAAAAAAAGAGACATGGATTTATCCTCAGGGGAACACTCTGAGTGGCAGACTGACACACCAACATTGCCATATCAAATTCACAGACACACAGACATCTTACACACACTGCTGGAATAAGAGTGACTCACACTTTCCAAGGATAGCAGCATCTGTAATGTTATTCATAGATAAACATAAACATGACAAAATGAAGAGCAGTAAGAGAAACTAAATATATGAAAAGTGACTTTACTGTTGTCGTTCTACACTGTAGCAGAGAACCTCCTGTCCTGGGGCATTTATAATAATAATATGAAAATCTAATTGTCAGATAGCAGTGAAATAATTGTGCCACTTAAAGGTCAAAATGTCAATTTTGCATGTGATCTCATCATCTAGATTCTACTGATATTTTTCAGAGCATATTCATATTCCCAAGGGGATGAAGCTTTTTGATTTTACAGGCCACGTGGTCTTTCCTCTGCCAGAAACCTCAGGACAGATCTCACAGTCCTCGCCCAACCACTGAAAAAAATCATCAGTATGTTGTTCCTTCCCTCTAACACGTCCGCATGATGGGGACAATGAACATTATCCAAATGGAGCCATCGCACTGAGATTTAACAGGTGTTATAAGTATGAAGCTTCGTCATGTTATTCACAGTGTGGCATTCAGACCTCGGTGTGTCAGAAAGGTGAATATTGCAGCATATTGCAGAAAAGACACAATGCAATACACCACTTCCCTGATGAGATTTTTGGCTTGGCTTATTTGGCAATGCAAAGTGTTTTTATTGACTCATCAAAGACATATCCGAGGCTCTGTGAGAAAGCTATTAGGCTGGTCAACAATGGCACGCTGCACCGAAAGCTGAGGGCTGAATAAGAATGAGAGCGGGGCTGTCTGAATGCCAGCTGAACGTCTGAGCTGCTGCAACCTCATTTGAAGTGTGAACCTTTGAACGGCCCGTTGC
Source organism: Toxotes jaculatrix (assembly GCF_017976425.1). Classification (NCBI taxonomy): domain Eukaryota; kingdom Metazoa; phylum Chordata; class Actinopteri; family Toxotidae; genus Toxotes; species Toxotes jaculatrix. The sequence continues at coordinate 27,470,451 of NC_054401.1, forward strand.
TGTCAGTATTCAACACTTGCGTGAAGCAATGTATGCTAGCCCATCACTGCCACCAGCCCCTCAACCCCAAAGGCGCGGACCCAGTTCCAGCAGAAATGATGACTTTGGCCCTCGAGCAAACACTCAGCCCTCTGGACACTCAAAGCAATACACTAACCCAAGAGAAGAGTTATGGAGAGGCAGAGAAGTGATGGAGAGAAAAAAAGAGGGGATTAAGGAAAAGGGGGCAATAAAAAAAAAAAATCAGGTAAATAAATGAAAAATGACATCCCTAAAGTGAATTTAGAATATCCCTGTAAAGCCCATGAATGTCTCTGAACTCCTCCTCAGTGAAAACACCGCAGCCTGACAATTAGGCAAATTCTGTGTTCATTTTCACTTAATTGTTTATCTGATCTGTCATCTGTTTTCCCTGACCCATCGGTAGAGACTGACATATCATTTTTCTAATGGAGGCGATGAGCATTAGCATTTGCTAGGAGCAATTAACTTTTGTCAAGCCAAACAAAAAAACAATGTAAGCATTGTTAGTTGAGTCTTGTCCATGTTTTTTTTTTTTTTTTTCTCATTTTTCACATCATTTTCATATGTTTCTGGCTCTGGCACAGGAAGATGACATTACCATTCCTGATCCCACCTAAAAAAAAAAAAAAAAAAAAAAAAAAAACAACCTTTGATTTTCTTGGTTGTTTTTTGGCAACCAGCTGTCAGTGCCAGATGTTTTTGGATCAGGCCATGAATCTCTTCTCTTCTGTTTCTTTAAACATACTAAAAAAAAGAATTGTCAAAATGTATGAACAAGATCAATAAACTGACTTTTAGTCCATAGTAAGGGCAAAGCTTAATGCTGCTCAACAACAATAAACATACGCATTAGGTAAATGATTCCCCATGACAAATAAACTGATCTCAATATGAAAAAATCAGTGGACCGTCCCTTTAAAGAGCAATAGTTTGAAGCGTGCTGGACAAACTGTGAGGCAACTTAATGTTTTTTAAAGTTGAAATTCTCCAAAAAAAAAAAAAAAAGTGAAAGGCTTACAACAAAAGAGAAAGACAATCATAAAGTGCATGGGGATGAATATCTTTCTGTGAGAGCCGAGGCGTCTCTGCAGCGTGAGCAGAGGTCAGCTCGGTGATTGAGTCAGTGCTGTTGAAGGACACATAGAAGTCGACATCCAGGTTCCCCACTGCATTTCACCTCCCACTTGCTTTCCTGATGGGACTTAAGAAGTCATTTCAGCGCGCAATTCATGTTTGATGACTTTATTGATTTTCCTTTCCCCTGTCCTCTCTGCCTCTCTCTCCATCCCTCTCTTTTCATCTCTCTCACCTCCTTTTCTCCTCTCCACTCTGCCATTCCCTATTGACTCAAGTGCACCTACAGTGGCACACCCCCTCTTGCCCTCTGCCATTTCTCCAACCTGTCCCCTCTCTCCTCGTTGCTGCTGGCTACCATTTTTCAACGCTGCAAATAAAATCGTTGAGAAGAGGAGACCTTTTCTTTTCATTACTATTTATCAAAACATAGTACAACATAGTAAAACGTGCTGCCTCCATTCGACCACCTAAAACTGTGCCTCCAGAATGTATAGGGCAAGATCGTAAAGCTCTGCAGTGCCTTCATTTAGTCGAAGTCATTAGATCAGTTCATTTTTGGTTCATTTTCTGTTCAGCTGGTAAGAGGATTTGTCATTCTGAGAGTTTGTCGTATGTAACATTTTATGACTCACAATTAGCTTTGTGTGCTAGAGCATATTCTGGAAAGTCCTGGAAAACAGCTCCTGTACCTCTTCTTATGAAGAGAGAGAGAGAGAGATCATATAAATCAAAATTAATTAAACACTTTTTATAAACACTCTATTCCTTGAGTTTTTAGCTGGCTCCCTGGAATGGACACAAGACCCTTGTCTAAAGATCTATTTACTGGCTGATATCATAATCAAAGGCCATGAATGTAACTGTGAGAAAGGCCTTTAAGAGCCTTAAAGTAATCAGTAAGATCTTAAAATCCATTCTAAAACATATGGGGAACCAGTGTGGTCGTGTCTCTTGGTACTGGTTACAGGCCTGGCAGTCCAGCCATTTATCAAAGTTGTTGTTGATTAATTTTTTTGTCAGTGAACTAATGGTTTCAGCACTACTGTGATGATGATGCTATATCAGATCTGTGCGGGTATCTGAAAATAACTCAACCCCCTAGCCAATCAGGATCAAGTAGTATCTAGTATCTATCATGTCATTTGTGATAAATTGTGGTAAAGTTAAACTGCAGTTCAGCAAGCAAAACACTGTGAGTGTGTCAAGAGCAAAGACTGTTCCTTAAAGCCAGCACCAAACCAAAGTGAACCAAAGCTATACATTTGTGAGCCGTAAAACGAAAACCATTAGCTAAAAGAGAAAAAAACAATTTTTTTTACCTAGAAATGAGGGTGACAGTTCTCTATGGTTTCATCACTCTAAGGAGACCATTTCACAATGCCCTGAAAGCAGAAAGCATTATTTTGGTTGCTGAGCATTCCTGTAACATGGTAACTGGTCGCCTGTGGAGACAGCTCTTGTGTCGCTGTTGTGTTACACTTTGTTCTGAACTCAGTTTTACAGGTAGTGCTTCACTAAGGCCATTCAGCACTGTGGGGTTATTTTATGCAGCAAAGGGTGGTTATCTGTAAAATGTGCAATAACTATAACAATTTTCTCTTTCTTCCTAGAAATATGGTGAGAATTGGGGAGAACTGCCCTTTGAACTTGCTCTGCAGAAGTTCTAGGTGGGACTGTCTTTATTGATCTACATCTACAAGGGGGGTGGGGTTGGCTGCATAGGGGTGCAGAGGTTAGCACTGTCACCGCACAGTGGTAAGATTTGTGACTTAAAGTAGACAGAGATGTTTTATATGGTTCTCATTACATGCAGGTGCAGTTCAACTCTTTGAGTGATTATGCAGAAAGTTCGAAGTTAATAACTTTTGTGGTATTTCTGTTGAATGGGCAACATTGGCCTTCATGCAGTCATACATTACCTCGGTCCCAAGGGTGCATCACCCAAAGAGGTCCTTGGCCTGATTTAACCAGACTTCGCACCCTCAGGCTACTACCTCTTCCCCAAGATAAAGATGGTGCTCAGTGGTTGCCATTTTAACAGTAATGATGACATCATTACTGTTTGGGACCACTTTCTCACTTTCTGGAGGCACAGGATGTCGACTTCTAAGGGATCCGTATGCCCCATGACCACTGGACTAAGTGTGTAAATGAAGGGATTATTAGAAAAAATGATTTCATAGTTATTTAAGGCAGCATACAGTGTCACAACAGAGGTTAAATACATCTCCAGGAAAAACAACTGATGTTACAGGGAGTAAGATAACATGTCTAATAACCTTTATAATAAACAAAATAGCATAAGGGACAGGCAGAAATCTGTTATGCAAAACAAGCTCGTGTGGGAGGCTGTGCACTTTGTGCCCCATGGTGTATTAAGCCACATGGTAAATGAGCTTCTCTGAATGTGACTGTAGTGTGATATTGTTGTTAAAATATTCTTCAAACAAATCAACCATTTGCATTTGAATAGGGGATGCTGAAAGCCTTGCGTGCCAAAGGTATGAGTCTGTCTGAATAGTTTTTTCTTTTTTTTTTTTTTAAGAGAGGGACAGAAAAAGCGAGCGCTGATGACAGTGAATGTGTTTTAGTGTGAGTCATACCACCCACCGCTGGTTGAAGATGAAGAGACAAAGGAGCAGACAAGTGGCCTGACCCTGGAGAGCCATCAAAACACTGAAATACACTGAGCTCGCTCTGTCTGAATTGAAGCTGAGGACACTTGAACTGCAGCCAGAGGCAACTGTTACGTACTGGTCTAGTGATAAGACAAGAGTTGATGGACAAAGATCTCTATTTTGGGAAGCAGAGCTACAGTAAGTAGGTATAAATAATAGGCAAACTGTGCAAAGAACACACATATAAATGCTGAAGAAAGAAGAAAACTGTGCTTGAGGGCAACAGTTTACATCAGAAAGAGAGAAGATGTTGGAATGGACAGCGGTTTAATCACTTTTTAACAGAGGAATGAACTAAAGGTGTTGTGCTAATGGTCTGGTGGTTATTTATCTATCTATTTATTTATTTATTTAATGGGCAATGTAGGTCTAGAGACTAACACATTGTTTACTTTATCATCTTCTCTGGTGGTCTTACTTAAGGATAGCAAACCATCCTGACTGAACTGACCTTTGAGGGGGCGGAGAGTTGGAGAGCCCAGATGGTAGAAGCTGTCGTAGTTCATTAGCTGTGCTATACCATTCAGTTTTATTTAACCTCTTCTGTCATAATATAAACTGATCCACAAGAGAGGCTCAATAGTACAAATACTTCTTTTGAATAATTTGTGTGAACTTATTGTGCTGTCAGCTATTGGTCAGGGATTTGGTGGTGGATTTAAGTCAAACTAGCATTGTTTTGCTATTTTTCCATCCCATCTATTCATTTTCTGCTGCTTATCCAGGATCAGGTTTCAGTAGCAGGTTGAGCAGGGAAACCCATATATCCCTCTCCCTAGCAAGATTTTCTAGCTCCTAGTGGGGGAGGCATTCCTAGGCCAGATGATCTCTCCAGCATGCTCTGTGTCTGCCCAGGGGTCTCCTGCCAGCAGGACATGCCCCAAAGACATCCAATGGAAGGCACCCAGGGGGCTAATCAGATGCCCTAACCACAACAACTGTGCTCCTTTTGACACAAAGGAGCAGCAGCTCTACTCCAAGCTCCCTCCAGATGTCAGAGCTCCTAACCCTACCTTTGAGGGTGAGCCCAGCCACTCCACAAGGAGACTCATTTGAGCTGCTTGTATCCACAATCTCATTCTAGTGGTCGCTACCCAAAGCTCATGACTATAGGTGAGGGTCAGACCATAGGCTGACTGGTAAATTGAAAGCTTTGCATTCTGGCTCAGCTCCCTCTTTGCCACTACAGCCCACGTTACTGCTACCACAGTAATCTGAATCTGCCAGTCTCCCACGTTCTACCCTCACTTGTGAAAAGTCAGTGAGAATTCCTTCACATGGGGTAGAAGCCGTCTCAACCCAGATTTCTGCCCCAGTATTTTTATATATGCACACATCACTATTGGTTGGTTATTAAGGCCCAAAATGAGCCAAGAAAACATTCCCCACATCATTAAATAAAAATAAATAAATAAATACATAGACACCAAACCCACTGCTGCGTTTGTTTGGGCTGCTAAAGTCTACTTTTTCTAAAATGGTTGGGTGAGACTGGAAGTACCGACAGAGAGATTATGTTTTTACCCAAGCAACAAAATATAAACAAAGTTTCTGACATAAGAGCAAAGACACCAATGACTTAGTCAATGAGAAGTGCTCCCATTAGAGGTCAACACATCAGACCATCATCTGCATGGTTGATTTGCCAGCCACAAAATATAAAGAGGAAAAAAAAGGAAGGTGGCCACAAAAAAACATGTAAGGGGAAATGGAAGAACCACCTCCAGCCATGGTTTTAAGTGGTACAAGTAAGAGGGAAAGAGTAAGATTGGCAGAGGGTCAACAGGACAAAAAAGAAAGTGACAAATGGCGGTTTTATGCTGAGGCTGGGACCATTCGAGGGGAGAGGACCCAAATTCAGACACCCAAGACAGACAGATTCTGATTATGTCCTTTACTAAACAATGTCACTGGCAAGAGGCCATGGCCAGGGAACAAAACCAAAACAACTCAAGTAACTACAAACAGAGAAAACTTCAGGAACAGAAAGACATAGAGGTAATCCAATAGAAAGCTGAAGACAAATCCAGATGGTCACATGGGCAGGGAAACAGGTAAGACAGAAACTCCATGACATGAACAGCAGGTGCAAGCACAGCCTGGGACACAGACAAACTGAAATAGAAAGGAACAAGGGAAGCAACGAGACTTAAATATACAGGGGCTCTGGTAAACAGGTGAATCCAATTAGAGTTGGGCAAACAATCACAAAGGCAGGAAACTGACAATGGTAGAAGTGGTGGGGTATGTTAGTATGTAAACTCTTGTGTTGCTTTAATGTAGTAAAATTCCACATTGTAAAGGAATCATGAACTTCTCTAACTTCTCCACTCAGTAAATTTGTCCTGCTAAAACTTCCAAGTTAAATTTAATCCTGAAAACAGTTGGCTTGTGTGTTTTTTAAGATCAGATCTACTGTACTGTGACAAAACACAGCCATTTCCTGCCTCTGTGGGAGTGTAAAGGTTTAAGCATCTCCACTCCCTCATCGTCTCTTCTCTCTGCCTCTGTGTTCGCGTTCTTTGATAAATGCTCTTTTATTCCTTTGAGTTTCATCCTCAGCTTAGAGAAACAAACAGGCTGTCGAGAGTTGAATCTTCAGCTCTAATACGGGTGATCAAAGCAGTGTGAGCTTTGGGGAGCTGGGATCTATCAGTCAGAGCTTTAAGCAGACAGACAGGTATGACACACACACAGACAGCAGAGCGATGTCATCATGAAGCAGAGCAGAGAACGGATTACACTGACACTGTCTGCTGCATGCAACACACTCAGGAGTACACCTGATATACTTTTTACTTCTACACTACATCAAGTGGGTTATGACAAAGTACACACACCGTTCACACTGTACTGTGTGTGTGACTTTGTCACATTGAACGAGTAAACATATTTTGCCACATTTGCCAGTATTGCCCCACAAACATGAGGTCAGGCCTTCCCTCCACAGGCACAGTATATCTCTCTATCCATCTCATTCAATTGAACCCATGACAGCTGACACAGATGTGGAAGAGCTTATAACTTTCTCTCTCAGTGATCATTTTATAATGCAGTCGAAGTCACAACACATCTGTTGTTAACTTCTGTGCATGATTTTTTGTTTTTTTGGTTTTTTTTTATGGTGATCAGGATTTTAACAGCACAGAGCAGCAGCTTAGAAAGGGCTTGGAAGTAACCGATGGCAAACATGCTGTCTTAATGAACTGTGTTTCAGTCACTATTTCATACGCGTTCCATTATCTGACAACAGAAACAGAAAAAAGGAAGTGAGAGCAGCTTTATCTGGAAAACAGATAAAGGCCTGAAACCGGCGGCATGCAAAGACGACATGAAGTGAATATATTAATTAGCACATTACATCATCTCGCAACATTTAGCAACTTTTAATTTAGTTACGTTCCATTGAAAATAGTTGTTTATGGTGATGCTGCAATGGTTTTCAACCACGTCCTCAATTTCTCCATATGGTTCTGACCTTCTCTTTCATAATAGTTGAAATCAGTGCAACTGCCATATTAGAAAGAAGAGAAAGAGAAAAAAGAGAGGGAGAAATAAAAGCAATGCAAGTTGTAGTTCTGATATCGCGCCATACAGATTTTCAGATCTGTGCCAGCACAGAGGTAAATGAATTTCATCTGTGTTTAAAAACAGGTAATAATTAGTTTCACCAAAGACATTTATGGTGAGGTCTGTCTTGTTTCTGGAAAGATTTGCTGTTGAGGGTTTTAGGCATGCTCTAGGGGTGTTAATTTCAATTGATCCATCTACCACTTTGGTCCACACTGCAGTATGTCAACAGCAGGGATTGCCATGATATGTCTTTGCATTGATTCCACTGTATGTGGGAAACATTGCTTTGAGATTCTGCTCCATGTTGACATTATTTCATCACACAATTTCTACAGAACTGCGTAATCAAGCCATTGAATTGCACTGAACTCATTGTCATGTTCATGACACCAGTTTGAGTTTGACTTTTGCTCTATGGAGCATCATCCTGCTGGAAGTAGCCATTAGAAAATGGAAAATTGTGGCCATAAATGGATGAACATGATCAGCAACAATGTTCAGATAGGCTGGCATTCAAACCATGATTGGCTGGTATTAAAAGGCCCAAAGTGTTCTAAGAAAACCTTCCCCACACCATCACACCACCACCATCAGCCTGGACTGTTGACAAAAGGCAGGTTGGGTCCATGGATTCATGCTGCTGACACCAGATTCTGACCCTACCATCTGCAGCCTCAGCAGGAATCCATATTCATCAGACCAGGCTATGTTTTTCTAACCTTCATCTGTCCAGTTTTGGTGAGTCTGTGTCCACTGCAGCCTCAGATCTCTGGTCTTGGCTGGCGGGACTGGAACCTGACGTGGTCTCTACTGTTTGTAGCCCATCTACGTCAAGGTTCGACTGTTATCTGAGTTACTGTAGACTTACTGTCAGCTACAACCAGTCTGGTCATTCTCCTCAGATCTCTGCAGAACTGTCACTCACTGGATGTTTTCTGTTTTTCACTCCATTCTAAGTGAACTCTAGAGACTGTTGTGAGTGAAAATCCCAGGAGGTCAACAGTTTCAGAAATACTCAAACCAGCCTGTCTGACACCAACAATCATGCCACTGTCAAAGTCACTGAGATCACATTTTCCCCCATCCTGATGTTCATGTGAACACGAGCTGAAGCTCCTGACCTGTATCTGAATGTATGATTGGCTGACTGGATGTTTGAATGAATAAGCAGGTGTGCAAGTGAAAGACTGTAGACTGTATTGCCCACTTAAAATGTAGAGCTTAGACATTTACCAGTGTAAACTAACCGCAGTGTTGCAGACTACATGTGCTCCTTAAAGCACTAGAAAAATACTTTGTGATAAAATGAAGCTAATAAATAATTTTAACTTATGGCTTTAACCTAAAGCATTTCTTATAATGGTGATCCAACTTTAAATGTCACGTAATTAAAATTAAATTTAAATGATTTAGACTCCCTCCACTGAAGAAGACAGTGTGACATGAGTGAACAGTCTATGAAAAGGTAGTAAAATCCTGAGTTGGAGTTGTTTTGTCAAACTACTACAGTATTTTCAAGGTCAGAAATAAATTTCTCATGGGCAGACAATTCCATTTCTAGCACTTATAATACACAGCAAAGCACACATTTAGAGCTGAACCGAAGATGGCGAGACCAGGCTTCACTTAGACTGATCACATTAGCTCTGAGTTCATTTATCCCTGTTTCATTTTGTTAGACACACTCAAGCTAGGCTTTTCACAGAAAGCCTTTCTTAACCCTGTCTGTGTAAACAGGCCTATGACTGTGTAATGGACAAAACTGAATATAATAGATTTGATTTTCCTCACAAAGCTTGTCAGTCAGAAATGCTCCTGTGGCAGTTTTGTGATACATATCAGGCAAGACTAGCTCAGAGCCATGTATTCACTGCAGAACGACATGCAGTCCTCAGAAAATCTTTATGTCCCAGCACTCAAGATCCAAGTTGTGTCCTGAGTCTTAAACTTTGGGTTTCAAATCCTACAAAAATCAGAATACATTATTAACATAATGACAGGAATAATAGGAAAAAGTGGTCATGTCTGATGCTGGGAGGTTCATTTTTGAAACATTCTTTTTAAAGAAAGAAAAATGGGGGGAAAAAAGCATCTTTATCCATTTTTTTTCTTTTTCAGTAGATGAAGTTTGCTCAGTTTCCATCCTCTGAGGACATTATTTCACCTCCCAGAGCATTTAAGTTTGACCTTCATCTGCTGACGAAGACTACGTAATGTTGCTGAAACAAAAAGCAACTAAGGTAAACTATTGTTGAACTGATAAATACTATACCCTGGTATGATTTAGCGCTGGTATATTGTTTCAGAGGTCTCTCCACGCTGGGCTGCTCAGCTGGTCTGTGGGCTGAAAGCGTCAGCTGTGAGCCACAGCTTCCCCAGTTTGATTCAGGAGGGAGACCTTTGTTGCATGTCATTCCCCATCTCTCTCCTCTCATTTCCTGTCATCTCTCCACTTTCAGCTATCAAATACTATCAAACTGTTGGTTAAATTCTACAGTGAAATAAACCTAACATTAGATTTGAACCCTGGGGGTAATGTGATTACTGCCAACACAGAGTCCCCGTGGAGCTTTCAGAGCACAGGACACAACCCTGTGTGATGTGATGTGTGATGAACACAGTCACTTCTCTCTCTGCAGTAGCACTTTACCGACTAATGGTGGCAGTCATGTGCTTCTGGAGCTGCATGAGCAGGCTGTTATGTGGATATACAACAATGAAACAGCCTCATATCCTCCTGCAGCTCCACACACATCCATGCACTTACATACTGAATATCCCACACACTCACACATACTCTTTAACGCATAAATACATGCATACATACACATGCATGTAGAGATGCAGTCGCCCACGTACACTAAGGCAGCAAGTCGGATTGACACTCTCTGGCAGATCATTATGCTGTGTGGTTCTACAGAGTGTCTTTTTAATCCAAACTTCCCTGGTCTGAGTCTTGCCAAAGCCTCGGCCTCTCCAGCTGGCTGTATCCAAGCAGCCGTGACACTGCAGAGATTTAGAGGATTGTGGGCAAAGAGATGGACACAAGGCTCATTGAAAGAGGAGGATTGGTTCCAATTGGGAGGACGTGGTCAGAGGCATCCCTGCAAACATTTGGAGGGACTGTTTACCCCGAAGAATCCCACGGCAATGATGAAGCTGCTCCTAACAATGTGTTTTTTACATCCACTATGCTCCTGCAGAGAGAGAGAGGCACCAAAAGAAGAAAAAAAAGAAAAACATAACCACTCTTTAAGCATAAGATAACTCTGACATTCTAAGACAGCTCCTCAGTATCCATTATATTTAGTCCTGTTTAACGTCCTGTCTATTTCCTTTGTGTCTTAGGGTAACGAAGACAGTCGCAAATTCTAGGAGCAGTCTTTCCCACTGTAACTCATCCTCTGTAAATAAGTAAGATACATGGAATTATTTATATATATCATTGAGAAATGGATAAATAGGCAGTGTTGTGAATCATCACTACCATCAATAATGGTATTACCATCATCATCATCATTATTATTATAGAAAAATATTTTTTTATGTTTATGGGGGATTCAAAGAAGAGAAGAAGAAGAACATATAAAGGGGCATAACAGAAATGTATAAGAGATAAATGTAAATATGTGTGTCATATATTAATGAAGGGGCCTAGATGAGGTTTGATGGTGAAGGGAGGGACGAATGAAAAAGAAAGAGCGACCGGTGAATGGAGTAGAAACTGTGTGTTCCCTTATCGCTGCTTGAGACTAAGGCCCCTTTTATAAAGCCTGTTCAAGGTAGGAATGCTGTGCCTTTATTCCACCTTGCCGTTCTGTATAAAAGGAAAATGGGACGGCATCGTTGTCCCGGCAATAAGCCAGAAGCAGATGTAGTCACAGAGCCGGATCGATGTCTGTGTAAAAGGGAGAGCAGACACGGTAGGACAGACGCCGGCTTTGTTTGCTTCAGTGTAACTGTGATGTGGACAAACCAACACTGTTGAACTGTTGATTGGCCTGTGATTGAACTATACAAGATGGTTTGCAGTGGATTAAGAGAAAATTGGCCAGAGAGGACAGTGAGCATGTTAAAACGTAGGGTTACCTTTGCTGGATTAAGTGGCGGTCCAGGCAAATCACGACAAATGAGATGTGATGGAAAATCTCAACTACACACAGTGACTCCTTACTGAAATGTAACATAAACCACAACCATCTAACTGGTCACATGGTGAGTTCAAATGAACATGAGTCCCTGTCAATCATTTTAAAAAAAAAGTATCCACCTCCATGTTATATATTCAGTCATACGTGTCCAGTGTCAACTTACAGAGTGGGACAACTTATTTACGGTATCCAGGGTAAGTAACATTGGGTTTCTAAATGGACAGTGTTGGTGACCGATGGAGCTGGTTGAGGCTTGGATAGACCCCTCCCAGCTGAATCAGTGATACAAGAAAGAAGCAACTGTGTTAGAAAATATCCAGTGTTTTGTCAAAAGTACACGACTGTGCACAAAGGGAGAAAAGAAACGAAGTTAAACATGATTCCCAACGTTCATTTCAGTAAGAAGACTGTGACAACAGCCTTTTGGCCCTGATAGTAGTCATAAAACTGTTGTACTTTATGTTTAAAATAAAATTTTAATTTCCAAGCTTGCCTAAGGCAGATGGAGTCATTGGCAGAATCCATGTGGGGGTGTTGTGTTAGTATTATTGACAAAAGTCAGTGAGGCGTGAAAGAGATGAAGGACTCAGCTGGATGGCAGCCACTGTCCATATTTCACTTCCACCACCAAACTCAAGTCACATTACTTTGTCTCATGAGACAAAGTAATAACTTGTTCTTTACTTTTTCTTTAAATAATTTTTTTTTTGTTTAAATTTTTCAGTTTCACTAACAACAACTCCGAACGACATCGTTCACACGGTGGCCTTTTAATAAACTCAAACTTTGAACTGGATTGCATTCTGCTTTAAATCCCATTATGTTTCTGGGAGGAGGTGAGAGGAGGGCACTGAACGTGAAGGATTTGTAGGTGGGAGCGACTGTGTGCTTCCCTCTTCACGAAGACATGCAGACAGACGAGAGAGAGAGAGAGAGAGAGCGAGCAGGAGAGAGAGAGAGCAGGGGAGAGACAGACAGATAGTCAAACAGCGGAGGGACACGGTGGAGGATGAAGGGGAGAAGGTTACAGCAGTGGGAGACGATTAACATATTGCTACAGGGACTAAGATGCTTTCCTAGCCCTGTGTTATGTTTATACTTTACAAAGAGCCTGTATGCTTTGTTATTCATAAGTTTGGTTCAGGGAAACATACTTTAACATTTTTTTTTTTTTTTTTTTTAAATCATGAGCTGTGACAGTATATGTTCATGGAAATGCGCTCAGGTTATCTCCTGTATGAGAAGGGCTTTTAGGAAATACTAACACCTATACTAAACCTATAGTTTAAAACAGTTGAATACACTCAACTCCAATACAGGGTTTCACTGATGAAAATCAATATTATATTTCTTGCCACTTTATTTTTTATTGCTGTATAAATTAAACCTAATGTGGGTTAGAGTTCTGCACTATGAATTAACAGGCTGTTTACATAAAGACAAGACTGGCAGTGTTGGAAAATATATTATTCAAGCAAAATATTCATAATATAAACCCTATTTGTACTGCAGTATATGACCTGGGGGCGTTACGTGAATTAGTCATGGTCAGCTCTATCATCGTGGTGTCACCCAGAGGCCCAGCATGCTAGAAAAACAAACAACAACAACAAAAAAAGAACACTGGGAAACTGATATTACTGACTAGTGTGGCGACAGACAAAGACTTAGCAGCACAGAATACCCACTGATTCATTTTTACTGATTTTATTTCAGTAACTTATCATTTGCACGTTCATAAAATAGGGGAGTTTGTGGAGAAACTAAAAAAAATAATAATTACAATGCTCCCTCCATTCCCGTGGAAAATATTTTACATCTGTTTCTAGACGTTACACGTGTGACAAATTAAAATTTTAACACGACAACAGCACTAGATGAAACGTTAAAGGAACCATATGTAGAACCACATACAGCAGATAAATAATACCTCTGCAATTATTTAAACTCTCAGAAGAGCATCAGTTCATATTAGTCCTGAATGAGAAGGGACAGCTTTTCCAAACACAGAGTAATGGTGAGTCCTTGGGGGAACTCTGTCCACGTCTCTTTTCTTGATAAAAGGCAGAGAAATTCAGTGCAGAGTGGTGTTTTTATCATGTTACTGATCGAAAACACAGAGCAGTGACAGACTGAAGCTGTAGAAACCTCTGGTGCCTCCAACGCGGCAAGAAATCATTCATTTATGCTGAGAAATAGAGTGATCACACTGATTTCATTTCAACAAAAGCAGATCACATTTGGGTGGGAAAATGGATATTCCCTGTTGCCTGCTGCTCTCGCATATTTTTCTCCTCATCTCATTCAGTGTTGCTCCGCTGAGAGGGGGCCTTTGGAAAAAACACTGTTACTGAACATTTCCCCAGCTCATACCAGTGCTGCTCTATCACGTTCTTGTCCACACATGACCAAACTGCATTTGTCAATATGTGCAGTGAAAGCAGTCCTAGCTCCTAGAATGACATTTTGACAGACTGATGTTATTTGCTTGCCGGGTTTCACTCATCATTTTTTTTTTTTTTTTTTTTTTTTATCAGCATTGATCTCCCCCTGGCTGACTCCCTCAGCGACGATGGGGTCAAAGGTCAAAGAGGAAAACACTGTTTCTAATCAGTCTGAACGCTGCTGCTGTTGTTCGCAGCTGATTAAAACCGACGACATCTACACGCAAAAGAAAAAGGTAGCGAAAGCAAAGCGAAGTGCAGGTTAAACGGGCTTCAGTCGGGGAAGAGGCTTCTTCCCACAGCGTGAATTCCCTGTGCTGCCAGGATAATTCCACATTTCTATCTTATTCACATTCACTGCGACGCTGTTTCAACCGATGATGTTACATAAACGCTCTACCTGTGATTCACATATCCCCACAGAAACCTGAACAACATGTGATAAAACAGTATATATATATATATATTTGGTTTCTGAATAGAATTAATGACACACTGCAGATTGCTTCACCACACCACTCCTCCGTTCTAATCCAAGCACAGGTCTTCTCTAGCTGTCACGGTCCTCTCTGGGATTGGCAGTTTAATTAACTTCATATCTCCGTGTGCTGCTGGAGCAGCTACTTCTCTCTGCACAAGGGGATGTATGTGTGGGAGCTGTGAGCGTTACGTCTGTTACATTAAGACCTCCTGACTCTGTGCTGGTTTAATGTACCAACACAGAGTCAGTTTGAGGTTTTGAAGATGGAGAGTTGTAGGTACAGATGGTCACCAAACCTCAGCGTTGAGTATTAATGTCAGTGTGGGTGTGGTTTGCAGTTAATTAAAAACACTGAAATCAATATGTTATCACCCAAATTCTATAATGGTTTTGAAAAAAAAACTGCATCGTGTAGGAATTATTTAGTTAAGTGATGGATAGACGAGCAGTAGTCCAAATGCTGGACTGAACCCTGGCACTTTCTTAAATCTGCAATAATAAATGCTTTTGTATCAAGAAATTGATTGCAGAGAGTGACCATCGATTTCTTGCAGGTCCCCTCAGCCTTTCCAGGGCTTTTTAGTCTGTTTTGGTTGGTTGTTTTGGTTTTTCAGCACTAAATCTTTGCTCTCGTCAACATTGTCTCCAGCAGCAGCGTGCATCAGTAGACAGACACAGTTAATAACTAGCTGGTAAGTGTAGTTGAGCATTTAGCAGCTAAAGATATTTCCCTCAGGAGTTGGTAGACACTGAAGCCAGAGCTAAAAGAAGAGTAAATATTGAACCCCACTTTTACACCAGGGCAGTTTATTAGTCATTAGATGAACTACTCACCTCGTCACAACATTTATATCATTTGTTGTGGCTTTGAAAGGAACTTTATAAAGTCAGTTTAGCCTTGGAAGCTGCACATTTAAAACAAAAAAATCTGCATATGTCGACTGAGTCTCATGAAAGATGCTATTGAACTGCATTATGGGAAATGTAGGATTCATTATTTTTGGAGCCTAAGGACTATAAATCAGGATATCTTACTATCTGTCTCTTTAATTTTGACTGTTTTTTTTAAGTGTCTCTCATATCATAGAACTTTGTAGCTATGCAATACCCATCCATTCATTCATTTTCTATATCGCTTGATCCATCAGGGCCGCGGGGGACCTGGGGCCTATTCCAGCTGACTACGGTGGGGACTACAGAGGGGTACACCCTGGACTGTCAATGTCAATCGCAGGGGCCGACACACAACGACACACACACTCACACCTAGGAACAATCTAGAGTAGCCAATTAATGCCAACCTAAGCCAACCAGAGAAAACCCACACAGGCACAGGGAGAACATGCCAACTCCACACATAAGAGCCCAGACCTGGGTTCAACGGTCGAGGTTGCAACTTCAACTCCTCAGACACCACATAGCAATGAAATTTTCTGAGCACAGACTTCCCCCAAGGGAAATAAAACCAGTTTGCTTTATTCTGTATAAACTTTACCAACAGAGACTTTTGGTCATGCTACTTGCAAGGTCATGGGTGGAGCTAAAAAACCTCATTTCCCCTTTAACCCTACCCTAGCTCTTTACTGTGAGCTAACTCTAGCTAGATAATTAGCTCAGTTGTTAACACTTACCAAGTATTCAGCCTTCTGCAGCACAGTCCCTCCATTTAAACTACAGTTAATCACATGCGATTTAATGCACAGTCAATAGTAGCGTCCTTCCAGCCAGCTGGCCCTCAGGAAACTATTTTAAGTTGTTCAGCAGAGAGACAACTGCTCTAATTAAACTACACTTATGCTCAATTTAATATTGTGTGGTTTAATTAGGAAAATTATCAGTTAAGCTAAATCCATTTTTACAGATGCTCCATCAGAGGTTTCGTGGAGGGTGGGCAGCGGTTGGAAGGATGGAGATGGTGTCAGGGGAGGAGGGGCAGAGCTAAAGAGCCAGCCAGCCATTGCCCAAATGTAATTTCCCTTGATTGTCCAGAATATTCATTTTCATTTAGGAGAATTGGAAATATGAGGCCATTAGAGGAAAGGTTGTTGTTTTCAGCTGGGGGTCTGACAAGAGGTGAATGACTGAAGAAGAAGACTGAAAAGGACCATGGACAATTCAAACTCAACTAAGACTGCCACTATAAAATAAACTGGGAAAGCCCAACATGAGGCAAGGCAGGGACATGAGGGTATATAGTGAAGTGAGATGGAATTTGAATTTTGACAGTGACAAAACAAATGATTTAGCAAATTCCCACCACAATGAGAAACCCCTTTCACACTGACACATTCACAGTCATTTGATACATTTTCATTATAAAAATATTCACTGTAGCTGCTGTATGGTATCATAAGTGTATCATAAGGAGCCAACCTTGAACCATGAACCCCTGTTGCATATCAATCACTAAAAAACATAAAATGCCCACTAACATTCATACATACAGAAGAGGTAGTCAAGGTACAGTAGCTGCAATGTGCCAATCTGGTGAGAAAATTGCCAGTGGGTTGCATCAACCTGCAATGATACATGTCAAAGACACCAACAGTGTTTGGGCTAAGGTAGAAAACAATGAGTGTGGGTGTTCTGACACCAGTCATATGCTGCTGGTGCGTGTCGGCCTTGACTTTTCAGCTTGCTACAGAAATATCACTTTACTTCCTGGTTAGGCACTGAACACTAACAGTGGATGTAATCCTCGTGGTGCAGATTAGTTCAATGTGAATGTGATGCCTAAATAGATTGGGCTTCATTTAAGAGAAGATAGGCATAGCTTGTTTGTATATAACTACTCAGTAAAGTGAATCAGTTGTGGCTTCACACACCTTAAAGGACAAGGCTGGGGTTTCTTTTTGTTAACAGGACCTGTTGGGACCTCATCTGTCCATCATCCTTCTGTCACTCAGGGTAGAGGAGTGCGAGACCATCAAGCCAACCTCAAGTTTAAATAACAGTGAAACAAATCATTGTGCTTAAGTTTGTTACATGACAATACCACGAGGAAGAGAAAAAGTTCATATTCATTAATCAAAGATACACAGTGAGCTATACTGTTTTCCATGTCAAACAGTGAGTAAACAGATGTGGATGCTAATTCAGCCATAAACCGAACTTTCATCAAATACTTTTCTCCAGCAGTGGGAATTAGATAGCCCACTGGACATTATGTTAAGCTAATGAGACATAACACCCAAGACAAATCACATCCTACATGGCCCTGGTCAACCTACATGACAAAGTGTAGCCTACAGTGATATCAATCTTAGCAGCAGTGCATCAGTGGTGACAGACTGATGGGGTGTGTGTATGTGTATATGGTTTAACTTTTATGTTGCTGTAGTTGTGAAAAAGTAACTTTATGGTAAGAGTTGCCAATTTTGGCAAAAAAAAGTATTGTACCTAAGGGTCTTGGAGGGAAGCCCACCTCAGTGCCCTCCCACGACATGATTTCCAGCTACGCTACTTATTCCATGTCTTAAAAATGCTAACACACAGTTCAGTCAACCCACACTTCATGCACACCACCTAACAGAAAAGGTGTACAGAGTGGTATTCAGAGCTTAGTGCATCCCACAGTTCATCATGGTTTGTACAACATCAGTTGAGATGTTGGTTGAGATGCACTGGTCACCACAGATACATCAGACAAGCAGGCGTTTGGCTACTTTACTTTACTAATTTAAATCATAAAAAAAAATCCTATCAAACTGCCTTCCTTTCCTTTTATCATCCGACTGCTTTTTCCACATCTCAGAGAATAATTTTTTCACCTCGATTCACGACTATAATCTCAGAATATTACACGTGTCAGATATTGGTCTTTATAATATCTGTTAAGACAAAGTAGAGTATCAGTCACTGTGGTCAGTGATGAATGACAGAAAATGATGACCCCCAAAAACTGCCTGACCACCAAATAAATCTGGACTTGACACCTGCAGTAGTTTTCAGTGTTCTGCAGGAGACTCTGAAGGAAACCAGAAGTTGCTTTGCACAAATACGGGAGAGAGAGAATGAGGACTTATAATGATTTCATCTCCCGTCATTCTCTCTTTGTATCCGAAGTAGAAAATGTATCCTGGCAACTCCAGACCTGTGCAATAGAAAGTCACACTGGACGCGCAGGAGTGACTCACTCCCATAAATTATAAGCAAATCATCCCACAACATTCTGCACAGTTACAGGCTACAGTAAAAGTTAGATACCACCCTCTGTTTCATCTTGAACATGTACATGTACTATTCCACTCTTGTTGTATAGCAGCTGTTGCTGGGCAATTACGTTTTTTTTTTTATTCTATTAAAACCAGTACAACCAAGTTGGAGCCTCCTACAGCTGACTCAGAGACAAGACCTGGAGTAGTGAATGTCTATAATCTCTGGCTGTTTAAGGCCACAGTCCCTATTAAAATTGCACGAGTATGAAGTTGTACATTACTATAGAGAAATAGAAGAATTCAGAAACTGAAAATAGAAGTGGCTTAAGGCTTGATTTATACAAGACATTATACAAAGGTAAGAATATGCCGCATCAAATCCATCCTTAAGTATTAAGATTATAGATCAGAGAATTTCTAACTTCTCGAAGAAAATTAAACAAAAAAGTCCAGCATTCTTTTGAGGACACTAAGTTCTGCTTCACTCTGTTGAAGAGTGAAGCAAATTGCAATGGATTCAATTCCATTCTGTGTTTATAGGCCATAAATAAATGCAAATGAGATAATTATGGTCCACAAATCAAGTTTCTGTAAAGTGCTGCAGGAGCTGTGAGTGGTCTGATGAAGTACGCAGACACACCTGAATCAATGTAACAAACAATAAAGAGACACGTCCTCCTCTCCCTGCAGAAATAAAATCTGCACACAGCGTATAACAGCATTATATAAATTTTATTATACACAGCCCTCTGAAAACTCATGCTATATATTATTTCCCTCCCCTCCTGCTGGTTTGTGTTTTGCTCCCTTCCTTTATGTGGCCCACCTGTGAACGCCACTGCACCAGTTCTGGTCATTTTAACAATGTGTGTCTAGACATGGTGTTGTTCATTGTCATGAAAGCCTTGTGAGTGTCTGAAACATCGTCTGTTCTCCCCTCGGGGAGTGGGTGGGTGGGGTTTGCTCACTGCAGCACATTTTGAAATCCCAATAGGTTACCTCTGACAAGCTGACCCACCATGGATTTTTCTCAGTCCCCTGTTGGTAACTTAAAAGCACCTCTTTTTACTCCTCACCATCAAAGATGAACAAGAGAGGAGAGGATAAAAATTACAGCCAGCATAACCTGCCTTTCTCTCCCACGGATGAGAGAGTCAAACCTGGTGATATTGGTGATTTGTTTTCCTGATAACTCCAGGACCCCTCGGCTTTCTACAGCTGAGCTGGTTGGATTTAGGTGGATGATCTGCACTCAGAGCAACAGGCGAGAACCAAGCAATGGGTCTACAGCCGTAAAGTCTGAGCAGTTAATCTACACATCAGGCTTTTCATCAGTAATTTCAGTAATTACTTATAATGACCGCTTCATCGTAATTGAAATAGACTATTTAGTATGGATGCAGCAATACATTTTACCAACTAATAAGCTGCAGTTGTCCTCACAGTTAACCGTAAAAAAATATCAAAGCGAACAAAACTCAAGCTGATCAGTCCCAGATATACGAAGAACAAAGCTTACGTCATTCAGATGACACATAATCCATACTCCACTGAAGCTGGGCAGGATTACACATTGACTGCTGGTAATAATCAGTACTCTCTGTTACTTACACAGTGTCAATGTTTTTTTCGAACCTTACATGGTGTTTGTTGTCAATTTATACCAAAATCTATACAATTAATTGACTTGAAAGCCTTAGAAAAAAACAAACAAAAAAAAACAACAGTTGATTTTTAACATCCACCATTACAGAGCTTTGATTTATCACAATCTTTATCAGCAGATGGAATTTGCACAGTTGTCAGAAGCAAAAGCACAAGCTGAGATTTACACAACAAATTGTTGTTTGTTTTCCTTAAAAACTTTCATTTTTATTTCAGCCTCATTCAACTGTTGTTTCCAAGGCCAGAAACATTGTTCTGTTTGTGCTGGTTCAATTTGTCTGCCTCTCAGAGTCTCTCATTAGTGTACTGAACACATTTTCTTTTTCATATAGAATTTCTCACCACTTGTCCTTACCCAAACCAACCCTATCTGCTAGAAATTACCTTTGCATGGGCCTAATCTGCAGCATAATTTATTCCTGTAAATAAAAGTTAATGCACATTTTCTCTTTTCTTTTCTCAATCACAACCTTCCATGATACTGATGTAAATCTCTCCTGTTTCTGTCTCTCTTGTGTGATACATATACCACACTGTGTACTGTACTAGTACACAAGTGTGTTGTTATGAGTGAGACCTGCCCCCTGACTCTTCAAACTCTGCCTCCTCCTCTGAGGACATGTTGGTTGGGTTCAGGAGTTCCTCAAAGTGTTCCTTCCACCACCCAAAGATATCCCAAGACAGCAGTTCCCTGCCCCTCTGAAAAGAGCTTGGGCCAAGCCCTGCTTTCCCCTGTCTTTGCCAGAAACTCCTAAAGGCTTTCTCCATGACCTCCTCAAAATCCTCCCATACCCTGACCACCGCAGCTCCAGCTCTTAGGGCCTGCTAGTGCAATCTGGCCACCTCCTCTGCCATCTGATCCAACTCACCACCAGATGATGATCAGTAGACACCAAAAGACCCATAGAGTGTTAGCTGCATTAGCACAAACAGTCTGAGCCTTCCCCTTAGCAACTTGCAGTCACATTGAGGCAACCCTCTTGCTCTCCAACACAGCAGTGCTCTGCCAGGGGCTTCTGAGTATCCCCACACCCACCCAGAGCTTCGCACCCTGGGAAACGCCAGCCCCTCTCCAGGAGTTCTGATCCAGAGATTATTATAACCAGTGATTATTTACATTGTAGCCAATACTATGGCCACTGCAACAATGCACAAATCTTAGCATGACCAGTACCTTGGTCCATTGCTTGAACCAAGCGAAGTACCATGGTGTTCCATCATACTTTTTTGTAAGGGACTACATGAATGATATCTCTACAAAGAGAGGTGTCAGTTTAGAAAAGCTGCTAACCTGAGACAGCTGCAAAGAAAATATGGCTACGTGTGCTCTTTCACAACATGCTGGATGCTTGAGTGTATTTTCGAAACCTGGAAGGCAGGTCACAAAAATATGGCAAGCTCCAGAAGAAAAGCTTCTTTCAAATGGAGTTAGGCAAGACACTGGTTAAACCTCATGTCTCAAGAATCCCAGTGGTCTCAGGAAACCTGTTCCAGCCAACCTATATATGTATAGGCTACTAAAGTAAGCATGACTGTTGTTTTGTGTGCATTTGATACAGATAAAGAGATATGGTGAAGGTGATATTTGATTTAATAACATTCCACAGTCAGCAGCAAAAAGAGGAAATAATGTCAGCTGTGTGGACCATCAAAGGATCTAAACCAGGATACTATTCATGTGCACTTTTGCTGTTACTTTAGCAGACTTTTTTTTGTTGGGGAAAACTTTTAAACTGTGCAGTGAAGCTTTATTAGCTAATGAAAAAAAAATTCTCATAACATTGAGTTAGGTATCAATCATTATGAACCTTCCATTGTGTAAAAGGGGTTAAAACAGTTTTCTTTATTCTGAATGAACCGAAAATATTTTGATTCCAATGAGGCTCCCACTGTACACTTTATTATACAGACGTTCATGTTTCACTGCAGAGTTTCAAAATATACAACATATCCAAGAGGAAGAAACCATCAAAAATCCCATCAAACTTAAAAAGTCGTTGAATGTGTTTATAGCCATTTACCATCAGCGTACATTCACTGTGCTGCAGTGGGAATCATGTTCGTTCTAAATTCAAGTGTTTAACCTTTGTAAAACGGTAGCCATGCCCCATGCTGAATATAACCTAACCTTTAAGAGCTATTTCACCATCAGCTTTCTTTCTTTGTAAGTTTCCTCTACACACACTATGACATTTTCAGGGAATAACAACAGTAATAAAATGCTCTTGTATCTATTCCAAATTTGCACCTCCCACTCAACACATTTCTAATTTTAGTTTGGTGGCTCCAGTTCTGGAGTCAACACTTCCACAACTCATATTCTTTCTTTGAATGCAGTCCATTAAGCGAGCTGTGGCTGCCAGAGGGGAAATGTTCCTGTCCCTGTGAGCTTCTTCCTGCATCTAGACCTCATTATGTCTCCTTTACATGCACGATACTACAGGAGGGTCATTTAAGGGCTTAAAAACAAAGTTATTATGTCATGTATAATTATATTTTTTTATTAGCAAATTGTTTGCTGTTTACAGGTAATACAGTTTTCTTGATATAGGTAATACCTTATAAGCTTAGAGCGAATGGGCAACTGAACTTTGACCCATTAATGTGTGTATACAGCAGTACACAATCCTCTAGTTCCATCAATGTTTCTCAATGACTTTTACTAAGTAATGTGGCACCATGTTTTGGTTTTGAATCAACACAAAGAGCAGTCTTTGATATATGAACAACAAATACCTCTGTCATCATGGTTTCACAGGTAATATGACCCACTGTGGCCTAAACCGGGTTTTCCTCCACACACAAACATTGCAAAACAAGTGGTTTGTAACAGTCAGGGTGTAGTAGAGACCCTGGGATTACTGGCGTTGGTTCAGGTTCTCTCACCATGTTCACACCGGGTGTGTCGGCTAGGACACCAACTTAAGGCCTAATTTTCCCTGTATAGCTATATTCGAATGACGAGGCAGGTGATGGAGCATTCAGGGGTTTTATTGCTCTCTCAGCAGGCAAGGAGGTCATGTGGTTCTCTATGAAATACAGTAACAAAGTATAATGAATAAAAAATTAAGGCTCTTAATAGTCAATAAACATAACATAAACAGTACTGATTTCAATATATCTCCATTTGCCGCTAATTTCCACTATCCCAGCTGTTAAACACAGTCCACCTGACAACTATTATGTTAACACACATATATAAACATCATCCAGTGACATTCACATAATCCTCAAAACGTTAACACTAACGACTCGAATCAATAACAATAAACATGACGTGACGTGATGCACACTCAGTCCGAAGGGCGAGCTAAACGCTACAACTAGCTTGACAGCGCTAACATAGCTAGTGCTAGAGTTACACCGCCGAACAACAGGGTGATTTCAAGCTGCAGAATGTGACAAAATCAGTAAATGATACACACGTACTTACATTGCACACACGCACAGACCGCTTGCTGTGACGTTGATTAACTGTTTAACTCGTAGCGTTACTCACTCTGCCGGCACATTAACTCACTCTGAATGCCGCCAGTTACCCAAATCAGCCAGCAGAGGGGGCCGTCCCAAAGCGAGCCGACCAACACTACACCTACAAACGTCACACAATGAACATATAATGTCTAACTTTGGGGCTTTTTCTACACAGGGTTTAGGAATGCTAAACCCTGAAAGAAAAATGGGAAGACATTTACCCCAGCCAAATAGCCAAAAGGACTCTGATGCTCTATTCCTTTAATGCACATGCATGAAAAAGGGCACCATCTTGATAACTGGTATCCAGTTTGTTTAATGCATCCATGGTTTGTACAGGATGCAGCTGATCTCATGAACAGTGGGACCACTATATCAAGATGTGAAGTAAGGTCAGTCAACAACTCATCAACAGGGCATTTCACACCATTCTGAGTAAACTCTACTGTGACTGTGTGTGAAAACTCCAACAACACTCCACCGAGCCCTGGCTCCAACAATCATGCCACAGTCAAAGAAATGTGATTGGCTGATTGGATAATTGCACAAGCATATGCTAACAATACTGCTTATATAGCAGATGCATAAAAGTATTTCTAAAAAGCAATTATATTATAATTATTCCTTGCACGTAGGTTAGGTTTTCTTTTGTAGTTGCTAAATAAGAGCTGAGGATAAACATCACATTTTGACAGGAAGTGTAAGGAGTACGAGTAGCAACCGTAAAGGCAACTGATGAGCTCACTCCCTGGGTAGACTACTTGAGGTATCGATCCATCTGGCCGCCCCATCAGAAGAACACTGGGAGTCACTGGGTCCGGGTCACTGACATCTGAAGAGACATATCCCAGGGGCTTACTATTGAGAATCCCTTCCACCTCAACAAGCACTGTGTGAAGCACTTCTTCCGTGACAGGTTGAGCACCCACGGTGACATAGAGTGCACTCTTAATGGAGCGTATCTCCTTCTCCCACACCCCTCCGAAGTGGGGAGCCGCTGGGGGGTTAAAATGGAGGGCAATCTTCTGTGGTGCAAGAAGTTGTTGCAATTCAGGAGAGATCTCAGCGAAGGCCTTCCGGAGTTCCCTCTCTCCTCTCTTGAAGTTCTAGGTCTTCTGTCTTCTGCACGATGGAGTCGTCCTCCAACACAGATGAGCTCTCCACTTTCATCCAACACAGGGGATAAAGTGAGAAGATGGCTGCCTCTTGAGACTGGCTTCCCCACTTTCAGTAGGCTGTACTCTTGTGGGAAACTATCTCTCTGAGCTCTTTGGAGGATCAACAGCTCAGCTTGACGGTAGTCTTCAGCAGAAGGGTGACTACTGGGGTTGGCCGCCCCGTGTAACTCCCGTGCTGTCACGTCCAGCAACTCCCTCCATGAGTTACACGCGTTAAGGTCCGGAGTAGGCTGACTTGATGCAGTTACAGTGACCCCACAGAAGGCACTCTTGCGCAGTTCTGACTTATCTTGTGCTTGGTCAAGCACAGGGTCTTCCGGCCAGGAGTCTGAACTCTGCAGGAGAAAGGAGGGTCCCTGACTCCATCTGTTGGGCTCAACTAGCTCTCTCAGCTGTTTCCCTCTGGTCACATCATCAGCAGGGTTCCTTGCCAAATCAACATATATGTAGCCGTCAGTCAGTTCCTGAATCTCAGCTACACGAGTACCGACAAAGACTTTGAATCGGCAGATTCAGATTTCAGCCAGGTCAGTACGGTCGTTGAGTCAGACCACAGGGTCATCTGGTCAATGTTGAGCGTGAGCTCTTTCTTGAGAACCTGTGCGAGCTGTGCCCCGGTAAGGGCAGTGCAGAGTTCTAATCGGAGCATGGAGTGGACCCGCTTGGGAGCGACTCTGGAGCAAACCATCAGGAAGGAGAAATGCACTTGACCGTGTCTATCGGTGGACCGGAGGTATGCAACCGAGCCATATGCTTCATCAGAGGCATTGCAGAATATGTGGACCTCTCTCTGAAGACTGCAGGGATCCGTCTCCTTAGGTAAGTATGGACGGGGAAGGGTGACCTGTGGTAGGATGCTTATTTCATCCTCCCAGGCCTTCCACTGTTCCAGAAGCTCCGGGGGTAGCAGTGGGTCGTCCCATCCACGGTGTTTATCCCAGAGGTGACGGACCAGTATCTTGGCTCATGTTGTGTAGGGCAAGATGAACCCTAAGGGGTCATACTGACTAGCAAGGACCTTGTATATGTTGCGCATCGTGGGGACACCATAATCCTCTTGGCGGTGCTTGTAGCCGAGGACGTCGGTGTGGAAGAGCCAGCTGAGCCCGAGAGTGGATTCTGGAGTGTCAGTCTTGTTCTGAGCTAGCCATAGCTCCATGCTAGCTGACCGGCTCTCCTCTGGTAGGTGGCTGATAATGTCTGGTTCATTGCTGGCCCACTGACGCATCTCAAAGCCAGCAGATGCTAGGAGGACTTGTAGTTTGCCGACCAGAAGCCTTGCCTCTGCGATGGTGGGGACACTCTGGAGACAATTATCCACATAAAAACACTTCTCGACTGAGATCCTTACATCTTCGTCTGGCTCACTGTGATCTTGGACGTGGCGCTGTAGGGCAAACGTGGCACAGCAGGGCAAACGTGGCAAACGTTGGCCAGTCGCCGTTCCACCCCCCCGCAAGGCAGGCATGACGGCTTCTTTGGTAGCCTGGAGGAGAGGCATATCCCTCCGGCACAGCAATGGGGTGGCATAACGATGTATGCCGTTGACTTCTACTCTGGTGGCTTTGGTCTCAAGGATACTGATAGCCTGTTGATCTTGCTTGGAACGAGTGACCACCTTCTCGCTCCTGTATGGCATGGTATCGACCTGCCATAGTCTTTCCACATGCCTCATCAGCTCACTCACCTGGGGGGCTACTGTTGTCAAGAAGCACTGCTGTGGCTGAGTGAGGTGACTGACTACACTAGCTAGGCCCTGGAGTATCCAACCCAGCCTTGTACGGACGGCAGCAGGTCCCCCTGGAGGTCCCAACCTGACGGGTTCTATGGGAGTGATGAGATGGGGATGATCACTACCAATCAGCAGCATAGGTTTCACATCTGTGAGGGTCTGTATAGGAAGGCCAATGAGGTGCTTGTACTTTCTCCTGAGCTGCTGCATGGGGTAGGTATGACTAGCCAGCCTAATGCGAGCAGTGGTGAATGCACCTGTGATCTTGAACCTGATCTTTGGCTTCGCTGGGGAAGAGATGGAGAATGACACTGATGCACCACAGAGTGTCTGGAGCTCCTGTCGGATGGTGCGTAGTGGTAAGTCCTCTGGTGGTCCCTGCAGCCCCAACTTCTGTGCCGCATCCGGCAGTAGCATAGTTCTCTCAGAACCGTCATCCAATATGGCATAGGTATGGAGTGTCTGGCCACCATAACGGATGCAGACCTTGACCACTTTCAACAGGACTCGGCTACTCTCTGTAGGTCGGTCTACACATAGCACCTCTGTCGTAGCTCGTGTTGTGGCCTGTTCCTGGTGTTGCTGTTGGTGCCTTAGGTGGCCTCACGTTGACTTCATGCAGCACCTGGAGGTGTCTACCTTGGCAGAGGCTACATGGCTTCTTTAGGTTGCACTGTGCAGCCTGATGGGACCGTGCACAACACCAACATCTCTTATTGCTCCTAATCCATTCCGTCAGCTGATCCTTGGTAAGCCTGGTCACTGCGGTGGACTGACTGAGATAGTGCTCCTCATTGTTGCAGAATGTACAGTAGGGCTTACTCTTATTCCCCTTGAAGGAGTTACCTGATGCTCGAACCTCTGGCTTCTTATCTGCATCATTCCCACCATGGAGCACAGTAGTAGGATGGTTACCCTGTCAACCATCAGGTCTGAACACTGACTTCTCCTTAGCCCCTTTCACAGCTAATTGTCCTTCAGAGTCCTGACAGCAGGACTCATACTTCAGCTACTCCGACAGATCAGCTAAGGTGTGGGTTCGTATGCCTCGATGGAACATGCAGCGACGAAACTCAGCTCTCTGCTCAGGTGGTAACTTACTTAGCAGGCGAGCAACATGTGAGCCACACTGTAACTCTGCTTCTCCCTCAGAACCGAGGGTTCTCAACATTCTAACCAGTGACTGTACTTGGAGTGCAAACTTCTCGAACGAGACAACATCTCCACGCCTGATATCGGGTGAGTCCAGCACAGCCGCAATACACCTCAATGCTATCTGATATGGTTGACCAAACTTGTCATTCAAGGCAGCCATCGTGTCCAAGAATGGTGTTGGAGAGTTAAGATAAGCATCCGCTATCAACCGTGCCTCTTCTAGTTGCAGATGATCAACCAACACTTGATACTTAAACAGATCAGGGGCTTCTGGTGGTAAGAGGTTCTCCAATGACAGCTTAAGGCGAGCAAACTCACTTGGGTCACGACAAGAGAAGCTACGAATGGTCGGCCGTGGTCCATAGTAACCTGCTTCTGGAACACTGGAGCTCTGGCCTGGAAGTAGTCCAGGTGGTTGCGGTTGCGGCCATGACCTGACAGGAAGCTGCTGGGGGTTGCATCCTGGCTTACCTTTGAGACCACCATACGCTGCAGAAGACTTGGGCTCAGTTGGAAACAAACTAGTTAGCATTTGGGGCTGAACTGCCTTGAACTAGGGACGCGGATGAGCAGTGTTCTCTAATGGTCTGGTGGCAGGAGCAGTGCCATATGCTGGCCACTGAACGTGTAGAGGGCTCACAGGTGGCTCAGTAAGAAGGGGCACTACAGCTTCTTCTTTAACATATGGAAGGTAGACGGGTGCCCGAACACTGGTATGTGGTGGTGGTGGTAGGTCAGCAGGCAACAGCCCTGTTATCGCTGAGTCTGGCCATGGTGGTGGTGCAGGCCAGTCATCCTCTACAACAGGTGCAGCCGGAGGCGGTGGCTGCACAGGTAAAGACTGATTAGTGTGATGAGAGGAGGGGCTCTGCAGATTCTAGATAGCATCCACTGTTTCATGTCTGCTTGCAATGCTCTGAGCTCCACTAGGTTTGATGACGTGTCGCTGTGTCTGCTGGAGGAGGTGTCTCTCATGACGGATGTCCTCTAACTCAGCCTTTGCATCCTCCTGTGGGTGTGTGGTGCACATCGCTAGATGTGGGGGAGTAGAGCGCTCATGAAATTGCTCCCTCAGCTCACTCCCGGGTGACAGCAGAGGGGCTAGCTGATGCTCCTGTCTGTACTGTTGGTCCTCGGCTCCATAGCACAAGTCCATCTCCTGAAGAAGAGCATCCTGCCTCTGCACACGGCTTGGTGAGGACAAAGCAGAGGTGAGGGGGGTCATCCTGGCCTTTCCCTCCTGGTGAAGCGCCTCTACATCCTCTGTATCTCTGACTAATGTAGCCCAGATAATCCACATCATAATCTGCATAGCGTGCTGGGGGACGAACGTGTCATCTGGGGCGTGCACCACAAGCTTCATGCTCTGGAAGTTGTTCCATCTCCGATGTAAACTCAGTGATCCGGCTCGAAGGACCATCAAATGTAGTAGAGACCCTGGGATTACTGGCGTTGGTTCAGGTTTTCTCACCAAGTTCACACCAGGTGTGTCGGCCAGGACATCAACTTAAGGCCTAAATTTCCCTGTATAGCTATATTCGAATGACGAGGCAGGTGATGGAACATTCAGGGGTTTTATTGCTCTCTCAGCAAGCAAGGAGGTCATGTGGTTCTCTATGAAATACAGTAACAAAGTATAATGAATAAAAAATTAAGGCTCTTAATAGTCAATAAACATAACATAAACAGTACTGATTTCACTATATCTCCATTTGCCGCTAATTTCCACTATCCCAGCTGTTAAACACAGTCCACCTGACAACTAGTATGTTAACACACATATATAAACATCATCCAGCAACATTCACATAATCCTCAAAACGTAACACTAACGACTCGAATCAATAACAAACATGACGTGACGTGATGCACACTCAGTCCGAAGGGCGAGCTAAACGCTACAACTAGCTTGACAGCGCTAACATGGCTAGTGCTAGAGTTACACCGCCGAACAACAGGGTGATTTCAAGCTGCAGAATGTAACACAATCAGTAAACGATACACACGTACTTAGATTGCACACACGCACAGACCGCTTGCCGTGACGTTAACTGTTTAACTCGTAGCGTTATTCACTCTGCCGGCACATTAACTCACTCTGAATGCCGCCAGTTACCCAAATCAGCCAGTAGAGGGGGCCGTCCCAAAGCAAGCCGACCAACACTAAACCTACAAACGCAACACAATGAACATATAATGTCTAACTTTGGGGCCTTTTCTACACAGGGTTTAGGAATGCTAAACCCTGAAAGAAAAATGGGAAGACATTTACCCCAGCCAAATAGCCAAAAGGACTCTGATGCTCTATTCCTTTAATGTACATGCATGAAAAAGGGCACCATCTTGAAAACTGGTATCCAGTTTGTTTAATGCATCCATGGTTTGTACAGGATGCAGCTGATCTCATGAACAGTGGGGCCACTATATCAAGATGTGAAGTAAGGTCAGACAACAACTCATCAACAGGGCATTTCACACCATTCTGAGTAAACTCTACTGTGACTGTGTGTGAAAACTCCAACAACACTCCACCGAGCCCTGGCTCCAACAATCATGCCACAGTCAAAGAAATGTGATTGACTGATTGGATAATTGCACAAGCATGCTAACAATACTGCTTATATAGCAGATGCATAAAAGTATTTCTAAAAAGCAATTATATTATAATTATTCCTTGCACGTAGGTTAGGTTTTCTTTTGTAGTTGCTAAATAAGAGCTGAGGATAAACATCACATTTTGACAGGAAGTGTAAGGAGTACGAGTAGCAACCATAAAGGTAATGACAATTCTAGAGGATGATGACAGCATCAAACTTACAAACATACTAATAATGCACTCCACTTCTGGGATTTGGAATAAAGTGAACCCACCTGTAAGCAACAGGTGGTCTACAGCTACATTTTGACCACAAAGCCTTCTCAGATGAACTGATGTGTGTCTCAACAAGCATAACATCACAGTTTACATTCTCAAAACCTTCAGTCCCCTATCTGACTCTGTACTGCTGCTATTCTTTTTCTTTGTAGAGAGCTCACAGAAGAAGGTTTTTCGGATTAATATACCATAGGATAACGTGTTTTAAGCTGTTTATTCAGGAATAAACCACCGAACGGTGAGTGAGCACTTAAGTTGTGATAAGGGCACAGACTCAGTGCTCAGAGGCTCAGTGACGCAGCCTCTACAAAAAATGTTCTCATTCTGTTTCTGCTCATGCAGAGTGACTGCACTATATTTTTGCCCCGACCCTTTTGACATTGTGGAGAATTGAATTCTTTTGTGCACATAAATACATTTAGCTTAATTAGTTCACCCACGATTAAAATTGCAGAGCATCTCACTCTTGAAGTCCCCATTATAACTCTTGAATGTGTCACACTTTCTTAAGATTCATTTTAGATGAGTCAGTCTGATAATCACTAGGTGATAAAGAAGCCAGTGGGAGCAAAGAATAATTCCTATACATAAATGACACAAAAATGGAGCCTGCCCAGAAAGGTGGATTTAGGGTGCCATCTTGACTCATTTCTCAGAAACTAATGAAGTACAGAAACACAGACAGACAAATGAGTTGGCACAACATACATTTGATAATAAATCAGTGTTCAAAATCTGGCAAATGAAGCAAAGAAGAGATGTCCATCTAAGTCGTTATGGGTTCTTCTTGTAATTTTGCTAATTTGTATGTATTTTTGTGTTTCACACTTGGTTTCAGTGAAATACTAAAACAGCAGCAGAGCTCTACAGTTATTTATTGGGTCAGCTGGTTTATAAACATCTAGTGAGGTCAGTAAATTACTGTATAAAAGAGCTCCTGGAAAGAATAGGTATAGTTAATGTTCTCTGCATGAAAAAAATCAGTCAATCAATCAGTGGCTACGAAGTCTACTTGGTTTACCAAAGTTTTAAAAACCTTGTTAGAAACTTGTACAAGTTGCAATTCACTAAACAAAATAGCTTTGTTTTCTTGAGATTTAAATATTTATTATGTTATCTTGACATATATCTAATTATTCAGTGACTGTTCAATTATTAATTTTGTAATTACTCATTTCAACATAACTTTCTTATGGTAACATAATTTTCCAAATCAATTTTCTTTATACTTCCCTAACCATCAGAAACTGGTTTAGGAAAGTAGAATTACTATAATTAGAGTTTTGGGGGTTTTTTTGGTTTTTTAAATCACAGGAAAAACAAATCTTGTCATTCAGAGATAATAGAATGTTTAACTCGTGAGCAGAAAACATTATGAGAAGCATCATTTCAGAAAAGTGCCCTGTTAAAAAATTTAAAGCTAGTCTTATCCACAGTTTCAGTGGCTGACCAGATACTTTTCTCAGGAGAAAGAACATCTGCTCAAAACAGAGATTCACTAAAAGAGTGAATACTGGACTTGAACTGTTTTTGCCTATTTATGTGAAGCTAATGTATATAGACTGAACAAAGTAATATTATTGCTTGGAAGATACTGAGCCAAACATTTATGTTAGCAGAATTGATCAAAAAATAGAAACATATTGTTGAATTGTAAAATATTGCTGATTGCTCGTTTATCTCAGAATCTCAAAGCTGCAGAACTTATTACAAACATGGAGAGGCATGGAAACACCTGCTGTTCTCAGAGTCTTTCCCTCAGTCCTTCAGATCTTTACTGAAACGTAACGAGTTTGATTACCCTCCGTGACTCACATTAAAAAAAAAAAAAAAAAAAAAAGTCAACCTTATCACCAATGCCATATGTGTTATGTTTAGTTCACATGAATCCAGACATCTTAAAGTTTAATTGGGAATTTTATGTCACCTCCAGGTGACAGGAGACTTATTATTCCCCCTCCAACACCTGTCGTCCACCAAGGTCATCCTCACTAAGGCCTGCACATGGAATAAGAGGGCTGCCTGATTTGCATGCATTATACAACATTTCTATGTTAAATGCCTTGTCAAAAGGGAACACTTTCTACAGGAGGAAAAACTGGCTTTAGTTTCAATGCCAAAGCTGGATATGTTCCTATACACACACACACACACACACACACACACACACACACACACACACACACACACACACACACACATATATATTGATATAGAGAGAGAGATAGAGGGAGATAAATATAGATGCATAGATATATAGATAGATATGTCTCTTGTTGCAAGGTTCGGAGAGTGGCACTTCATCTTGTGTTTTTACTGCAGCACAAGTAGTGACAGCCTATTCCATGGCAGTAAGGATGGCTCGAAGCTTTCGTTTGAATATTAATGAAGTGCTAAACTTTGAACAATATACTTGAGATATTAAAAGATTTGAAATTAAAAGAGCCGGTTGCTCCAGGCGGCATATTTTCAGAAGGGAAATGAAGTTTGGTAACTGTGGTGGAGCAGTGCGGGGAATGAAATGCCATTTTAACCCACTGCATGTGGCACTTTTTCTTCCATCTACCTCCCTGTACCTCTCAGAGAGGAAGTCGGAGGCATGACCTTTTCTAGTTTCCTTGAGGCTTTGCTTGAACAAAATGCCCTTTGATATTTTGCTGTGCATCTGAGCTAATTGAATCTAAAAGATTGCGTGTGAACCCAGGGCTGTGGTAATGAGAGCAGAGCTGCCTGCACACAAAAGGTCTGTAAATTGATAGAAAAGGTGGGCAATCCCTCTGACAATATGCCTCAGACAGAGCTTCCAAAGGGCAATCTCCCACTCTGCCTGATCCTCTGCAGAGCCTAAAGGGCACAGAGGGACGAGTGTTGAGTTATAGCCTCTAACCTGTCGATCCACTGGTCTGCTTTATCAGTGTGGCATCATTCTGACAGCTCACAAGCTCAAAATAGAAAAAAATGTATATTAACAACCAACCTGAAAACACGGTATTAGCTCTGGCACATCAGAGTTAAAGAATAAGTTCACCCTTTGAAGTTAAAACCAGTTTTAACAAGTAGTTTTTGTTTGCTGTGTTCACTCCTCATGTTTTATAAAACTGTGTCAATGGGTGAGTTTTTCTTTCCCTAAAAACTAAAAATTATTAGAACATTAGTTCATTTTTTCAGTTAAATTATGAACCAATGATCAGTCTTAAAATGTTTTATTTACTATGTACTAATAAAACTTATGGCTCCGTTTCCTTTTCATTTTACATGAGGCATGAACGGTACATGCTAGCATTGAATTGTGGGTAAGAAGGGCAGATGGAGCTCCATGTCTCTGCTCCCTGAGCAAAAGTCTGGCTTCCGAAAATGAAAAGAAAGAAAAGAACGACCTGAGAGAGGAAAGAAACGACAACGGTGTGCATAGATTAGATCAAATCAGCTTCACCTCAAACAGTAACACGCTGCTGACACACTGATACTTCAGTACTAATCACCTAATGTCATATATAATAATAAATCTGTCGGAGGGAGCAAACCAGTACTTTAATACTTTAACTACATTTTGCTGCTAATACTTCTGTAATTTTTCATGCAGTAATTTAACTTGTAATAAAATATATTTACAGTGATGTACTGGTACTTTTACTTAAGTAAAGGATTTGTACAATGTACTTGTAAAAGCAGGCAGAGAGAGCAGTGGATTAAAAATCAAGGTTTTAGGTTTAGTTAGGTTTAGGTTAAGTCTTTGTATGAACACACATGATCATCACATTAGACTTTTCAGTGTAAATCACTTTTGTTATAAATCAACAAAATACTGACCTCTATAAACCAGCCTGCTACCACTGACCATCAACCAGAGCTAATGGCAATGTCCCTCAGTTACTGAACTTTTCTTTGACACTGACAGGACATAGAGTTTTAAAGACAAACTGCAACTACTTTCCCCAAACTGTTTTTAATAGCAGAAAAGCCAAGGTTATGATACAGTATGGCAGAACATCTGTCCCTCTGGTGTAG
The DNA here is from genome assembly GCF_017976425.1 of Toxotes jaculatrix. NCBI lineage: Eukaryota > Metazoa > Chordata > Actinopteri > Toxotidae > Toxotes > Toxotes jaculatrix. Next base: position 27,505,123 of record NC_054401.1, read on the forward strand.
TAGATGATTGATAACGAACTGACTTCGGAGAAACACAGCCCACTCGTGAATAAAGCCATAAAAATCCCATTAACAGCTAACTGCACTCACATACAATAAGGCCTGTGACCAGGTGGACGATCACTGACCTCCAGCAGACCTGCATCCACCTGACCTCACTCTCTGCAGGGCATTGTATGCTGAAACTATACTGAACACACACATACAAAACTCTTACAATGATTTAAGCAACGAGAGACTATACTGTGACATCAGACGACAAAACATAAAACTATGAATTTAGGACTTTGTTTGGTATTAACATGTGTTCTGGATTCATTTAATGGCATCCGATCACAGGCCTATGCATTTAATGAGAACCATTGTTACAAAGTATCCTAAAGTATAAATTAAGTCGGCTGAACTGGCCCAGGTCAAGTCAGGCAGTGCTGCTGCATCTGCTTACTGTTCCTTCAACCAGGAGGAAGTCACCTGTTGGTTTCTTCCTCCCAGTCTGTGTAACGTGTCTTTCTTTCATGAATCCAGTTGTGGTGATAACAAATGACCAGACTGTGAAAATTCACCTGTAAGTGTGTTTCTTTGAAGGAAACTAATTCAAGTTGCTTCATCTTCAGCTTATTCTTTCAGTCTCACCTGAGGATCATGACCATAGTCAGGGTCAACATATCAAAGTCAAAGTCAGAGTCAGCCTTATTATCAATACTGCCATATGTACTGGACATACAGAAGATCAAAGTTACGTTTCTCTCAGACCCACAAGATAGAAATAAGATAAAAAAACAACAGACATGCATTTTAATGCCAGCTGTGAATAGAATCTTAGACCTATTTCTTTTGGTCAGTTCACTACAAGTCACCCCTTTCCAATGAATGGAAACAAATGGCTGCCAGGTAGGAAAATATGGCTGTTAATGCATACAAGACCATTGTAAAGTCCTTCCAGAGTGTATACCTGCAACTGGCTCAAACACGAACAGCAGTTCCTCACCTCACCCACCCAGATGCAGCCACACACACACAGGAACAGTGCTGCTGTGATCCTGCTGCTGTCTGGACCGTCCCAGAGAAAGACATGTAAGAGCTGCATTATGTTTTCACTTTAATGGAGTCTAACTCGAAACACCTGCATAAAATACAGTTTGCATTAACAGGAAACAATTCCACTCTTAAACTATAATCACCTGATTAAACACTCGCAAAACAACGAAAAACATTATTACTGGGAGCAGTAACAATGTTTTGATGTTACATACAAAACTTTGCAGGCCTACAAGGAGCTACACTGTCAGCCTCACCGCACTGTAACGATACTGCAGGATGTACTGAAGCAGTCACACTGTTTAGGCAAAATGTAAAATCTTCTATTACACAAAGATTTATACTGAAAGCAGCGATGGTGCTTCAGAGCTGTAAACCCAAATATTCTAAGTTCTTTCTTGTAACATTTGAAGGTGCTCTGTTTAATGGATCATGGACCAACAGAACAAACAATGTGCCTCACATCTCTTAGATTAACAGTAATTCAAGAGGACAGTTCAACGCACAAGCAACAAGCTCAAATTAACCAAAGTATGGTTTAAAGTAGGCTTGTATACTGCACATGACTGAAACATGAGCTGGATGAGTGGATGAAACTGTGGTCCATTCACCCAGCTAAGGCAAAATGAATTCAGGAGCAGCTTTTCAGGGATGAACTCAACCTCCCATCTGCTCTGAGCAAGTCATCTGTCCATGTTTACTTCGGCTGATGTTACAGCAGAAACATCTTGGGACAAATGTCTTGCATACTGTGCAGATATAAGTTACATGATCATGTCTGTCTGCTGCTGTCATACTTGAACTTCAGTGCCATGGGTCAGAATCATGTGGCTTGATTGAGGGGTTTCCAGTGTGCAGCTAAAGAGCTGAGGTGATGGTGAAGGGAACACAAGTCTAGAGAGTGTATGACTGTAAACCCAGAGTTTCAACAACAAGAGGAGGAGATTGACTTGTGCCATTAAGATGAAGCTACAGCAGATAACAGCCAGTGATGCTTTCCCAGGCCAGATGAGACATGTAATCTCTCCAACACGTTCTGGGTCTATTCCCAGGTCATAATATGTTTGGGCGAAATACATTTTTAGAAGGTCAGAGTAAATATATTTAAAAAAAAAAAAAAAAAAAAAAGTAAAAGTAGGCCGCTCCCTACTTCTGACACCCGTACATGCACCACACCCATCTTCAAACACAGCGTTCATTGTGATCTCAGCTACACACCTGTAAAGTTTGGTGACTGCAGTCTCTGGCTTGGATTACAGGTGTGCGACTCCACTCTAAATCTTCACCTCAGTTGATGTTGCAAAGTGCAGCTTCACATCCACTCATTTCTCTGCGTTGACCTGTAATCACATGGATATTGACACAGTATAAGTCACTGATCTCTCTCTCCATGTGCAGCTGTGAATGTGACCCACAGTGATGTAACCTCACAGACTGACCAGGAGGCAGTGAGACAGACTCACTGCCTCACTTTACAGCCTGTCACAGCGCTGACAGCCCCTGGATCACACCTGATACAGGAGCACTGAGAGGAGAACGGTAAGAAGTTCACAGAGTCCGGATTATATCTGTCAGGTTTTGGTTTGCACGGTGGTTTAGTGTTGAAGAAAACAGCCATTACATTCACTTTGGCACCTAATCACACTGCAATTACACACTCTTCACTAAAGCTGTTTCACAAATAACACTGTCCAGGAAATAAAGTGTGTTAGCACTTGTGATACTGGTTGGATAGCTTTCTGATCTGCTTTGGTTGTGTGAAGAGCAGAGTGATTATTTTGGAGGAGAGAAGCATGAAAATCAGTAAAATATCAATTTGAAGGTCACAACCTTTCGCTGATCTGAGCAGATGGACTGGTTTATGATGTGAACCTTTCAAACGGAGGGGCGATGAGCCTGAGCGATGCTGCACTGCATGTCCAGACAAGGGGAATTCAAAGACAGGAAGTGTTGCTCATACGAAAACAACCGTGGAACAAATGAGTAATTTATCACATTACAGCACAACAACTGAACCTTTTAAGGCTGCTGCTGAATGATGTAGACCGCCACAGATTACAGTGAGTAAACCAAACCTAAACCAAGTTAGGGCAAACTTTTATTCAAAACAGCAAAGAAAAAAATCTTTCTCTCTATACATACTTACATACATACTGTATACACATACACACTCACATATACAGTCATGGAAAAAAATTATTAGACCACCCTTGTTTTCTTCAATTTCTTGTTCATTTTAATGCCTGGTAACACTAAAGGTATATTACCTGAAGAATACAATGAACACATCAAAAAATGCAGCTGATTACATAATACTTTATGTCCTATTTGACATGCTTAAGCTTAATTGTATTCCCAGGGTCTATAAGAGGTCATTTCATGTCATAAGCAGCACTGCACATGCAAAGGCAGAGAGTGGTTTCCTGCTTACATTCAAGTCGTAGCACAACTCAGAAGTTGTCAGCTCTCACATAATGCCTAAAACAAAAGAATTATGTGAAGTCACAAAGGCAGCCATGTTGGCACTGCTGGAAATTGACATGAGTGAGAGACAGGTAGCCAAAAAACTGAAGATCTCCAAGACAGCCGTTCATTACACCAAGAAAAAACAAGCCGAACATGGTACTACCAAATTGCTAGCTGGTTGAGGCAGGAAACGTATTTCTACCCCATGAGATGATCGTGCACTCATCTGTTCCTGTGTCAGGATTCGTTGGTTGGATCAGTGATGATCTGGGGTTGTTTCAGTATGAGTAACAACCCATGGAACAGGGCAAATGCAATTGTGTGAAGGGCGAATGAACCAGGTCACTTAAAGGGCTACTCTTGAAAACAGTCTTCTTCCATCAGCTGGAAAAATCTTTCCTGCCTTGAATGACTGGGTTTTCCAACAAGACAATGACACTTGCCACACGGCAAGGTCAGTTAAAGCCTGGATGGAGAACCAGAACATTCAAACCATGCCCTGGCCTGCTCAGTCAGATCTAAATCCAAATGAAAACCTCTGGAAAATCAAAGTTAAAATGTAGAACCACAAACCCAAAAACAAAGCAAATTTGTTTGAATTTGTGCAACAGGAATGGGCTGCTGTGACAGCAGAACAATATCAGAAGCTGGTGGAGAGCATGTCAAGACGCATAGCTGCAGTCATCAGAAACAATGGTTATGCAATCAAGTACTAACTCCTGTGTGTATCATGTGACTAAAACAGACAGAAAAGAAAACATGGGATGCCTAAAAGCACTGTTTTTGGCACTACAATGCCATAGCTATTGATGTAAGAACCTAAGTGATTTTGGTTATTATCAAGAAAACCATGGAAAATGGCTCATAAATTAAACTCTTATGAGCTATTTTTGTTGTTATCATTATATTTGTCAAACAAACGTACCTTTAGTGGTACCAGGCATTAAAATGAACAAGAAATTGAAGAAAACAAGGGTGGTCTAATAATTTTTTCCATGACTGTATATATACACAGCACCAGTAAAATGTTTGGACACACCCCATTCAGTGGTTTTTCTTTATTTTTATTACTTTCTACATTGTAGATTCATACTGAACATCAAAACTATGAAGGAACGCATATGGAATTATGTAGTTAACGAAAGCGTTAAACCAACCAGAATCTGTTTAATATTTTAGATTCTTCGAAGGAGCCAGCTTTTGCTTTAATGACAGCTTTGGACACTCTTGTCATTCTCTCAATCAGTTCCATACATAGACACTCACACACACACACACATATAGTTTGACATGTACATACATACATGTCAAACTCTTCAGCCAGTATTTTTTATATGCACACTCTGACTGAATGATAAGAATATTCCTTTGTATTAATTTTGTTTTTTCTGCTTCTGTTTACAAAGCACTCACCGGCTGCAAACAGCTTTCTTTTTTCCTTTCCTTTTTTTAAAACTTCACTGTTCAGGGGCATAGGAAAAGTCAATTCAAGGTTGCAGTAAATAGTGGTGATGGGTTGTGTTACATTACAGTAAACAGGGCAGCAAACTGAAGCCAATACAATCTCTGAACTGCCCCTTTCCACTGATGGAGTCAACCCAGTGGATCTCATTTCAGCCTGTACAATTACATGTTGTGACAGCTTTGATAAAACTTTTAATTGCATCCCCCTGAGCTTTTCTCTGATGCCTGAGACAAATTGACTTTGGCCTAAAAGTCAGATGGTATCAGATTTTTTTTTACTGCAGTCTCCAGGAAATAATCCTTTGTAAATTTGATCTGCACCCACCAAATAGCAAGTGGCACACACAGATGAGCACATTTACCAGCAGCTCTTTATACCCATTTATATGGTAGAGAAAGAACTCAAAGCACTACAACTGAAAAACATGCATTTAGTAAAAAGCTGCAAATAACTGAACCCAAAACCAAAGTGCAAGTGCAAGTGCAGGGGAAGTTTCATGGGGGCACTGAAAGTAACAAACTTGCACAGACGTTTAGTTCCTGAAGCTGACTGCTCATCAGTTGGGACGTGAGCTAATAATGTTTATTTTAGTGTGAACATTTGAATTGCATAGATTTGATATTATGAATTGCATTGAGCATTGTGATTCTGCAACGCTGATCGTTGCTCATCAGTCTTTAGCCCCAGAAACAGCAGCTAGCACAGTAAGCCGGCGTTAAGTTCTTTGCAGCTGCTTTTAGATTAAAATGCTAATTTTTGATTGACATACTTTTTTTTCCCCCCCACTTCCTATGTGCTTTGAGGCTGTTCCTCCTTTTATCTCAGCTTATAACATGCTCTAATTTAATGCACAACATAAGGGTTAATTTCATTTTCAGCAGTAAAATGTAATAAACTTACTGTGCTCACCTTTGATGGATGAGTTGTCTGAACAGCTCTGTCTCTGCTTCTTGGTACATTTCTATATAAAGTGAAAAAAAAACAAAAAAAAAAAACCCATTCTGTCACAGGAAATCATTTATCTGATTACATTAATGTGTGTAAAGAATAACACATTTTGTATCAAGGTTCCAGGTTCCAAGGCCAAATTAGTTATGGCAAAAACAACTGAAAAAAACAAACAAAACAAATGAAAGCATGTTGAACATTATGAACCAGGACCGAATGTAGCATTTGCAAAACTGCTTTTACTGTCAAAGCTGGACAGCCAGTAACACGAGGAAGGGAGGACTCAAATATAGAAAACCCCAAGACAGATGAGTGAATTAAAGTCCCTTTATTTAAACTCAAAGTCATAAAAGCATAAATGGCATAAAGTTCTCGACCTGGAAATAAAACTGGAACAACTAAAAATCATCCAAACAATGGAACAGGAACAAAACTCAACAAAAACACAAATGTCCTTACTGAGGCAGCTGGGTGCAGAAGAAAATCCAGAGACCAAAACCATGAGGACACAGGCAGAGGAAACAGGAACTCCACAGGAAAGAACAAAGGCAAGATAGCAGATGCAGACACAAGGGTGGACGCAGACAGACTGAAACAGGAACAGGGGAAGCAACCAGACTTAAAAACACAGGGGTAATGGGCCACAGGTGAAACCAATTAGGGCGGGGCAAACAATCAAAAAAGGAGGGAAACCAGACAAAGGCAGGAAGTAGAACAACACCAGATACACTAGGCACAAGACTTCAAAATAAAACAGGAAATACACAACCAAAACTGAAGAGACAAAACAAGAGGAACTTGATTTAACAAAACAGGAACTACTAACAGAACTTAACAAATTAAGTCTTAAAGGGGCTGTAAAGTGTTCAACAAAAGTCCAAGAAGAGTTCACAGCAAAACAAAAGAGTTCAGAAAACAGCCCCCTAGGGGCTGATCAAGACAACTACTACTGTTAAGGGTAAGGGTAATGAAGAACTCAGATTTGTTACTGAGACACTCACACACTTGACAGAATTTCAAGAGATGAATAAAGTGTCTTATTACTGGGCAACAATAAAGTGTTATTGTCTCCCCATCAGTGAACATATTATCATCACTTTCCTGATCAGCTCTGACATGGGTCTCTTTTTGTGCTAAAATTTAAATAAACAATAACCACAGCTTTGTCAGATCATACAACTGATTGATTTTTCTAACTGAAATATGTATTGAAATGGAAGGCATTAAAAATGATATCCTTTCGACAGGGACATCAGATCAGGAAATGCGTGTGTGTATGTGTCTTTCTGTGGGGCGGGTACGAAAAATGTTGTTCAGTTTGGATTTGTTGGTTTTGTGAGTTTAGTCATGAAAAGAGGGGCCTGAACTAATTTGCAGGTTTCGCATCATTAAACATTAATTTAATTTGAAAAAGAAGAAAAAAGGAGATACAGAAAGGATTTTAATGGCCACTTCTGACATGTGTACCAACTGTCATGAGCTTTTAAGAATCCTCTCTCTCTGTTTGGTGAGTTTTCGAGCATCCCAAACCCCTCAAAAATGGGTTTCTGCAGCAGAATAATAATAATAATAATTAAAAATGATCATAAGAATAACAATAACCTCTATAAAAACAATAGGTTCCTTGCACTTTCTGGCCCTGACACCATTGGTACTGGCCCAAATTAATAATGTAAAGCTCAGTCTACTTACTGATTTCCGGAGCTTTCAGTGGAAAGAATTTGCTCACTTTTCATGGAGACAGATCAGTAGTCAGTCAGTCAGTTCAGAGAGTAATAAAAGGTGGCCATATACAAAGAGTGTCAACAACCACTGTCCAAAGTGATGAATCTGGAGTTGCCCTTGTGTTTACTGACATTTGTGCCGGAGGGCAGGAATCCTGCTGATGACACCTGACCATCTGACTTCATTTATACACCTTGTTGTTCAGATCCTGGTTCCTGAATCTTGGAGCAGCAATGCCAAGCTCAGCTCTGTCTGCTACAGTTTGTTTCATCTTTACATGCAATGTTGATCTTCTTGTTTCATTTTTGAATATAACATATTTTATGTCAGAAATTATAAATGTGGTGTGTTCTCTGAACTGGGGTCCAGTTAAGCTACATCACATAGGGTGTACCAGCTGAGATCCAATCCTTTAAAATTTGTATTTTTCATATTTTGTTTTCAATGTAGATGGATTTTGGTGGATGATGGATTTTTCTACATCACAAAAAACAAAAAACAAAACAAAAACAACAACAATACCCAAAGAAGCACCACTCAGTCACTGGGTTTAATGAAATGCACTCAAGATATTCTTGGGCTGATGTTCTGAGTGGGTCCCCACACTGAGTGACACAACAGTGTAGGAGCCCATTTATTTGTGGGTGTTTTCCAGAGTAAAAGTGCACTTAATGGTGCAAGTGACTCTTTTTAGCCATCCACCAGGGACCAGGATTTAATTGCAGGGGCATGATTTCCACTCTGAATTGGACTGGTCCTTGCTCACCTCTTTTGAGCAATGAAAATATCTGAAAGTTGGTACTCATGATCTAAAATCACAGAGAGCCCTGAAGCATTGAGATAAATGTTAAGAGCTTTAAATAGCATCATAGTTACTAAACTAAAGAGACTGGCTCATATCGTTCCCGGAAACATCCTCCTACTAGCCAATTAAAAACAGAGTAATGTTCTCATTAAGAAGTGTTTGACAAGATGTTGTGACAGCTCACTTCAAATGATGCTTTCACGACCTTGTAGCACTGAAAAAAAAAGTGACTTCTATAGAATCCGCTTTCTGCTTTCACTCTCTGCATTTGACAATATAAAGTCTTCACACCTGAAAATACCTGAGGCCTTACTAAGACAAGTTTTTTTTACTGGATACTTCAAAGTTTATACTTAAATCTTGCTTAAATTGTAATATTACCAAATTTGTTTCATAATGCCATAAATCAGGATGTTTGCACAAACATGAAGTGAGCCAGCTGTAGCGTTTGTTCCTGATTACAAAATGGTTGTTTAGCCGAGTGTAAAGTTGACCAACAAATGTTACTGAATTAAGTCTGATGCAGTGCAACTTGTATCAGTGCAACAGGTCTATGGTGAAGAGCCCCGGAGAAAATGAGACACATGCTATCTCCCTTTGCTATGCTAATACCAGCAGGTACTGAGAAAGTAGAGAGGGGACGACTGATCTTCATGTCTCCTTAGACGCGAAGGAAGGGGCACTTGTTCTTCTGTTGTCATACAATGCTAATGAGCGGTTATCTTCTAACATTTTATGGCATAAAAAAAATGGCTTTTCAGAGCTGCATCCCTGACCAGACACCTCACCACAGAAAATAAAGTTTCCATGATGAATAAGTTTGCTTGAATTCAGTTAGTGCTATTTGTAAATGTATGTATGAATCATAAAGACCTGCCTCTTATTTACAAAGCATTACATGGCCTTGCACTTCAAGATATCCATGATTTATTGGTTCCATAACAACACACACTTCCATTTCTTTCCAGGTCACAGCTCAGACTCTGATCATGGCCCAAAGTATTTCTATCATTGCAGATACTGGTTTCAATGCTGCAACCACTTATATTTTCCACACAGTTAAGGCTGATTTTGTGGAAGAGACTTGAGCTGGCTGAAGAGTTTGACTTGTAAAAATGCAACAAGCTGCCACGTATGTGCGATTCATTGTAGTCGCTCTCCCGAGCAGAGATGCTCTGCTTTGTGCTCCTCGTACTATGTATTATTCAGCAGTTCATGGTGAGTGGCTGCTCTCTGAATGGCACTGAGAGGTCAGTGGATCACAGAGCACCATTAGCATCTCATCCCACTGCTGACTGTGTGTGTGTGTATATATATGTATGTGTGAAAGGGAGAGAGAGAGAGAGAGAGAGAGAGAGAGAGAGAGAGAGAGAGAGAGAGAGAGAGACCTCTGCCACAGTCAAATGTAAACATTTTTCAGGCCGTCCACTGGGAGATTTATTCCATTTCTTCAATTTCACCTTTATCTACAATGGGACCACTTTCTTTCCCAAGTGTGAAAACAAATCCTGAAAACACAAGACGAAATATGTGTTCTCTGGTGTACACAAACAAAACTAAAGGTCTGAAACCTCAATAGCAGGCCCTCAAGTCTGCACTGATCTCTGTGTGAAAGTGTAGGATAAATTCCAGTAAGAACATTTTACCATTAGTCCATAGATTCTGAGGCCTTGAGACACTGAGACACTACGGTCTCCACAACTTGACACTCTGGTGTCAGAGGTTCCAGTGACCCTTATGAGCACTGCAAAGGACAGTTTAATAGTGACTCATATGTGTCTCAGTGTGACCCAACTCAGAATGTAGAGAGGCCTGAGGAGTTAAAATCATAAACTTCAAGGTAACTTACTGATACTGAGTGGTGACATATAACAGTTCAAAAAGGAAAAGTGGCAGACATGCGTTCAAACAAATAGATTTATTTAAACAGTTAGAATTAAGACAGGAAATGTTAAGAACCAACAGGCTTGAAAGAACAAAAGCACTCAGGTAAATACAAAAGATAGTTTTTATTCTACAATATTTGAATAACCTAGATAGCACCAACTGAATACAACAATAAAAGTTTAAAACAAGGGCAGAGCACTCACTGTGGGGAGATTCTATTGCAACCTGCTTATACTCACACCATGTGCTCACCTGGTGCTGGTCCCACTAGAAGACACTTCAAACACTGCAAGGCTTTAAACACTGCAAGTCCACCAACACTGCACTGCACATGAGAAAATACAAGACACGACTATGTGACCGCCACCATTTATATTACCACACAGCATGCAAACTACTCCCCACAGGCTGGACCTCTAGCTAAAAATAAAAATAATTACAATCAGTTGGTTCTGATGAACAAATAAAGTGGACAAGAAGGGACTTATATGGACAGATAATTAAAAACTCAATGAGTTCACAGGAAGTAATGCCAGTGCAGCAAAATAATTAAATCAGTCCCTGTATTAAAAAAAAAAAAAAAAAAAAAAAAAAAAAAAAGTGAAGGAAACAGAAGGAAGTATAAGGAAACAAGGCCGCTCAGGCAAAGCAGCAGTCTGGATCTGGGCCTGAAAGAACTGACAACAACTATTAAAATGTATATTAATACTTTAGGGGATACAGCCCCACTACACTGCCTTTAAATAAGCTTCATACTTCAGGACAGTGGGGACCTACTACAGAACCCCTTGGCTCTGTCTGGTTCAGTGGATAAGACTCAACAAGGTACGACCCTCAGTCTTCTTGCCAGATGGAAACACACATTACTATAAAACACAGGGAAAGAGCCAAGTTTACTTTAGCCACGGCCTGCCTCTTGAGCATGGCATCAACAGCCTACAGGCTCACAGGACTGCAAATATCTGTATAATCAGAAAACACCTCTATTAACAAAATAAATCACCTTTTCCCTTTGCGTCTCTCTACAAACCAAACATTCCCTCACCTGCACACACCAAAGCACTGCTCACAGGAGGCCTCAGACAAAGAGGAAATGCTGCACCCTCACCTGGCCTTTTAAAGGCGGGCATATTCATTCCTACCCATTAGTGGGTGGAGTTACAAACCTAAACCAGCCAGGCCTCTAAGCCTAACTCAACCCTCACACCAGTAAATTCTAACACAGCACCTACAAGAAAGAGTGTTATGGGTGAATGGGAGTCATCACTTTTCAGATCTGGCCCTGCTAACGGAGGGGTGTAGGCATCTGAGGTATCTAATACCTCAGCTGTAATAACAGTAATAATTACTTAGCATGACACTGAAGCAGAGTTAACAGGTCACAGATGGGGATGGGATCCGTATCCCAGTGGCCCTGATCGGGTCAAAATTCATTTTCCATCAATTTCAGAGATTGAGGTGGCATGATTGGTGCTTCCTGTTGGGAGTGCCCAGTATGATTGAACTCTGACCTGCAAAACCAGGTAACCATGGATGATTAACCAGTAATCATCCATGTACAGTCTATATAGAGAAAGGGTGAGACAGACCTGTCCTCCAGAGAGCATGGTGAAAGAGCAAAAGCATGACGGTAGTGAGAACAAGGATTTGAATAAAGAGGAACAACAATAGACATTTTTCATTTCCTAGTTGTCAGATCTCACTTTTAACCTGCTTCAACCAGCCTTCAACCAACCCGAATTTAGATTTGCTTAAATAAAACAAAGGAACCTGCAGCTTTAAATAAGCTGAGCATTATGTAAGGAGGACTTGTGATGAGATTTCTACATGTGGACACAGAGGAATCATTGCAGACACCTGACACAAAATCTAATGGATGTTTATCAATTCATTTCTGTCACCCAGCCCCCAAGCTGCAGTGTCTCAGCCATGGGGTTTCACAGAGAAGCTTCTCAGTGGCTATACAGCTACTGACTGACTGAATCCCATCTACCAGTTACTACAACACACACACACACACACACACACACACAGACACACACACACACAAACACAAACACAAACGCCCTGTGGGGGGAAACTGAGAAATTATCTCCTCTACCAACCACCCACATCAGCACTGACCTCTACAGAGTCCCCGAGGGAGGGTTCTGCCATGGTTTGTCATTGATCCCCCAACACACACACACGGGTGTGATAGCAGGTTAGTTGAGGGGACACACAATCAATACGTTACCGTTATCTGCGGCACAGTGATAGCAGAGGTATCATATGCTGAGAATCACCAATGTTAGCTTTAATTGTTTATAGGAAGTTGCTGTAAAATCACAGTCTGACATATATTGTTGTGTGGAAACGTGTTGCCATGTGGCTCAGAGCTCATCAAGGGACCAGAAAATGGCAGACATCCCATCTCAGATGTGTACATGATGAGCAGCTATGTGTGTGTGTAGCCTGTTGTGTTTTCTTACATATGCAATTATCAGCAATGATCAAGAATAAATTAAGGAATGCAAGGGTACTTCTTGCTCAGAGCATGACCTTATTATTATGCCTATTAGGCAACCACCTCCAATTAAATACATGCAAGCACATGTTACAAAATATATTATACTGCTACGTGACATGAAAGCTGTATTTCTACTGATGAAGAAGAAGAAGATGAAGAAGAAGAAGAAGGAACAGGCCCTCATCCACAATGCTCCAAGCTATTTTGGTCTGAACGATCTGTCACATAAAGGCAAAGAGGTATATGTATTTAGAATAAATGGGTTTAATTGTTTTTTTCAGGGAAATTTAATATGATAGAGGAGTACAGCATTGGAAGTGAGTCATTTGCATTCTTTATTATAATATGATCAATGTAACCACAAAGGGTAGTCTCAACATTACTGTAGACCTCTGCTCTTCTGAGTTTTGCAGCTGTGACAACGAAAAAAACAAATGTGTGTGACTGTGTTTGTGGACAGCTGAGTAGTATTTGTGTTAAGTACAGAGAAAAGAATTTATTTCTTTGTGTATGTATGTTCTCAAAAACTGTACATTGATTTGATTCTTGCTCTTAAGGCCGTAGTATTTTTCTAAACATGATGAAGTCTGAAAGCTGGACAGTATGGGAACACTCACTATTCATGAATTTGAAAGCCCAGCCTGGGAAAAGCTCTGAGCGCTGGGAATAGCCGGTGGGGGGGGGGGGGGTCGGGGGGGAGGCGGGTCGTTTGGATCTCATTATGGGAAACAAGCGTCATCTTCACTCAGCCAGCACAGGAGGACAGTGACTCTTATCATTTCTCTGATTTCTAATCAGCATTATTACTATGAAAGCTTTCCTGGCACAGCTAATTCTCTCACACACACACATCGGTATGGGCAGCAACATGTCTGATACTTGAGATACAATGTTTTGGACTGTGTTAAAGAAACGACTGAGAAGTGTGTTTGGATGAATCCTAATTCATCTTTGATGGACTCAATTGCGAACCCATTTATAGAGATTTGGAAAAACAAAATGCAGTTCAGAGCATTTCTCAGGTCTGGTGGTACAGTGTGGCCTGAATACAAACACTTTAATGTCATTTCTTGAACAACGCTCCACGAAATCCTCATTTTTCGTGACAGTGCCATGCTTTTGTTGTAGGGTAAACTTTTCTGTTTCTTTGCAGCCATCGTGTCTCGAATGAACACGCAGCTGATGGCTGGGCTATTAAGACTGTAGAGCTAAGCACTATTGTTGATTTATTTTTAATGAGTTTTCCAATTATGCACGCAATAATACCCATTAGAGGTTATTCAAGAGAACTGGCTGTGGAGCAGGCCTGCGTCGCACAAACTTCTGCCTTCAGCTGCAGCAATTGTGAGACTCTTGGGCTACAATGCACGGTGAGAGGAGTCCTGACTCAAAGTACAGGTGTGGATGAAAAGCACAGTCTGTTCTGCTAATAGCAAACAGTTTTCTTTGTTTTGATTGAAAGAAAGTTTTATGCTGTTCCCGGGAATGTAACCAGTTCTTTAACATTTTAGCGGTGGAAAAGCTGTGGGGTGGGGGTGGGCAGGGGGGTAGAGTGTATGTGTATGTGTGTTTGTGTCAGTTGATTCCTGACAGGAACATTAATCATTGACTCATGGGCAGACATAGATCAATGTGGAAAGGTTTGCTTCCAACCCCCTGCTGGAAACATTTCTAAGTAAGAGTGCCGGAGTGACAGGCTGTAAATCAGGGTTTGTTTGTCGGATCAGTGGCAGGTTTAGCGGCTGTTGGCAGTGGCTAATGTCATAACACTTAAAATGCTGGAGGAAAACAAAAATCCCCAAAAACACACACTCATCTCTTCTTACTGTTGACTTTTACTGTCGCTGCTGAGCAGTGAGAACATGGTGGCTGGAGAGGTGGTTCCCAGTCCAGTTTAACACGCTTAACACTGCTGTTTAAGCTACAGTGGTTAATATTAAGAGAAGCCATTCTGCTGTTGTGGAAGGTTTTAGCCTTTCAATTGCAAATCAGATCATTTTAATGAGCAAGAAAAGGGTCCTTGAAGTGATATGAATCAGTACAATCATTTGAAATTATTCCACCTCATATATATTAGAAACCTGCAGTGGAGCCTTTGTGGATCGTAGAAATACCTTCAGAGCAGCAGTGAGTGTGTAAGCAGCTCTCTGCTGATTGCCATATATTTATCTGTCAGGAAAACCGATTACTTCTGTGAGAGGCTAAAACTAGAACTAATAAAATGTACTGACTAACGCTCTGCCTGGTAAGCTGCTACGTCGTCAGTTAAAACACAGCGTAGCTGACCGACCCCGGAGAGGGGCAGGATGGAGGTTTAATGGCTGTGTACCACTAAGGTGGAACTGCTTGGGAAAGACATTTTGACATCTGCTCCACAATTAAATCACTATACTGTTTCCTCCTCATTCAATAGTCTGACAGCAGAGACAGATGGATGGAAGTGTGAATGACTGTATCAGGACTTCGGCTGCATTAAAACACAGTCTAAGATGACCAGAGAGGCTAGGAGGCAGGAAGGAAGAATGGAGGTTTAACGGACTGATGCTCATTAGAGCGCTTTCAACAGTCATCTATTATAGGTCGACCTGAGCGCAATCATTTTAAATTTGGGTATAGCCAACTGCACAGCCATTGTTCTTTTTAAGCTAATTTTGTCCGACACCGTATAAAACATGTTGAATGATTTGCAGCAGCAGCAGCAGCAAAAAAAAAAAAAAAAAATCAGGCCGTACTTAACTGTGGAAGTGATTCTGAGATGCCTGATCAATTCTGTCCGTCTAACTTCACGTCTACTGTGGGACAGACGTCATACTGCAGGGAGTTCAGTGTTTTACATGGTTTTTGGGCCTGGCGTCTTCACCGACTGTGAAGTTCGTACCGACGATGATAAAGATTTAGAAGAACAACGTTGTTTCAGTTTGATGGCTCGGACACACTCTCATCACTCATTTTAAATGTCAGGAATGCAACCCCACAGCACAGCCGCTGTCATTCACTGTGTGCGTCTCTGGTTACACTAATGAAACAAGGAGTTCTGCAGTTTGTGTTCAGACAGAAGTCGGTGACATGAAATTCACAAGTGAAACATAATAACTAACTAAGTTGTGATGATCATCAAAAGTTATCAACCCTTCAAACATATATCACTAAGCCAACACACACTAATTGACTGAAAGTGTGTATCTGTTGAGCACAGATGAGAAGCGCTAACCACACTGTAACTTTCTTATTCAGCAGTGATACATATGGAAGTACAGCCAATCACGTGTGAATAAACAGATCAACCACAGCCTTAACGTGTTTATTATCCCGTTATTTTTATCTGTGACTAACAGCATGACATTTTCTGGTGACAAAGGACAGCATTATCGAAAATATGTCACGGTATCTCGTGTCCGTGACTGAACCTGTTTTCTTAGCTATATAGACTAAACGTGCTAATTCTACAAACACTGTTTTTAACACAGTGCTTTCAGGTGTTTAACCACTTTATACCTTATCAATGGAAAAAATGGCTCAATCTGTCCGTGTTCCTCCTTAGTTCAGAAATCAAACAGACAGCCAACACGTGTTGAAACAGTCTCAGGTGGTGCAGAGCCTGCTCTGTGTTGATGTATCTGACAAAAAAAAAGGACCAGAAACCACCTTATCGGCCGAGGGAACATCATAGAAATAGCTCTGGAGTTCAAGAGTTCTCTCTCTGGGGGTTTCTGAGTTCTCTGTCTGAGTCGGAGCAAGGAACAGTGGGAGCACCAAAATTCCTGGCATGTGGCAGTGTCATGTATAGTGACAGTGAAACCATTCAGTGGTATGTTCCCCTTTCGTACAGTTTTCAAAAGTATTATTACGCTGATGACATAGAAAATGCTGACATGCTTTTATACAAGTCCATCTCTGCAGCTGTCTGAGCCCAGATGTGTAGTGAAATTCTTAGATGCACGTCAGTAGCGGCATATGGGGAGAGACAGGCCAAATGTTTTTATCAGTTTAACTATTCATGTTGTACACACACACACATCCATGAGATCACATACAAGGCACTGATGCTGTTGTGTTATAACAAAGGTATGGTTTCCTTTCTGCTAGATTCACAACATTTTGGCCTGGGGGCTACCCTCTCTGCTTCTCAAATCCTTCTACAGCAAGTATTTGTTGATTTCCCTCTTTTTTTTTTTTTTCAATCATTTCCTGAGCTTGAATCTAGAGGATGGTAAAGCACTGTCAGTGGGATCCTACTGGCAAAGCCAGAATCTGCTACATACAGCTTTGTCTTATTGATTCTGTTTGATGAACACAAATGTAGGTCCTGCACAGGATTACGCCTGGGGAGAAATGCACACACAGACAGATATATACAGGGAGAAGCAGAGCGAGAGACGATAACGTATATGTGCATTCATCTGCAATCAGACTAATAGCACAGCAGAAAACACACTGAGCCTTTATTTGGATGTAATTGGATATGGGCCTTTCCTGCAGATTAGATTTACAGTAATTAGTCTTCTCAGGTGAAGTGAACACAGCCAGTTTCTCTGCACTGCATTATTACGCGTCCCTGATTAACACTGGTAAACAATAGGAATAACCACAACAAAGGCATCAACATACACTCCTCACCACTCCTCCAACACTGCCTGGCATTATTATTAAGAGGCGGTGGAATCTCTCACACTGCATGGTATATGGTGTGTTTGGGGATTAAAATGGCTGGTGTGGAGGAAATAAAAAGTAGACAATGACGGCAGACCTGCTGCCATTGGAAGTGTTGTTGCAGAGATAAGCTTGTGGCTATTATAGCACAGGCCAGCACCCCCATGTCTGACCGCCTTATCTCCTCCTGCTAAAATAACCCTGCCACACCATCAGCCTGGACATGGATAAGGGTGTTGACATACACTCGTGTTTGTGTGCGAGGTTGTTTTTTTTTTGTTTTTTTTACTGCACTGTCAAAATTTGATTACTTCAAGGCCCATCTCCTTGACTGTCATGGTAAATTGTAAGAAAATAAATAGCACCTGTGACATCTCACATAGGTTATGAAACACTGCTCTGATGCCCAGATTTAGGTGTACTTGTCTCTGTCAATTACAAGAGCCAGGAAATTCAAATTAGCGAGCTGGAATGGGTCGCCCTTGTGGTTTATCGAAGAAATATAAAACCAGTGGTGCTGCAGCTCCATGCTAGCATGGAGACCTAGCTAGCAGGAATGATGCTGACCAAGTGAGTTCAGTATGTTAGCATTGTAACGTTTGCTGATTAAAAGAAAACAGGAAGTACAGATGAGTCGTGGAAATGTCATTGGTTTTGTAGGTATTTGATCATCAGCCAACTCGTTGGACTGATCGTGACACCAGATGAAATGTCACAGGATCACCAGAGTTATTGTAGTTCATCATGAATGTCTGTATCAGATGTTGTGGCTATATCCATCCAATAACTGTTGAGCTGTTTCAAATAAAAACAGTGTCAGCCTCATGGTGGTGCTAGAGGAAACTCAGAGGATCGCCAAAGTTAAAGCTTTATGATGTCAGTCATTAAGATTGAATTCGTTCAGCTATTCAGCTATTTCAGTTTAGGCCAAAGCGGTGGACTGAGAGAGAGACGTTGCCATCCATAGAGTCCTGCTGCTGGTGTGGCATCACATCTGTTTTTGTCAATGGTATGAAAAGACACCTCCAAAAGCACAACTTGCATGATGTGGTCTTGGAGAGAGTCGGGCTTAAAATGTAAAAAGGTTATTACAGGACAATGAGTCATAGATTCATGATCATGGTCAATGCTAGAGATGAACCTTGAGCTTTTTGTCACGCTGTGACCTTTCCCGTAGCAACACTGCAACAGCAAATTCAACCATTTTAGTTCCACTACTGGTAAGTTTCTAATAATAGTGCAATTGTCAGCATGTTATTCGCTGTGCATTTGAATGAGCTGTTGAATGCTACAGCCTTAAGGCCCCTGGCTGGCCTTAAACTTTTAGTTTTGCAGTTTATAGTAACAGGCCAACATATGCCAGCATGTGTTTATGCTGTGTTTGTGCGTAGTCTTGCTTTTCTTGAGTTTCCATCAGAAGTCCTGTCTAATCGGTTTGCAGCAGGAGTCGCTCATCGCTGCCAAACATGGGACTCATAAAACGGAAGCTGCAAAAACAGATGTCCTCATGAATTAGTGAGGCACCCATGAAAAATTAACAGATGACCCAGGACGTAAAGCCAGGGGGCTTATGCTCATTTAATTCTTCCTTCAACATGCAATATGCTGCCTCCAGTCATTGTTTTCGCTGTCTGTCCCTGTCCAGCTGCAGCCGTCCTGTTTTTAGATGTGGCAAATTAACAGTGAAGGAAATGTGTCTGTCAAATAAACGACAACATGCGATGTGGGATAACAGGCTCCATTAGATTCACTGCTAAATGCCTGAAGAGTGGTTTTGGATGGTTTGAAAAATTATCTGTTTAAAATTCGGGATTAGTTTGAGCTCCAGAAATGTCTCAACCAGTCGCCTAGAGCAGGGGGTTTCTCACTATTTTTAATTCCGACGAGCCTCAGGCCTCTTCTCTGAGGGAAAACTACAGCACCAGTTTACACAACTGCACGTATTTGACTCTACATGAGAAGTACACTTACGGAGCCGAGCTGAACAAGCTTCCAGCTGTTTTTCCAGTTTTGTTGTAAAAGTCGGTCTATTCCCAAGCTTTGTAAATAGATTTGTTGATTTGTTGATTTTTGGAGTTCTGACTAAGGAGCAAATTATGTAAAAGCCAGAGAGAAATCAAGACACAGAGGCCCATTCCAAAATGGGCACAAAATTTATCTGCTTGAAGATTTTACTTTTTGGAAAATGCACCTTTAAACCAGTGACATTTTCCACCAGGCTGTCTTAGAAATGATGTGCTTCAGTTTTGATCAATACAGTCTAACTACCTCCAGAAGATGGCTCATTATTTTACGCCTTGTGTACTGTCAGCTTCATTATTCTGAGAATTATGTCCTTTAGAAGAGGAATTGAGAATCATTTCAAAGAATAAATGCCTTCTGAAAACGTCCTTCCTTGCTGTTGTACAAACCATTAGTTGGTACATTTGAATATACACTCACTGAGCACTTGGGTGAGTTGTCCACATACTGCGTTCACAATCTAAGAACTAGAACAGGGTTTTTACTGACGCTACAGCTGAAAAGATTTGACAAAAATCCTCCCATGCAACTCTTCATCATCATCATCATGTCTCCATCTATTCACGTCTGAAGCTGCTGGGAGACAAAGAAAGTTGTTTGACCTTTGGGATATTTTGCAGCTCTTTGGTTGGAACAGTAACACCTGGGTGTCAAACACACCCCCATATTCTCCTTACCGCTCATGAACTCCTGACTCATGGTGTAACTAACTGTTTGAACTGTAACAACTTCACCAGATTTCCCTCTCATCAGGGGCTCCTTATGGGCCAAAGTGCCTTCAGTGGTGCAGCGATGTGGCGTGTGGAAAGACCGGCCTATAACGTCATTAGCATCCATCCAGACACATTAACCTCACGTCGTTAATTAGACCATTAACAGGCATTAGCCTCACTTGTGCCATGTCCTACAAAGGCCTGACAGTGGTTATTAATGGACTAGCGCTGATGACATCTCCTGAACTTGTCTGTGATATTTTCAGATGGTCATCATGTTAAGACGTAGAGGAGAAGAGAAGGATTCTGATCACCAGCAGCTGCTGCACAGTCCTCCAACCACACTACTGTGACCATCCACCTGCCACATCAGGGCAGGAAGGTAGACTTTATATTTAACACCTGGCAGACGTCTGGATCTGGAAAAAGAGAAAAAAGGAAAAAAATAACGCAGATGAAAGACTGGGTGCAATGCAACAAGAAAGTACTTTCAACATTACTTGGAACATGACTATTAATAATAATAATAATCAAAATTACACAGAATTCTGCTGTTCAAATGTGAGAATCTGTTGCTTTATAGTTTATCTTGAGTAAATCTGATGGGGCACTTCACATCACACACAAAAAAAAAATGCCCCCATCAGACAATGACAGATGATTTCTGCATTAATCTCTAATAACAACAAACAGTAGCTGCAGCTCTGGGCATGGACATGTTGGTAAGAATGTGACTGTGTGTCTACTGAAGAAACACATGGGATCAGATAGCTACATGTTAAATTCATAAAGTTTGAGTCATCATTCAGTAAAAGTATTTATCAGCCAGAGGGCCTGATGAATATGGATAGACAGCAGTGTGAGTCTCTGACCTGGAGGTAAATCACTTACCTGGATGTAACTCTTCTGTAAATCACTGTAGCCGACCGTCGCTCTGTATCACAAGAAACAATCTAAACACAGTAACTGTGGAGAATAGCAGCAATAACAGTATATTTCTTTTCTTTACTTTCTTTTTTTAACTGCAGCCAGTCCTTTCTTTCTCTCAGATATTACAAAAAGAAACCATTTTTGAAACACAAGCAACAGATGTTAACCTAATGTTGTCACTGGACATTGTAAACATGTCATCTGCCATGTGTTGTACCAGGTATAAAAGTGGGACACAGCTTTATTGCTCAAGGACACAGGGTAATGTGATTCATATTCCTTAGTGAAACACTCTGCAGGTTATCCTTAATGTTTCCACATGTAACATGTTTACATGTACACATCAACCTGCTCAAGCTCATTGCTTGACTATAACAGAATATTGTGGCTACATAATAAATCATTTTAGAATTCCCCATTTAGTATATGTACAAATCTGGTATCTATTTGCAGAACCATATATGGCTGCTTAAATCTTTATTGTTCAGATTTATTTATTTATTTTTTTATTTATTTTCAGTTGAGGGATGTAAGTAATTCTCAGACCAGTATATACCAGTATAGATGTGCAAGCAGTCATCTAATTCCACATTTTTCATAAGTTTTACTCCTTTAATCTGAATTTCAGCTGCAGTCTCACAGCTCTGATTTCTAACGACAATTGGCTAATGACAGCTAGCTCAACATGTGCTGTAATGAGAGATAGAAAATTTAAAAAGACCCACTATGTTCTTTTTTTTTGCTAGATTTTCTCCTGTATAATGTAGAACACTGTGGTTTAGAATATGGGCACACTACTGCGATATGTTTACCAATTATTTCACCTTTGTGTGTTATTTTTTTAAGTTTATTTCTTTGTTAATGACAAAATGCAACTGAAACAGAAGATTTCTGCTGCTGAGTGACTGGAAGGATTTGATCTGGTACACAAAACGTTAAAATGTTTAAAAAAAAAACAGCAACTGAATTGAATTTGATAAAACAAAGTCTCGTCCACTTAGTGGTCAATAGATCACTCTGCTGGGGGAACGGATGAAAAGAGCTGCAGTTACAAATTCAACTTGTTAGACGACAAGGAACAAGCAAGTGACGGTCATTGCAAAGGAGATTGATAAAAGTATTAATCCTGCTGTACTATACAATATAACCACTTCCATCAGCCTTAATATCAGCGTCAGACCCCAGAGCAGCGTCAGACCCACAGTAAAAGCAGGGAACGAGCAGGGTTGTCGAACCAGTGTGGACACATATAGACCAACAACACACTCATGACTTTTGTTAGCAGTAAAATCCATAACCACGACAGTAACTCATCACTGCTGTAAAATTTGTTGTGTTTTGACCAGTGCTGCTGAACAGCTTTCGACTCATTGCAAACTGTCATAATTTTCTAATTTGGCCAAATAAAGAGATTTTTTTTTTCCTTGAATAGACTCTTGACTGAAAGTGAAGGCTGATAACAGGAAACATTGGTTCAAATGTCTCAGTATGACCTCAGGTTAAGAGCGTCTCAAAGACACTTTTCAATAAATATGTAACACAACTGTAAACGTTGAAGAAATAGTTGTTTTGGGGAAATGCACTTGAAGCCTAGAAGCAGGCAGTAAAAGCTAGACTGAGTCTCCATACAGGCTGCAGTGACTTCTGCAGATTCTGCATGTTGCCTGACCCCATGCCAACCACGCCAACAGGACATCACCGTGTCAAAAAGACAAACATTTCCTGCACACAAGTTTCCTTAAAACCAGAAATGGACATTTTTGTAGTTTCCTTTGTGAAACTACAAAGGTACCACTGCTGTGTTTTTGTGTGTCACAGATATTTCAGTGGTTTGAAACAACTAGAAAAACAGAAATAAATTTAAAAAAAACGAGCAGTTACTCCCCGATCCTGTAATTGCAGCTTGTAGCTACAGAGGCCAACATATTTTAACAGTTTGAAGTTTTTAAGAAGCAGATTCTCCTCTCTGACACCAAACTGCACGCAGACTGCAACACACGTTATTAAACGTAAAAACAAAAGAGCTAGTGTTTTTTTTATTATATAGATATGTTTTTATTAGAAATAAGACACATTCATTTTGTGCTCTGAAAACTGTACATTAACAAAGAGTTGACCCAGTAAAATAAAAAGGGGAGTGAGGGGAGGTGGGAGTGGTGTGTGTGTGTGTGACAAGGTGGGTCGCACATTGGGAGGGGCGGGGTTTGAGGTTGTAGGTCAGGTGTCGACGGTCGGGAGTTTCGACAGTTACACATCTGAGGGAGTGACTGGCGGTGATATCAAAACACACACTGTTACATTGCGATACAGAACACTCGTATAGTCCAGTAACCTGAAGGGACGGGGATGGGGGGTGGGGGACGGGTTATGGGGGGGGGGGGGGGGGGGGGGGGTTTGGTATCAGAATTATGATTATGTTCATATTTATAATCATGATAACAACTATCCCCAAGCACAGTAAGAAAGATATTTATAGGCTAAAATCCATTCTGTAGAACTCTGTTGAAATAATTACAATGCTGTACATCAGGACTCCAAATGAGCCTTGTGCTTTCTCTATGTGCAACCACCACCCCTCACTGAACCCAGCCTTCAGTATAGCATCACCTTTAATCATCATATCATATATATATTTATAGATCTGGTCATTTACTCATCTTCCATTAATCAGCGCGCACACACGTACACACACACACACACACACACACACACGCACATAAAAGTACCTTCTTCCTTAACATCTTTGCTGTACCGAGTTTGCTTATACATCAAGAAACTGATCCAAACAGCCCGTGTCTGTTGCACGTGGCTCCCTCAGGACACTCTGTTGTCCATGCTGTCCCACTGTGGGCAGCATTGAGGTTGAGGACCGATTAGAGTGCAAAGCCCAGTGGCCCGCTCTCTGGCGTCTCTGAGGTGTCTGTCGATGAGTAGGCAATGTGATGTCTTCGAATTTTTTTTAATTTTTTATATCCTCTCCTTTGCTTGTCGTTGCTGGGCCAACCTTGCCCCTGCCAGGGTCAGGGGGATAAAGAGTTAGAGCCAAAGGGATTGGGGTGAGTTGTAGAAGAGTAGGGAGGGTGTGTGGGGGGGACAACAGCGCTGAGGAGGACGTTGATGTATGTTTGGCAGTCTGCCTCCTCAAACCCTCGTTTCCTTTTGAGATTGATGTTGGCAAAGAAATAAATCCAGAGGCATCTCAAGCCGTGTACAACATCAGCGTTCGTCAGGAGAAAGAGAGAGCTGAAGCAACAATACTCTCAACAGTGGAAAAAAGAGACATAATCATGATTATTACATTGTAACCATTTAATACATTGCATGATTACCTTTGCTATGCTGTTTATTACATGATGCACACACAGTAGCTGAATCAGCTACTTTGGCAATCTGTCTCCCGTGGTATCTGAGACCGTATACAAGGAAATGACTAGTATTTTGCTGACAAAAACACAGTCCAAACATCAAATGAAACAACAGAGAAAGACACCTGTTCCTGTTCTCTCTTTAGTTGGTTAAATTGATTTTCTGATATTGTGACGCTTCTGGCTCCTCCTCGCCCTGCTTCCCCCTCATGTTCCCGTGGTAGGCTTCATCCAGCCTTAGAGTAGAAGCACTGAGCAGGGCAGTGTGTGTGTTGTGTCTGCTTGTTTGTCTGAGGGCATTGGGGAAAAAAAAGAGAGTTGTAGGTATGAGGCCAGAACCCAGGTCACACCTCTGTCTGCAGGTCCATGATCTCCTGGCCCACCAGCGGGATGGTGGCGCTGGTCTTCTCCCACTCCACTGTCTGCAGCTCCAGAGGAGAGGCAGCCACTGTCTCCAGGTCCTTCCTCACCCAGGATGGGGGAGAGTGGGTCTTCCTGATGCCCTCCCACGCCCTCTTACTCGGGGTCTGCTGCTTGTCCTGATGGGGAGAGGACAGAGGGGAGAGGCTTGTTTGTCTGAGACAAAATCTGTGATATTTCCCAGTTCCTTGGTGGATTTCTTAAAGGAACAGTTTGACATTTTCATACATGTATTTGGTTTCTTGTTGATGGTAAAACAAGGACATCATCACCACTGTAAGTATGAATCTGGAGCTTAACTTAGTATGAAGAAAGAAACAGTGGGAAGCTACAATGGCCCATTCAAAAGTTCAGAAAAAAATCTACCAGAACATCTAAAGCACACTAATTAACATGCTGTATCTCATTTGTTTAATCCGTACACAAATATAAAAACATCAATTTTAGTTTCACTTGAGGCTATAAGCTGGAATTATTCCTTGGGCCATATCTGGCAATACTTATAAACTTATAAAATGTCAAACTACTCCTTGCTCATTCCGTCTAAAGTGTAGCATACACAATAGCACTAATAAAAATATGATTATGGCCGAGGCACATCCTCAAAACACATCTTGTACCCACAGTGGACAAGTCGATCTCTCTGCCTCTTCCACTTGTTATCACATCACAAAGTTTCTTTTCTTTTCCAAAGTTAATGCTGTGTGATTCTACAGGAGTATTACAAATATCTAACTGGGTTCTGAAACTCAAATTGTGTCAAATTGCTGTAGCTTTGACAGTTGGGAAGTGAAGTTGCCTTAAGACAGAGAAGACCTGACTCCAAAGCTGTGAAACAAACGGAGCTCGGGGGCTTTTGCAGCCAAAGCTGCAGATCAGCTGGAAATCAACAGCTGCCGTGGAATAACGGCAGCTACAAAGCCAACATGCGACTCACTGGCTAATAGTAATGTCTTAAAATTGCTAGTTGTAGAGAAGCAAGGTGGGGAAAAAAGTGTTAGCTGGCAGTTAGAGCTTTTTTGGCTTGGACAGGCAAAAAGAAAAAAAAAAATCTTATCTGATAAGCCAGATAAACTTGGATTGGCTCTTTAATTCTCTGATTTGCT
Source organism: Toxotes jaculatrix (assembly GCF_017976425.1). NCBI lineage: Eukaryota > Metazoa > Chordata > Actinopteri > Toxotidae > Toxotes > Toxotes jaculatrix. Next base: position 27,531,172 of record NC_054401.1, read on the forward strand.
TGCTTTCTTTGCTTATTGAGTACTGTAATATTTATGTATAGCCATCCATTATTTAAACATAAGTTTAAATAATTTATAGTGGCCATAACATAACCCTACACTATGGTTATTATCATAGAGACCTGAGAATAACATTCAAAGAAAACAGGAATGGGAATTTACAGTGGTTTTCCACTAGCATGAAACTAGCACGTTAGCTTGTACTGCGACCTAACCAGTGTCCTAATGCTGCTGTATAGTTTTGCTTCATTTCATTCTTTGCTGACCGTTAGCTTGCCTGTCTTTTTTTCTCTCTAGGTATTGCATATCTACTTGAAACTCATGACATAGATGCAGAATTGGCACAGTCAGACAGACGCTTATGAAAATAACCAAGCACTATTGAAGGGCAGCAGTACATTAGCTTGTATTTAGCTACAGCCCGGGCTGCTAGCTCAACCTTTAAAGTGACACTGTAGATTTGGCAGTGTTTGTAGTTGTAGCTTGTATGCCCACCCACAGCTATACCTCGAGATGCCTCCACAGATATGTTTTTTCTGGCTGTTACATTGTAAGCAGATGTAATCTTTAAATTGGCTGCACTAATATCAGGCAACTCCACCTAGCTGTGGTGATTTGTGCTAGTGAAAAGGAGAACAACATTACAAAAGGTGGGGTGGGATTGGGAAGTGGTGGTGGGAAGGGGGGGGGGCAGGGGAGGGGGCTGAACAGAATAAATAAACTTTACACTCATGTTGGTCTTGTCACTGCTGGCAGAGGACACACTCCATCTTTTGGTAGCTTTGGCGTCAACAGGTGGAGATTCTCTATCCTTGTCTGCACTGTGAATCTTCCTGTTCAGGTCCTGAAACATGTCCTGGTGGCGTTTCCGGGTGTGCATTATTTTCTACACAGGAACATTGCACGTTACAATGTAAACAGCACAGGCTACCATCAATCCTACTTTACGCCCTTTACATGTAGACTCTAATCTCGATACTACAGCCATACCCAAACTTTGAGTAATAAATGTATGCAAAACATCCAGAGGTCTGAATAGCTTGGAGACATATCAGCGTTTTGGTCTAAGTTTAAAAAGCTCTGTAAGGAACCAAAGAGACTAAAATTACCTCAAAGTCAAGCTCTGCATAGCGTGATTTTCGTCTCTGGGGGGGAGATGAGACAGAGAGATTAAAGATGTGTCTTGATATTGTGTGCCTTATTTCTCAAGTGTTTCACTTTGTATCACCACATCAGCCAGTCACGAAAGGGTGTTTCTGAGACTCAGAGGAGAGGAGTGAGTCATGAGGGAAGAAACAAGGTTTGCTGCTGGTCATTCTGACCCTGTTGGCACAAGTTTGCAGTTAACAGATTGTGACCGAACGACCTTTAAGTCCTCCGTAACAGAGTGGTGAAGGAAAACCTGACCTTCAGGCTGCTCGGTAGCTGTGGCAGCTGCCGCCTAACACGGCATTATGGAAGTGCATTGTGCCCCGAAGTAAAAAGACACCAGCAGGCAGATGTCCAGGCTGTGTCATCTCAACTTGCCACTGCTGTCTGGGCGAAGAGCTGAGTGAAAACTAACCTTTTTAGAGATGCTGTCCTTACATGGAGCCAGAAAATGCTGGGGTGCTTCTTATGACACAGTTTTTTGTTAAGACTGAAATAAGGGGGCTTAAAAGAACTGTAGGACACTGCCGACCCGTAACCTAATTCAGGTAACTGATAACTATTCAGTTCATCAATGTATGGCTAGTTGATCATCTCTGTTGCTACGTTTGTGAAACGTAGCCTATGGCACAATACATGCCACGCTGATGATGCTGTATAGTTTACTATATAAATGGCTGTGGTCCATGCAAACTAATAGATGATGAACAAAAAAGATTCATGTGCCTGTATTGAGAGAGTGACAATAACAAGATATAATGAGAAGAAGGTGATATTTACCATCACAGTGCTACCATAAATTCTCAAACAGACACTATGTGGTGGGTGGAACTATATGTTACATGGTAAATTAAGCATAATATCCTTTCCCACAACACTAATTCCATCAACAACACATGACATGACACACTGACAGCTCTGCAGTTCCTGTTTAACAGAAATACCATTTTTACGCATTAATTTATTCCAATCAGTTCTACTTTGTTGTCTTTTTTTTTTTTATCGTTTTAGCATCCAGCTACTGTGAGTCACTACTTCCTGCAGACGGCTTCCAGGAAAGGAAAGGGATTATACCAGTTACTGACCGAAACTTAATAGCTCTAGAAAAAACTGCAACTAAGAACACATTTGTGAAAAAAGGTATTTATGCTAAAAAGCGAAACTGAGAGCAGTCAGTATGGAACAACTGTTGTTGTTGATGGGATTCCTGCCGTGTAAATTCATATTATCATGAAGTTATCAAAAAATAAAAAAAGAGGTAAATATGAAAAAAAAAACCAGGTAAAACAAGTAAATATGATTGAAGTTTTGAATTGGTATTAACATCAAATGATCAAAAAACATCAAAAAACATAAATAGCAAATTATAAAAGGAACACATCAGAGACCACAGAAATATCTCAGAACAATACAGAATAAAAAATCAGGAACTGGTTTATATTGGAGACAATTTTCAACATGGGAATTAAAACCTGTCTCAAATGTAAACCAGTTCCTATCAAAGGCCTGGTTCTTGAAGCAGTTGAGATGAATAACCCAAAAGCATTTGAGAATTTGTGGTAAGTAGCAGCAGCACAAAACAAAACTTTACATGCATGTATGTTAAATATGAAGCATGAGGCTGATAATGCATTATTCTAACAATAATATGCTAATTCGTTTAGTGGTGTCTTACCTCCAGTGAGCTCATGGACAGTGTGGAGACGGTCTCACTCTTGGACATCACGCCAGAATTTCCAGACTCTCCCCCGTCACACATGCTGTTGGCCACCTGGGAGTCTCTGGGCATGTTCTGCAGGTTGTGTGCAGGTGAGTCTCTGTCAGAGCATGACACACTGACCTGCTCAGCAGGCAGGGTCTTCAGCCCAAAGCCAGGCACTGGCTCTCCGCTGGCAGTGTTAGCCAGGTGGATGAGCCTGGTCTGAGGCAGCTGCTCGATGCTGATGTTATACTTGGCCGTCTGCTCTTCTTTCCCCTTGGCTGGCTTCAGGGTGCCCGTGTTGTTGGTGGGTAGAATGACGTATCCCGGGGCTTTAACGGCGCCCTCCGAGCTGCTGCCTTCGCCGTTCCCTCGAGGCAGCTCTCCATCCAGTTGCTTGAAGAGCTCGCTGTCACAGATGTAGATCGATTTGGCACCTGGAAGCTCTGTGCTTATTCCCTTGGCGGCACCTTTCTCCCTTCGTAGCGTCAAAGTGTGACTGTTGTAGTCGGCCACGTTCTGGAGGTGAACCTTAGCCATGCTGGCCGGCATGGTGTTAAAGTTAGAGCCCTTCTGAAGGGTGAGGGTCCCGGAGGAGGCCTTCTCCTCCCCCTGGAGAGATGAGCGTTTCATAGTGCCTGGCAGCAATAGAAGGACAGAAAAAACATCTCAGATGAACAGTTGGATGTGTCTGGATACACCTGCTTGGGGGTCCTTGAGCTGTGGGTCCCTCCAGGTCTCCCATTTCTCACAGTACATTATACTGTATACGCTGTAGTGTTCAAGCAGGCAAATTAACAACAACAATAACAATAACAGTAACAGCAATAATAGCAGACTTTATTTTATAGCACAATTCATGCATGGAATGCCACACCAAGTGCAAAACATAAAAAGCAGATAATCACAACCTTTATGAGAAAGCAATAAAAACAAGGAAAATGTATCTGAATTAAAACAACATGATAAAAAGAAGTAATATGAACCACACTATATGAACCATACTACTGGATTTTGTATTTATATTTAAGAGGCTTCTAAACCAGACAGGGCCTCGTGATCAGGTAACAACACATCTGAAACTGTAAGTTAGTGGTGCGTATTCTCAGATATTCAGGTTAGCCATTTCAGATTTGCTGAATTTAGAGGTCTGTTTGCCCCTGATGCAGCTTCCAGATCTGTCAGGTCAATGGTAATATTGACCCAATATACCCAGAAATATTAGAGGGATACTACAGTATAAACGCTGTGGCAAAATTATTATTATTTTTATTTATATTATCTCATGAAACATAGAGTATTATCTAACGTTGTGCCTTTGCACACACATACCTGATTAAACATACTGTGGACAGAAAATTCCAGCAGTGTTAATACCAAACAAAGCAGGTATTTGCTCTCACACACCTTTATTCATCAGATCATGCTGAGTGCTCTGATGAATCAAACAGCAAATCTCCCAAAAAACAGATCTACTGAGTTATCTTTGTAAAATCATTTGAACTGACAATACATGGCAACTGTCATGTCTGCCTTGACCTTACGACCTGACCTCATTTCAGTATAACAACTGTTGGCTTATGGCAGCCCATTCCATATTTAGGATGGTCAGCAGCATCACACAATGCTCAGTCCCACAAGACTAAATATCTAACATGCCCTCACAGTGCTCCCTCCTCCTCCATGAAATTTACAAAGAAAAAAAAAAAACATCAACAAAACAATCATATCTCTCTCCGCTGCTTCCTGTCTTTTCTCGATCGGGCCTGTCTGTGTCTCAATAGCTTTTCTGCTCCAGATTCTTTTCTTGATATCCTGTCTCAAGAGATAATCAGATTTTCACTCCCAGCTGATATCAGAGCAGAACCGGTATCTGATGCAGCACTGTCAGGAGGGACTGCTGTATAATTACACAGCGGCAGTGTAGGAGTGACTCTGACAGCCCTATTTATCTGCATACACGTTCGTCCCACTCCCATCAGCCTGGGCTAAACTGTGATATGCAGCAGTAATGCGCTGTATCTCTTGTCAAAACAGCTCCGTGGCGAAAGGAGGCTATTGTGATGATGATTGTGAGGCACAAGTGCAGAACTGAGGGAGAACATGGTTCTTTTCTGTTACAGCGACGCTGAGGGCTTTGAAGCAGTGAAGCTTACCTGATCTGCAAGCCATATCGACGTCTTTCTCAAAGTCCGTCTGAGAATAGAAAACAACAAATACCGTATCAACTGTGCACACATTTAGTACTAGAAAACCGAATGAAAATCAGACCACGCATATGCACGTATTCATACCATGAGCTGAGCGTGGCCATTTTGGAAAGACCCTCCTGAATCTCCATTAGCGTCTTCCTGCCGATCCACAACACGACACTTCACTGCCTCCTGAACCTGAAACAAACCATGAGAGATACATCAGTTCTCAAACGATGAATGAGTTACCGTTTCTAAACAAATCTAAAGGTCTGCAGGTCCTGCTGACATGGGGTCAATAAACTCTAGAAGGTTCTCCCCATTTGGGAGCCTGAACGGTCTCCTGGCGAGCCATGGAAGTCTGAACCCTGTGTCCCCACCCAGTATATTTTAAGATAATGGACCCACACGGTCCACAGACCATCATGATGAGCAGTCTGGGGTCACCAAAATCCTATAATGTAAATGTAACTAGAATAGACTTGGAGTAAATGAGTGAATGCAGCGTGATACAGAGGACATGAGTCTATTATACTGAAAAAGATCCATGGGTCACTGACTTTCCAAAAGAGGAAGGGTTCATTGTGTGGGAAGCATGGATGTGCTCACTAATTTACCTGCTCTTGATATTTCTTGTGATCAAGTGAGACTTTTGGCTGAGTGCAGGGTAGAGGGGTCTGCCAAATAAAACATTAGGATGGACATTCTGCGGACTAAGGACATCATGGACAATGAGACATTATGACTATAGTAGTCAAAGGATAATTTGTACTTACAGCGATGCTAGATGGAAAGTTTAGAGTTTAACAAAGTCCTGAGTAATCATCCCCTGACATCACCTCAGCTTTATATTTCAGAAGTAGACATATCTAAGGCGAGTGGTCCTGTGAGGTACCTCTCTGCGCAGGATGCAGTGCACCATGACAATGACAAAGCCTTCCAGTGAGTCAAAGACAGCAAAGAGGATCTGGAAGAGCGCAGAGCGCCGATCAGTAATGGCAAGGACAGCCGACATCCAGGTGAGGGCCAGGAGGGGCAAAACCACACAGGAGCTCCACAGTGACGCCCTGCAGGACGGGATGGGAATGACAGTCAAAGACAGCACAAGCAAACTTTTGTCAACTTGACACAAAGGGCAAGACTACAATGTTCTGTCAATTATGCTGTAAAAACACTTCATATTCTCCATTAGCTTTTTTTTTTTTTTTTCACAGCCTACGGCAGTCCTCTAATAGAAATCAATCCCAAGAGATAAACTGAATTTCTTTTCTTTTGTAACATCAAAAAAAAAGGTAGAGAATGCTTAACACAGTGTTCAACCAATGTCCTACATGCCCTTATATAACTGCCCACGCTGTTAGCGGCCTTCAACTCTAACCATGCATAAATACACAACAAATAATTAGGTTACTATCGCAAACAACAACATACATCCATTATCTGCTGCTATATATGTTCATAATTCACATATATTACATGCATGTATGTTTAAGATGGTTCAGTCAAACCATAAAAGGGTCTAGTGCCACAGGAAAGACAGGAGGAGCGAGGGTGAGCAGTGGGGGAAAAAAAAACGAGTGTAATGAGGCTGAAACAGAATGCAAAGACAAACAGAAGAGGCAGAGCAGAGGAGGACAGAGGAAGAGAGTCAAAAGAAAGAGAAGTGTCATTCCCCCTGCCCCTGTGGTTGGTTCCACTTTACTGGTTTTTCTGTCTGTTTGTTTCTGACTCATTTCTGTTTGTTGTTATATTTACATCACGAATGAACAGGGACAGTAGATACTCTCTGTGTGAGTGTCAGGAAAGTAAGCTTAATTCAGCTGTTCTTACTGAACCTATTCAACAGACGTTAAGGTTCACTTTTAGTTAAAGTATAGTCCAGAGGTGGAAAAAGTACTGAAGCCTTTTCCTCAACTCAAACTAAATCCAACAGTGGAGCGCTGCTCCGTTATAAGCATCACAGCTGCACATGTGATACATGTGAGGACAAACCAAATGGAACTAGAAATAAATGCCTGTCTTTGTTTCATGCAGTGTAACTGCTGTAACTGGTCTAACAGCAGGTTTTCTCTCCAAAGGGACAAACAACTGCAGGACCTCATGGTACTTATGCTTCACTCATGTCACATGAAAACATTATTCTCTGACTGAAACTGTTTAGACTGACTGATCCAAATGGTAATCCTGTAGGGCATTACCAATGATGCAATGATGACACAACCACTACAAATCATGCACTGATAAGAGATGTAATGGGAAAAAAATAAAAAAAATAATTCACAACATAAATAGCGATTATAATCCATCAAGATCTCAAGATAATATCGCTACTAACAAGACAGAAAATGTTCCCCACTACAATTTTAATGTGTCAAAGAAACATCCAAATATAATAATATGATTGTGTTTAAATGCTATCGTGCTCAAGGCATTTTCTAATGCACATCTGTGCATAGTTTGTGTTTAATAAATTATTCTGGAAAGGGAAATGTGAAATATCAGATAAAGATAAAGTAAAAATGTCAATATTTTTCTCTAAAACGTAGTTAAGCTAAAGAACAAAGGCAAACAACAAGAAAACCAAAGCAGCAGTATTAAAAGCTCTGTACTGCCTAATTAATAAGTACTTAGTTACTTTCCACCTCTGGTATTAAACTGGGGTAGGCAAACGCCCACAGTATTTCCTACTGTGTGAATCCTTTTTTGGAGAAGCTTTCCCACCCTGCCCCAGTAACAAACTTCAACATTAAGCTCTGGTATGAAACTGGTCACAGTGAAAGATGCCAAAAACAGGCACAACAAATTAATACAGCATTCAAAAAGGCAACTCCAGTTATTTTCAGTCTGGACCTTGTTTTCAGTATTCCTCATTCATAATCAAACGATCTGACTGTAGTTCTACAAACTGTGGTTCTTTCATACAGGCTAAATCCACTGATGTTGGAAATAAATCAATACGATACTAAAGCTTGTGTTTATAATAGAGGCTGACCTGATTGTAAAACTTGTGGACCACGATGGGACCACATCAGACCACAACAGATGGGACCACAATAAAAAGTATCACTTAAAAGGACTGATACTCTGTTGTCCAAAGGAAAGAAATAATACACAAGTATAAAACAGGATCAGCAGCATCATCAATAGGATGGGGATGGATGAATCGAGGTAAGCAGCAATAAAAGCTATGACCAGGAAAAACATCATTATTAGAATATTTGAATGTGTTGCCTATTAAATTTAGATATATGGGATATGACTCAGAATCAGAACAAACATTATTTGAACCTTTAAATGTTGCCTCTTTTTTTTTTTTTTTAGATCCGCCCATATTTCCTGGGAACAGACTCAACTAGACCGTGAAATAGCTAGGATGCAGGAGCAAAACAAAATCTGGATACTAAAGAGGCAGAATCGGGACGGGACGAGGTTAGCAACAACAAAAACTACTGAACCGTTATTAAGAAACATTATTATTTGGCTATTTAAAAGTGTTGTGTATTATATTTTGATCTACCCATATCACTTAGAAAGAGACTTGATTAAAGGTCACAGGATTGGGAAAAGAACAAGGCTGATCACAATAAAAGCAAAAAAAATGAATGTAATTTTAATATTAAATGTGTTACCTGTTGTAAATCAATCTACCCATAAAAGTGAAGGGACTGGGTTATATATACTGGCGAATATTACCCAACCACAGTCTGAAATATATCCTGCAGATATCTGCTCGTCTATTTGAACACATTTTACCAGCCAGAAAAAAAAAAAAAATGTGTCCGTGTGTGTGTGTGTAATGCGTCAACAAGGTCACATACATCACATACACACGTGGTTAGACTATGAGGGGAAATTATGTGTATGAAGCGTCAATCGAAAGACGTCACTGCTTTTTAAATGTATTAAGTAAGTAGCTATTTAGATGTAGCATATGTGGACTGTAGCAGAGAGTAACACTCAGTGCAAACAGAGGAAGATAACTCCACAATTAACCTCTGCAGTTATGATCAGATTCTATTAACAGCATAGCTAGAAGTAGAAAATGAAGGCCCAGGCTGAAAATAATGGAAATAGCCAATCTAGGCAGTCATAGATCACAGCAACACACACACACACACACACAGTCACACACACATACACACACACACACACACACACACACACAGACACACAAACTGAGACAATAAAAGTGCTCGATGTCCTCTCTGGGTACAGAGCCATGGCCTTCTCAAAAATCTATTCTAACCAGCTTTGTGATGATCTCTTCAGGGACAAACACAGACACACACACACACACACACACTTATTCCATCATCAATCACATAAGCATTATTATTTACATATATACAGTTAACACAGTTTGTTTTCAGCAGCAGCATATGAGCTTCAAGAGTCTCTCATATTGCGTGACATCCTCTCTGCCAGGGCATCAGGGAGAAGAAAAAAAAATGACAGAGGGGTAAAGGGAAAGAGATCCTCTCAAGAGAGGGAGAAGAAGGGAGGCGTACAGCAGAGGAGAGAACAGAAGTAAAGAGTTAAGGAAAAATAATTAGCGGGACTAACATGGCGTTACTGGTAGCTGTGGTGGAAACGTCAGCCGAAGAGATAACTCCGCACTTGGCACATTTGAGCGTCATATTGTACAGTGGCACTGTCATCTGACTGCAAAGTCAAATTAACACGCTGTAACATACACAAACAGATACAGATGCACCTATACACAGACTCACAGAGATGCACGTGCACACACAAGCACGCACAAACAGTCACGCAAACAGTGAGTCACAGTGTTCTCGCACAATCTCTCTCTCAGGGTCCAGCTCGGAGTTTGGTGTGTGTGTTTTTGGCTTTGCCTGTGTGTGTGTGTGTGAACGACTAGTTTGATGGTCTAAAGGAAGCGGGACTCCTCTCTGAGTGGTCAGTATTTCATCCACTAAACTATTTATTTGTTTGTGCAACGAAAAGCTTTCATTCAAATGCCTCATTTCATCCATTTCACAGGCACATCTCAGAGCTCCACTCAGCTGTTACAGTCAGTCACTAAGTTCACTAAGGAAAAATCCTGCCTCAGTTATGACGATGCTGTTACAGGAAGTCGACACATTCAACACACCGCTGAAGTTAATTTATGGCACGTTACAAAGTCCGAAGTCATTCCCTCTCCCACAGAGCTGTAAAGATATTATAGAGCCCAGGTATTAAAATCCTGTTCATTTTACATTCAGCACATGAACAATGATGAGAGGTTCACAGCTGGACTACTGGATTTTTTTGTACAATTTACCAGTATGAAGCTTGAAAATATTACTAATACTGGCTCTTGATTCATTGTACTCTCTACAGGAATTTGCTAAGATCTTAGAATATAGCAACACTGCTAAACATGAAAACTAACAGAACTAATACCCTGAACTTTAGGTGGGAAGAGAGCTACCGCACTTAAGAGGCATTTCAGATTAAAACATTAAATTACTGAGCTTAATATTAAGTGCAGTTAAAACTGAGTGGAAGTTAAAGATTGCTCTCACCTTGTCTTCATTATTTTACATTAACCTTTGGACTCTAGATTCATTTGGTAACTGCGCTGCAGTGTTTTGTTTCCACTTGTGAGAAAATATTCTGAATGTTCTCCAGCTCTGATCTGTATGTGTGACTGCTGTCTTTACAGTCAGAAGCTCCCCAATTTCATGACTCTCTCACGCATGGTATGACTTTCATTCCTACACATTTTTTTGCCACTGTATGTCTATCTTGATGAACCTGATATTGATTATTGCTTTTCTTTTTTTTTTTTTTTTAGAATGCTGGCAGCATTTTCTGTATCCATATTCCATTACAGCTACAACACTAGAAATATCTCAGCTTGATGCCACGTTGTTTGCCCCCCGGCCAGTTATTCTCAAAAACAAAAACTTCAAAATGGACTGTTTCTGTGAGTTTAGCTTTTAATTTGTTCATTGAAGAGAATTATGGTACTAATATTATATTAATTCCCATCCGTTTACATGTAATTAAAAAGCAGAAGATGATTTCACTTTTTCCCCTTCCAGCACCAAATCCTACCAAAGCTCCCCAAACCATCAGGGTAACATTTATAACTCTGTATATCTCTCAACTGTTGCTTAACAAAGACTGACTACAAGTCTGGAGATATTGACAAGTAATAACAAACCGATCTGTTACCATGTGGCCTCGTCCTAAACAACAAATATAGCTGAGGAGCTGAAGGAATCGATTCTTATAGCCTCTGGACACCTGGATTAAAAATCACATAATGGCATAATGGAAGAAATTCAATTTCAAGTAAAAGGGCAATACAGCTGCTAAATGTACACCGTAGGGAATGATATTAAAAAGCAATCAACACTTTTGAAATACACCACCATTTCCCTGGACCTAAGGATCGAGAGGCAAAAGGTTGGTTGTTGGGTGGGTTGGGTGAGACGCATAAAGCTAAATAAACACATATCTAATATGGTCAAACATCACACTGACTGGGCACAGTCTAGTCCTTGAATCGAACACAAACCTTCTACTAAACACTTTATAAGCAGCTCTGGAATGCACTGGTTTAAGCTACAATAAGCCTTATCATCTAAAATCTTAATGTCTGATTGACCAACGGTTTTAACCTGTAAATACAAAGGCTTGATGATTAGGAATGAACAAGGTCTCACACAGCAGTGAGGGGGAGACCCAGCAGTGCCCCCCCCCCTCTTAGAGCTGACCTTCCTGGTGCAGATGCTGCTGAATGCTAAATTTGATGCTGCAAAAATTAATTCACTTAATTAAACAAACATGTTTTGCATTTGAAGCTTGAGAAACATAAGCAAAGGACTGGGGGGGAGGGTGTTGAGACGTCAACAAAAGGAACATAACATATTCTTTTTTTTTTGTCCACCACAGACAGAAGTTAAAAAAAAAAAAAAAAGCCACTTCACCACAAGGTCAGCACAAACAATACGTAATTTAAACCAGTGTGATCTTCACATGACTCACAACCAACAAGCCTGAGCAGCCTCAGCATATGGAATCTACAATTTAGATTTACATTCTTAAGTGGCCATGACCCCTGAGAGAGACTGTGACTGTGTGCAGTATGTGGAGGAACGGATAAGACCCGAAGGTGGACTGCTAAATTAGTTATGATTTAACTTAGAGCTTCAATTAACAACTCTACTATTCATCACAACTGTGCTCATCATTTATCTTTTAAATATACACTGACGTGCTTCACACATCAGCTATGCTGTTTCTGGCTGATGTTGACCAGACCCCCTATGGCAGCAGGCCCAGCCACCGAGCACCTATCTGTCACATCCCCCTGCAGGTCTGGTCCCATTTTCTTTAGTCAAGGGGAGATGACTCTCTTCTACTAAAGCTGAATCACAAATTCTATTCAATTGCCCTTAGTTTTGCCTTGGGGGACCGAACCACTAGATATATTTCCAATTCATACAGGAAGCTCACCGTCAGCTCAAAGGAGCTCAGCTACAGTAGCTGAAAGGAAGTCAGAGTACTGAAAAAAGCAACATGAGGTGGTTGGGCATCTAATTCAGATTACTCCTAAGAGCCTCCTTGTGGAGGTGTTCCAAGTGAGCCCAATTGGGAGGAGACCCAAGAGGGACAGACTCACAGTGCACTGAAGGGATCTTGTGTGTACTGTAAATACCTTGTTATCCTCCCAGGACAGGATGTAGCTGATGAAAGGACATTTTGGCTATCTGCTACTGCAAGAAGCGGAAAATGGTTACACGGATGGATTTACACCTGGCAACGCATCAATCATTAGGCCTGTCCACAAACACCCATTGTAGTATTCTCAATGACACCTCTTTAGTACAATAGCCAGAAGAGTTGTGCCCACTGATACGCTAGTCATTGTGTTTCAACAACAACACAGTAGCTGTAAGGAACGAGACGGAAAAAGACCTTTGCTTTAGTAGGGACTAAACTGCAGAGTGTCAGACTGTCCCAGTCCCAGGGACTGGGTGCATACATTCACAGGTCAAATGGTGACAACTGACATCCAGCTTCAAGACTCGTGGAAGGACAAGAGTCGAGCAGACGAGGAGTTTAGGAGGACAATCGTATCAGGATTCTGCCCAAACAAAACAAAGTGACTGAGAAACATGCTGAACTGATTGTCAGACTCCTCTTTTTGACATTTCCATCCAGTTGAAAGAAAAGGCTGATAAATTCAAGCAACAATCTCACTGGTCCTTACTATCAGACAACCTGCGTTCTATGAGTTTACTCCATCCACCGCAGAATACACACACAAATGCAAAGCAGACTACCATGCTAACCTCGCACACATGCATTCCCACGCCATTCAAGTGAAGAGAAGATATTAATATTTCTGCCCTGCAACTAGTATTTGTTATTTTAGAAAAAAGCAAACCAGAAAACTGTCAGAACCTGAGGCAGTGATATGTTATGTCTATCCAGCTAACAGGAGGTAGCATATAGTGAAATAGTGAGGTAAATAGGCGGGGAAATAATAGTAAGCCAATCAGAGGTGCTTGCTTGAGGATTCAGCAGGTTTGGTAATGGCAGGGCTGGTAGCCACACATTAAGAAGAGGGTGGGATGGGCAGGTATTTTTACCCAATCACTGATGACATGGGTGGGGGCTTCTGAGACTGATGTTTTCCTGATTGGAGAGCCCTGAGTGAGAGAGAGGGGATTCTGTGCAAACTCAAACATGACATTTTTTTTTTTTTTTTTTTTTTTTTCAGACAGCAAAAACAAGTACAGTTGAACAGAGAAATCATTGAAGAAAGCAAACATTTTTTTTTTTCAGAGAGAGAAAGAAAATAACATTTGAATGCACTAACAATGCCAATGGAGACAAAACAGCCTGCAGGGTAAAGGGGAGCAGGGTGCAGATATGCTCTGTGTTCACTCTGTCACAGCGCTGATTTATTATTCAAATTTACAATGGAGTGGGTATTTTACATTTAATATAGCGTATACACTGGCTCCTGCTTTCACCTGTTGTCCAGCTGGCGATGGGCTGGAACACTACACCTATCCTTGCATGTGCTGACCCCACATGGTGGTGGCTCCACATTGTTAATTTGGCCCCCTGGGGGCCCATGGCTACAGACACGGCATTCTGGCACTTGTCTACAGTCTCCTACCAGGTTTAGCTCTAGCTTTTCTGATTTTGACTGTCATGTTATAAGAGCCTTTTCAATTGCCCCCAATTTGGCCCTTTACCTGGGTCTAATTTGCCTTGGGAGACCAATGATACAACAAGGTGGCATTTGATGGAGGTAAAAAGGTATTTAAGTAAGAAGTATTTACCTCTAAATGCTGCATGCTGCAATATAACTGCTTAATAAATGAGTTGATGGTATTATATCAGTATTATATCAGCTTTATATTTTTTTCTATAGCTCCGGTCATTAGTTCTATTGGTTATGTAAACACTGTATTTTCCAGAGTAAGTGCTGAGATCTCCTGTCCAATCAGAACTACTTCACTACTTCCTTTTGCAACCTCAGCACTTACTTTGTTGAGTACAGTGTTATCATAACAGGTGATGTGATAGTTTTCCTTGATCTGAGGTCTTACCCTGCTTCCCTTTACCAGAAACAACTGAACAGGAGAAAAAAGACATGGATGGATTTACAGAGCTTTACATCGATAGCAACACCTGTAAACAAAGAGCAGCAGGAGGAAATGCAACACATTTGAAACTTAAAAGAAAGCAATGAGATGAGCCATCATCTTGCTCAGTCTGTGCAGGACCAATAACCAGACACCCCTCCCCACATCCTTCTTGTCCTTCATGTTCTTCCTGCCCTTACTTTATCTCTGATTCAGAAGCAGTGATCTTAGTCTTAGCTGTATGAGAAAACATATTGTCTTCTGGTCTCTTATCTCATTTTTGATCAATTCAGTCTTATGTCAGTAACTTTTTTTTTTCTCGTCATCCTCCTGGTGTTAAAAATGAAGTGTCATCTTCTTGCCAATTAGGCAGAGTGTGGAATGATGACCTGGGATAAAGAGCCAATAACTGTGCTATTCCTCCCCCCTAGCTGAGCAATCAGGCTGGTTATAGGTCACTGTGTAAAAATGGATGTGTGGTATAAGGCATACCCCGCCCTCTCCTTTAGTTTCATATCAGTAATGCCGTCTTTGGACACCAGTTTGTTAAAAACGAGAATCCCAATAACCATGTTAACCTGCCAAAGAGAAGAGGCACAGGATTAAAGCAGAGCAAAGACAGTTTCATTAATTCAGATCATACAGCACTACTCACATAATGATGATGATGATGAGGATGTTCATCAGGACAAGACTATGACAGCAGCATGCACATACGTCATCGCACACACTCCAGTTGTAATTACTCTTGCACTGTAAACCACCAAGACTGTGCTATGTTTAACGTTAGTGACAAAAACTCTCAGGCACCCGATGAAGAATGAGAAGTGAAAATAGATGAAAGGATGGATTGCTAACATAAATTAATTTTTCAATATATATAGTGTGTTAAAAAAAGAAACCATGCATAAAATATGAGCTGTGTGAAATCAAAGGCAGGGGAGGGGGATACCCTTGACTGTAGTAATTCTGACAATTTTAGTGCTTTCAGAGTTCATCGTCTATAAAAAAAAAACTCTTGTACAAGCCACTCTGATGCTTTTCAGAATGAACGGGGCCTCCAGTATGGCTGCCAGTTAGAGCAGTGGCCCTTAAAGGACGCCCAAACCAAGCTGTTCACTTGTAGGTGGGGAAGAAGCAGTGAGAAGTGAATCACTGAAACTGCAGCTAATAGATGTGATTAATGAAACAAGGACACAGTGTCACTGCAGTGTGTGTTCTGCCAGCCATTATGCCAGAGGTAATGATTATACAGTTGTAAGCAAAGGGTTGGGCAAATTACATAATTTGTTGATTTTTGAACTGAGAAGAAGTAAATAGGATTCCTGCAGCAAACAGAGTTTCACAAATGAGCTGCAAATGTCAGTAGGTTTAGTCATTTAAAAGTAAAAAGTAAAAGTTTTCTGTTGTAGTTTTCTGTTTGTAGTAGTTTTTGCATTCAGGTGAATATGAATTTATCTCTACATGATTTTTACTCATATTTATGATCAGATTTGAATGAATGGAAATGCTGCAGAGGCCAATAAACCTTTCCTTTAGTGATGATAATTGACGAGAATGTTGGTACCATTTTAACAAACATTAGTCTGCCAATTGGAGGTACTCGTATTTTTCATAGGCATTCTTTAGAAAAGTGGTTGTCTGTGTAAAAAGTTACGTATTATTTCCAAATTCAAATCCAATCTTTAATGTTGACATTATGAAAAAACATGAATCTTAGCACAGGGTTTAAGTTTTGCTCATGGGTTCAGCTGAACAAAGAAGAAACTAACAAAACCTGACATGCTTAGAAATGCTTAGTAATAAAGTATACTTAGGAAAAGGGGTTGGGAAGAAAAGAAGCAAGGTGGAAAAGAGGTAGTAAATGAGGAAGTGGGCAAGAAAAGAAAGCATAGGGAAGGAGAAGGAAAGATAAGAAAAAAGGTAAAGGCAGAAAGGAAAGAGGGGACCAAGAAAGAAAAGGTGGGAAGAGGGAGAGAACAGGTAGGAAGGAAAACAGGAAGTAACTAAAGAACAGGGAAATGAAAAAAGAAAAAAAGTGGGGATGGAAAAGAGAAGGTAAATATGGATAGGAGAAGAGATGAAGTAAAGAAGCAGAGATGGGCTTATTTATTTACTGTTACACTGTTCGGGAGCCTGTCTGGGGCCACATTTTTTCAGAATTATTTTTTTTACAATAACTGTGAAACTGCTTTGATGTTTTTTTTTTTTTCCTTCGTTGTTGACATTATTAATACTATGCAGACTACATGTGTTTTTTTTTTTTAAGTGACTGTATGAAAACTGTTACATGAGCTAATGCCACTGGTCTAATTCGCTTTAGTGTAGAGGTGTTAGAAGCCAACCATGACAAACAGACTAAAGATGAAAAGGAAATACCAAGACAACAGCTGCAGCAGGTCCAACAAATGCATAAAGAAGACCTCCTTCCAGAGACAGCCAGCAGCTATAAGAGAGGAGAGCAAGGAAATACAGGAGATATGATTAGAAGAAATGAAGATGATAGAGGAGAGAGGCGGGGAAGGGGGGAGGAACATAGGCGGTTGCAACGTGGAGGAGGGGCAGAATGTGGGGAAAGTCAGAAGAAGGAATGCATGACAAGAATGAGGATGGTAAAAGATAGATGAGACAGAGAAAGAGGTTAAGCTGCTGCATGTGTAATGTGTAATATCCCATATGCATTAATATTTAAAAGAGGAAGAGGAATCCAGTGGTGGATCGATAGAAAAGAACTGCTTACTAGCTTGGCGTTCCATATCCCTTCGCCTTCGTGAATCCAACTGAGATCGCCACTACTAGCGCCGGGAGACCTGGGAGGACAATAAGAATGGACGTTAACACAGGAGAAATGAGAGACCACATGACTCACACAGTGAACAGCAAAACAGAAGGCCCACCCCAGCCGAGACACAGGAAACGCTTGCGTATGATGCGATTCCTGAGGCGGCCCGTCACCGCCATGTATGACTGCCACGCCTCCGTCAGAACCCAGCAGAACGAGGACAGGAAGAAGAAATGAAGGAACGCCGCAATCAGGGTGCATAAGACCTGTAACAACACAAAAACAGAAGGAGAAAACAGAAAAAAGATAGGAGGGAACAATCTTGGATGAATACGTTAGCAGGAAAAGTGAATCACAGTGATCATTCATCTCAGACTCTGACTGGTTCTCACCTTATTCCGTGTCTGTGTCTGTCCAATAAGAATAAGGGCATTGGAGGATATGATGGAGAGGCAGAAGTTAATGAGAATGACTGAGCGCTCAGACCGAATGTACCTGCAGGAAAATGAAAGAGATGAAAGAACTTTTACTTTGACTGAATCCAGCACATCTGTAGCCAAGATCAGGGTTTCAGAGAGAAGCCTCTTCTACATGCTGTCATTGAGGTGCTGATGGTAAACCGTGCATTTCCCAGCTTCAGGTTCACAGTTATTCAGCTTGGCTTCTTTAGTGTCAGGCATCATTGACTTGGGACATGAACACTAAACAGCATTTTTTGTTTCACTTCTTTCATGCAGCCTGTCACTGTGCTCATGTCAGCCAGTTCACCCTACTACCCTCATTTACTCAGCAGAGCAAATGAACATTATGACTGAATTTATTTTATAAATCTTCAAACATCTTAACTATACAGTGTGTGGATTGTACTTTATTCAGTCTGTCCCTGGCAGGTAGGTAACAGTAGCTAACAGCTGTCTGCAGGTATCAGACTGATGTCGCGGACACGAACATGAATTAGTGAGCAGACTTTCAGCTTCTGTCCTGTCTGTGATCAAAGTCATCATTAAAGTGAACGTCTGTACTTAGTTGCAGCATCTGCTCCTGACAGACCATGTGTAGCTGTACGGGGGTAACATGAATTTTTTAAAATATGAATGATGACAACCTTGTCAGTGGTGCATATTTTCGATACTAACTCCTTGGTCCACATTTTCATTACAGGGAGTGTGATGCTCACACGCTGAGCATAGAAGAAATTTAAATTCTGAGAACTGATTTCTGCAACACTGGTATTTATCTGATGTAACTGTGTCATCAAGAATCAAACTGAATTGAAATGATTTGATTCTGGAATTCGTGAACTGAAATCAAATCGATCAGAAGATCAGTGCCAATGCTGAAATGCACTGAACTACTTTCTCTCTACAAAAGCTGGTTTAAAATGGAGGACGCTTTAATGTCAGTACTAATTGAAGGTGTATTTCTGCACACCATATTGTCTTGTATCGTCTGAAAGCTGCATGAAGTCGTGCAAGTAAATGCTTCTGGTCTCAGCAGCCCAGCTGGACTCCAACATAAAGAGAACTTCATGTGAAGAGTTCATATTGAATGACTCACTGTTGTAGCATTCACAAATTTTCATTTACTTCATTAATGTTTGTTCAGAATTGGAGTACTGCAGAAGTAAACTGAATCGTTCACCAAACAAAAGAGGAGTCGACTGATTTAAATGTGTTCTCAACACAGGACATGTGTCTTTTATTCAATTTTATCTTCTAGAACATGCCAGCAGAATAATTTTCCTTTGTCCATTTTAACTTTCTGTTCGTTAAGGATGACGTTACAGCTTCCAACCGTGCGTATGACACAGCCCAGTGCTAATGTTTTCAATACCAGCTGTATTATCTCACCTCCAGACAGACACATAGATGATGATAAGTAGCAGCAAAGTCAGTGAAGACACTCCACAGCCCACAATCAGCGTCACAGACGGGAGCTGTGTCTTATCCATGTTCTAAAAAAAGGAGGAGAAAAAGGCGTTACATCTCCAAACATTATGACACAATCAAGATTGAGCGGGTGATCAGATCTGTTAGCAGATCATGTCTACCTGCGCTCCAACTTATTACACACAGACATCACGATGTCCATTTCAGCAGCATAATGAAGAGAAATCCTGTAGAGAAGAATGTGAAAACCATCACTGCAAAACCAAGTCACAGAAAAATGTCAGCAGGGTCCTACAGATCTGTGGTGTCTACAGACTTTGACAGGAGCTGTCAGCAGATGAATGCAAATGCAGAAAAAAATTCAGCTGGCTCGATTTGCTGAGGGCTCACCTCATAAACTGGGTCACTGATGGTTCAAATGCAGTGGGCTACATTTTCCTTAACATCGCTTCAGCTTCTCTGATGCTTTTCAGTGGGAAAAGGTTCGTCAAACACTGCAGCTCAAGTGTTGTGACAAAATCAAGTGAATTTGTTCACTTTAGGCCTACACTCAGAATCAACATCCTTGTGCTGATTCAGCAGATAACATAATAAGGTACCTCTTTATCTTATTACCATATGGCATTAACATGCAGTCTGTACCTAAGTATCTTCACTGGATCAAGAAAAACCCATCAAGGAAGTAGGGTTTCCCACAGTGTTTCATGCTGGAGTGAAGGTCACCTTCACTCCAGCATGAAACATGAGAAGCACCAACTAACGTAAGAAGAAATAATTCTATTTTTCTGATATACATCATTATGCTTGTTAAAATTCAATGGAAATGTGCCGCGATGCTACATCAGGCAGGCCTTATCAGTTTCCTTGGAAACCCTCAGGTGCAAATGCATGTTTTGAATCAGAACTGAACATTTTTCTGATGTGACACCTCTATATCCACAGTGCAACTTTGTTGTTACAAAAATAAAGCCATGTTCTGATTTTATGCCACTGAGGTTAAGGTTTAGTTAAGTTTATGGAAAATTTTAAAAGGAAGCAGAGAATGTTGGAGAAATACAATAAAGCACCTAACCTTGCCAAGATTATCTGACCTCACTAACCTTAGGAATGGCACTGCATCAGGAGATACGGCCTCCTCACTCTGCTTGGCACAGCAGGAGACACCTGACACAGGGGCCACCAATAATGGAGTCAAAAATGTAATTTATTATCTAGTATCTGGCAAATCACTGGCCAATCAAATACACTGAGCTGCATATACTGTGCAAATGCCAAAACGTACAGCCAGAGTTATAAAGAACTATCTGCAGAGACAAGAAGACCAAGGAGTCCTCACAGACAGTCTGGCCCCCACAGAGCCTTGAATGCAATGTCACTGATTTAAACTGGATTCTCCAAGATGCTGGCAAAACCTACCTGCCAAGTACCATGAAAGACTGGTTCTGCCTTATAAGCAAGCAGTGGTCACAGCAAATACTGATTTGATTTTAAAAAACAGTTTGAATGAATGCAGCTATCAAATAAACCCACGTGGGGTGTATAATGGTGCATTTTTACAACAGGCTAATTTCACTAATTGGACTAGGTGTGCCATTTTTGGTTGGAAGGACATGCTGATTTGTTTGTTGTGCACCTGGGAGTGTACTGATGTAAATAATACAAAATACATATTTGTCAAATCATCTGTCAGGCCCTTGACTTCATCTGCACCAGTGTTATTTTGGATGCGTGGGCCCCAACATGAAAGGAAGCTATGGAATTCAAATACCCAACTTCCTGTCGCTGAAACTTTGGTGTAGACATACATGTGCTGATATAATCAGTGGACTCTTGGTCTTCAAAATGTTGTCCATTGATGTTTTTTTGACCAACAAACTACATTTTACTATTGTGAGACAAGATAGCACCAAACCAGTAAATAAAGTGCTAACTGCCTTCTACTGCAATATTAAATGCTATATTTTTTTGTATTTACCATGTTCACAATCTTAGTTCAGCCTTGATATCAGAGACAACCATTAAAGAAGTCACAATAAGGACACAAAGTTTAGGTACCAGAGGGCTTGTCCCTATTGACCTCACACTATTAAACTATCATTTGGACAGGAAAGAGATCTTACTCCCAGTAGTATGCCAAAGGAATTTATGACCAGGACCAAGAACAAAGCAAATGGAAGTAAACAGTCAACCCCCCCCCCCCCCCCCCCATGTAAAATTAAGCTCATTATAACACAGCAAGACTCATGTCTGATTGTTATTTGACTGTTATTCTCCTCAGAGAAAACAACACAACAAGAAGTGCAGTTATCACTAAGGTGTGAACTTTTATTCAAACCAGGAACTTACTGATATCACTAACAGAGACACTGCAGCCCACTCTCTAACAGGTCCCAAATTGCAGATCTCAGATATCTATCACAAATTACACTACATTCCAGTCTTGACTGGGAACTTGCACATGCGTGAACTGATGAAATAATTGTCTAAGCACCCTGTAATCCAGTTAATATTCTCTAACAAATGTTTTCAAGTCCTTTTGTGCAACTTTTAGATTTGTAGGCAGTTTGTCCTTGTGTCTTTTGTTTAATGCTTCACCAAGTGTTTCTTAGTAAGTTTTGAATTTTACGCGCAACCTGTGTCCCCTTTTGTTTTATAAGCCAAGTCAGCAACAAATAAAATCAGAAGAACAGAAGTATTTAACTTTCCAACTCTGAGTCCTATCCCTTTGGGAGCTATCCCAAAGTATATTAGTCTTTACTGAGAAGTGCTGATGGTGACATAAGGCATTATAGGACTGCACAGCTGGGACTGTTGTGTCAGAACTAGCTTTGGTATTTGGCCATCACAATATAGGGATAACTCAAATTACTTGCTTATAACACCTCTAAGTCAAACACCTCTAAGTAAAAAAAAAATATAGAGTTACAGTACAAGCATATATAGGTCTTAGCCTTAACTGGTTACAAAACTGCTTGAAAGGCATACAAATCCACCAATAACTGCCTGTAAGAGTAACTCACTAGTTCACTGCTCCCTCCCCACTTTTCAATCTAATTTGGACATAAACAATCAAACCCCCTACATATCTTTCCCTCGTGAATCAAACATGGCAGCCTCAGCTGCATCAGATGCTTTGAGTCACGATGATCCCTTTGAGAACCTGGAAACTGCATTGGTGGCAACAAATTTCACAGCTACAAGAAGAAAATAAACTCCTTCGACACCAGCTCAGACACTCTAAGAAGCCTTCAGCACAGGCTGAAGCACACATCAAGGAGCTAACAGCTCAGTGTGATGAACCACACAAACAGAGAGCTGAGTTGAAATCTAGAGACAAATACTTAAAACAGTCTCTCCAAAAAACGTGACCAGGAGCTGGCTGAGACCCAAAACCAACTTGCTGAGATGAGAACAGGCCATGATGGGTACCATGACTTATTCCGTTGGGAAATGGAGGATGATCTGAAAGTATAGATCACAGACTCTGACCTGCTTCTAGAAACTAAACAAAAGTAGATCCAACAGATGCAGCAAAAGTTGACGAAAGCCAGGAACAGAGTTAAAGAGGTGCACTACCAACAGGAAATTAAAGAAGAACTGGCAGCCGTTACAAGAGAACTGCAACTTTTGACGTAGGGCAAACCCAACAACCATATCTTGAAGAAACTTTCCAGTAGAAAAAAAGACACGATCTACCCATTAGGGGAACTGAAAAAGGCACGCCTTTGCAAATCATCTCACCTGTAATGCCAGACCCCTTCAAGGCCAGCAGAACCCTTCTGGACGAAGTTCGAATGATTCAGCCTCTGCAAACTTATCAGGCACCCATACTTCACAGGGTCCCTCAGATCAAGACTTGGATAAGATTGCACACAACATAAGAATCTACTTGAAAGACACTGATTTCTACTTGCGGAAATTCCCACATGCTGCCGCCAAAAGCAGTCTCTATCTTATCAAACTGACCACTAGTTGCAATTTTAGAAAATTCATTGAACATCAGCCTGCCCATATCACAGGTAACTATAACCTACTCTGCGAGGCATTAGGAAGAGAATTCTCTAACTACACCTCACAGATACAGTAAGTTTAACCGCTGCAAGGGCAGTTAAACAAGGAAGCCAAGAATCTCTCCAACTGGGATGGAGGAAGAGTTGAACTTCAAATCCAAAACCTCCACCCCGGTATCAGTGGTTGTCTAGGTGTCCTGGTAAACACCTGTCTTGGACAGGGTTGATGCAAATTCCAGAATAGTTACCTATGGGACAAGCAACCCCAAACTTCACCATGATTCCTCTGATGAGGACATGAATGGAGAAAGTAACAAACAACCCTTACAGCGTAAGACCAACAAAGCTGAAAGTAAATCTCAAAAATCTAGTCATAGCCAAGAAGACCTAAAAATAATCAAGCACCTAAGCAAAGCCGATCTATTCTAACTTGCAATGGCAGCAATTAAAATTGGTCAACATACCGAATAGGTTGGGGGCGGCGGTAGCTCCTGGTACAATCTTGGTAACAAACCTGGGCTCACAAGACAAATCCCCTAACAAAGATGCATCTGTCATCCAGCTAAAAGAACCCTTCCAACAATTTCAAGCCACTCCTTGCCACGGCTGCAAATGTCAACTAGATGTCATCCTCACTTTTCAGTAAGCTGCAAACAATAGTACACCAGTCAAATAACAGCTTGGAACTCCAGCTATTTGCTCCGAATGTGCAACCATACTAACCACAGTATGTGCAGAAGTGTGGCTAAGACCAATGGGAATATCATTTATTTTGCTGGTATTTGGTCAGAGTACTGAACAAATGAAAAAGTTCTGAGGATCAAAGTTATTAGAGTGCATCTTCAATTTTATAGCAATCCATCGAATAACTGACATTTCAATAAAAATCAAAATGCCTAGGCCATGGCAGTGCTAGAGGTGAAGTCAGGTGTCATGTGGCTCAAGTCATGTGGCTGTATACTACAGTCAATGTTAATGTGGTGTCATGGCCAGATGAGATGGTGAGGTAAGGGGAAAATTTAAAGAAATAAAATTTACAGTTGGGTTGGGTGGAAGGTGAGAAGTTGGTTGGACATAAGGGGAGCAGGACATGAGGGAGCTCAACCCCCCCTCCCCCAACCCAACCCCAACCCCGTAGGAGATAATTGGCTGAGTTTATAGCTTGTCTTGTCTCCAGGTTTGATGTGTGTGCTGGGGCCAACTTAATTAAATCCCTCTGATTAATCTGCACTGCAGCAAGTTCCTTCTCTAAGAGCAGGGGGAGGAGGGGTATTAGGCGTGCAATGAAATGGAAAGGCGTCTGCTGAGAGCACTACCATCCAAAATAAAGTGACCACACTGCATTATTCCACATGAGTAGAAACAGGGATGCTCCAGCAACCGCCGGCTGAGAAGCAGCACAGGATGTCGTTTCCACCACAAATCTAGCAGATGATGCTGCTGCAAATATTAACAGTAAACAAATACAATTACAAGTTGCACTGGTTTGAATTATGGTATGGGACAATGGATAGATTGGATGATAAAAATACTGATCCAAGTACAAATAGAAAAGCCATTTATGTTTCCTCAGTGGGACTTACTGTAAATTGAATCGGTCAAATAAAGTAAGAATGATAAATGATAATCAAATTAGAAAATACACATTATCTGGATCAAACAGCTTATTGGTAAACTAGCGGTGAACTAGCTTATACACTGAAGGTTATATGATGTTAGATTTTAAATGATGAGTTGAACTGATTAAGCAACAACTATATGGATAAGTGATTCACATTTATCAAGCAAAAATGCCAAATATTCACTGATTACACTTTCTGGGATCTGAACTTTGCTGCTTTTTGCTGTTAGAAATTATTGTACGCTATGCATCTTTGAGTTTTGCAGAGAGCAAACCAAACATTCATCAAACATAAAAATGAATCAGAGAAAATTACCAGCAAATTAATGAATGATAAAATAATTATTAGTGCAAATAAATTACATAACATTTCTTTTTCAACAAGCTAACAAATGAAACCCAGCTGTTCAGAATGAGCCAGAGTAAACCCACACAAAACAAAACTGAACACAGAGAACTTTTCTAACTAAAAGGCATATTATACTTTCTGCTACTAGGTCAGCCTGTATCTTGCTACTTTTATCAGTTTAAGGGGGAGTTACATGTTGAAACTATCTGTGAAGTGTAAACTATCTCAGTGTGCAAATTCCTGCAACCAGTGGAGACTCTGTGGAGTCACTGCTCCTGGCCAAGAAATAGACCTACAAACGAACCTCAAGAACAAGATGTTGTTTTTATACATTGTGCAGTTTAAATAAAGGAGATATAACATGCTAATTAGTGATCTTTAGAAGTGCTAGTAGGTGCAGATAGGTTTCTTTTGCGCCCAGCTAGCAGTTCCCTCCTGATTCCTGTCTTTGTGCTAAGCTAAGCTAATTTGCTACCAGCTCCAGCTGTTTTATTGTACAGACATGAGGGTGTAGAGTGAACAGACAAGACAGCACATTTTACAAAATGTCGAGCTGCTCCTTGAAGTTGGGCATTTGAAATTTCCAACTCTGAATATGGCCAAACATGCATGTTTTTCAGAGAAGGCTAACAAAACAACAGGAAGGTTAAAAATAACATTCGGACAACATAACTAAAATAGCTACAGAGAATCAGGTTTTGCATTTGAAATTCACGCAAAACAGCAATAT
Source organism: Toxotes jaculatrix (assembly GCF_017976425.1). Taxonomy (NCBI): domain Eukaryota; kingdom Metazoa; phylum Chordata; class Actinopteri; family Toxotidae; genus Toxotes; species Toxotes jaculatrix. The sequence continues at coordinate 27,557,210 of NC_054401.1, forward strand.
TGTACTGTGTACTGTATTTTTTTTTTATGTATGTATGCATTTCTAATTCCATTGGGCATTTATGTTACATTTCTACACAGCCACATTGGACGACTGCAGTTGTCAGTATGACTACCATAGATATTTTTGGTGCCCCCTTCGAAGATGAAACGCAAATGTATACATCCCAGAATTTGAGTATGCTGACACTACAGTGACCTGAAACAATAGTCCTTATTAATTTTCTCTCACAATGTGGGCTAATTGGCCAAAAAGGGCTTGTCAATGCATCTATAGGCTTCTGACAGCACATTCAAACCGAGGAAAAGGCTTATGCAGGCTTACACCACCCAAAATGATCCAAGCACAAGCATGTTCATTCATCCTTTTTCCCTTTAACACACAAAGGTCTAGCAGTAAACTAGGGGGATGGGGAGGGTGGGGGAGGGGGTCTTTCTAAAAGCCTGCAGCGAAGTTGGACTGAGCAAAATGGACACGAGAGGTGGCAGCAAGAGAGTAAATTATGTAGTAAGCGCAGGGAGAGAGAGGGAAAGCTAAAATATAATGCAACCTCAGAGCATGAAAAATAGGGTGATGAAATGACAGAGGAATAGAGAACAGAGAGATAGGAGGAAGAGAGGAGGGAGTGGGAAGATGGAGAGGAAAAAAAGAGGCTGGGGTGTTTGTCATGCTGGGGCTGTAGGAGGCTAGCTGCAGACAGAGCGGCTGAGCCATTTAGAAGCTACTGTTTGTTGCAGTAGGCGTAATTAGCATGGTGGCCATGGCTGTCTCACAAAATGATAGAACGTGGGGGAAGGGATGGCGGCATGAGGAGGGGGGAATTGCCTTTTCCTTCATTTCTGGCAAAAGAAGCCGTCACAATTTAGCTTCCCTCAGGGTGTGTGGAGCCTCCAGGCTGCAACAGAGCTGTGGAAAGGCTGTCATCCGCACAGGTGGAGACAGGCTGCAAGGATGGCAAACTCCAGTATTGGTTCACTTATGATGAGATTTTCATATTTCACAAATATACCCGTGTATGAACAAGATAAAACATCAGCAGTCATGCTAGCTGCTCTGCGAGGCTGACTGTCAATGCTGTAAGCTAAATGCTAATGCTTAGCATGGCAACATGCCCACAATGACAATGATAACAAGCAGCAATAATATTTGCCATGTTAACATTATAGTATTGTGTAAAGACTCTAAAGAATGAGCTAAGGGATCACCTTACAATTCGTCCTCAGAAGATAAGGAATATTCATACCAAATTTTATAGCAATCCATTCAATAGCTGTCCCAACATTACACTCAAAGCCAAAGTTGTCTCAAAGTAGATTGTGACATATTTCTCATGATTAGTGACAGCTTTGACCTGCAGGTGGCCCAAGGTGAAAAGTTGGACGACAACCAACCAGTCATTAAGATTCATCCCTCTGGCACTGTGGATATCTGTACCAGATTTCACGAAATCCATCCAATGGCTGCCCTGACATATCCTCAAAACAGAAATGTCTACCTGCTGGTGTCACTACTGTAAAAGTTACAATTACCAAAGTCAGTAGATTCATCCCATGGGGACTGTGAATGTCAAACAAAACGACCGACTAGAGCCATCCTGCTAACGCAGCTAAAACTCAGCTAAACTGTTCATGAAGGCGCTCGATATCTGGAGTCTTCTTATTCCTCTCTTATTCCAAAACCTCCCATTGGTGTTCAGTTGGGTTGAGATTTGGAGATTGTAAAGCTCATTGGCAATGGGCTGATGAAGCCTTGTTGAAGCACTGAAGCTTTCAAGCCAACTGTGTTCATTTGGGGACATGTAGAAATACCTTGTTACACACTGTCTCCACAAGCTCCCCCATAACTTATCCATGACCATTTCAAACTGAAACATTTCCATACTGGCAACAACAACAAAGGGCCCACTTCAACACAAAGCTAACACTTTCACACTCTTTAAGTTATTCAATGATCCTTGACCTTGTGGAAGTGTGAAAGTAAAGAAAATAATTTGAAGGTTAATAGATAAAGTATTTTTGTAATCTTAGTCACAACATTAAATAGAATGACCAGGGAATTAGGGCAGGTCCTGTATACCACCATGCAAAATTGAATGGGCCATTCCTAATAAATTTGTGTTTACTTGAGTGCAACAACAAACAATTATATACATCATCAATTAGACTTAATTTATCAATTAATCCAACAATTACTGGGTCTATAAAATGTCAGAAAAGAGTAAATTGTGAAACATATTGAATATATAATGTTATAAAACACACTGAGAACGAGGAGCTGCACACATGATGGCAAATGATCAAAATGGTTAAATATTGTTGAATATTGAATAATTCGGAATGATGAATGAATGAATGTTGCCTGTCATTTTTTTGTTGATAGTATTTTGAAATATATTTCAGCAAACATATATCAGAAAATTAAAATGTAACATTATTAGTTACATTGTATATTAGTTTGTTGTTCTATTGCCTGTGCATAAGGCACATATACTGTGCTCCATAGTGTTTGTTGCTCCTGCTGCTGTCAGTGGTCCTTGGGAGGCTTCTCTGTCTGTAAACTTGCAGCTTGTTAAGGTGTGCACTTAGGCGACAGTGGCAAGAAAAAACTCCCTTTTAACAGGAAGAAACCTTGAGCAGAACCTGGCTCATATGGGGGGACCCTCCTGCTGATGGCCGGGCTGGGTGAAAGGAGGAAAAGGAGGAAGATAGGACAGCTAGGAATGGAGGAGAGGAGGAGAAGGACGTGCAGCATATAAAACATTATACAAACAGGGTTGGCAGTGGACAATGTTAGAAGGCCAGCATTCAGATTACAGAACAGTTAGTGGATACTGTGTGCTCAGCAGATTACAATTATGATGGTTATTCAACAGCAAAAACACCAGACGACAGGCTATTTTCAAACATCTGAAGCAACTAACTGGCTGTAAGCATCATTATTGTGATTTTCAGATTTTCAGTTCACTCCCCAATCTCATGTCCATACATTATGTATAAAGCTGGAGACAAGTCTTTATGCTAACCCTAGCTTAGCATAAAGACTGAAGGGCAGGGAAGCTAAGTTAGCTTAGCTCTGTCAAAAGTGAAAACCAAAAAAAAAAAAAAGTGACACTCCAGCCAACACATCCACAGCTCAGACAGAACCAGACTGAAGCTAAAGACCTAAAGCTCAAACAGAAATGTCAAAACAATTATTTATGGTTTCAGGAGACATTTTGCATTATGGAACTATTTCTTGCCAGACTACAGCCGGGCACAAGTGAATGTATGCAGCTTCACAGTGAACAGCAGAGCCACAGAGCCAGGCTGCATCTCCAAATCTTTATGCTAAACAAAACTAAGCTTGTCGTGACTCCAGTGTTGTACTTAACGCATAAGATTATTTCCAGAATTGCTGAACTGTTTCTTTAAATTGTCACTAAGCAATCCTCTGTCAGCCATCTCATTCAGTGATGACCTAATATGTCAGCGCTGAGAGCACAAATGGAACACACCGCTGCAGCTCCTCAGCACGAGGACGGCCATTGCTGAAGCCATCAAACCAACCCCACAGCAGCTTCACTTACACAGTCATCTGCTCCAATCAAAACCACAACTATGTCTTTTACAAACACATTCAAACATGCTTGATTCAAGGTGGTAAAGCCAAACCGTAGTATCAGTGGCCTAGCCTTCCTCGTGCGGGCCGTGCAGGCAGCAGTATGAGCAGCACGCTTCCTCCTATGTCTTTAAGAAAACCTCGGTGCCCATTCTGTTACCAGGGCAACCAGTGAACAAATTGCTTCCGAGGCAATTTCCAGTCTAATAATAACTAATTGCACTGAAAGAAAATGCCCCACAAAGACACTGCCCTTTCCTGAAAGAAACTGGGGCATGTTTGAGTCACTGGGAATCTGCCGTGAATTTTAAAATAAATAAATAAATAAATAAATAATACCATTATCATACACACACACAGCTGGCTTACTGTGTCCAGCTGCGGTCACAATGTAAGGGACGTGTGTTCTGTAGGCTACTGCAGCTGCAAGTCTTTTTTAAAATGTGTCTTTATTTTTTGACCAAATTATTGAACTGTCACGGAGCATGTGCTCTGCGGGGCCTGGTAACCATGGAAACAGCATTTGACAGTTTAATATGTTAAAATATGCTAATATGAACATCCATTGTTGGAGTTCACATGAAATAAGAAACGTGGAGGTGGGTGTGTGGAGGAGGGGGGTTGGGGGGTTGCATGCAGGTGATCAGCAGCTGTAACATAAGCTTAAATTCCCACTCACCATGTCATGTATGAATATTAGCAGCTTGATGCACAGGTTAGCACAGCGCTGCCCTTCCTGTGTGCATTTTCCTCTTGGATACACATACACAACAGCCCATCACAATTTCTACAAAGCTTATAATAACCTTTTGCAGCATGGCTTTGGCATGTCGAGACAGATAGAGGAAGGAGGGGGGGAGAGAGAGGGAGGATCTGTTGATATGTAATGACAATGACGCCCTTTGGAAAAAAAAAAAAAAAAAAGCAGCTGATGCATTCACATAAAACCTCACAAAAAAAAAACACACCGTCTCCGATATCTTTAACGCCAACCAAGTCAAGGGAGGATGGTGGACTTACCATTTCGGGATTTAGCCGTGCTAAAATGGCGAAGGTGGACAGTCTGTCACACACGCATTTGGTTCTGAATGAGTCGACTAGCACGGTTTTGCAGCCCCTGGCAGACCAGGATCCCAGCAGAGAGGAGCTGCACGGGAGAAAAAAACACACACATACACATACACACACACGCACAGACATACACAGACACGCACACACAGAGAAAGCGATGCGGTGAATATAGAGACAGTCCCGGCGAAAAGAAAAAAAAAAAAAAGAAAAGAAATAAAAGAAAGAAATAAGAAAGCTGTTCAAATCCCACCGCGTAACACCGGCTATATAATCCACTTTACATCTCCGCCGATTGCAGGCGAAGGCGCAGAGAGCGAAGTGAACGCGGTGATGAAGAGGTTGTGAGGCGGCGTGCTGCAGGTCTCTGCCTGGACATATTATAGCATAAACCCTGTGCACAGCAAGATCATCCCCAGACATGTATTATTATTATTATTATTATTATTATTATTATTATTATTATTGTTATTCGATAGCAATAGTAATAATAAAGGGACAATACAGAACTAAATATAATTACTAAACGTATTACTTGGTACTTATTATCAGCATTTATGATAATAACACCCACTGAAAGACTAAAAAAAAAAAAAAAAAAAAAAAAAAAAAAAACTACAGCTACAACAACTACAGCTAAACTACAGTGTATGGTGTGGTCTTAATTTGTGGTTTACTCACAATTCTGTGCATCTGAGAATGAAAAGCAGGCTTGGAAAACTCCACAGGCTGTTAGAAATAGTGTAATGTCTGCTACCCTGTCACACTGTTTATGTGAAACATGAAAAAGACTAATTATTATGAATTATTATTATTATTACTACTATTAATAATACAATTTTTAACTAGCATCTCATATTTTTTTTCATAGTATATATATATTACATAATATATATGTTTGTTTTTATCATTCTTAATATGTCATCTATTTTTTTGTCTTCTCCTGGTAGAAGTTTTCAAATTAGAAATGGGGAATATAGTGCTTCCTGTGACACTTTTCTCTCATTTCCTGAATAAAATACTAAAATACATCAATTTATTATACATGGAGCTGTGTGCTTTCAGGGTTCCTTCATTGTGAACAAAGTGATATAGTATTAGTAACAGGACAAGGCCATTGCCAAAATCCACTTGAAAGCCACATAACAATTGGTTAGGAATAAAAGCAACACATTAAAAAAATAGCAACATAGCAACCTGTTGTTGACAGGGACTACATTACAGTGACATGCAGTCAGTCGTCAGACATGTTCCACTTTGTACACAGAAAGCCAGGGGTTTTAAAGGGTTTTCAGATGTTTACTTAGTGAATCAAAGCTGTTTGACATATTGTTGCTGCAGGGTTTGTTAATTTGACACCTCTGGCAATTATACAGCAAAACCGTTTGATTAGGCTCCTGTCACAGACTTGGCCATACATTAGTCTGCTCGAGTGCACACAGAATTTAAAGCAAAATAAGTCATATTGATGAAGAAGCAGCCAAGTGTTATGAACAAACAACAGGCAGCAACAGGCAACAGACTCCAATTCTCCTTGCACAGTTTTACACCGACTTGATTGACTTGAATTTACATCGATTTGATTGAGCAGCATGCAGATTTTGACTCAAACTTGTACTCCGGCCATGGAATCCAAATTAATTTGTCAGGCAGTGACAATAGCAAGCACTTGAAATGTCAGTCATCATGCTGCTTTTTTGAGAGAAGCTCTGGAAAAATCTATAGAGTGAAAGGCCTCACATAGACTAATCAAATAGAGGAGATAAGCAATTATTTATGTAAATCTTGCTGCTGTATGGGTTACTCAGAGAATGTCTTCTAACTTTCTTCTAACTTTGAAGTGTCACTGGCTTCATAGGAACGTGTCAGGTCCTATAGTGAGAAGACTGATTATATCATACAGTCGCTGTGAGGACGTGATGGTGAGAGATCATCATTTCCTCATTTTGTTTTAATGGGACAGTTTGTGATTAGATTGCTGACAACTGAAGATGTGGTTTATAGAATTATGAGTGAAGTTTTGACAGGTGTGTCCAGTGTGGATCTGGAGGTGGGCCGGCACCATATGTTGACTGTCAAAATATGACCTGAAGGAACATCTCCCTCTCTCACTGGATTCGTTTTCCCATGAGCGCAGAAAGCAGGCTTACCATTCTGATATATCAAGTTCAATCTAACACACAAAGTCCAGCGAACAGAGCTGCATCATGTTCCAGCTCCACTGTGACCGCCAGAGACACGGTGACTGCCATTCTAATCAGTGTGCCAGTGGCTCTTTTCTTTGCTAACCTATCTTTGAGCCCCACATCCTTGTTTCTCAAAAGCTTCTTATGGCTTAGATGATCATAATGATCTTCTTACGCTTAAGAGGTATTTCCTAAAAGCAGCATAACTGAAGTCATTCTTAGAAATGATTGCAGATTAATGGGTGTCTCCCACCCACTGTAGGAGGCTAAGAGCATCTTTATGATGGCAAAGCTAAATTTATCAAAGTTCACATTCTTAAAATGACTTCTACATATTAACAGCCGAAAGCTATACTGTGAACTACACATTACGCTTTGTTTTTTATACTAAAAAAATTCCAAGTATAAAACATTTTGTCATTTACAACACTTAGACTTTGTGATGTATTTTTAATATATAGCACGGCTTACAGACAGTTAAAAATGTGAAGTTACTTTAAATGTATTCTGCATCTTCTTCAGCACCATGGGATGACAGTGCTGCTGTGGAAAACACATGTAGAAAAATTAATAGTTAATTAAGAGCAATTGCTACACTGCCATACCCTAGAGTCTTATAGATGGTGCCGAGGCTGATAAGTTGAACGTACAAAAATCTGCAATGTGTCAAGATGCAAACATTATATATATATATATATATATGAGGAACAAAGTTTAATTATTATTATTTTTATTATTATTTTCTTTCAGAAAACTGTGTTCATTTTTAATTACTGTCAACTACAAATAATTCATTCCAGGAAATAATTATAAAGTAATGGACCCATTAGTTATTATTAGCAGAACACCTTCTGCTAATATTTACTATTCTAGAAATGGAGATAAAAAAAGAGAGCAAGCAAAATAATGCACAGCAATCCTGACAATCTGTCTGCTTGAAGACATACCACTTCTGAAAGTCTTTCGGTGAACAGTGGTCTAAAATGTGACGATGCCACCACACGCAGTGAACATGAGGAGTATGAGCAATCATGATTAAATGCAAAGATGCTTCAAAAGAAAACTCCAAAACAGAGAGTCTCAGTTAGACATTATTTCACAATGAAAGTCCAGAACAACTTCAGTGCTCCTTCCTCAAAGTGTGTGAAACTCTATTTGACATAAGGTTTGATGGTTTGGTGGTGGTGGAGAGCGCTCTCATTTCACTTCAAAATCTCCCATAGGTGTTCATTTGTGCTGACATGTGGTGTGAAATGTACATCTGTGTGTGTGTGTGTGTGTGGATTCGCCCCAGGAGGTGACTCATGAGTTGACATTAGCTCATCACCTTTAAAAGAAATCCAATATATTAGAGCAGTTTCTCTGTATGGCTAACATGATTAGGCCTCTGTGAGCCACACAGTGGCCTGCAGACAGTCTTGTTCCACCGTCTAATTGGATAATTTAGGTGCTGGTGCAGCAGCCCTGTATGGAAGAATGTCCAAGAACAGGCCACACGGGTAAAAAGCAGCACAGAGAAATTATATAAACATGGAGTCATGATCAGGTAAACATGATCATGGATACTTCTGTGATCTGTGATCAAAATAAACAGCTGGTGGCACTAATAATGCAGGCCATTAAACCACTGCTGAGGAAGAGGGTGCAGCAACACGGTGCAGTTAGTAAGAGTGTCAAACCTTGATTAGTAATAAAAAAAATGGCCTTAATGTTTGTTTTATGAATTAATTTAAGGCACGTAACCGTCTCATTATCACACCACACACATCTGATGTTTTCGTCACCCACTGTTTTCAGTCTCTTTAGTGGAGCAGAAGCTTCAGTGACCGTTTAGGTCACATGTTCCATGTACACCAAGCTTTTCCACCACAGCAAGTCCATCCACCAACAAATAAGTGGGTGGAAACCCAAGCAGTGTCCATTCTGACTGCTCGTTTTTAATCTCTCTCAAGCCCCACAACTTTATGGAAAAGCCAAACAACAATGCACAAGTACCCCTTTAGATATATATTTTCACATTTCAGCAAAACAAAATATGAACATACAGTCCATTACTTATCATTACTTATGTGAGCCAGTATTTAAACAGCTGATGTTTCCACATCATAGCTCTAATAAAGATACTTATGTCATGGTCTATAGTTGACAAGCCTAAGCCTTTCTAAATGAGCGGAAGCAGCATGAAAGTGCATGATGAGGTAGGCTAGTTGAGCTGAATGGTGACGAGATACTTTGGGGAGCTCTGAGTTGGCTGGCATATGAGTTGGAATAGATTAGCACGCTCCGAATATAAATAGAGTGGACTCTGCACAGCCTGTTCCCTATAATGCAGCCTCTTTTTATTCATACGTCCTTGTAAACAAACATGACCCCTGCTCACTGAACTTCACCACCTCTGCTCAATCAATCAATCAGTCCGACTTTATTTGTACAGCACTTTTCATACAAACACAGGGTAACACAAAGTGCTTTACAGAGATCTCCCATCCATTTGTTCTGACTTCAGGTATAATTAAAGGCCGCTACCAGAAGACCTGATGGTTCTAGGAGGTTCACAAGATAAAAGCAAATCTGATAAATAAGTAGGACCATTAAGAGCTTTATAAACCAATAAAAGGATTTTAAAATCAATTCTGAAGCAAACAGACAAGCCGTCCAAAGACTTTAAAATTCTTGTACTATGTGCTCTCTCTCTGGCTTTAGTCAACATGTGCAGTTGTGAAGAAAATGCAGTTGTGTTTTTTTCTTCTTAGGGAGACCAGAAAGCAGAGCATTACAGTATACAAAAGGGTGCAGTAATGTTTCTGTACTGAGAAATATTTGCACTCTGGCAATGTTCTGCGCGTGATAAAACACACTCTTAGTTACATTTCTAATTTCAAAAAGCTCAAAAGTGAGATCTCAGTCAAAGATGACTACTAGGTTTGTGCACTTCACAGGTGTTTCATGCCAGTGTTTGCAGTTTCACACTCAGTTTCTCTCAGCTTCAGTACCAATGTCCAAGATTTCAGTTTTGCCCTGATTGAGCTGTCAGAAATTCTCTGCTATCCATAACTTGATATCTAAAATACAGTTAAAAAGGGCACTGATTGGCCCTGGTTCATCAGGAGACATGGCAACGTAAAGCTGTGTGTCATCAGCATACAGTAGCTATTCATGCCGTGCCTCCTGATGACATTTCCAAGTGGCAACAAGTGTAAAAACCTAAAACTGAACCTTGAGGAACACCACAAATCATTTAAAACTTTTTTGGTGAACATTCATCCATGCTAACAAAGAATTCCCTGAACTTTGCCACCTGACCTATAATTATATTGTAGTAACTGATGAAATTTTAAGTCCACAGCGGTCAGCTTCAACATTTTTGATGAACTGAGGCAGCTCCTTAACATCAGCACTGACTCTGTGCACTAACTGGGACAGCAAGGTTTGATTCAAAGAAAGGCTAGTTAGTGGCTGCAGCCTGGTAAAACAATGTCTAACCTATGCAAAAAAAAAAAAAAAAAAAAACACCTGGCTTGCAATGGCTGTTTGAAGTCATGTTAATCTTTGTTTTTTTTTTCCTATTATGAATGAACAACCACATCTAAATTTTAAGTTTTCTCAGGAACTGGCTGGCTTGACTGCCGACAGAACTTATACAACACTACAGGGGCATTCTCTGCTTGCAGGGGTAGATTCAGGGCTAAACCATTACATTAAATGATTAAAGACTTTTTTTCCATTAGTGCACAACCATTCCTGTATCTGCAAGGTGGTTGAGTAGATCTGTAAAACAATGTCTGCTTTCAGCTAAAGTAAATAAGCCTTGCTTGAGAAAAGGTGACTAAAAGACACCAAGAATATGTAGATTTAATTTTAGATTATTTTATAGCCCAATTTATATCAATGGGCTTGTGTGACAATTTCAGTACTACCAAAATCTGCTGGCAGGTATTAACTGGGTTTAGCCCACAACACAATTCCCACCTGGTGATGCAATTTGGACCTGCAGGTCCACAGGTGCAATGAAGTCTCCGTTTGAGAGCAGCACAGAGATTGTAAAATGTTCCACCATGGTTGGAATATTTCTGAGGGGTATTCCAGTGGTGGTATTCAAGAAAGCGTGATTAACCTAGCTTGGCATAAAGCCTGGATGTAGGGTGGAGGGAAAATGTTGTGACTGACATCAAGTTTGAAATAAAAAATAAAAACCTGAACAATTACAACAGGTGCTCGGAGCCACACTGCTTTGCATGCGAGGCCCCCAGCCTTCTTGGGCTTTGGACCCCTAATAAGGAATGAATGAAATGTTAATGGGATTTGGCAGGTTTAACAGGCCACATTTGTTAAATGATAACAAGCATGAACACAAAAATCTGTTCCAAAAATGTACCAAGTATTATAAACCAAAGTATTTAAATCCTTTATTTGAAAGGGGAAACTTTAATAAGGGCCCTTTATTGTAAGAGTGTACATACCACGAACTGCAACATTTCCAGTTCATGGCAGGGGACCTACATCTTGCATGTTCTTCCCCATCCATCTATCCCCTCATTTCCTTTCAAGTCTCTAACAAACAAACTAACTCTTTTTATATTCCTGTTAGAGTGATGGAATTGTCAGATTGTCACTGCACTGTCTTAACACAGACTGATGCCAAATCACATTAAGTTCAAGTATTTATAGTACATCAGGTAAGACATACTGTAAACAAAACTAAGTAATAATGTCACTGTGAGTGAGCGTGAGACAGACAGAAAGAAGGTACTGATAGTCTTGTTATTGATTTCAGGAGATTGAAGCTCGAGGCGAGTGAAGGCCCAGGCTGCTTCACAGCTCTTATCAACATGACAAGGATGCCTCCTCAGAGACCAATTTCTCTCCCAAATATTAACTCATTAATCATAGCTGCTGTCCAAGATGGATTTTAATTTTGCATAGAACATGTCTCCCCCCAGCAGCCCCAACCCCCAACCACCAATCCCACACCTAAACACCAAGAGATTAGATTCTTTGTCCTTGCTATGTTTCTGTCATTGTCTCTCCTATTATGTTGTCTCTCATGTTTGTGGGTGCTGGTGGATGTCTGAGAGGTGACCAAGGTCAACATAAACCTTAATAAAATAAAATAAAATAAAATAAAATATCATGGTTACACTTATGTTGAAACTGATTTAGACACTGTTTGTTTCACTGAACTGATATTAGATACTATACTTTATGTACCATAAACTGTCAGATAAAAGTTAGTGTGCAAAAAATAGTCAAGACTTCAGCATCATGGCACAAACAAGTACGGGCTACTGGATGATAGAGGCACTGTAAAAACCACAGAGGGAGTGGAATCTGTGTACAATGAGACTCACTCAGACTGGCTTACACAGGGCTGGACAGTCCTGATTATGAGGGATCCCCTCAAGGGTACAACAGCTTCGAACTACTAGCCAATAACCTGCTTCTCCATAACATGAAAGCTGCTTTCAGGGATCATAGCATCAGAGTCGATTAGGCACATGAGCAAAGTTCAGAAGGGCACTGGAAACAACATTAGAGGGTCAAAGCACCAGCTACTGGTCAATAAAGCAGTCACCCAAGACTCTAAGACCAGACAGAGCCAACCTGAGCACCACCTGGATTGACTACAAGTAAGCCTACAACACAATGCCCCACACATGGATGACATCATACTGTACGCCAGGAGTGAACGAGACATTGACTCACTGATCCACCTCACCAGCATCTACAGTGAGGACACTGGGATATCATTCGATTAGTGTGGCCACATGGTGGAGGGAAGGTGATCAAATATGGAAGACCAAATCCCTCCATGGGAGGTACCACATAAAAAAAATCCGACCAATGGCTAGAAAAGGATAACCTGAAGGACAGCACAGAGGCTCTGATCATGGCAGCACAAGAACAGGCCCCAAGCACCAGATCCAAAGAGGACGGGTCTACCACAGCAATAGAGCTAAGATCCAGTACAGACTGGCAAGCAGCTGCTGGCCAACCAGCCAGACATAACAGTGCTTGACAACAAGCAGAAAAGGGCAGTTGTAATAGATGTGGCAATCCCAGCTAACAGTAACACGAGAAAGAGGGAGCACGAGAACACTGAGAAGTACCAGGGGCTGAAGGAACAACTGGAACAGAAATAAGAGTTCAGTATTTTCATATATATGGAAAAATTTAACTTGTATTTTTCACTTTTTCTTTAGCCTCCATGCTCACTGCTCTGCTCTCTGTCTCTCGCTCAGAACACTGTGAACTACTCTCTATCGTACGTGATGATGTGTGTGTGTGTGTGGGCTGGGTGATGGGAGGAAAGCTGTGAGCGACACTTTTAATTTTCCACATGCTGCATCAGTGTCGTAGCAGTGATAGCGTGGGGTTAGCGTTGTCCCAGACAGGAGCTGCTGAGCTGTCCAACACACTCAGCACCGATCACTGGGGAGTGGCGCGCTGACTTTGTCAAGATTAAAAACACCGCGACCAGCCATGGAACTTTCAGAGGGAACACAGTGTCTCTAAAACTTGGAGTACAGGGAACTCCCTTGTGTGCTATAGAATACTGTACATGTGGGTTTCCCAATGTTTACGCTATGGATATTAGCATAATTAGTGTCAGCTATGCTTGCTAGAATTATGTAGTTTTACTGGTTGCCTGTGGGGGAGAACTGACCTGATATAATAAAATAATGAATGATCTGTGGTGTGATAGTACTTTTTGCCATGAAAATGTTCAAAACATTTCTGAAGCTCAGTTAGTGGCTGTTAAAGGTTGCAGTGTTCACTTTATTACATAATAGGAAAGGGCTGACTAGACCATGAGTTTCCATCCAAATTTTAAACAAATTGCCAGAAACTTGACAAAGGAAAATGTGGATAAGTGCACATTTTCCATCCAGTACTACGCAAATATGAGTGGTTGGTTCATCAAGATGAACAATCAATGGCACCAACTCTCCAGTTGGGTGCTATTAAACCATTGCTGAAGAAGAGGGTACTTCTCCATTAAGGTCAGGGCTTCAGGGGCCATTTAAGGCACATGCCTCCCGTACATCATGATTTATTTGCTAAGTCCACTTTCAATGAATTGTGTCAGATTTCCATTAAACTTTTCCACTTCAACATGAAAACATTTTTGCAATACTTCAGTTTTTTTTTTTTTATCTGCTGGTTAATCTCTGATGTTCAACAAGTGGAACCTTTGGATTGATAGTGGGATTAAAAGAATAATCATGGGGCTACCAAATTTATCAAAGTTCATCCTCTGGGGAACATGAATGTGTTGTTCATGATATATTAGCAAATTAGGGTGTGTGCACAATCAGATGTCAAATCGAGGTTAGTGGATCTTACCTGTCGCTCTCGTCCCACGATATACAGGTCTGGTTGGTGGTGCCCTAATAGGTGGAGAACAGAGAAAAACACATGAGCACCATTTGATAAAGAGTATAGTTCCAGTTGCACTGAGCCACAATAGCTCGATATCTGGAATGGCTTTGAGACAAAAGTAAATTTGTCACTCACGTTGTACAGGTGAGAGAATTCGACTACAACCGGAGCAGAGAGGGAAGCAGGAGTGGGTTTGATAGCCACTGACAAAACCTTGGAGTTGAGGACTGTGCTGTTCCTACAGAGAAAGAAGAAAAAAACTAAGTGTCATATCATGTAACAAGGGCCCACTTTTCATGAACCTGCTGGTGAGGGCACAGGGTGCAGCATACTCGACTGCATCCTGTGCCCGCCCAATGCACCAGGGGTGTGCCAACCGCACTTTGGTATTTTCATGGCCAGCTGTGCCCGGTGCACCTGCAGCGCACTTGGAAACAGGGTGGAAACAGAAGGAATACATTATCATACATTAAAGGTGGGCGTGTTAGAGACCGTGACAGTCACTTTCATCCTCTCTAAACATAGGACTTACTCTGTCATGACATGCTGACTGAGAAAACCTCCACAGGAGATTTTCTCAGTGGAAACTTAATGTTGTCTAGGACATGCATAGTTTCAAAATATGAACACGGTAGCTCAGGTATACTCCAAGTAGCAGATGAGCTTTCTTTTAAATTGAATTTACTTTTGAATTCTCTTTGGAAGCCTTGAAGTTCTCATGTTGATTTCTGTGCATAACATTAAACTGTTTTATTTGTCATACAATGATCTATGGCCAGCTACTGATAAATACCACCTTAATGCCATATGTACAACAAAAGCAGAACTAAAAATGCAGTCCAGTCTTTTTTTTTTTTAAATAACATTCTTTTGTTTTTGGAAAAAACACTATGAAATGTGACAAACAAAGCCTATCACATCATGTTGATCACATTGACCTGTCTACCTGTACTGTAATTAAAAATGCAGAGCTCTGGGTGGATGGGTTATACTCCTGTTAGAGGCTGCAGATAGAGCAGATACCTGCTGCCTTCAGATGGCTGTAAAGAAAGTCATCAGAGTAAAGACCATCAGTGTGGTAAAAGTGGAGGTAAAAGTCACTTATTACTGGTTAGCATTAATGCCGTAATTGGAATACAACCTTTGTGTGCATGGTCACGTCAGCTGGTTGATAAGAAAATAAATGGATGGTGGACCGCATAAAAACTATTCAGGACCGCAGTGCATCACTTGAATGATCATCTGGGGGATACAGGGAGTTACCAAGATCACCCTGGGTATAATACTGAGAATGTCCACTATGGGGTCATCTGTACAGCCCGATCCAGGGTGGAGACAGCCATCCTGTGGCTCAGAATGAAACCTGGCCTCTTACTGCCACTGATAGAAGGCACATCACGGCTTTCATCTTCTGTCCAGCACATCCCAAACCAGCTACCACACGGTTTAAGTGTGGAGACTGTGCCGGTCCTCCGTCATTTTTGTCTAATGTTTCGGGACATTACCTCGCTGTAGGATCAACCCCTGACCAACCATTTAAGGATGTTCACTGGACTTGAACTGCTTAAATTTCAATAAAAACTGGAACTAGAATGATCACCTTGTGGGTGTATGCCTCTGTCAAGTTGCAGACTTTGAAGGAATTAATACAAGGTATTAAGTGTGTGTTTTGATTTGTGATATAGGGATCCCTAGAAGCAGAACCATGTCAGAATCAGAGCAAACATACAGTACAATCCTACCAGCTAAGTTAGCACTAAAGAGCCTAAGGATGTTCCGAGCATCTGATGGGCTCCACATTGTTTTTCAATACATTTTTTGAGCATTTTCTCTTACGTTCTTCCTGCCTGCTCAGTATGCATTGCAATTTCTGCTTTTCATAGATACTATCAATCATGTGGAATGAGACAATCAGGAAAATATGAATTGCTACTGGAAATACTGACACCAAAAGCTTCCAGTCGGTCAAACATGTTCAACAGCCCATGCTCTGTTTTCCAGTTCCTCACATCATCACTATATCCTCTATGCACAGTCGCATTCTCACCCTTCCAAAACACAATCAGTCAACTTAAACTTTCGTGTCATCTAGTCTCTTGCCTCAAACTCATCTCGTTTTCCATGAGAGGGGAATCAAATGCAAAAAAAAAAAAAAAGTAAGGAGACAAGGAGGTAAGGAAAAGAAAAGGGAAAAAAAAAAGAAGAGTAAAGAGGAGCTGAGGAGAAGAGAAGCAGCAGAGATTCTGAACAAACGTGGGAGGATGGAAGAGAGTGAGGGTCTGCTTCACTTTCCTTTTTCTGCATGTTAGCAGTTCATTATGTGTTTTTTACAACATTATCATAATGGAGAGCTTCTTACCACTGTAAGCACAGTCACAGATAAGAGGCTGTTTCTCACAGAAATGCCTGCATGCATTCCTGTATGTGCACACACACACACACAAAATGGCAGAGAGCTACATATACACTGCTGTGTTAAAATGTATGTTAATCATCATGCAAACACCAACTTCCACCAAGAAATCCCTTTACTCGCAGAGATAAAAGACATACATGGGGCCACCCACTGCTAGTGTGCTGCTGCTTCTGCATCTAATCCTTGTTTTCATTTAGCTGGAAACACATTCACTCCAGCGCTGGTGTAAAATGCCCTGACTGCACTGTGACGATCCATGAAGGCCAACTCAATTTTGAACAGGGTTCAACTGTTTCAGCTTCATCAGTTCCTACATTTCACTGCGTAGCTGCTTTAATAAAGGTCACTGTAAACATTGTAATATTTTATAAACATTTTCTGAGACTGAAAGACGCTTGTTCAAATACCTCAAAATTACATATGGATATGTAACTAGCAAAGACCTGCATGCAAAAGTAGAACTGGCATGAATCCCACACAGAAGTTAAAGGGTTTGCTTCTGCTTTCTTACCAATTGGTTTTGGTTAGTTTTGTAAACTAATGATGGGTACAACTAATAGATGAATTGATTACTAATTGGACGCATACCCGTATGGAAAAACACATGGTATCAGACAGACAAAGCATTCTAAAACTACAGAGCTGGCCCAAATATGTTTTTTGTCTAAAGAGTATGTTTGAAAAAGCAGGGGCTGAATTACATTTGAGGACAATACCATTATCTTTACATATTATTCACCACACCCTGTATTCTTTTTAAATGTAGATTATCTCATTACAGGTTGTTTGTGGCGTGATCAGTGTTCTTCAGATCCACTGGAAGTGTTTCTTTTAGAGTTGGTTAGCCCTAAAAGGGATCAGGAAGCCCACCTAAACCTGTGGCTCATGTGATGTGTTGTATTACTTACAACAGCAGCTTGTTACACAGTCCGCTCCTCAGACACACTCTGTGAGTGAAGGAGAGCTCATAGGCCCCTTCAGAGGTGAGATTTCTTTTTTTTTATAACAAAATACTTATTTTGGCTGTGGTTTGACTCCACCTGAGAAAAACTGTTATTATTATCATTATTATTATTCAAACTGTTGAGAAAGAGAGACAGATGGAGCGAGTCCAGCAGAGTGGATAAGATGGAGGCAGGATGGTGTTGATATGGGTGTTAACACTGAGGTAAACGCAGCCAAGTTCTCCGTTAAGTGTTTTAACAAAACAAAACAAAAAAAAAGTTTAGTTCATTATCGTTGATGCTTAAGTTCAAACTTCAAGTTTGACGAAAACAAAGCACAACTCTCTGTCCACTATTTTTTGGCCGTTTCAGTCATCACATACTGTGTTCATCAATAACTGTCTAATGGCTCCATTTTTGTTTCTAATAATCAGGTTTTACTGGCATATTAGCATATCTGTAATTAATAATAATTTGTTTCTGCCTCTACAACCTTACTTGTAGTTCTTGTAAAGTACATGTGTGATCACCATCCGTACAGTCATGCTGCTAACATGGCTAAAAACATTAGGACATGAAAAAAATTCTCATATGAATCTGTGAAAACTTATTAATCCATCACAGCATACAGCACAGATCCATACAGTTCAGTCAAGTGTTCCTAGCACCAAAATACACTGTGCACAAGTACATTTTGGTATATTCTTGTCAAATATTGAAGCAGTAGTTTGTCAAAATAATCTGAAACCATGGTCCACTTAGATTTTTCCAAAATGTTCTCACAGTTTGCTCAGTTACCAAGTCATTCTGCATGACAGCTGAAATGCACCGATGAAGATCTGAACTATCGAGTAGCTCTAGATTACATTTTATTTAGCAATATTCCTTTAAGGTTTTTCAAGTCACTTCAATTGTACTACTAATGGGCAGGTATCCTACAACAAAATATTAAATCCACTCCGTGACATTCCTTTAAAGCTTCCTCGAGCCATGCCCAATAACCCTGGAGTTCAGGTCCCATGAACCAAACTGTAAAATTCATTTGGTTACATTCATGTAAGCTCTAATTCCCTGGCCTCCTTGTTTGTTAGCCGTGCAACAAAAACCCCTAATCCTTCAGCTGCAGAGTTGCAGAGCAGTCAGCGGTCTTACCTCTGCAGAGTCAGAATACTGCCCAGGTTTCTGTACAGAACGATGCCCGTCACAAACGTTGAGGAGTCGTCTGAATCTGCAGCGGGGAAGAAGCAGAGGCGCACACACAGAGCACAGAGGTCAAAGTCAAATGAGGCAGGAGTTGTGTTTATAAAGAGTGAATGGTTCAGTTTGTGTTAGTACAGTGACCCTGCTATACGGGGAGAATGCAGGTCAGCCATGCTGCCTCCACTCCTCCCACCCCCGGAGCTCCAGAGCTCTTTACACTGGAGCTGGCCTACATGACTAGTCATCTATAAACGCTATCTCTGCTTTACAGTCACACACACATTCACAGACACTCACCCACACAGATACACACATGCACAACTGCACGCTCACAACTTCATTCAGGCAGGCAGCAACAGTAACACAGATATCAAAAGTTAAAAGCAAATCTAACTTGCTTTTTGAACACACACACACACACACACACATACCACCAGTACATACACACAGAATTGTTTATCTTTTTATCTGATATGACACTGCTAATTTCTGTAGCATCAGATAGCATCAGCAGAGCCTGACACTGTCCCCACCCTGGAGAAAAGCAATGCGGACTAAATTTTGCTTCAGCAGTGATGCAGGACATTTTACAGTGGGGAAAAAAAGAAATCTACTTTTTCTGTTTTTAAACTTTTTGTTCATTCAGTGTTTAAAGTTTCAGTCGGCTTTGATAAACATAAGCTTTCACAATAAGCATTTGCAGGGTAGACATCACGGCCCAACATGAGAGACTAGTTCATGATCAAGATCATCTAGAAGAGAGCATCTGTTTATGGATATGGATGAAATCAAGCTACAATAACATAGCTGTTCTTCTGTGCTTATATAGTAATCAATGCAATCATTATTTAACCTGACATGCCTTCTTCTGCTGTCTCTGGCATTATGTCCAGTCTGTGCAGCTACTGTTCCAAAAGGAAATGACAGAATGCAGATACACTGAATGGTTACTGCTGAACAAATGAATGCAATAAATAGGAGGAAAAAAGCAGTCTGACATGCAGTAAACAGAGTGATAATCCACCATGTTCAACCTGTGAAGACGGCCAGCTGATACAGTGTAAAAACCGTTCTCCAGCATTGTCTGACCTAACACTGTGTTATCATTTAGTCACTCAGATTCACATTTACACGCACACATTTTAGACTCGTAGTATTTGCCCCGGGGCCAATACAGCCTGCTCACAGCGGGAGTGTTGCACCTTTATTCCACCGTTCTGTTTAAAAGGTATGAACACAGAATGGTATGGGGGGGGGGGGGGGGGGGGGGGGGGGGGGGGGGGGCTTGTTGTTGTTCTGGCAATAAGTCGGCAGTGGAGATTGCCACAGGGCCAGATTGACATCTGTGTAAAAGGGAGAGCTGGCATGGCGGGACAAACAGCGACGCTGTTGTGTTACACAACCCTCCGATTCTGGAGCGACAGCGTGCTGAATCTGAAATCACACACTGTGCCGGCTCTGTTCGGTTCAGCGTAAACAAGCAAATTATAATGAGGGGTCTTCTTAGCGGCAGTATAGCGTTTCAAAGCGGCTACTGAGGTTGCCATGGTTACCTGGGTGACACCTGAGCACATGCACATTGACCTAGTTGGAAATCTATCCACTGGAATGGTGATAAGCCAATCAAAAAAGACCTACATTATATACAGTGGAACATCTATTGGCTGATATCGATCTCTGCATCCCTACACGTGGCTGCAGCTCTGTGGGTGAGCTTGCTGCAGCTACAGGGGGATAACAGAGCAGAGAGTAGTGCCAGCATTGGAAGAACTTTGTCAAAACTTGACTGCTAGACTAGATAAAGGCACAGACAGGCCTGGGGCGAGGAGAAGCCTTTTCTATCCGACTGCAGTGTCAAAGGCAAAAAAAAAAAAAAAAAACACAACTCCATCTGCCGGGCCATCTGAAGACATCCAGCTCTTCTGCTCCAGCACACTACATGGCTGCCTCAGAGCGTGCAGCAGTGTGCCAGGCAGCAGGCAGAAGCTGTAGCTCCCAGGCAACAGCTGAGCTCCCCTGGGCATCAGGGGGGAACCAAGGAAGACATGTGTGTGTGTGTGTGTGTGTGTGTGTGTGTGTGTGTGTGTGTGTGTGTGTGTGTGTGTATGTGTGTGAGGAGGATGAAGTATTATGTTTCCTGTTCATCCACTCTTTGGCTGGCCCGTTCAATATGCTCTGCCAGACTCAGCCTGTGCCCAACAAGAAGTGGCCTGGAGGGACTTTAACCAGTGATTCAATAAGTTATGTGTCTGTGCACAAGAAGTGAAACAGTTCACAGCCAAGTATCTGCCTATATACATTTGTTTGTGTAATGTACACCAATCAGCCACAACTTTAAAACCAGTCACCAGCTTTAATGTCGAGGCTGAACATTTATCTGCTTATGTTGGAGGGTGAATATTCATGTAGTCACGCAGAAGCTTCTTTATTGTGAAGTTTCTTTAATAAGAACTGACACAAGCATGAAGTCTGAAACACAGACCATGACTCAGTCTCTCAGACACAGACAGTGACTCAGTCTCTGAGACACAGACCATGACCCAGTCTCTGAGACACAGACAGTGACTCAGTCTCTGAAACACAGACCATGGTGACAGTGGTGAGAGGAGTAGAAAACCCTTTCACAGGTAGTGTGCACTTGTGCTTACCTAATATTACTCCACTACCTCTTAACAGCAGCACACATTAACTATAGCATCATAAAAATGTAGCTTGTCTTGCTGCTTTGTCAGATATTGTTTTGTTCTTTTAACCCAGCTTCTACAAGTCACAGACACATGTAAAAATCTGAAATCTACAAATCTCCGTTTCTTCATATCCCCAGGTAACCATTTTGCAAATCATGCTACTATGTTTTAGCAATTTGAACATATACTTTCTATTAGTCAAGCCATCCACTGGTCCCCATGTATCTCCGTACAGTATATGAACATAGGCTCGCTGTGTGGCCATACAGTGATGATAAAAGAAATTGTAGAGCCATCCAGAGACATCCAAAAATCTATAATTGCACAGCTTACATTTTAAAATAAGGTCAGTAAGTCTCTTAAGAAGCTAAAACTTTCAAACACACCAGTTTGGCTCACAGTCAGTTTTAAGGTTTTGATCATAAATTACTATGTTAACTGTGTAAAGTGCAACGCTACTGCACGTTGTTGTTATTGTTTTGCATTTTTGTTCACACCAAAGTGAGGGCAAATCACATTCTTCCTGTTGTCCCCACCACTGTTCCACTCCATGTTTCAGAAAAATGCGTTTCTTGTCCTCGTTGCGTTTCAGAGAATAACATTTGTATTTTTAATTTGAAGAAAAAGGCTTATTTCAGAACATTTCCAGTGATGTGAGAGGGGACCAATCAATCAGTGTAAACAAGACATCAGAGAGCAGTTTTAATCCATGTAAGCAGGTCCAAGCTGTATGCATAAAGAGGGCTGGCTGCTGGTGTGACATTACCACTGTGGAGACACATCTCCCAGCTGGGGAGGAAATTGTTTCTAATTGCTCCTGATTGGCTCCTGTTGACTCCTGATTAGGAGTGACGGCCTCATTAGCATGCTAGCGGTACAGGGCTGTCTTTAATGGTCGAAAACATCCCGGCTGACAAATAACCCCACTGCTACTGGAAAGTGTCTACCTAGCACCTGCCTGCAGACAGGAGTGAAGCTGTTCTCAGTGTTCACCACTCTTAAATCATTAAAATGAATGTTGATACTGGATGATGCTGAAAACCTCTAGATTGTACTTAATAACAATGTTTATTATTTATATATTTTTTATTGCAATAAGGCAACGGTTACATTTCTGTTTGTTTTTTTTTTTAAAGCTGAAGACGTTGTACACAGACCGTCCAGCCTCCACTCTTATAACTCTGCTGTCATTTGAACAGAGAGCTGCTCAGCATCATCAGTTTTCCTAACGCGACTCAACCAAATCGCAATACCTATTTTGTCAACTCTAGCAATATGTAGCATAAAGTTTTAGTTTCATGTAACTGCAATTCAGCAGTTTTAACACCCTTATGTGCGCACACATGGCTGCTACTCCTCCATAGCTGTAATATCAGCTGTTCAAAAGTCATTCTTCGTTCGAGGTTTGACTGACACTCTTTAAATTACGTCACCTCATGGTGCCCCCTTCTTTTTCAGTGGTATAACAGAACCTCACTGGAGAATTAGCGCCACTTACAGCTCATCCCAATGAACAAACTCTTTAATATTTGCAACAGCAACAGCTGTGGATGGAAAAGCACATACATTCACATTTTCCTTTGCCAGTTTTCTGAAAAATTGGTTAAAGTTTGAGGTACATTTAGATGGTTTCCATCTGTGTTACAGCTCTCACCTGGCTTGCCCGTAGACAAGATGTTTTTGGGGATGGTGACTCTGTCTTCAGAGCTGCGGGCCCAGTCCACCATACCCCTCCAGCCCTTCATAGGGAAGTTGATGTCTGCATGACCGACCACTGGACGCTTGTGGATGCTCAAGACTGTAACAGAAAAATGACAGAAATACATTGCACTTAATGCCACCACTCACCGAGCACTTTAGGAACACCTGTATGTCTACTTATTCATGCAATTATCCAATCAAACAATCATGTGGCCACAGTGGAATCTATAAAACATCAGAATGGGGGGAAAAAAAATGTGACCTCAGTGACTTTGACTGTGGCATGATTGCATCAAACAGGCTGGTTTGAGTATTTCTGAGAAATCTGAGGCTGCAGTGGATACAGGCTCACCACAACTGGACCGTTGACTGTAGACTGTAAGAACGTATCCTGGTCTGATGAATCTGGACTTATATATATATATGTACATCTGTGGCCTCCACAGTCTCCAGTGCGCTGTCTCCTTTCAGATACTTCCATTTGTACACTTCAAAGTAGTACACTGTGTGCGCTATATACTTGCTTGCTTAGTGTGTGAATTTTGATTGGGTAGTGTTGACTCAAATCAAACACAGCCATTGTGTAGTTCTGACGATTGCCGCTGTTAGCTAGCCAGCATCTGTGTTACTGTGTTACTGTTACCAAATCATTACAGACTGCTAAATTTACCCCAATAGACATAATGATGGGAAATGGAAACATCTTAAAGCCATGTTTTCGGTGATCAAACTGATTTATTTATAAGCCAACACATTCTGCTTATCATGTAGACACACAGGGGGCGCCACCAGCTGCATCTGTAACAGATGGTGACCACTAAGGCTGAGAGGCGTCCAGCGTTTCACCCTCAGCTTTTTGATAGTTATGAATACACCATCCGGGTACTCACAGTGTATGAAATATTCCCATGATTGTCAGTATGAACACACATCTGCACTTATGTACTCAAAATAGCAAGTGTAAGTACTGAAGAACTGAAGTACTGAAGTACTGAATCCAGTACAACACCTTTGGGATGTTGGGTGGAACAGAAGATTGGCAGCTTGAATGCGATGCAGTCATGTCAACGTGGAGCAGAAGCTCAAAGGAAGGTTTCCAACATCTTATGGAATCAATGATGTGAAGAACTGAGGCTGTTTTAAGAGGAGGGCCTGCCTAGTATTAGTATGGTAGTCCTCATAAAGTGCTTGTTGAGTGTATTCTTGTGTTCTATATTTTATTTGCTTTATATTGTCGTTCTGTGGATTAGGTATTAAGATCTAAAACCAAGGCATCTTTTCTTTTTTCTTTTTTTAGTAGTATTTTTTTTAAACATCTTATCTGAATTAAGGATGAGTGGTATAATTTGTAAAGGCCCTCAAGGACAAATTTGTGATTTCAGCTTGTATAAATTAAACTGACCTGACTATAATTGACCTGTGATCCTTTATACATTCTAATATGAAAAACAATTCTCCCAGCGACAAAATAAGATATACATAAAAGCAGTGTAGCATACTATTATGGAAAATGTGTACCTGCTATAATGACAGCACGGTTGAATTAACCTGCTAGGGGGACCCTCTGCAAAGATTAGCTGCTGGGTCCCTATTTACCTCCCACCGCCTTCCACTCTGTACAGTTTTTCTATACTGGAGGACTATCTGGACCAAGGTTAACTATGTGGTGTAGGACTAAACCCTTTAAGGAAAATATAAAATATGTCAAATTTGAACATAAAACTGACATAATAAATAAAGATCTTAAAGCTAGATGTTGACATAAGAACGCTCTTTAACATAGAGTTTCACTGTCAGGCAATGAAGCAGGAAACTGAAGCCCTTACTATGTCTGTTGATACTGTGCTTTAGGAGTGCAAATAAATAAATTAATTCAATTAAATTCATACAAATCAGCTAGTACAGCTAGTACTTGGATAAATCAGCTTTAAATGTTACATCTTTCTTTCTTTCTTATTTAAACAGAATAAAATCTTTCCTATAATATAGAATACATAATTTATAATAATACATAATGTTATATTTAAATAGAAGAATAACTACATTGTCATAAAAAAAAAACAAAACACAAAATAAAACAAGAAACAAACAAACAAAAATAAACCAGTTAGCAGCTGAAGTTCAAGTCTGGTGAATTCTCACATCCCATTTAACTTGACTACTTTGATGAGTTTGGAGGAAGAAACTCTGATCTAACTATATGTTGGCAGATGAAGGAGCGTTGTGTGCATGGCTTTGTTTGAGGTGTGGGAGGATAGAGGAGGTCAGCCACCCCAGGGGAGGTACGCTGCTGGTGTGGGTGTCTATTTGGCTCCAGACAGCGAGGTGGCACAGCTATAAACAGGACCTCTCATCTGGCCTCAGTTCCCACATATTCTCCCTTGACTCAACTCAAACTCTGCCTTGTTTTTATCTGGAGGTCACAGACAGCAGCAGAGCCTCTGTGATGACTACACTACATTATTTTTTCCCCTATTTGAGAAAAACAGTGTTTACAGTTGCTGGGCAATGGAAGGAGGCGGCAGGTAGTTGTGAATGTGGATTTAAAATCCCATGAGACACATCTAAAGACCTACTGCCCTGGAGAGCGCTAATATTTACCATGGGATGTTCTCTTGATGTAAATACTGGGGAACCGAACAGAATGCAACAGGAAGAGAGATTAGACCATGCCTCGGTACAACAGAATTAACAATTAGATCAAAATGGTCGGCAAATAAAAACCATCACAATATGAGCCAATCCAGGTCCTGAGTCCAGATTTCCCAACCCACAGCCTCTACTGATTCCAGGCCAGCTTCAGTTTTATTTGACAAATGTGGAAGGATTAAATATTTGCTTGTCCCTACGTAGTGTAGCTACAGGTACCACCATCATGTAGGTCCATTTGAAGCTTTACTGTGAAAGAAATATTATCTTAATCTTCTGAAGACCTGCTATTTTCAGTGAACTAGAACTCATCCAACTCTGGATGTTACAGATATTAATGTCTGACAGTTTTATGAGAGCGTTTTATGTCTTATGGATTTTACATGTTGACTGTGAGACGTTACCTTTTTCTCAACTTTTAAACTGTTACCAAAAAACATCTTATCAAGACGATTGTTGACACTTTACTCTGGAAGTCTAATCACTCTGTGTTTCCTATGTGTGAAAAATGTGGTTAGTATCACTAATTTATGCAGTGTTGCTGTACACTGCCTTTCATGGTCATTGTTCACTCAACTGTTATGCATGTGTGTGTGTTTTGCTGCTTCCTGTTGCTTTGCATGATTTTGTTGCTTTCGTTGTCAGTTTGAATACTACTGTCCTACAAGCGTGTTTGTATTTATTAATCTGTCCGTCCATTTAGCCGGCGTTAGCCAGCTGACTAACACCAGCACATTTCCTGACACATGTTCATTAACATGCATCGTCCTTATAGATAAAGACGTTAAAAGAAAAGTCTGATAGCAATACATGCATCAGCGTTCTTTTTTTTAATCCTTTTTTTTTTTTTTTAATCAATTTACAATTAACTGTAGGGATCTGAATACTCTCTGAAGCCAATGAGTGTGTGTGTGTGTGTGTGTGTATACGCATAAAAAACTATGCATGTAACATTGCTCTTTGCAGATGAACTTGAGATCGAAGGCACATGAAATGTCTGCTTAACCATCTAACCATGCTATTGTAGTTAAAAACATCAATTTTCAGAGAAAGAAAAGCCGTGATGAGAGAATTTTCTTTTTTGATAAGCAGAGATGCAGCGGCGATCTCCTGGACGGAGATAAGACTGACCTAGGTTATCAGTGACTTCATACATGTCTTGAAAGTCTTTCATCCTCAGGCCAATGACATCCACAAAGTCCTCCACCAGACGGAACAGCTCTTTGATGTTTGGCCCTAGCTGAGAAAACAGAGACACATGAAAGTAGAATGAAAGAAAAGGATTATGGTTTTGAGATGAATATGCTGAACAGCTGTGGAAAACACTTGACACACAAAAGGCCTTTCATAGAAAAACGGTTTGAGGCGAACATTGTCACACCATCCACTGATGGCTTAGCGCTACCATTTCTCATATTCCACACAGCTATGATCAGCATTAACATGCACATTTTGTGCATCATGGCAACAGTATATGTAATGAACTCCGCTTTTTAAAATGGGGATAAACTCTGGGACTGCACGGTTCATGCAACAAAATAGTCAGTGCAGTTTGCTTTAAAGGGTACTATTATACTACTATACTACTATTACTACTATATATTATTATATGACATAAAATGAAATTTTAACTCTGACAACATTATTCTCTTTTAGCTTTATTTGATACCATTATAGACACTCTAATTACGCTTTGTGAGGCCCAGCGTCCCCTTTTTCTCAGTCTCTCTATGCTGTGGATGCATTAAGCACTTTAGATAATCTTGTAAGCACCATATAAACTAAGAAAAAAAAAAAAAAAACATTCAGACTATATTTTAAATCAGGGCTCAACAAGTTGGGGCCTTAAAATGAAATGAGAGCTTAGGTGTTCCCTCTAGGCCCTTATCATTTCAGTTTATACCGTGTTGTATAGAGCATTAAACAAACAAATGTGAAATTTAATTAAATTACCACAGACTGCTGTAATTGCCATGGTGAAGTTGGAGTTGTTGGCCCTCCAGTGGCTCCAGGGGCCCCAGCAGCAGATTTACCTGGTTGGTAAATCCCTCAGATAGTTCTACAGACTGAAAGATCTGCAGTTTTCTGCTTTCTCAAACTTCACTGTGAAAGCAGACCTGGTGTCCACGGTGACACTGTGAGGTTACTTTTACCGTCGAGAAATAAGGGAAAGCTGGGACATACACATTCGATAAAAAAAATAATACTACAGTCACACTGGAGATGGTGAACAGTGGTGTAAAAAGTCTTTGTCCTAAATCACACTGATTCTGATCATGGTTAATGCTGAGGCCTGAGATAAGATGCCACAGTTTAAGATAACAATAATAAGTGTTGTAATAATAATAACAACTAATCCTTCTGTGGTGGGGGAAGAAACTTACTTCCTGTGTATGAAGCATGTTATTTGCATTTCATTTGCATTTAAGACACTGTGCTCGTTTCGATGAGACCAGGTCGGCTTATTTAAAATTGTACTGATGCCTGCAAGCTGACACTCCTGTGCAAAGGATGAAGTGCTGGTTAGAGGCAAAGATAGAGTTGCATGAGTGGATGAGTGCAGCAGATGGATGAGTGGGTGTTCGCGCTGACTTGGTTACTCATTAGCTATAGCTATTTCTGTCCTTCTGCAGCTCTCCTCTTCATCTACCTCTGTCAGTCTGAAAAGACACAGGTGGGCTGTTTGTCCACCTGTGTCTTTGTCACAGTGTCTAACTCCCGGATTCAGCAGCTTCAGGTCTGTCGTTGTTATTGTACGCTTAAGTTGTACAAAAGATATAATTACAGTGGAGGCGATGATGTGAGTCCTGTTTAAAAGAAGATAGCGTGATACTAACCAGTTGTGCCTCCTCCCATCTCTCCCTGTTCTCCTCCATCAACAGATTGCTGACTGACTGCACAAAGTTCTACAAAACAAAGAGAAAATGTTTCACATTATTGTCACATTACTAGCTTCGCATTGTAAAGTCAGACAACAATGAATGTATCCCACTAACAAGTTTTATGTGTGTATCCACAGCATGATACATCTAATTCCTCTCTGCCTTAGAGCTCCTTTATTGTCCAGCTATTAAAAACATATCAGCGAGCTACGCTGTTGCACTGGGTGTCGTCGGGTTTGTTCCTTTCTAGTCATGGACACACACACACACACACTGTAATTTATTTCCCACATCCATCGTCCCACTGGCAGAAATACTCACCACAGCATCAAATGTGTGTTAATCCACAACTGAAAATAGTCCCTAACAAATGTGTTATTTCCTATTTGAGTCACATTTCCTAAAAACTAAAAGAAAATGAAGATCCACTCATAAAAACATTGCTCCGTGGCCCTACTGGTTCCCACCAGTCACACTCAGCAACAAGAAAAATACAGAATAACATCAGCTGTATCTTTTTTTTGTCCATTAAATGGTTATATCAATTCCTGAAATTTCAATATTTTGGGCTTTTGAGCTAAATTTGACCAATTGTTGCTATAAAATAATAATGTCTCAGTGTCTTTAACTTAACTGTAATATTATTAAGGCATAAAACACATCAAACTGCATCAAAAACAACAGTACAATTAACATTTCACCCTCATATCTGCACTGCTGGGGCTGTAGTATGCCCTCCTGAAAATCTCGGTCATGTTCTTTAGCACGTCCACAATGGCCAGCAGGTCACCGCTGTAGCTGGTCCCATCACTGGACGTCACCCTCAGTTTGGTCATCACCTCTGAAACACCATCTCCCACGAGGCCGCGTTGCGCTTTGGACAAATGTTCCCGAGTCTAACGGAGAAGTGGAAAAAGAGTGGCTTCACTTAGCCTTCAGATTTAGAGATCAACACGACATCTCTGTTTATGGTTACAGCTGACACAACATCAGATGTTGTGTCAGGGTGTCAAAGAAAGACATAATCAACTGTTCTGCTCTAAGGCTAAAGTGCAACCCAAAATATCTGAGTAGTATAATATTCCCGTGTTCAGACTGTCACAGCTCTTGGTTAAGGTCAGTATTTGCTCTTGCAGCTTAGTTGTATAGTTGTATAGTAATGTCACTTCTAGGAGTTCCTGTACCAGGAGTGTAACAGAAAAACCTGTTGATGCTCACCAGAGTCTGGATGCTGCGATAGTCGTTAGAAATGCATTTCATATAGGTGGGATTCTCCCAGTAGGCGATGCCCTCTTCATCCAGAGTGCAGCGGCGCAGGATAAGCCCTGTATGAGGACACATGCAATAAGGGTTCTATATTAGTACAGTATATGTGTGTGTGTGCATATATACAGTATATGTATATGTGGTATAAGCTCACCCATGGCATTGGGAGGACAGCGCACTGCCGCCGTGTCCCCAGCTGGAGTCATCTTCCATACGACGTTGGAGAAGTTGTCCTCGCCACATATTTCATGAGGTTCTGTTCACAGAGGAGCCAAAATGAGTTTCATAGAACTGTAGCATGTACTGTAGGTATTTGTTACATTAGGGATCAAAATTTCCTTCTGCTGATAAAGCAGCCTCTGTTTCTACGTACTGACCTGGACATCTCTTTTCATTACAGTGCCGGACCTCCTCTGGTTCTCCAGGACAAGGCTGCCCCTCAAAGAAGGGCCCATAACAAATCCTGTTTCTCTGCTGGCTCCCCCCTCCACAGGTTTTAGAACAGCCCGACCACAAAGACCACGGCTGCCACTTGCCATCCACTGACATAATGAATACAACAGTGACAATGACAGAACAAGATCAGACTCAGTCAAGCAAAATGCAACACACACCATTCTTACATTTAGAACGGTATTTTTAGTTTTAGTACATTTAATGCAAATCAGTACAAAAACACAATTCAAATCATGCATACTTTCCATCACTGCAGATCATTTTTCAAAAGACATATTACTATTCTGGATTTTTTCAAATTGCCATTTGCTTGTATTCATTTCCCAAAAGCATTCAAATAAATAGCAGAAACTTTGCAGAAAATTTGCATATTGCAGTTCATATTTTTCATTAATTTAAATCACATTGAAACACTAGTAAGTAAAATACTAGTAATGTCATAAAGTTAATGCGATTTGTAGTAAATCTGGAGTTTTGGTGACGTGTGACAGGCTGGGAGAAGAGGAGTGGGAGATGGAACAAAGGAGAGACTTTTAACCCAAAATACTACTGGAATCTCAAAACCAGTGGAGAAGCATGTGGACAGTGGCTACTGAATACTTTGCCACCATGAAGGATAAGAGTCTTCAGGTCTGTAGATGGTAGGCCTGGGTATTGCCTGAAATATCATAGCTGGGCCAGTGAAGTTCGTTATGAGGTAGTTCCTACACAGACAACCAGCATCATGAACAGCACCCACAAGGGCTTTGATTAATTTCATCTACCACACTGTGCAAAGGCTGTAGGCACTTGAGATGTTTCTTTCTTGTCCATCACACAGCACCACCTGGGAGGCAACTGATGGGCCCGAAATTAATTTTACAGCAGGACAACAAGCCCAAACATAGAGCCAGAGTCATAAAGAACGATCTTCAGAGACAAGAAGAACAAGGAGTCCTGACAGATGGTCTGAATAAAAACTTATTTTGAAAGCATCCTCACTTTATCGTGCCTAAAACTTTTGCACAGTGCTGTATTTGACCATGCAGGATTTGAGATTGTTTGTGGAGAAGGGTACAAACCCTTCTGCTGCTTTGCTTTTAATATTCGTTATACAATGATTAATTAGCTTTAGGAAGCAATGAAATGTGGCTATTTTTATTTTCTCATAGGCCGTAAATCATGTAACTTTTAAATGTTACCTATTAATGAATGTGGTGGGATTTGATTACATCCTCCTAAGGATCCTCTAAGGATCTCCAGATCTTTAGAGGATCTGTATCTGAGTGGGGAATAAGCTTTGTAATACCGTACATGCTGTAACGTTTTCATTTGTCATATCTGCATTGTTCTTTTTTAATTCTATTTTTCTTGTAAAGTAAAATCTGTTGTCTAAATGTCCTGCAGCTGACAAAAATGAAATCAGTGTGTTGTAATCCTGTACCATCACACTGCTGTCACACTGCTTTTTTAAAAAATATGATTAAAATGATCCCACACCACTGGATATGATAGATGCAAAAAACCATTGGTATGGCCCATTAAAGTCACAAGTACCAAAGCTAAAACATTTCATCCATCAAGCCAACACACACTGTGCTCAAAGGGACTTTATACTGTAGTGAAATGTGAAATATGTTGAACTGAGGAGCAGTTCCACACAACACAACAGAAACAGAAAAAAAACTTGCTGCAACAAAGTCCAAAGGTCCAAAAAGTTACAATAAAATCAATTCTAAAAGATTTAAGTTCATTTAAATATAACTCAACACCCAGTTATTAGTGGTAGCTCTTGGTCTGCTATTAAATCTGTAGTGAAATAGCGAGAAATTGATTTTGGGACCATTGTAAATACTTTGATCTAGCCACGGCCCTTTCTTTTTTCATACCAGGACACTCCCCGAGGAAGCAGTCAACAGTCTCCAGCCACTCTCCTCTGCACTCGGAGCCTCCGTACGAAGGGCCGTTACACTCCCTGGTTCTCTGCATGGTCCCATTAGAGCAGGAGGCAGAGCAGGAGCTCCAGCTGGACCACTCATTCCACACTCCATCCACTGAGGACGGACAGGGCCCCCAGCAACAAACAGGGAAACAGTATAGGACATTAAAAAAAGATATGTTAGTTATATGCTGTGTAATGAGTTATATAAAATCTTTTATTCTTTGTGTTTTTTGTAATACTGTGTGACAAATCAATAATTAGGATGCACATGTCTGTAGACCACTTTCCCTTAATTGGGAAAGTATATTGTGCTAACATACTGTATATGTAAACTTTAAGGTGTGTTTAAGTGTCTGTATCTGTTCAGAATAACCACACTCAGAGGTAAGGTGCTATAAAGGAACAAGATATAATGAAACAAACACTTTCCTGGCTGTACACATAACAAAGAAAAATCAGAAATAGATGTGTGAAGAGTTGGATACAGTCACAGGTCTGTTTATTGTGCATTGGGTACAAACATAGACACATTCTAACATGTTTTCCGGCACATATGGTCCTGCACCTACAGTCCACACAGTCATAAATTTTGGGCTGCACACCCTCCCCCTCACCTCCCCAGATCTGAATTATTGATGTGTGAAATGGGTGTGATTGTCGGTCTGTAGGTTGTGGAACATTACAACAATTGCTGGATGGACCCCAATAACACAAAGGTGTTAAGGGGTGGGGGTGTGAGATGCTCCGGCAAACACTTCTGAAGCATACTGACTCCTTTCAGCATCGCTCGTTACTGCACGTGCACTGAATAATTGTTCTCTGTATCGTGGACGTGTTTGGCGAGCAACAGTTGGTTGTTTGGAGCAGGCTTAAGTCTTTTTGTTTGAATTTCTTTGTAACTATTGTGAGTCTCTTTATGATTGGTGTGTTCCTCACCTGGACAGACAGCTATGTTGCAGAATTTGGTCTGTTTCTCCGGACCTTCACAGGGATCTCCCCCAAACTGAGGGGGAGTGCAGGTACGGGTTCGGGACCTGTAACCTCGGCCGCACGTCGACGAACACAAACTCCACGGTGACCACTCGTCCCAAGCACCGTGCACTGCAATCAGAGCAGCTAGGGTATGATTTATAGAGAGACAAACACAGGCCCCCTTAACACACCAATACAACACAAGACAACTTCACCGACACACTGAACTGTACTGACAACTAAAGGTTACTCTGCTGTTTGGTTTGACTGGCAGCATCTAAGCCAATTCATTGTCCTGTGGTAATCTTGTTCCCTAAGTTGAGGAGTCTCCCTTCCTGTCTTGATGTAGGACACCGTGAATCAATCTCTGTTAGGGTAGTAGGAATCATCCTAAGCTGCAGGCAAAGCCCTTCCTGTAAGGTGAGGGTAGAAATCCTCTCAGGGGCCACAGGTCTGCCAAGTACCTGAGGAAGGGAGTCAGGTGGGTCTTGTATAGGTGAGGCAGGGTCCAGGAGAGGGCTGGGCAAGCACATGACTGTGGCACTAGACGGGGGAATGAGGGGGCTTACCTGGACAAACAGCAGAGTTGTTGCAAGGTCTCTGCTCTCGCAGTGGCCCACTACACTGGGTGCTGTAGGAGGAGGACACGCAGAAACGAGTGCGACTCTGCCAGCCCTCCCCACACGTGGCAGAACATACACTCCACGCTGACCACTCCTCACCTGAAGCTGAGTCTACTGAGGAGGAAGGGGTGGGGAAAGGATAGGTAGGCAGGAGGAAAAAAAGAGGAGGAAAAGGAAAGGAGAGGGCCATAACTAATTATCATGCAGGACGCAGCCTCTGTGGCCAAAACAGGAGGGGTTGAGGTGTGATAAAGGGAAGATATCAGCCACATTTTAGGGGCTGCCTCCTTCAGAGGCCTAATATTTCCTAACAGGTAGACGACGCTGTCCCATTCCAAAGGTTCTTCCAAATGAGGTTGATTAATGAAGACTTCTTTTGCAGACATAACTCGTGGTCCTCGATGGCCCTCAGTTTTCCAAACCACTGGACTCTGGTCTCTTGAAAGGAGAATGACAAGAACTTGCACGAAGGTCCACCGCAGACCATTTCTTTTGAAAAGGAGACACGGGTCCAGCACTCTAATGATCTGTCCAACGCACTGCGTCCTTCAAAGGCGGCAGCCCCTGAAATGGACCCCAGCTTCTGTTCTACATCTGTGGGGCTCTGATGTCATATCCACAGCATTGACTTCCAGGGGAAGTGAATGCCACTGGCTTAGGATATGTCAGTCATCGTTTCAATGATCATGACTGCCAGGTCAGCTGACCAATAAGGGAACAAAGGCAGTCAGAGGAAGAAGGAAGAAAAACTAAACAGGATGTGAGGAATCAGTTAGCAAATTAAAATAATACTTCACCCAAAGTCCATCTTGTGGTATCAAACCTTCATCCCCTGTAGGCTTGAAAAGTTTGTATTTTACTTCTGTCTGAGGGGCACTGGCTCCTGTCAGCTTAGATTCACATAAGTTATGATGTATTCCCAAAGTTTTTGTGGTGAACAAATTGTCCATAGAGAAACAACTCCTGCAACATCACCACTTCTCTCTCCACTCATCTGCTCACTTCGTAAAATATGGTGAAATACTGACACAAATCCAAGGTGATCACAGACTCTTATCTCTGTCGCAGTCACCTTATAAAGTTCAGCATTTTGGGGAATAAAGTTGTTCACTTTCTTTCCAAGAGTGAGATGAGTTGATCAATACCGCCCTTGTGCTTTTGTATGGAGCTGGAGCCAGGTGATGATTAGCCTTGTTAGCTCAGTATACAGTGGGGAAACAGTTTGCCTGGTTTCCTTTAAAGCTAAAAAACAAACCTACCAACATGGCTTAAGTTGACTAGTCATCATGTATCTTACTTCTTTAATCTGTACTTAAAGTAAATATCACAATGTGCAGTTTGTGGGGGTGTTACGTGTAACTACTTTTTTGGTGAACACCAGTCAGGTGCAGTAACTTGCCTGGCTATCACAGTGAGGCTGCCATGTTTGTTATCTTCACACATACCTCTGCTAAAACTGTATATATCAGCCCAAAGCAAGAGAAGTTTTGGGCTGAGTGCTTAAGATAAAACATGTTCATCAGTGAGCTTTAGAGGTGTTGGTAGGTGTGTTTCTGAGAACCAGGTTAGCTGTTTCTCCCTGTTTCTGGTCATAATTGGTAAGCTAGGCTAAGCACATCTTAACTCTAGATCCATACTTACCACACAGACATGAGTCTGGTCTCTTGCTCTTGGAAAAATACAGTACCGAATAAACATTGCCCCAATTTGTTAAAGCATTTTTTTAAGCCTACAGAGGATTGAATGATTTCTACTCCAGATTTTGGGTGGAGTACCAGTTTCACAGAGAAGGAGGACTCCATTTGATATAGTGTTTTACAGAGAGGGCACCGTCTCCTGTTATAACCTCACATAAAATACAGTTTCACTATGTTCAGTCAGGGTCCATGTTGGAATTAGTCCATTGCAGACAAGGCACTACTTTGGGAGATTTTGATAGATGTGTGCGTTAAAAGTGAGTGCTGGTGGTTGTCATTTTGTATGTATTGTACAAGTGTGGTGGTCACCCAAGCTGCTTACTATGACTGATGCATGGGATCCCTCTGCGTCCTGTAGTCTTACCTGTCTGAGGGCTCTGCTGTCCGCTGCGAGGCTTGTCTACGTCATCACGCTTGCGGCTGTCCACCGAGCGAAGCGACTGGCTGCGAGAGAGATGGCGACCTTTGCCTAAAGGGGGTGAGGCAAGGCCGGGGGTTGGGGGCAGGAGGGGGGGTTGGGGTTAGCAACCAGAGCTCCTTCATTAATGGCTTATATTTGGGACACAACCGTGACGTGATTGGTCACCCAAAATAGCATCAGCCAAACTTGGGACTTGTGATGTGCTGTCGGTGTTAATGTGCTGTAAATGTGTGCAGTTCCTATTGGATGTTTTCAGCTGCTGTAGAAACCAGAAGGTTTATCTGAGAGTTCAAATACATAAACACATCTAATGACAGTCTGCCATTTGAGCTATTCGTCAGAGAGACACATAGAAAAATGGTTGTCTATAAATGTAAGCTTTGCCCTGTGAAACATTTCATTGAAAGCACTAAGGCTTCTTGGTAAATCACTTCTACAAAATAGCGCTCAGATGTTGATTTTCTGTGTCCCTTTAGCCATTTGTGGGTGTAATGATTTTGACATACTGCGCATGCATGGTCTTGCAAATGGCCGACCATGTCATTGTTATTTTTCATCGATCAAAGTCCCCTTTCCAACATGCACTCCTTAAGTCAAATCGCTGACTTATAGAGGATGGATACACAAGCAGATGAAGAAGATGTAAGAAAGGAAAGGTAAAAAAAAACAAAAAAAAAAACGCACACACCACACGCTCATATGCAACCACAAAGTCTAAGAAGGACACTTGCTGTCAGAAATGGATGTATAGAAAAATTAACACACGCACACGCACACACACGCACAGAATGAGCAGCTCACCAGTGCAGGGCTGTGAGTTGCACGGCCGACCCTCCTCCACCACACCCTCACACAAGTATGACTCCTCTGGAGGTGACTGGCAGGTCCTGGTCCGGGTTTGAATCCCACCTCCGCACTCGCTGCTGCACTGCGCCCACTGACCCCACACACTCCAGCCACCTAGAGACACACACACACACACACAGTAGTGGTCATTTAGAAAACACTGCATTAATGTCAACCCTTGACTAGAGAGCGCAAAGTTATGGACCAAACGCTTTAGCGTGTGTCTCAGCAGGTCAGGCCACCTGAGATCATAGAGGTTTAAAATGTCATCAAAGTAAAAGGCACTGACTAATTTTAATTTTAACACCTCAGAAAAATAACATGATGTTCCAAATGTACTGCCATGTGTTCTTGAGATCATCTGATGAAGACTGACAATTTCTTTCACCCCCCGGAGTTTTGAAGAGCTGCCAAAGAGAGCAAGCAGCCTTGTACAGACACAGTTTCATAGCTTCAGCTAAAACCTTCTCTCCACTGTATATACTGCTTCAATATGGTAAAACTGAAAGGGTGAAGCTGAACAAACTAGTACCAACATAATGTGTCATGGCGCCTCCAGTTCAGGCATACAAGAAACCGTGAACTCACTCAACATATCACAGGGTTAAAGAGGCCAGGAAATGTGTGATTACATGACTGTGCAGTGAGTCTGTATGGATGACAAAAACAAAACATGCACATATAACTGGAACCAGCTTAACAAACAGAATCTGCCTCACAATGGAATATTATATTAATAATATTTGATCAGTTAAAGTTATATCCTTTAAACCCCTTTGGCCCTTGGTGGCTCAGACATTACACACTCATGGTCTGCAGCTACTATTTGTTCAAACCTACATTTTTTTTTTTTTTCTTTTTTAGTATATTGCACAGAAGATCCCTGAGGCTTCAGTTTTCATAATAGACACTTTAAAAGAAATGCATTTTCATCTGGGCCTCCTCCCATTATATATGCAATCATGTTTTTTTTTTAAAGGAAATATTGCAATATGTATGGCACCATACATTTCTGACCTGACCTCCCATTATATAGACATGACATAGCTTATAGCTTCCTTTTAGACACAATTTGGATTTAATGTTTTAATAATAACAAAAGCAGCTAAATGTGTAGCTGTATGTGTGAGGAGTATAACTAGATGTTGAAAACACTGCAAAAAATGAATGACTAGACAGGTTTTTGTGACATGAACAGATGAAACAGATGCAGCTTTGTGTGTCAACCCTTGTGAATACTATGTTCAGTTCCTTGATGTAAAATAGTTAGCTAGCAACTATACTTTGGATTGGGTGTTCTCTCCTAACTGTTCTAGACACTGACATCAGTAGTACAGGGGAAAAATCTAGAGCCGAGGAGGAGGAGATCCAGATTTCTCTAACGTAGCGAGTGTGCACCGTGCAGAGCAGAGAGCTGTCGTCTATCATCCTCTGATGTCCAACAGCTCGCTGGCAAACTCTGTTCACGGTAAACACCTGTACACATAATAAAGCCCTGGTCTGTGAAAAGGCATAAACACATGAAGTCACTAATTAGATGGACGGTGTGAGTGAGTGAGTCCAACAAAAATGAACCTGTAACACAACTCCTGCATTAAACAACAGGCTGGCGTCTAACAGAGAGAGAGAGAGGGGTTCAGAGGAGAGATTTTTCTTTTTAAAACAGGTGTGATGCATGCCACTGTCATTGTGCAATTCCCTGTTTGGCCATTCTGATTTAATGCGCTCCATTAAGATGTGTGCTGATATGAGGAGGAGCAGATAAAGAGCTGCTGAATGGCTCTTTCTCTCTGCGTCCTGCTCACTCATGAATGTTTAATGGCACAGACAGATGCCTTTCAGCCCCCACAGGCAACGACAAATATGTATTAATCTGCATGAATAGAACATGAAGTTGGCCAACATCCAGACACACACGTTTTTAATTACTCGCAAATCAATTTCCTTTGGGGTGAGGGATGAGATGAGGGAGGGCACTGTGGAGAGGAGTTCAATTAAACTTAGCCAGCCACTAGCCACGCTCTCCGTACAGTCCCCGTGCAGAGTGCTCACTGTTGACCTTTTGCAGCCCACCCCCTTTTTTTTTTTTCTCCATTCGTTCCTAATCCCACTTTGCCTCTTAGCTTCTGGATGCTAGTGCTGGCTACAGAAAATACAAGTAAAAAGTCCCAGTTCTGATAGTTTTACAGAGCCTACAACACATTCATCCAAATTGGGAACTCGTGTGCACATATTTGAGGACTCCATTTGACCAGACAACACCATGTACACCACAGATACTGGATTATGTTTGGCGTTAACTAGCTTGCATCTAGCTCCACTGGCTCACTCTGTGATTCTTTGTCATAATCTCTCTTTGTGCTGTAAGATGTTCTGGAGATCCAAGCAACATGTGCACATCAGGTTTGACTGTGTCCATCTTGACTGAGGTGGGGGAAGAGGCTGTAAAGGACTGCTGCTGTAAATACAGTGGTCACTAATGATAATAAATGGTTGTGATGCTTTTGTAAGCGGTTAACATTCTGGATGTTAAACCCTTGATGCCTATGATGTCTGAAGGGCCAGTGAAGCTGAGTAAATGATACTCTGAGTAAAGGTAATGTATTGGTTATAATCCTATTGTAAGCCCATGTTTACTGCTATTTAAACCACAAACCTCATATACTTCAGTGAGTAGCTGAATTATTGCTCTGTAATGAGCCATCAGAGCCACTGTATTAAACCTCAAGGATTCTGATAAATTGTGACTGGATTTTTCCAAACCCAGACTGCAGCTATTTGTATAAAATGTTTTTGTTTTGTTTTTTTCATTTTCAAACAGCCCTGTGTATTTTGAAAAAGAAAAGGTGCAATACATCCATACTGGATCCTAATAAGAGTGTTTCAGAGGCAGATAAACAGAAGTTAAAAGGTCATTTCTGGCCTGGGTTGAGACTTTTCTCAGATCATATTTCTGTGGAAATAGTTGAAAACATCACCTACAGAGGGCTGAATTCATAAAAATATTCACCTGCCAAAAAAAGTGATGAC
Source organism: Toxotes jaculatrix (assembly GCF_017976425.1). Classification (NCBI taxonomy): domain Eukaryota; kingdom Metazoa; phylum Chordata; class Actinopteri; family Toxotidae; genus Toxotes; species Toxotes jaculatrix. The sequence continues at coordinate 27,597,152 of NC_054401.1, forward strand.
TATGGTCTCTAACGTGCTTTGTTTAGTCTGCTGGTCACTTCAGTCCATCCAAAATCATATCTACCAGCCATCAACAGAGAAACTGGAAACTGGTCACGTATGCAAAGTCTGAGTTTGATTAGTTTATCTCAGTTCAGGTTGGTGCTATGCTTTCATTCAGTTTTTATTTAGTCAGTTTAAATGACATGTCTTTAATTTCTGCAAAGATTCCTGCAGTCTCTAATCTCTGATTACAGGAAACATTAAACCTTGACTCTGATATCTCATAGTCATAGTCCACTGAGCAGTGCTGAGTGGGTCAAATGCTTTTAATAACCTCCAGTGTCACACTCAGACAAAGTCTATGGTTTTTGTACTGTTTAGGCTCTAGGAATAGATAATTTATTGGTATTCGATTGTTGATTGATTTTTGTGCTTGAACACCTTCATTTGGTGAGATAGAATAAACTTTGGTGTGGTTCAGTTTTGTTTTAGGCCTGGGCCTGGGAGTGTTAATCAGTGCAGACTGGAAGAAGCATTACATACAGGTACAGAAACATTTTTCCGGTGCACCCATGTGTAAAGTAGGTGACACGCGTCACAGACTGCAGAAATACAGAAAGCTGCCTTTGTGTGCTTTCACGCCGGCCCACAGTCACCAGAAGCAGAATGGCATTACCATGACAACAAGTTGTCACCGTTCAGTGACGTGCAAACTTAACTTCCAGAGCCTGAAACAGGATGTTGTTAGTAAAGTTAGCAAGGAGAAGGAAAGTTAATGAAGAGAGAGACAGAGGAATGAACAGAGAGGTTTGTATCAACCTGACTCAGCCTGCATGCTCATAGCGTGTCGTCCTGTTGAGTGGGAGTGTTTTAGTTGAAGGATAAGTATGGTGATATTCTCTTGTTTTGTTTTTTTATCGTCAAGAAATCTCACTGAACGAGCAAAGCCAACAGTGATTTTATCATAAGTACGGTTGTGTAGCCAAAGTGTGATGTGACCTTGTGAAGTGCTTTTAAAGATGTACATCTTCAGTAGAAACCACTGAGACTGAAGGTAAGAAAGGCTTTTCATTGAATAGGAGAGAGGGGTTTTGTTTTTTTGGACAATTTGGACAACACATATATATATATATATATATATATATATATATATAGTGTGTCATTCTCAAATTATTAATAAATAATTAATAATTAGTAATAAAATGTTTAATAAACTAAAACATTTCAATTCTTCTGTGTCTTTAGGGCTGTGACTGTTCTCTATGACCCTGCTGACCTCTGTATGATATCGCTGAATAATTTCATTACTGAATTGTTGAAATTATTATTATTATTATTATTATTAATTCTAACAGGTACAGGGTTACTAAGTATAATACATTTTGAACCAAATTTTGATTTACTTAGATGGAAAAAAAAAACAAAAAAACAATGATGAATATTCTTTTTTTTTTCACTTCACAGTTTTGGGACCTGAAGTGAGTCTGATGCAGTAAAATAACCTTCAGCCACTATCCTGAATCATTCAAGGTTTATTGTGAACAAATATGCTTTATGAATACAGAGGAAGATTAACTGCAGTTTGGAGCAAAGGACAGAAGCTCCTTCTGTCAAATGAAGGCTTTGGCAAGGCTAGAGGAAAAAAAAAGGGGGAGGGGGGGTCCATTTACAGATAAGATTCATTCTTCTACATGGAAAATAAAAGTGAAATGACAAGAGTAGGAACTTTTTTTTTTTTTTTCCTTTTCTGCCCAATAATCAGACTCAGGGAGGAGGAGAAAAATGGGAGGAGTGTGACACAGTGTTGTCTTTCTCACTCTGCAAGGACATTTCATTATGTTCCCAATTATTCAGAGGGGGTCTTTTGTGAGAACACCCCCGGTGGAAGGAGCAGCTGCTGAATCCAAGTCACCTCAGTAATCCTTAAACTCATCCTCCCTTCTTCACCTTCCAAAATCCCTGCTTCACACTGACCTTCACCTTCCTCCAAAACACACACACACACACATACACACGGTTCCCTTCAATTACTGTGTGCTCTGCTGCTCACTGGGTGCATGCATGTGCACCATGCAATTTCTGTGTGTGTGTGTGTGTGTGTGTGCGTGTGTGTGTGTGTGTGTGTGTGTGTGTGTGTAAAGTACATCTTTAATCAACTTCCTGAAAGTCACCTTTGCCTCCTATTTGGAGCAGTGGGACGGCATCTCCTGTTACAGCTCCAGTTTCTGGAGCTCTGAAATTATCAATAGCTGCCACTAACCTCCAAACCCCACCACTGAAACACACACGCATACACCCACAGCACTCTTATAGATAAGGTGACTGCAGAATTATTGATTGACAAGTGTGTGTGTGTGTGTGAGTGGGGCTATACAGTGTAAAGACCAGTTGGAATTTTAAACCATTGAAGTTTTGCCTGGTTCGCACTTTCTGACACACCTTCAAATGGCTGTTTGGGGGTTAAGATTTGGTTGTTTTAGGGTTCGGCATTCAGTTGTGATGGTTAAGCTTAGGGTAGGGGGGTAGGGAATGCACTATGTCAAGGATTGTCCTCACAAAGATAACTGTACAAACATTTGTGTGTGTGTGTGATGGGAAGAAAGGACAGCTGAAGTATGATGCTGAAGCTGACAACTATTGTGGTAAAAAGCAAGGAAAATGTAAAGAGAGGCGGAGACGAGGAAAGCAGAAAATCATCACCAAAACATGAAATGCAGGCAGGAACGGGGTGATTGGTTCACACAAAGCTGTACGGCTGAATGAAGGATAAGGCAAGTGCTGACACCCAGAGGACAGAAGCAGTTAACTGCACGGTGGAGATAACAGGCGGTGAAAGGAGAGAGCAGGAGGGGGGAGGACAGAGAGAGATGAAGGGAGACAGGAACAGAAAGAGGGGGGAAAAAATGTTAGGTCAGATAAGAAGAGAGGGGAAAATGAAAAGAAGGGAAGAAAAATGGAGGCTCACGCCAAAGTGAACATAATGTTATGATTTCACATCAATGAAAATGCTCACAGATTCCCCATAAAAGAGAGAATTAGGTTTTGTTATTTATTTTTTTTATTTATTTTTTATTTCCACTGCACCCTGAGATAATATTCACTACGTGACATTTCTTGAAGAAAATATGCTGTTGAATTCATCAAACTGATATTCTGCTGACAGTGGTTGGAGTGAGAAATACATGGCCAATTTCTATATTGTAATACAAACACCTATTGTGTGTATTATACCCATTAATATGTATCAATAGAATCAGATGTCTTTTTATTGCATTTTAAGTGTGTTTTGTGAAGGTTCTACTGTGCTTCCCAGATATAGATAGGTAGATAGGTAGATAGATAGATAGATAGATAGATAGATAGATAGATAGAAGGCACCTCAACATAACTGCATCCTATCCATCAGTCTCTTTCAGTAAAGTGGGAGGCTTAACCTGTGGGTGAACCCACCACAGAGCACCCAGCACCCAGTCGACTCCCCTGCCAGGTCACTTGTGACATTAAGCGAGCAGTTACCTGCTTAATGCCACCGTTATCTGTTACACCTGATTTTCTGTTTCACGTTCGGTTCAATGGAGGTGATCACTTCATACTGTTATTTCTTAAACCTAGGGATAGGAATTGATAAGACTGTATTGATACGAATGCCATTATCAGTTCTGCATATCAGTCTGATTCCTCATCGATTCCCTTAACAAGCTTGATCACAGCGTAGAATGAAGGCTTGAATGTGACTCAGGTGTGAATGAAATGAGAGAATATTTGTTCAGTGTTCGTTTTCATTTACTTTAGTCCAGTGGTGTAGTCCAGGATATACGCCGGTATACGGCGTATACCTACTTATTTTTCAGTCAGCATTGCGTGTACCCACTTCTAAATCCCCCTGATGCGCACCATTCAATAATATCTGTGAGCTAGGTTGCCCATTTTTTCCTCAAGGATGGTGAAGTCATGACCCACCCTCCTCTGCCTCTAATTGGCTGGTACTTGCTGCCTTCACTGATTAGCAGAGTAGGGTCGCTAACACCTCAGGTGCCAGTGAAAAAAAAAAAAAAAAGCCTCAGGTGCCAGTGCCACTTGACGCTAACGGCGGACAACAGGCGGCGGTGTGCCACCCCAGCTGATGGAAGACATGTTTCCAAATGAATCATTGATTTAAACTACTGGCAATATGACTGCACATTTAGAGGAGAAGAGATTTTGTCGCCAATAGTTAAACTGTGCGAGTCGGCTAACGTTATGAAAGGCTAACGTTATCCTAACGTTAGTCTGAAGCTAGCTAGATTGGGATAATGAGGGGAAACCGTGCCATTGTTGGTTTTCAGTAAGTGTTTAATCAACCCAGTTTGCAAGAATTTCATACCAGACTGTAATGTTAGATGAAACCGATTATCTCAATGTCTATGAAGCTCGTTTGTTATTGTAAAGGTCTAAATTATAACGTTAGCCAAGTTACTTAGCCCTAACTAACCTCCATGATCTAGTTTAATTTTAAAGTAGCTAGGCTGGTAGTTGATTTTTAAGTAAGTTAAAAACAAGAATTGGAACAAATAGTTTAAGATTCGGCAATATTGAGGTCTAATCAGGCTGTCTTATTTTGTATAGGGATAGATAACAATGATATATGAGATATGAGATATTGCTAAAATAGTGTTCAGCTATTGAAAACCAAATAATTTATTTCAGTTTTCTGACAGTGCACTTTTAAGTTTATCTGATTGGTTTTGATGTTTGGAAGAGAATGATTTGTCTGTTTTATTTAAGATGAAATATGAACGAGGATGCATTGTCAACTTCAGATTTGAAGTATTTTATTTAAATAAATGTTCAAAAAATAACTGAAACACCATGTTTGCCTCATGATAAATACATTTTACATTCATCCAGGCTGCTTGTGTGACCAGTAGTAACTACAAACTGCTCCTAATCAAGTCATGATCATTTTATAATAGTGTGCAAGTAGAAATGACGGATTTTTGGGTAAACTTAATAGAGTAGTCTTACATGTCACTGTTTCTAAAACGGCTTTTTTTCTAGACTACTTTAAAAAAAAAAAAAGGTGAAAATTGAGTATACCCACTTCTCCATGGACCACTACACCACTGCTTTAGTCAAAGGAAAAGGTGCTACCTGCCCGGTGCTAATGTTACTGTATAACAGGACATTTACCCTCAGATTAGCTGTAGCTACAATTTACTGATGTTCAATAAATGCAGGCGATGGTAGACGCTAGCTGTGCACATAGAAGCATGTAGTCCTTTACTACAACACGTGCACCTCAGACAGGTGTGTGGACAGAAAAGAGTTAGTTTGAAAAAAGGTAGATAGGGGTCTTAATCTACCTGAGCAGCCAGAATAAGATATGCCTGGCTTTGGATACCATACTCAGTGTAGGACGTTTCCAGTTTATAAAAACGTAGGTCTCATTTCTGCCATTCTGGCCATCATTTGTACTGACCTTGTCGTGGGACTACTATACTTTAAATTTAAATTTGCTCGTTAAAAACTGGGGCACCACCTTCAATTGAAGAAAAAATAAATCAAGGACTGTTACCAACCCTGTCTCTGTTGTAAAGGAAATACATAAGACCACAACTTGGCGAATAATGAAGATTTATTTATGTCTAAACGTCTATTAAGAACTGAATTAATGACACATTAATGATTAACACATAACAAAGCTGTCAAAATCAAACAGATGTATACATTTGATTTGAATGTCAAACTGATGTTACTTAGTTTGACAATAGTGAAGTGTGGGAGTCCGAATTACCAGAGCATAGCAGAAGGCTGGGGGACAATTTGTTTTACTAGGACTTAAAATAAAGAAAGCAAAGCTCCATCTGACATCAGCTCTTATCACAGACAGCAGAGGTAAAGTTTAGCCTACTCTGGCAGCTCGGAGCTGGCCCCCTTTCAATTGGATCTGAAGCGGTTCGGTGCTGAGTTCACTTGCAGCTCCCCAGAGAGGCAATGCTCCCCAGGGTGTGGCTGTCATCAGCTGACATCAAGACTGATGTTTGCTTTACTCCCTTTTCTTAACTAGACTTGTTGAATAGTCTTGAAAAGTCATTTCATTGGCCAGATGGCAAAACTTCCAAAATCAAAGGGAAACTTACTAAAGTACAAAAATATAAAAACTTCAGTTTGGTCTTGAGTCCCAAACTGAGGCTTGTTTCGGTTAAAGATGCACGCAGCGAACAAACAGAAGGGCTCTTTTCATCCACTGTGTGTTCTGGGAGGAGAACCAGCCTTCAACACCTGAACTGTAACTTTGTTCCAATGAGCACTCATCCAGACGGAGGAGGAGGAGCTGATTTTCAAATATTTTTTATTATAAGTACAGCAATTTAACTGAAGTTTTACACACAAAAATTATACACTTGGCTCAGTACAGTAACTCTTAAATTACATGCAAGACTTGATTACATGGTTTACATTAATATTACATATTGCACTTAGTAAATCACATAATTTACACAGTACACAGAGGTCGTGGGTTTGAGCCCCCACTTTGGGCAGCGCCGCCGTGCATTGTGGACTGGGCGGCAGTCGCCCCCGCTACCTGGGCCCAGACCCAGATAAGCGGCAGATGATGACATGACATGACTTGATTAAAAAGGGTTGGGTTCTCTTTTAAATGTACAATAATTATAATATAGTGTCCCATCCTCAAAGCATCTGGTTCAGATACAGACTGAAATTCCAGATAAGTGTAGATTTTAATGATTAGAAGCACATAATTTGTGAGGAAGGGGCAGATCCTTCTCACATAGCTTAGGAACAATCCTCTGGTTCTGGTTGTTGAGGCAGTGTGAGCAGAGAAGTCCCACCAGTCGTCAACAAACGCAGCTAGGCTTCAGAGTTTGCTCTGGCCCATAGTAACACATACAGCTGTGGTGCAGATGTGTCTCCAAGTGTGTGCCTGATGATCAATTTGACCGAGTGCAGTGAAACCTATAGCTGCAGCAGTGTCTGTGCAAGGTATCTGTCCCTTAAGCTCTGATACCACCTAAAACATACCAATAACACAATTATCTCTGACAACATAAAACAGTACTAACAAACTGTTACACTGTTTTCAGATGCAGATATCCTGTATGCTACAGATTTACAAAGCACAAGACAGATCGTCTGAGCTCCTTCATGCCTTTTTACTGGGAAATAGTTGCCAAGGCCCGCCCACATCTGGTTCACCTCCTGCACATAAATAAAATCAGAAACTTTATTAAAGAAAAATACGTTTTTTTAAAAATCATCATTATTTTCAGTGGCCGCTTTTTAAGTAATCACCCCTAGCTTAGCAGCTGCAAGATCCTCCACCATTCGCCACCACTGGAGCACAGTGAAGAGTTTGTAATAACACATAATAAATGCAATGTATTCATTTAATCACAAGGACTCTAGTGTAATGAACCCTTCAAAGGCTCCTACCTTCATCCTTTTGTCATAACAGTCTATTAGCGCGGCAACTATTTTCAGAGATTTTGTGACTGCGATATGGTTCATAGTGGGAATGATCATTTTGTTGCCAAGGTTTTTGTGTTCACTGAAAAAACTATTAAAATCATGGTGATGTGACATTTGTTGGAGTCTGTCTTCTTACACCTGGAAAACAAGATATCTAGGCCAGTTCCTAAATGATTTAATTAACTGTTCATTCCCGTTCAGCCCCTTTACAGCAATGATAATGTTTTTATTTTGGATTTGGTCAGAGGTTGGACATGTAATGGCCATTGAATCGCATTGTGTGTGAGAGACAGCTACTTGTTTGTGTGTGAGCTGAATTGATGGCACATCCATATTCTGCTTTATAGTCGTAGTCTTTCATGTGCACAAAAATCATTCAATCAATTCCCACAATTCCTCAGGAATGCCCGAAATATTGGTCTGGGGAAGCCGCGCCTCCTAATGCATGTAAATCTCCATAAGACTAAAATACACAGGCCACATTTTAAAAAGCTTTAATGAGAGTGAAAAGACTTACCCTACCGTTACAAGGCTTCTGGCTCTCTGACAGAACCTAAAAACACACACAAGATAACTTTTGTTTTTGTACATAAAACAAGGCATCTTTAACTTTATGTCGTGACAAGCAGAAAAGGCTGGAAAACACCTGTTACCAGACTTTTTTCAAATTTTATACTGTTTTATATGATTATATAGATCAAAACATTGGAGACAGTTTTATGGTAAAGTAATATCAATGTTTACATTATTCCAAATCAGATATTCAATGGCTTTTTTAAAATAACTTTTGCGGGTCAGTAGGATTACCTAGCTTAACATTAGCATTCTAACATTCCTAATCACTAACATTGCTAAGCACATTAGCAACATAACATTAGCAGCAAGAACTGACAGAAGCACTTAAAAATCTTTCATTTCTCATGTAACAAAAGACTACAACTACCTAGAATAACATTTAATAGCTTTTTTTTTACTAAACTGCCCGCAATTTATTAATAATAGCTAGCATTTCTGATTGCTAACTCAGTCACTGACTAACAAGCTAGCAAATAACGAACAACTAGCAAAGATAGCAATAAGTTCAATCCTTTTAATATTAATTTACAAAGCACCTGTCATAATCCAAGGAAATGAATTAACTTCTAACACACTATGACCACATAACGTGACTTACCTGAGTGAACTCTGAAGTTGCTCTTTCCTTCTGCCGGAGAAAAAAAAATAAATTGTGTGCTCGTTCCTCCACCTCAAGCCCACATCGGATCACTGTCAGCTGCTATATGGGCTATTGCTACTGATCCAAGTCTTTTATTTCTAGATATGTACCACATATGTCACGCCTAATGTGGCCCAAGGTCAGTTATCAAGCACTGAGCTGCTGATCCTTCTTTCTCCATTTTTCAGTCTCGATGGCTCCACTTCCAGCACGGAACAAGAATACATGCTACCACACAGACTACCGTGTTGTGTGCGTTAGCTAACCATAGGCGCAACCAAGTGTACAAGTGTACTGGGAGTCACGCACTTCTCTTTTCCTAAGCACATGGAAATAAGAAATGGCAGGAGACAGATCCGTTGAATGGGTCCATAGAAGGATGACACACTTCATAATTTCTTTTATTTTATATTTGGGGGACAGATTGGTGATTTCTCAGATAAAACCTCTCCAAAGAATGCATGCTTATGCCCTAGTCTGTAATAACCCCTCTAAGCATGTTAGCTAGTTGAACTTGAAAGTCAGCCTTAAAGCTGTGATGAACACTTTCACACTTTTGTTTCCAATGCTGTTTGACTTTGCTTACTTGGCTGAGCTGTACAAAACCAAAATTTCCTTCAAAAAAATTCAGTGCCTCCATTTAAATCCACTCTATAGACTTTGTTACATTTCTTCTCTTTCTCCTTCCCAACAATAAGTGGAAATGCTCCAGAAATCAAAGCAAGTTTTCATCGTCTTTCCTCCACTCTTTATTCTTGCTTGTGAAACAGCAATAGGAGCATCATGGGACATTAAATCTCTCCATTGAAAGCTGAAATTCTTTTAGGCGGGTTAACAGTTCCTTCAGGCAGGATGAGGCAGGTTTCATTGCAGTTTTTACACAATATCCTCCCACCACACTAGAATCGTTTCTCTGGTCAGACAAATTCAAATGATACTAAAACAGTGACGAGCAGGAATGAAGAAGAAACACTGACTATTATTTTCATTGTTGATGAATTTGCTGGTTGCTTTTTCAGTTAATCATTCGGTCAATGCAACTTTGGAATACAGCAAAAATACCTGTCACAGTTTCCTAGAGCCCAAGTTGATGTCAAAACATATCTTTGTTTTACCAACCAGATGTCCAAAACCCCAGAGGTATTCAATTTACTATAATGTAAGACATTTTCTTACATTTGAGAAGCAAGAACTATGAAATGTTGCGTGGTGTGTTTACTTGAACAACAACCTAAATGAATAATTATCAGAATTGTTGCTGATTGAACTGTTAGTTGATTAAATGTTGCAGCTTTAGACATAATACTGTGTTATTTTCCTTGTGCTTAAGAAATAATAATTAAACGATTACAGAGGGATTAGAAAGGCCAAACAATATGCACAAATATATTTCTCTCAGTGGAAACCATATGGGTGCTGCCATGGTCAATCAAATACCATGACAGCATTCGATTCAAAGTTGTTATGTAGGAAGTGTGGTGGAAATGTCCAAAGTCTGACCGAGTCAGATCGCTGTTTACAGAAATGTGAGTCAGACGCCTATTCAAACAAAATGAACGTGTCAAGCTGCCAGCACATTTCAATGATGTGTGTCAAAAAGGCGGCTTTAAAAAGAAAAAAACATGTATCAGTCAAATTCATGTTGTGAAAATATAAAAAAAGGACACACACAACGCTCTGAAGTATAATCCACTCACAGATCAATCTAACTATTAATCCCTCACACTCCAGCGGATCCTTGAGTCTGCAAAATGCTGTGCCATCTCTTTAACCCGTTCAGCTGCAGAGCACCAACCATTACACCCCTTGCCTTCCACTGCAGGCATCATCTCTGAAAGTCTCTGCTCAAACCCATTGTCTATAAATACATATCATGTGGGCAGCTCTTTGGTTGCAGGTGCAGGTCAGCCAACCAGACATTTCAATTCCGAAGATGGATGCCCCATTTCAGAGGGAACGATAAGAGAAGGCTCAAAAGGTCTTTCACCACAGGAATCAGATGCTTTTCTTACTTTTTATCCAGCCTGACTGACGGCTCACAGAAATAAGGCTTTTCTTTTCTGGTTTTTGTCTTTCTTGACACACATCCATCTTTGACAGAGACAGCTGTTGATAAAGCCTGCATGCTCAGACAGCAATTGCATGTGCAGCCGTTCAACACCATGTGTTTGTTTTGATGTCAAACAACTGCAGTTATTTTGAAAGTCTCTCCAGACTGGCTGCGCATTCAGATTTTTTTGTTTTTCTATGTTGATTTCCACAGCAGTTCTGAGCTGCGGAGAAGTACTTTGACTTTAGTTGGATGTTGTTTACAGGTTGTCTTCTTCTCAGTACCCCTGATGTGTTGGGCATCAGGCTGAAGTTGTCCTATGGGAACTGCCAGAGCCTCTGTGTCTATTTCCTCCATAGACGGGTAGGCTCCCCACCCCCTGAACCTTCCCCCACATGGCTATTAAGACTGAAAATCGCCCCCGCTGTGCTCTGGTGTGTCCTTCGCTCACTGCAGCTTCTTCATTCACTCTACAGCTGATGAATGCATCATTGTTTTTCTTCTCAGTGTTTCTCTAAGATACTTTGGGAGTGCATTTAACTGCTTCATTTAAAACCCATATGGCATGCTACGTATATGAAATATATTCAGAGGCGTCCAGGGATCACTAACCCGTAAGCCTCCGATCCACTGGCACACATACAAACAGATCCAAGCGCGTGCACACACACACACACACACACACCTACACACACTCACACACACACAGAGAGATCTCTGAGCAATGCGGTTTACTCTTCCCACGCTTTATAACACTCTCATACATCAGAAGCCCTTGTCTCCCCACACAGTGTGGGATGGTGACTGCATTGTGACTCAGAGACAGAGTAAGAGAAACAGAGAGAGAGAAGGATGAGGAGGTGGCAGGGGGCTGCTGGGGGGTTCATCCTGGTGGGCAATGAAGGAAGAGCCTCACAGGTCACTGTGGATGATGTACGATCAGCTGTAGATGTGTGGAGATGGAAGTTCTCAGTTCCCACCTCCACTCTGGTGGGAGCATCTATGAGTTTCCCTTTTGACAAACTTTTTCTGTAGTTCTATGTTATTAGTATATACACACATGCCAATATATTTATATATATGCCCAAAAGAATGCTGGCATCCCTGTCCACACAGCTACCTTTAGGGTTATGCCTTTTTCTTTCAGTTCATGAGATTCTAATTGCTACATTAAAGTCCTTATGTGAGATATTTTCATTCTCTTATCCTGAGCCTCCCTTTCCTCCATTGGTTTTTAAAGCTAATATGACTGTTCCATGTCAGAGTTAAGATGACGATTAGATGCACGTTTGAGAGATCTGATCACTATGTAGCTGATGCTTCTGAACTGCTACGTAAGCCTACTTGTTTTTCATTCACAAAAAATGTTACAAAAAAGTAAGAAAAAATAAACTGCTGACTGTGGAAATGAAGTCCTGCCGTCTGAAATCAGAAGACGAAAGCAGAACAAGTTGTACGATCAAAGAAATGGACAGCAGAAAACTTTCTATGAAGCATTCTAGTACAGATTATGTTACACTGTTGGTAGAACCTGTATAATGGAGAACCTTCTCCTGAACAGTGGCTTGCAGAAAACCCTTGAGGCAGCCGTCGGAGTGGAAGAGCCTCCCTATTATCAGGTCTTTTTCTCTTAGGTGATTCGTCATTGTCCAATCAGACTCAGGTGTAAAGACGGGGCCAAAAAATTGTACTTGAAGCTTCAGCATCACACACTTTGATTGCTGAGTTTTTCTGCTTTGTATTTTTACACACATATTCACAAAAACACTTTTTTTCACCTAGTGCCTTTGTCTAACCTCAACACTTTTCTACACATCTACAAACTTGAATTTCTCATGACAGATTTACAACTACAAACTATGGAATTAGTTGTGCACATCACTTTACAAGCTCAAAATCTTTTTGACCCTAATCTGAGCCCATAAAAAGCAGACTGTTGACAATACTACCACAACCTTGAACCACTTTTTGTTTCTAGACTTTTGGTAGACAGTTGGCTCTATCTCTTGGACGTGACACTTTAAAATGAATCTTCCACTGAAGATGATACTTAAGACAATGGTGTTCTTCCAAATTTTTTGTCAGGTTGCTGGAGACCACTTCCTGTTTCAACATGATAATACCTCTGTGTACAAGACCAGTTCCATAAAGAAACGCATTCCCAGTTTGGTGGGGAGACCAGTGACTGGCTTCAACAACATCCAACACCTTTAGGATAAAGTGGAACACTGGTTGGGAGCCAGACCTTAGCCCAGCAACAGTTAGTGGTCATGTGGCTGAACAGTCAGGTTTTAAAATGTGGTGGAAAAGAGGAGTGGTGGTTGTTACAGCACTGTTCACTGTGAGTGGCATAAAAAGAAAAAATTAAAAAAAAAAAAAAAAAAAAAAGGCAGCCAGCTGTTTTAGGCAACTACTGTGCCTTTGTAAAAACTGAAACCACACTTGTGACCATTTAAACATTTCCATCTTCATTAGGAATGAGCTTAAAAGAAATAGCAAAATAACAACCTCCTCTACACCGAAATGGCATAAATAAACAAAAACTTGGAAACATTTCATCTGTACTTATGTGAATCTTTAAAGTTATAATTGGACTAAACTTCACACCTCAGACACTGAAGCAAATGCAATACAAAAGCACTGTATCCTCTGCATGTGCAACATTCTCTTTTATTTGTGAGGAATTTAATAACATTAACATGTCTCCTGACAGGTTGTCCTACAGCAGAACTGGTGTCTAGAGACATTATGGTTCTATGTAGAAGCACCTGACTGAACCTTTGTTTCTCTGTGTGCTCTAACAGATGGAAACCTGTGAGCTGAATGGTACTTTGTGTGTTGCAATGCAACTTAGTCTTAGTCTGCTAACAGCAGCAGGAGCAGCCAGGTCTTTTCCTGTTATTAAAGAGTATTTAAAATGCATGTACTGCTATGCTGGCCTCTGGTACTTAAGGTTCCAGTGGCACAAAGGGGACCCACCAAATTTAAGCCTGTGGGAAGCACTACATGGAAATTAATTCCTACATTTTAGCAGAGTGAAGTCTGACAAAAAGGCTTTGGAGTTCAAGTTTTCATTTAGTTTGAGGGGAACAAAATGAGGGTGCTCTTCAACAATAGAATTTCTGTTTGAAAAGTTAAGTGTCAAAGATATAAAAAAAAAAAGAAAAAGAAAGAAAATAATCCAACACAATAGTACAGAAGACTGAACACATTTATGATGGCTTTTTGAGTGTTTGTATTCGATTTCAGCTTTTATTCTTCAAATAAACCATTAGCTTTTCCAGTGGCTGAAAGAAAAAGCTCCAAAACAGATAATGAAAAGCAAGCACAGATTCAGCTCTGCCAATTTAATGGCAGGAAAGCAACACTTAAGATTTTGGCATCAGGCAGTGCAAGTCAACAGGAGCAGGAAAAAAGGCAAGTGCACTGCGTTGCTTTTATACCCTGACGATGACAAAGGTCTTGAAGTCACATCGAAAACTAATCTTCTCAATCCTAAACGCTAAAAGATTATTTTCTCTGATGGGAAATGTTGGAAATGGGCACTTCACTGTGATGGAATTATAATATACACATGCGTTAAACCTAGAAGTTAATGGTTTGTATGTAGACAACACACCAGTAAAGTAGAGCCCCAGAGACACGGGGGCAGTGAAGGCTTCAGGTTGTCTGTGCAAAAATTGGATTTTGGTCATTTGATGAGTTGCAGATTTGTTTGATGAGGCTCTGTGAACTGATAAAGCACAGTAAAAACTGAAACGCAAGGAGCCTTAAGGTGACGTTTGTATGTACTTTATATTCAGGCTCTGAACTGCAAAGGGGCCCTGAGTTAAAAATCTAGTATTAGTAAATAAACACCCACAGTTAATTTTTGCCCCTGGGTCCCCCTTATCTGCCCTCACCCTTACAAACTCCTCTTACATTTATCATTACCATAACAGGAAATGCTAAGATTAGTTAGTCGAACTGAAATGAAATGTTAGTTTTGACTTCAGATACTGACTTCAAACACACACACACACACACACACACACACACACACACACACACACACACATATATATATATCTATGCTCTGTTCTCCTTTGAGCAAAAAAAAATCAGAAACAAAAATGGAGAAATTTACATTCTAAATTTTCAGGATATTACCCTCCAGTCTTGTATTAATATGCCAGACTGCTGTTCGCTCTCTGTCTGTATAGATAAAGAATTTCTTTCCAAATATTTAGTTAAAGAGACAACTTCCATGTTATACACAGTCACACTGACAAACAGCAGCCTGCTACACAACACAAGAGCCAACGACCCACATTAACTTTCCTCCTTCTTATCTAAAATATAAACATGAACAAACTTCTTGTTCTGCACCTCAGCTTGTTGAACTAGTCACCAAACAAAAAGCAATTACTCAACTGCAACACATTAAAAAGCATGAAAACTCCCAAGCAAAAGTAACTTGGGTCTGGTTAGATGCCGCTGTGGTCCTCACTCTTTAATACCACTGACAACATGCTGTCTCCCATTACATGTTAGTATGTTTATTTAGTCTTGTCCTGCTGCTTAGCCTGCCTCTGCTGCTGTCAGTCAAATCCAGACACCGACACGCCCCCTTCCAGCTACTGAGAGGAAAAGGAGCATTTCTTTCCTTTTAATAAGAAAATAAAAAGACTAACGAAGATGATGATGTGACTCAACTGGTGTTACAGCCCTGAATGTGACAAATTTAATTGAACCTGTGATGTATTTATTATGTAATGTTCCTGTTCAACAAGTTTTAGTTTGGTCTTTCCTATCCTATGATTGGACCCATTGGATCCTTTCCTGAATTGGCCTCCCTGCAGCGGCTGAAACAACTGAAACAATCCTGGCTACAATCGTAAACACGATGTTAAGGTTAAGGAACAGTCAGGGTTTAAAACAAACAACATTTTATCACAGACTTTGTCTTTCCATAATGACCTCACCTGACGTCCTCCTTTACTCCCTTCATAATTACTATGACCATGGGATTTATCATTTGACCATAAACATATAATTTTGGGGCATTTGTAGGGATGTATTATAATAACTCTATATGCTTTCTTAAGTTATCTATAGGAATTAGCTGAAAAAACTGATTCTGTCTCAGACGACCGCTAGATGTCCTTTTAAACAAACCCCCCCCCCCCCCCCAACAAAACAGGTTGTTTTTTTATGGGAGGGCAGTCATGTTCCTATCTATTAATGACTTTGTTCCTGTTATTTCATTTCTCAGTGTAACTGTTAACACAGTGATGCTGTAAATGAGAATCAGCAAACCTACACTGTATAAATTAAGTAGGGTAAATAGAGGTTAAATGAATGCATATAAAAAGGAGTACATCTAAGCAACAACATTGCAAGGCTCAGTTTGGTGGATTTAGGAGAAATTGGACGGTGTTTCCAGAATAATTGAATATTTTTTGCAGACTGAAAACAGGAAGCTCAGACCAATAATTGCTCTCTGATTCCTGAGTTTACTAGGTGTAGACATTTTTCACGCTTGATGTCTTAGTGAGGAACTGTCAATCATCTCTTGTTTAGTACACACGTAAATATGTCACGTAAATTCATCCACTGCCTTTTCAAACCACAGTAAGAAAGGTGAAAATAAAAAAACAACTCTATTCATGACTGTCGACCATCAACTGTTCCACAGCCATGGTCATTCATGTGCTGCTGTAACTGCCTCCACTGTTCTGGTTCCAGTCTTTGCACCAGATGTTGAACCTGGCTGCAGAGATTTGCTCCCATTCAGCCACAAGAGCATTAGTGAAGACCAGCACTGATGTTTGGTGGTGGTGCCTGACTCACAGTCGCTGTTCCAGTTCATTCCAAAGGCTGTGGAGGGGGCTGAGGGCAGAGCTCCATGAAGGCCAGTCAAGTTCTTCCACACCAAACCCGGAAAGTGTCAGTCATGAAGTGATGACACAAAGCTGGAAACACCCTATGTAACTGGAGGGTTGGGGTGACTCAAGCCTTAATTTCAGCAAGTGTGGAGAGTGTGTATGAAAGCTACAACGGAATTTTACTCTGAGAGGTGGATGTTTGTCTTAAGACGTTTCCTTTTTATTGACCTCCTCCACTGAGTTGAACTGAGCACAGCTGATAAATGTGTCACAGCTCAGGAAAACACTGGACTCAATTGCATGACTCAGAGACACCCTGTTAAAGTTCAAACGTTCACCTTTATTTAAAGGTAGAGCAGGAAGGGGCTAAGGCGAGGAGAGAACTCAGCAGGCAGGCAGTGGTCGGTGACAGGCCGGCAGGGACACCAGGCAGAAAGACAAAAAGGAAGCAGGTAAAAGACTAAAACCAAAAACATGAAGGGGGTCAAAAACAGGCAAGCAAAGACAGGAAAACACACAAAAAGGCTAAAGCTGTGACTGGAACGGCACAACAGTCATTCTTGCAGGTATAAGTGGATTCTAGGCAGCTAATGAGGGACTAGGGAACAGGTGAGCAGATGAGCAGATGGGAATAAGATGAGCGGAAAGGTGGGAAGAGCTGGGTTTACTGCAGATCAGGTGGCAAGGTGTGAAATGACAAGACAGTTTGTGAAAATCGAATGTCAAAGCAGAGAATGAACGAATAACCGAATGAACAGTGACAGGATGATGGCTGACGTCAGCAACCGCAGAGGATGCTTTTCAACCTTCAACAACTAAAACATCAAAATTACATTTATCTTAGCTCAACACAACACAGCTAACACCACAGATAAAGATAATTCATTAGCAAACTTTCCACCACACTACACTGAGAAGAAAAAGAGCTAAAATCTAGAGGGGAGTGAGAATTTGATTTAGACGAAGCAAACTGAAAAGATTTATTCACACTCGAGCCTCTGGGCATCTGAGCTGCAATAATAGAATGTGTTTTTCGGAATGCCCGAAAATAATTAATTGTAATTTTTGTTTGAGATTAGATTGGGCAATACAATCTTTAGCGGATATGAAAAGCAATGAAAAGATAACAAGTCTATCAAGCACATAAATGAGAAACTGTGAAAAGGCACACCCTAATCATGTTGCAATGCTTTGATGAGAAATAAATGGGAGTAAATAAATCAATTTAAACTGAGAGGAAGAAAAGAGGACTAGCTCCTGGAAGCTGATTATAAACCCAGTGCCTTACACTGAGAGAGTTGAGATACATGCATAAAGTTATGTTCCCCTGCTATCTGTAATTACGTTTGACTGGTATACAGAAGTAAGGCTGGGTTGGATGTAAAAATAATAATTATGGAGTGTCAAGCGGCCATGTGATTCAGATGTTTACCACATAAACATATCAGATTTGATTCTGTCCAGGGGCCTCCTGTCTGTGCAGTGTCTCCTCTGCGACTGTCAACTAAAGGCAAAATGTCAGAAAACTAGCTTTAAAAGTAATAATTACTATTACATTGGGTGTATTAATACTAGCAAGAAGATCTTTGTAGTTTTTTATTAATGTATTTATAAAAAGATCAAACTTTTTTAAAAGTAAAAAGCGCTGAACACTTCCTGAAGCCACAGTATCGAGAAGCTTTCTGACTCCAGCACAGAGGCAGGTCTCTATCCAAGTAACACAGAGACCCAGAGCTCCTGGACCCACTGTAATTCAAATGTGGTTTGACTGATTTAGGATAACATGCTGTTATCTGGCTAAAATAATCCTGTTCATTCTCATCCAGCGACAAAGACAAAATTAGTTAAAAAACCATGATCAGCGTTCATGTGACTTGCATGAGTGCTGATCATGTGATTGCTGTTACATGAAAGTGGGCGTGTTGAGATTCATGAACACAAGTCTCATTATTTGTGTGTTCCTGCATTGTTATTTTGTACATGATGTGTCCACAATGTTTCCACAGTCTAATCACAGTTATCAGGTATCAACATCAGGTATTAGCAGTGAGATGTGTGACTGATGTTGGCGTACTGTATGATTGGTGAGGCTGTCCTCAGTGGACATGGGAGAGACTTTTCAGTGATGATCATAAAGCCCTCTATGAAAATGAAACCTTTCTAAAATCTCTCAGGAAGCAGCTTTAATCACATTAACAATTTTAAGCAGACTGAGCTCTGCAGTTAATTATTTAATGAGTTTTCAAATGGCAAATTCCTCCACTACACTCCTTCATGTCAGACTAAATGTTTGGGCTCCATTGTTCTGTTGACAGTCAGAATTTTTTTAGTTGAGTGTTTTTGTTCATAATATCTCAAACTACATTCGAAATTATTGGTCATGCTCAAGCTGTCAGTAAACCTGCACTTTTGCAGGTTTGGCTTTAAAGACTTGTTGATGTGCCCCCCCCCCCCCTCTCCCCCCTCTCCTCTGCTTTCCCACTCTCTCTCTAAGGGGTCCCAAATTGCAGATTACAAACCTCCATCATAAATCACACTGGATTCAAATCTTGGGAACTAGCACTTTCCAACACATGAATGAAATAATATGGAAATATATGTCTATCCATTCCATAGCCCAGTTAATATTCTCTGACAAATTTACCATATAACCACACTGCCTTCTAGTGGATAGGTCTAATTAAGCCCCCTCCATACAAATAAAATACATTAAATGTTGTCTGTTGTGATTTTATTATTGCTGAAACTTCATTTCCACTTATAATAATGGTAGAATCCATGCATGCTGTTGTTTGATTAATTACTAAATAATTGGTATTATGATGTGGGCGGCACAGTGGTGCATTGTCGCCTCACAGCAAGAGGGTTCCAGGTTCGAACCCCAGTCTGGGTTCTTCTGTGTGGAGTTTGCATGTTCTCCCTGTACCTGCGTGGGTTCTCTCCAGGTACTCCGGCTTCCTCCCACAATCCCAAAAACATGCATGGGATAGGTTAATTGGCTACTCTAAATTGCCCGTAGGTGTGAGTGTGTGCATGTGTGGTTGTCTGTCTTTGTGTGTCAGCCCAGCGATTGATTGGCGACCAGACCAGGGTGTACCCCGCCTCTCACCCATAGTCAGCTGGGATAGGCTCCAGCTCCCCCGCGACCGTGATGGTTTAAGCGGTAGAAAATGAATGAATGAATAGTACTATGATGAAGGTTTGTGAATAATTTCCTGATGTGAAATTCACATTTATCTTACTCCTGTCTATCATTAACAGTGCCGTTAGGCTTATATGTTTTTTACTTTCATGTTGTAATGGGTGATGGTGAAAGTTGGATGTCGGATTTTTGCAAGTAAACTCAAGATTAAACAATTCTATCAGTTTTAGAAAGCACTTTCTCCAGTTTCTCCAATTTCTCCAGTTGAAACTAAGGAAGAAGACGGGTACAGCCCCTAAGACACATGTCCAGCCGTCAGGACTAAAAACAGCCGCATTTTTTTGCACCACGCATTTTGCCATTCTGTTTTTTGTTATTTTTTAGCACTTTTTTATGTTCTTCTGTAGTTTTTGACCTTGTATCTTTTGTTCCTTCTTTTGCTATGTGTTTTCTAAGAAAATCCTTGTTATTACTAGTGGCCTGTAACTCCTATTTTCTAAGCCACATCAACAGTAAGTTCCTTAGAATAATTGTTCAACTATTACCACAGTTTTGTTTTGAAGATTTTGGAAGGTTTTGTGTCGTTTGGCCAACGCCAATCCCTTCTAAAGTTATCCTGTGCGTAGAGCCAGCGCTTTTACTCCACCATCAACCCATCAGAGACAAACTCTTGGCTACAAGCCTGCGTGGCCGCCTACTGAGAAATCCACAGCAGTCTGTTGGCAGATTTCTAAAAAAAACAAAAGATATTGGCAAAACCTGTCACCTAGGTAACGCACAACACCTTGGAATTTACCGTAGAGATTAAAAACTGCGACAAGGAACTTTGGTTTCCAGCCTAGAGTCTCCAGACCACCAACTGTAGGAAGCAAAGTCATCTTTTTTTCGCTGCTCATGACTAGATTGATCTCAGAAATAATCTCTATTCTTCAATTCCAGTTGTAGATGTCTCAGTATCCATTAATAAAATCCCTAGCCTAAACATACTCTGTCCTTCCATTGCCCAATTCACCACATTGCCCAATTTTATCAGTTACAAGTTACTAGTTTTCATTATTTAAACCCAGTCGGGGCTGTGTGTTCCTTTGAAGTAGAGATCGGAGATCCATTGAATGAAAACGTCACAGCTTCTGATATTAAACCGATTAAAATCTGTTTCCTTCAAATCGGGAAGATAGTGCCTCCCATTTACGACTGTATATTAAAATGAAAATCCAGACTTCGCTACAGAAGAACCAAAGAAATCAAGATTCCTGTCAAATCTACATTAACATTTGAATACAGATAACTCAGTCATCCCTGTGTGAACAACGTGGCTAAGGTTAGATTTGAGATCTTAAATTAATTTAAATAAATAAATGAATAAATAAATTTAAAAAATTAAGTCGCTGACCACAGACACAAACATAGCACTGATGAAGACTTGACACACACACACGGTCACACCATACTTTGCTAGCTACAGCTTCTGACACCTCAAACTGACATCTGATGTTTTGAGTGGAAGAAAATCTATTTAAACCCCATTGCTGCAGTGTCAGAAATCCCTCACTGAGATGCATTACTATCCGTGATTGGCCCGTTACCTAACCTAACAGCTAATGCTAACAGTGCTAATGTGATTTAAACTGTTTGTTAGCTTTCAGAAGTGATTTATAAACTGTATAAACTTCAGGAAGATGGTCTGAAGGGTGTGTTGGAATGGGTCTTCATGTTTTGTCAGACTGTGTATGTGTGTGTGTGTGTTGTTAGAAGAGCACATGGACCACGTCTGCACTAATGAGTTCTTTTCTTGGTCCTGGCAGGCTTTGGCCAAGATCCGCTCAGTTTATTGTGGGTGTGTATCAATGTGTGTGTTCGGTGTCTTGTGTGGGGGTGTGTTCTGACAGGCTGTCACCTCTGGGTGTCATTCCAGGTGATACCGCCAAGGAGAGCAGCCTTTACAGCCGTCCCGCAGAGCTACCTCCTGCTCTTAACAAGGACACAGAGGCACGCAGACGCAACAACACGCTCACAGTCACACACGCGTTCAGGGTTTCATCCAGCTCTGGCGCACAGCAGCAGTAAACCTGTACATTGCAATGTGATCCGAGGTAATACATCTTCATTGTCCGAGTCATCAAATCTGAAAAACGACAGTGAGACAGTTGGACCAGAATTAAATGTCCTCTCAGCCAAGGATACTGGCAACATGAACACACAGACACACTCTAATTCTCCATTTTCTCCCTCACTCACACAATTTCACCCTTCGAAGATACAATGCAGTCTCTCAGTAATAGAGCACTCGTCTGAGGGGGGGAAATGGGGTTATAAATCTCTACCAGATTCCTCCAAAACCAAAGAGAGTGTCTGATGGTGAGAGGAAGTGATGAAGTGTAAAATGGAGAGGAGAAAAGAGAGAAAGAGTGGCAGCAAGAAGATAATCAGTGACAAGCTGCCTGTCAGAAAACAGAGGGATCCTTATCACGCTGTTCCTTTTTCACTCTCACGCCATGAAGGTGCTGGAGGGACTGGTTCTTACCCACCTTCGACCACAGGTGAAATCTGCTCTAGAGCCTCTAAAGTTTGCTTTCCAGCCTTATGTTGGGGTGGACGATACTGCGATCTACCTGCTTCAGCGTGTTCACTCTGACCTGGATGGTCATGGTGGCACCGTGAGAATCACATTTTTCAGTTTCTCCCATGCTTTCAGTACCATCCAACCTCTTCTGTTGTGCAAGAAGCTGCCCAGTTTGTTCTGCTGGGGAGGTCCCTGACTGATGTGGTGGTTAGTAACTCAGGAGTGCCACAGGGGACTGTCTTGCCTCCATGTCTAACTTTGTGGACAAGACCAAGGAGATGGTGGTCAACTTTAGGAGGAGAAGAACTGCAACCAAACCTTTTATCATGATGGGTGAGGAGGTAGGAGCTGTGGATCAGACTGGACTGACACTGATGCTACGTATAGGAAGGGGATAAGCAGGCTCTACTTTCTGAGGAAGCTCAGATCTTTCAACATATGCTGCAAGATGCCCAAGATCTTCTACCAGTCTGAGTTCCATCTACTGTGCTGTAGTCTGCTGAGGGAGCAGCATTTAAGCTAGAAATGACAGCAGGATTAATAAATTCATCCAGAAGGCTGGGACCGTCATTGGTAAGAACCTGGGTCAGTGAGGAACAGGAAGTCACTGAGGAAGCTGCTCTCCATCATGAATAATCCAACCAACCCCCTTCATGACACACTGAGGACAGCAGAGCTCGTTTTCTACCAGACACATTCACACTGGCACAAAGACGGTTTCAGGAAACCATTCTTAAGGTTCACCACACCACTGTACATCAGCTCACCTCGGTGGGACACAGCTACACTGCCATCTCTACATACTGTCTGTATCATACCTTTACTTTTTTCTTTTTGCATGTTTTTATTTTCTTTTTCTATCTATCTATCTATCTACCTACCTATCTACCTATCTATCACGTTAAAATCAGCCACCAACCGTTCTCCTGCAGACACACTTGACTGATGAGGCAGGTAAAAAAAGTTCAACATGTCTTTTCTGTAATCCTCACACTTTTCTTTATGGCAGGAAATTAATGGCTTCTCATGTAGGACACTTTTAAAGACGCACACACACACACACACACACACACACACACACACACACACACACAGACATTTGTCTGCTCGTCATGCTCATCCTGGAGCAGTGCTTTTATCATCACCTGGTAAGTAGCAGCGGTAAAATTGCTTAATTAAAGCATGAATGTTTAATAAACCCTCAGGCTGCGTGAGGAGGGACCTGAGATAGGCCTTCCATTTACGGGCAGCCTCTGGGAAGGAGACAGACAATTCCTCAACTCGCTTCACA
Organism: Toxotes jaculatrix; assembly: GCF_017976425.1. Lineage (NCBI taxonomy): Eukaryota > Metazoa > Chordata > Actinopteri > Toxotidae > Toxotes > Toxotes jaculatrix. The sequence goes on from NC_054401.1 coordinate 27,620,733, forward strand.
CTGACTTTACGTTCAAGCGAGTCCTTTGACAGAGAACAGGTGGAGCCGATAAAGGCCAGAGACTTCATGAGTGGCGAGGTCACTGCTTTGAACTTTGTTAAAATGCTAAGTTGTTCATTTCTGTGAGTGGCTGGGAATGTCAGCTCCTGAGCTAATACTGTAACCTTAACTCCAGGCTAGGTTTGCTTGATTTTCATTTATATACAGGCTTAGCCACCACATGTCTTAGCTAGGCGGACCATATCATTTTCAGAATAAGTTACTGTAGGCTACAAAAAAATACCATTAAACTGCACGTAAGTGGCATTTATAGAATCTCACTGATGTCTCTCCCTCTGAAGTGGTAAAATCACAAGGACAATAATGTATGTTAGTCTTTATTCATTAAAGTCGCAGTATAGAGCTGATTTTTATGTAAAACTTTAGTTGTCTTATCAGCATAAATAGATTTGTGAAAAACACTCAGCGGAGACAGACATTACGCTGCAGCTGGAACTGTAGCTACTGTGCTGCTTTCAAGTAGTGACGGAAAAAATGAATGTTGTTGTTAAATGAATGTTAACTAAATAAATGTGACCAGATCAAATGGTGTTTTCTCTAATTTCTAAATTGCTGAATTTGATGTTTTTAACAGGTCCTCCAACCTAAACAAGCTTATGGGTTATTTGTCCCTACAGTCTGATATGACTTATATGAGCATTTCCTTATTTAACATATCTACAGTAGATATTCCACAGATAAGACTTTCTTATAACTAAGCTTTTATGATATGACAATGTTATGGTAAAGGTTTGGTTCGGTTTAGAGAAAGATGGTGGTTTGGGTTAAAATAAGTACTTTGTTACTGTCAGAGGACCTTTGTTGTCACTGGTTAGAAAAATAAAGCCCTGGCTAAGGTTATAGAATGATAATCGTCATGGCTAAAAAAAAAACTGACGTCAATTGCTGTGAAACAGGAAGTATATAGTCTCCTGTATTAAAGTCCAGTGTTTTGCTGTGTAGTTTCTATGGCCACTGGAGGGCACTGTCACTTGAGTGTAAAGGTTATTTTGGGACATTATCTAGAAAGATTCATCAGTCTTCCTAGCAACGTATATATTGCTAGAACAATACAAACTGTTAGATTAGCCATCTAACAACAAAACAACTATAACCGGCATGTCAGTTGGTCGCCAGTTGGACAGTCTGTTTTTAGCATACAGAAATCTTAACATCAAATGATGGAAAAAGTAACATATTTCAAATTTGGATTTTTCATAAACTTGGTAATTTTATTCATTAAAAAAAAAAAAATCTACAACACAATACAGTGTGTGAAATGAAAGGGGTCCAAATACTGTCTGAGGTGGTTGTACGTCTTTAAGCCTCTCAGTAATCTGTCAGTCATCTCTGCAGATCTCTGACCCCACATGTGTGTCCACAGGCTGGGTCTAAGTCCATTTCATGCTTCAAACTGTCACTTTCTCCTGTTTAACAACTATATCAGGAAGCACAGCAGTAAAGAAGTAATGATGCCAAATGCTATACCTATGGTGCAGTGCTGGACCTCTCCCACTTTCCCCCATTATTTATTCAACACTTACTCTACTCTATCAATGAGACCTGTCAGTCAGATTAATTTGACTTGGAAAGATTTCACTGCATCACAGTCACTGTTCTCTAATAATTGAGTTGACTGAGATGAACGTGTTTACATTTACATTTTCTCATTTGGCAGACATTTTTATCCAAAAAGCTTTACAAGTGAGGGACAGCACTAAAGTTCAGTGTAGTGTACTTAAAGTGCACATTGAGTGTTAGGCATGTTAGGGTGTCACAGGTTTAAGAAGATGTTGTGACCACAAATAAGACCACACACGTGTGCTGTTTTCCCTGCCTCCATCCTAAAGTAAAAGCTCCTTATGGAAACGTCCCAAACAGGCTGCGAGGGTCCCCGCAGGCAGATCGACCTCTACACCAGCACTGAGCATCTCACTGCGATCTCTCATCAGTTTATTCCTGCCCACACGGCGCCCCCTGCAGTGAACACCCCACCTCGCTCTCTACACATGCTCACACACACACACACACACTCACACAAAATCAGCTTTATCCTCTGTCTCAGTCAGCCACCCACACTCAGTCACGAGGGACCAGTATGTGGTGGTTGCACCAGTTTATGTTCCATTTTCTTGTGTGACATTTTACCTCGTGTGCACGAGTGCTGTATACAGTGCGTATGCGTGTGCACGACCACGCATGTGAGCGTGAAGAGGAGCGAATGCATTAGCCTTGCTTTAGGATTCCTCAGTGCTCTTTATGGAGGCTGGTTGGAAATCCCTTAGTTTAGCAACAATGTGGTCCAGCCACGCAAAAGCTTGCAGGGAGAGACACCGTGCTCACATTCATCTTCCTCAGCTGCAGCCAGCTGCCAGCAGCAAGAAAAAGCTGCACGTCAGGAGGGTTTATGAGTGTTTTTTTTTTTTTTTCTTTCCACATGCTGTCACTTTTTTGGACCGTGGATCCATCTGGTCTTTTACTATTTCTTTCCCCTTCCATCACAATCAATTTGTGAGACAGCACTGATTAGACTGTGATCAAAGTAGTGAAATGATGTATCACAACACTTTTCTGGCACTCCCAGACTGTCAGTGGAGGCAGTGCAGTTAAAGCTCAAAAGCAGAAAGTCAAAAGTTTCAAATCCTATTCCTCTTGCTGTCGGTTTAATACAAAAACCCACCTATCCTTGTCCTACTGCCTTTAGGGCCATTAACAAAACGCTTGCCCAGTTTGTCTGAGGCCTGCAGAGAGACATGCTGGTCAGGCTCCATAACAACAAAGCTGATTATGAAGAGTTAAAAAAAAAAAATCTACACACATAACTTTTTGTAAGGACTCATTGAATTTGGTGATTAAGGCCCTGGCTGATTAAACCTCAGCTCACACTGAGGGGAGTCACATGAGGTCAACCAATAATGATTTCAGTGTAATTTGTCCTGCCATTACAGGAGCAACAAGACTATAAGGAGAGGGAGGGAGATGAGATGTCAGTCAAACATCGTCTGTACACAGCCACACACACCTCTGATGGTGTAATGAGGCAAAATTAATTAAAATCACCTGTGGGGGGTTTGCCATGGGTGTGCCCAGTATTTAGAGAATGGCGTTCAACACGTTTTATTGTTGAGAGGTGTTGATTTAAATTTATGGTCACTGTAAAGTCATAGTGAAACTGAACTTAGAGCCTCTACAGTGGCGCTGTAGAGGCTGTAGTTGGCCTCCTTGTTCCTGTTTTGATAACACCAGAAGGAGAACGAAGGAGAAATGAATAAATTAGACTTCAAAACTCCTCTTTTGAGAGTATAAACATAATTTGTGTCAGTTGAGATCCAAACACACACCTCCTACTTCTGTGTGATATTACTCTGCTAGCCAAATGTGGTTTTACAGGATGGATAGGTGGCTAGCTATTTGTTCATTAAATCACACTGGATTCAAAAGAAGAGAAAGAAGAGGGATTTTGATATGAAAAGAATGACCAGTGATTTTTTTTACCTTTATTTGGCATGTGCAAAGAGATAACTGAACGATTCACACAGAAACACAGTATTAGAACTCGGAAAAAGGATCTATCTGTGTCTTTAACGCTGTGGTGCTGTTTAGCAGTTTTGTGTTATAGAGGAAGGTGTGCGACCCACTTATATCAATAAAAAACAAAGGACTAAATGCAGGCCAGCTGGGTAAAACTATTAAAGCAGCAAATGAGTTCAGGTTTGATCATTTCGTTAATTGTGTGTTAGAGACACCCCTCCCTTTCCAAGCATGTAGGACAACCTACAGAGACCTTTGGGTAAGGTAAAGATTCAAAAGACCCTCTCTACAGCCAGTGTTTGGTTTGTCCATTCTCGGCTACTGCAGAAACATGGTGGTGCAACATGGCAGGCTTCAAGGAAGAAGAGATACAAAGGGCTCATTCTGAGCTAACAAAAGTCAGCGGTAAAAACAGAAAACGAAAAACATGTCAGTTGTTGACAGCTGCATCACTGTCACTGCCATGAGTGTGACACTGCACTTTCATCCAGTAATCAGGATTTGAGAAAACTGGAAGAAGCAAAAAGAAGATTATTCAGTGCTCCGTATTCCCCAGGGTCCAACACCATGATAGAAAAAGAAACATGTGTGAAGTGTGGTGAGTTGGCAGTTCTTGTCAAAGGCAGAAAAGACAAGATCATCTTTGTTTCTTCAAGCACCAGTAACCAAACAGTCTTCATGAGAGACATGATCAGCAAAGCAAACACACAGAAGCTCCCTCCAACCGTCCATTTTCTACATCTACTCATTCTGCATTGTATCCCAGCATGCATTGGGACAAAGGCAAGCTCCACCCCCAGACAGCCAAGTGAAGGTCTTCTGCACTTAGACAAATACATTAAGGGCTGGATCTTACAAGATGCATCCCATGATTCATTTAGAGCAGAGGTTTCCAAAGTGTGAGGGTTGAAGTGGGGTGTGGAGGGAGAGATGTGAGGCGTGTGCTGCAATTTGTGTCAAAGTTTGTACTCCTCCTCGGAGTCATAACGTCTGAAGACAGACGTGATATGGGTATGCTTTGATTCAGTGTGACTTATGCTTCCCGAGTACATTATATCTCTGATGACCACTGAAAATAAACATCCATAAATCCACTAAAAAAATCACAGGAAAAAAAATACTGCACCTGTGCTGCAAATAGAAACTGCTAAAAGCTAACTCAGCATAAATTTAATGGTGCCAGTTTGGCAAAATATAAACTAATTTAGCCTCACTGTCTGTGGCTCATGGAACAAACAGTCTGTTTTTTCCATAGCAGGGTATAAAGATGGTAGGCACATGTCTCCATGTTTCAGTCGGTGACACTGTCCTTGCTTGGTTATTTTCCAAGCTTTTCTGCTTTACTAAGTATTTCACACTTGAAAATGACTGGCAAAGCTGAAAGTGAGAGCGCGTGATGTGCAGCCAAGGTCACGACTCATATGATCCCGAGGCATTGTGGGTAAGTTTATCCATCCTCACATTCACCTTCGGTTTACTCTGCTGGTCACTTCTGGTGCTTGTCTCTAAGCGATCACAATCGTGTCTCTTTTGCTAAGATTGAGTCATGAGGCTTCTCATCTCCTCACATCTCTCTGATCCACCCTAATCACTAACTGCCTCCCCTGCTGTCCACTGAGGGCTAACAAATGAGTCCTTTCCTGCTCCGTGCCACACAGCGTGACACAAATTACGCCGCATCCACACACACACACACACATGCACAAGAACACATTGGAGGTCTACCAAAATGGATTTTCACCGCCAGAATTTCTGAACCGCAGCTACCAACAGCCAATATTTTGTCCCAGAACCTTTGACTGTGAAAATATGAATGTCAGAACGTTTCCAAAAATAGCCCTGAAATCACCAGTCCTCTCAACTTAAAGGTTAAAGATTTCTCACACAGCACAGGAGCTGTGCTCACAGAGTAAGCAGTTGACATGTTAAACACAGACTCCCGCTCATTAGCTATAATTACTATATTAAGGCATGTTAATTAGCTAACAGAAGCAGTTCACTGTAAATAATTGCAAATATTTTGTAATTAAATTAGTTTTCTGGGATATTTCCTTTTATGTCCCCCAGAATGTCTGTCATCCAGGAGACACTAAGACTCTTGATGATTGAGTGATATTGATAAAAACACTTACAAAACATGTGGTGCTTCCTTTTATCCTTTAAATATGATCTAAAGGTCACATCACAATCAATACAGGTTTCGAGCTTCCTATTGATGACCCTATTGACATTGTAACGCAGACAAGCAAGCTGTATCGTGTCTCAATGGACAATGTTCAATTTTGCATTATCAATGAAAGGATAATATTGATCCCCATCAGTTTGAAAGTCATTATATTTATCTCCTCAAATACACATAGGCCAACCCCTGCCCTCACAAGAGTGAACTTTATCGATAAAGAAGATGCAGACACACTGTCACCCCATCTTTGCACACTGTCAGTTCATATTTTTGAGATTAATAGATTATCGATCAATTATTACCACACCTACTGGGAACTGAAAGAGCTGACAATGACAAATTGTGAAGTCATTCACAACAGTCACTCTGTGAAATGAGTCACCTTTGTGATTATAACATCTTTCCCAGAAACAGTAAACCAATCAGAGCTTTAGGAGTTGAGACATCATTTTCCTAGCTACACAAAAAATAGGTGTAAAAATGGCTACAGAAGCAACTCAAACAATGGCAACAGGCATGAATGAGACTGAAGCAGCTGTGCTGTTGTAAACTGACACAGAGAAATAACTCTTAAGTTGTTATTTATTGCTTTCTGCAATATCTGCACATGGTAAATGTGGTATATTTAAGGCTAGGAAATGATTGTAAGGCACTTGAGTTTGTAAGTTGTTAAGGCTCCTTGATGGAAGTCAGATGTACTACATGCCGTCTTCGTCAGCCACATCCTTAACCATCCGCATTGATACTTGGCTGAGATATTGGCTCAAATGAACATTTCAGGGGGCACCAGATAAAAGCTGTCACATTAAAATAAAGTTTCCATTACAACAAATAAAATCCTTTTTTCTCATTTTAAGTTGTGTTTCAGGGAACCTTTATGCTTTGGCATATGAGGGGAGGTTGAGCGCAAAGCCAGACTCCTCATCTAGCCTTATCATTCGGACATGAGCAGAGTCTGAATGCTGACAGTATGGCTTACTCCTCCATCTGCTGCTGGGCGGGACCTGCAGCCCCTCTGCAGTCAGGGAGTGAAGAGGAGACAGACTGTAATCTATGAACTCCTTGGTTACCGAAGGTACTTAGACCAACAGGTCCAGCTGCGTATTGCCTGACCCAAGCACCGACTATATATCCTCATCAAGCTGGTCCATATCGGACAACCCCACCCCCTGCTCAGCTCTTCGTCAGCCTCTTCACTCTCCTTTAGTCCCCTCTGCCAATCTATCTCTCTTGTCTCTGTATCTATTGTCTTTCCTTCATTCATCACTCACGACTATCGTCCATGTATTCCCCCTCTTCACTGCACAGTGGGCCATAACCACCCGCCTCCCCAACCTATTTCCACACAGAATCCATTACATGTCCCCTGCCTCTCTTTATCTTCATCCCCCAATTCAATCCATCCAGTCAAATATTCACACACTGCTTGCCTCTTTCCATTTGAGCTCATCACAGGGTTCCACAGCCACTTGCTCACTCTGAACCTGGGATTATCATCTAGGAGATGCCTTTCCCATGTGAGCTGAAGCACACAGAGGGAAAAGAAAAGCCATAATGCGTCCCTCTCCTTCTATCTCCGCACAAGCCAACAGTGGATGGTATATTTCTTTTTTATTTCTCGCACCTTAAGGCACAAACAGCCCACACCCACTGTTGAGTTACATAAGTGCGATAACTAGAGGAGAGGAGGCTGGGGCAGCGAGGGGATATTAACTGCTCTGGAGACTGGAGGAGGATAAGGCAGGAGATACCCACCGCAACATCGCAACATCTCTGCTTGGTTGGCTTCCCACGACTGGCTCAGTATCAGCCCACTATCAGCCCGAGGAGGGAAAGATGGGGAGGCAGCGACGGTGGCTCAGAGGAAGAAGAGGAGGAGGAGGACCAAGAAAAGAAGACCACAGGCTGATTAGAGGAAGTGTCTGAGAGAAGCAGAGGAACGAGGGAAAGATAGATGGTGGAAAAGTTAAGGGGAGAAAGGGGAGCCGAGAAATGTTCCATTCCTCTGGCTCTAAGTCCTGACAGAGCCAGGATAGAGATGTCAGGCCACATCCTGTCTGCCGAGTGGAGGGAAGAAGAACTGGGATCAAGCAGCAGACAATTAGACTTCAAGCCACAGGCCATTATCCAATCTTATTTCTGCTTCTCTCCTTCTATCTTCCTCTTTTGTCTCTACATCACCACCCCCACTGCTCTGAGCATCCCCAAAGCTATCCAATATCAGTACTTGATTCTCTTCTGTTCCACAAGCTTCCCGGAAGCCGATCGAGTGTCCCTCCCCGGACTGCAGAGGGGCGGAATACGGTGCCAACCTCGCAAGGTCACAGAGCTTGCTTTCATCAGATGAAACCCTAAACCTTCCATTTCCCTCGTTCTGTCCCTTTTCTCTCCTCTACTTCAGCCAGAGCACTCCACTTGCTGCACCAATGTCACACAATTATCCCCACTTTTCACAAATCATACATATTTTCACTAGCTTGATTGCTACTGAAGATGCCGTTTCTTTTTCATTTTGCTGAGAATATGCTAAACTTCAAGGTGACCTTGACAAAACAAAAAACTTTATCTATTTTACCCACTGAAAACCTTGGCTTTCTCTATTGTTTCACAGAGAAGCAGAGATAATCGTTAAACTTAGCTCTTAGTTGCTTTTGAAAACTGTGCCGCTCATGTATGAAGTGTGATGTAATCCCCTAGCCAATCAATATTTTACAATCCGCTTTTTTGAGTTAAACAACTGTAAAAGCTTTTCAACTCACCATTTATCTCAGCATCTTTTCCATTCTCCTTCACGCTGGGTAAACAGTTTTCCAGGTAAACTCCATTATGATAACAGCTATCCCCCTCACTGAGCTGTGGTGGTGGCTCCCAGCACAAACATGGAGTCTGCATGATGCCACAGGGCCTGTTAGACGTGCTGGAGGTCAGACAGTCCTCCAGCCACTGGCAAAGCATCTGACAGGCCGCCATGCTGGGGTTGCGCTTCCCCACCACTAGGTACTCTGTTTTGAAATCCCAGTCGCCACCTTTGATGGCTGTGCCTGCCCGAGGAGGTCCCTTCCTCATTTGGAGGAACTGTTTTCCAGCCTCCAGGAAGGCCACCGGAGCAGAGGAATCACACAGCCTCACCACCTCGTCAAAGCTCTCCATGCCCAGGTAGGTGCGTGTAGTTTCCAGGAAGGAGTCGTACTGGAAGGTGCGCAGCTGTGATGGCACGCAGCCCTCTGTGGGTTTGGTTACCTTGATGAAGATGGTGTAGCGCCGCGGATCGGGGTTCTGCAGGGTCCAGGAGCAAGGCATGGTGGGGAACACCGATGATGACAGGAAGAAGCCAAAGAAGCGGCTCTGGACTAAGGTGGAGCAGGAGTCCGACTCTGGGCCTGAGGGTGCTCCGTGACACCAACCCTCCATCAGCAACAGAGGAGCAAAATACAAGAATAGTACTGGGAGAGGCCATCTTGCTTGGCCAGGAATCTGAGAAACAATACTTGCCATGATTTGCAGATGAAGGGAAGGAGAAAGTATCATAGGCTGATGGCTGTTTCTGGAGGACTCAACTTACAGCTGTATAGGGCAGAGGAAGAAGAGGAGGGGGAGGGGGAAGAGGATGTGGTGGAGGAGGAGGCAGACGAGGTTGCTCTCAAAGATCCAGCGATCGGCCCATGGCTGCATCAGTCGACCCTGAGATTCACAGGAACCTGTGAAATGGAAGAGACAAGATATGAATTAGACTTCCTATCTGATCAGACAACAGAATGGGATTACACTGATTCTATTTATCTCCGCAACAAGAAATCTCTATCAGCTATAATTGTTTGTGCTGTAAACTGAGAGCAACTGCAGTGACTCGGGCGCTGGTGAAGAACGACGAGTCGAACAGAAGCAGATGAAGGGAGGGACCCAGTGATTTAGTGACATCTTTCTTCATTACTCGAGGTCAGATTGGTTTCTTCCTGAGAGACAACTGCTTTCCTCACGTCTGCTCGCATATTTCATTCGCCAGTTCATTAATTTGCCCAATTATAAGACTATTAATTACAAAAAAAGCAACACCTGCAGTCATTCATTATTCCACTTTATCAAGGATGAGCCACAGACAGTGATGCCAGGATCAGTAGTCCTCTTTGTTTTTGCTTATTACAGCCAAAACAATTAGCTGATGTTTTTGCCTTAAAATACACATTCAAAAGATGATAAGCAATATATTTCACTTTTTGGCCAATTTGCTTCTATTACGCTTCTCCTTCCTTGAGTAGCTTTGCCGTTTGTTATAATCAATTTTACTATATTGAAAAGCTATGACATTGAAAATAGTTTTAGGATGGTAAACAATGTCATTCAAGTACACACTCCTGGTTTGCTCTTTTGTGAGAATTGTGTAGTTTCGGCTAAGTGCAATGACTGATTTGAAACAAGTTGTTTTTTTAGGGAGGTTGTCTGTTGTTAAAGTCATTGAGTGAAAGACAAAAGGTGCTCAGTCTGCAGCACTGAGGAATATTTACAAGGACGTCTGTCATCGGGATGAATTGTGCAGGTTGCACAAATCATGAAAAAGGATGAAAAAGGACAATTTTATGAGTGAGCAGACTGTCATGTAACCTTCAGTTATCCACCACATAAACAAGCTAAACTAACAGAAGTTTTGTAAAGTGACTTAGATTATTTGAAAATATATTGGACTGCAACATTAATGTCATGGATTTATTCAGTTTCAAGCTGGACTAATCAATATTTTGTATATTAATAATCAAAAGCAAAGATATTGCCTATAAGGATGTGCCCTCAGCTCAACACAGCATTTTAGCATCTTTTAGCTGATTTATTTTGGTTTTACAACTTTACTCTTTTGGTTTAGTCTCAGCACTTTCTTCATATTTTTCCTAGCTGTGACAGGTTGCTGTTTTAAGCAAATAAGCTCTGATAAACACGCCTTTATGCAACCTGCTCAACAGGAAGACAAAGTCAGCTATTAGCTGGTGAACATAGTGCAGCATTTAGCTGCTAAAGAGCATCTGATTGGTACTGGTATTGATACACACCTCATTAAGTAAATCAATTATTGACTATTGGCCACCAGAACAGCATTCTCACTCATGCCACAACATGCTTCTTTTCATAATTTTCCCATTATTTGTGCCCTTTTTACCCCAGTAAACAATGCTGATGTTGTTGTTGGACCGATTTCCCAGAATGCAAGCTACAATCTACTGCAAGAGGTCATTTCCTCTCACTCATTTTAGCATGTTAGCAATTTCCAAGTAGCAGCTAGTGCATCAACTTTGTCAAACAGGTTCCAATCCTAAAATTTGATGATGGGCAAATGATTAGCATCTTTAAAAATATTACAGTGTGTGATCTTATGTGAACCAGACTGGAACTGATGCATAACTTCTTCAACAACCATAATATGCGTCAACGGACAATGGCTAACACACACAGACATGGTTCTCTTCATACAGTATTACACTGGGTGCTAGCATGCATGAACATGTTCTGAGGAAACACATACAAACTGTTCCACACAAATCCTCACAGACACAGCAAATGATGAACATTGTCCAGTGTCCCAGTCATCTCTATAGCCTTCTCTGGGTGGATGCAGTAAAGACAATGCCTTAAAACAAACACCCCGTCTGTGAGGCTGAAAGAACCCTGGGTTTATTCCAGAGGTGTCAATTCTGCAAAGTCCCTGCAGCTAATATCACTTACCACCAAAAGGCTTTTCTTCTGATACAGTGATTCTGCCTATCTCATTTTATCTCAGCATATCTCGGATCATATCTCGTTTTGTCTCGTCATATTTTGGCCTGCCTCTTCCCGCCTCACCCTGCCTCACCCTCTCTCACCCTGCCTCAGCCTGGCAGCTCTCTAAATTCACCTCCTACCAAAAAGTGTCCAGGGAAAACTACCACGGCCTCTTTGACCAGACAAGCCTGACAGTAATGAAGTGAAAAAAAGCTTTAACAGAGGATAAAGAGCTGCTCTTTATTGACAGCTCTGCCTCATCTATCTCTAGACCCCCCACACACCCAACCCACCCCACCCTCCTCCTCCTAACCTGCCATGAGGGAGTCTGATCACCCAACATGCAGTGCTCTGTTAGAGCTTCCTGTTCATGTCAAGCCTCCCCTCATTATTAACACCAAGCACTGGCCCCCACCTCCCTACCTCCAACCCTGAATCACACACACACACACACACACACACACACACACACACACACACACACACACACACACACACATACACACACACACACACACACACACACACACACAGGCACCCCCACTGTCCTCTATCGATCTTTGTATTTGAGAAGCTAACAGATATAGAGCAGCTATTAACACACTTTCATCTACTTTGCAGCAGAGGGGAATAGGATACAGCAGTGAAAGAAGAGATTTGAGCCACAGCTGCACAGCAGCAGTCTGCTGAGCAACATCCGACCCCAAGATTAAACTTGTTCCCTGTAAATTAATCAATGCAACTCTTTGTATCTCTGCTGATACATGTTATATTATGGTTTTTGAAAGGTTATCAGGAACTGAGGGCTTCTCTGCTTTTCTGGGCTTTTCTGCACAGAGCACTGAATTCAGTAAGGTCCGCACAGAGGATGAAAAACATAAAGGCAAATACACATAAAGCCCGTATGTACAGATTTTGATTAAAGTTCTTTTTTTTTCCCCCATAATGCAGTTCAAAACCATGACACTCTGCCTTGCCAGTAAATGCCCGTCTTTAATCTCCACAACACCAGTTTGTAATGCAGGCTTTCTGCTATGAATTTGCAGTTAACACGTCCAATTTGACATAACCCTGGCGACATTAGAAGACAGACTGAGTTACTTCCAATGAGGAATAAACTGATCTAAATGTGTACCATCAGTGGATTGTCCCTTTTAATAATCCCACACATCCAATATATACCTGCACTGATGTGTCACTGACATATTTGTAGTTGTGTATATATCCAATAAGTCCTCCAACCTAAACCACCAGATACGTCATTTGTTCCCACAATTACTACGACTACTAGGGGTCACCTAACAATAAACTGCAAAGGGCGGTTGTGTAATAAATTGCTTGCACAGAGGACCTATGTCAACAACAGGACAGTCTCATGTATCGTCGGAGAAGTACTGCAAGAAACAACTGCAGTATGTGCAAAATGAGCAAGCACTTACTTTTATCCTCTTTTAGTTCATTGTTTTGGTATCCTGCTCATAAACTCGTAAACTGTGCTCTCATCTTTGATTTCTGTAAACACATAAATCCTCTTTTTCTTGTTTTGTATGTTTAACAAATGACTATGTTTATGTTTTATATAAATTAATAAATAAAATAGAAATAAAAAAAAATGCTGACAAAATTGGAGTCACGAGATGCTCACATGACAACATTTGCACAACATGCAACATGTCGTCATGAACCAGGCAACCTACCTGGGTGCATTTCGTATTCAGAGTAAGAAGTTCTTTACTGGGAGGAAATTTTAGTATTCTGTAGCTGTGGAATTATTCATTCCTTTCAGCCTGTGGCTGGAACAGCAAGCAATTAAAAGAACAAAGGTGTTGCATTAGCCAGCAGCCCAGAAGCATGAATCCATGTAAACATGCCCAACAGGCTGGCTTTGTGAACGAGTCAGAACAATGGCCCAATCACAGAGAAGCAACAGTCCCTCAGACAGATATGTAGAGGAAGAGAGAGATAGAGACAGAGACAAAGAGAGCAGTGATGAGAAAATGATAGAGTCGCATGGAGCATCACTTCTCACATCAGCAGTACAGGGATTACAGGCTGATTAGCAGAGTAACACAGGGACCTGCTGCTACACTCTGCCGTATAAACTACAAGCCAAGAAGCCATGGGACTGTGAGACGCCGACGGATTCCCTCTTCTCTGAAGTATAAATCCTGTAAAATTGCTCCTCTGCGTCATCAACTTCTTTCACATGCAAAATAATTTGGCATCAGTTACAGCAGTTTGTGCCAGTGGATATTGATCATAGAGGCCATTCTGTCCATGCATATAACACTCAAGTGAGCAATCAGAAACTAAGGAGGAAGAAGGGCAAAAGAGAGGATGATGGAAGATGAAAAAAAGAATCCATTATATAATTTTAGACTGCTATATCAACGTGAGATTATCTTTTTGTTTAAAATCATGTACGTTCCATGTTCCAAATCCCTTCCACACGTCTCCACAATTATTATATGGAGACATTCAATGATCACACAGCCAACTTTATGAACTCTTCAACAATTATTACTGACATTAGAACATGGCAGAAGCTACATAACCAGGAGGAAAGTGTTAAATGACAGCAACACGAGTGTAAAAGCAGAACTTATTATTAACTTATTAATTTAGCAAAAAAGCAGATGAATTAATAACTGATCCTGGTTAGTGATTTTGTTTCCTAATGTTTTTAGTTCAAACAAGAATCTAGTTTGACTTGATGAATGAGAGAGGTTCAATTATTAGTCATCCCTTTGGTTATTATTGTAATTGTTTGGGACCATTAGAAACATTAATGAAATCTAGAAACATTATTATATATCTTATGTGTATAAGGATTAGCCTATATTTTTGAATACTTGAAATAAAATCTTGAATAAAACTGCTGAGTCTGTTATTAAACTGCATCAACAACATTCAGCAGTTTGGTCAGATTTCTGTTAGCACTGGTGGCTTTAAGTAATATGATAGTAGACAATAAAATTTTCCAAAGGACAGCATTGCTTTGCAAATGTCAAGCCAGGCAGTCAAGAACACAAGGGAAGAGGACCCAAATACAGGAACCCCAGGATAAATGTATGAGTGAGCTAAAAGTCTTTTATTAAACTCACTGGAACAGTCCAGGGCCAGAGAACAAAACTTAAGCAACTAAAAATCATCTATGAAGGAGGGAAAAAGGCTGGAAACATAAAACACAAAGCAAACTCCAAAAGGCCTTACTTGAAATCAAAAGGCAACCAAGGGAGGTGACTCAGGGAAGCAAGGCAGAAGCACACACTGGAAGCAAGACAGGGGCGGCAACAAGACTTATATACACAGGAGTAATGGGCAACAGGTGAAACCAATTAGGGCGGGGCAGACAATCAAAAAAGGAGGGAAACTAGACAAAGACAGGAAGTAGAACAACACCAGATATACTAGGGACAAGACTTCAAAATAAACCAGGAAATACACAACTAAAACTGAAGAGACAAAAAGAATAACTTGACTTAAGAAAACAGGAACTACTAACAGAACAAGAGTCCAAAAGGGGCTGTGTTCCATGAACATGACGTGTGCACAATATTGGAAATAAAATTATATACCTTATGAGAGATACCTTGTATTTGAGTGACTATCGGCTCCTCCCCACCTGCAGGGTTAAAAGGGGGCTCTGAAAAGTTTGCAGCTTGTCCCTTCATCGTAGCTTTTATACAACTAAAATTCACAGCGTCATCGCAAAAACAAAAGTCAAAATGAATCAAAATTTCTCAACCAATTCTGTAATATAATGTGCTTCCCCACCGATGATCTGTCGTCACCAATAAGTTACTACTTTCAGAGGAGCTTGCTGCACAGAGAATGTTAGTGCCACACACAGTTTAGCTGTGTTAAATACCATTTGATACTGAAAACCTATAGACCTATCTGTCCAGTAATCTTATAAGGTTTGTCAGGAATTATGTCAAGTGTAAGGCCTGCACAGCAAATTTCTATTACATGACAACTGTCTTCAGTCCTACCCAGTACCACCCTTTTACAAGGTTGTCCTCAGCTATGAAGGTTAACAGAGACACGAGTTGGAGAAAACACGGCAGAGTCTTTTTTTTTCCGACAAACTGCTGCTGTTTCTCTACACCTGCACCCTAGTGACTGCAACAACAAAATCCACAACGTCCTGCAAGGCTCCAGAATTAAACAGATAATCATCTGTCTCTGCTGATGAATGTGTTTACCATGGTAAATGTCAAAGCCTTTCTAATGAGCAGAAGGAAGGCGTCACACACGCACACACACACTTGCTCACTATTATTTGGATACACGTTTCATTACAGCTCCCACAGGGCTCAATGGGAAGTCTTACAGTGAAAGTGGGGAATGTTTACTTGATGAGAATTGACTTAGGATATGGTAATAAACTGTAGTGGATTGTAAAAAGAAAAAAAAAAGCCACAGTAGACTTTACAAAGGTAAGAGTGTGTGTGTATTTCAATACAGAAATCAGACCAGAGTGGTGTGGAATTTACTGTACAAAAATCTGCAGTGCAGTCTGTCTCTCTTTGCATTAAGGAGGCTATTATCCAGCTAAATCGTTCAAATGGACAAAGTACAGGTTATTAGTAGACAGAGTGTTAAAAGCGCCAACAGAAGCAGACAAGTTAATTACAGCACACTATATAAATGAGCTGGAAGAAAAAAGAAAAAAAAAACACATTCCTGCCATCTGCAAAGGATGGTAAAGAAAATCTGTAAGAACTAAAACATGAAGATGACCAGTTGAAACAAGATGCAGAGGATTATGTCAGCAACAGCAAAAAAAAAAAAAAAAAAAAAAAGAAGAAGAAACTGGCAGGAGACTGGCAACATAAAATAAAACTGTCCAAATCTAGAAAATCTGTTTTTATGTGACATCACATCATCCCAATGTAAAGTCTATGGACACACTGATGTGGGCTGTGTAACATGGCAGCAAACCAAAACAAGAGAGAGCATGTTTGGCATATGGCTGGGTGAACAACTTCTGTTCAAATGAATGGGTACCATCCTGAAGTCTGGTAAGATGTTTTCATAATTCATCCATTCAGTGTTCATATTATGTGCAGTGCTGCAAGCCACGAAACGCAAACAGGACTAACAGGTGAAACACGCTGTAGAGGAGGACCGCGTCAAATGCTAATCCCCTAACTGACATTAAGATGTGTAGCACTGCTGCTACAACAGCTGATTTCTACAGTGCAGCATTTCACTCATATCTGCCCCTTACATTCAGATTTATTCTTTCGCCGACCTGATAAAAGTGCATCACAAATCATCAAGGAGTCACCAAAGTCTTTAGGAATCTTCGCCTGAGGAGCCTGAGGCGATATGTTCTGTGGTCTGTTGTCAGGATTGTCCTGCTCCAGACTAAAGCGTTGGAATAGACAACGGCCGACAGACTGACGCTGTCATCCTCATGCTGGGCTGCTAGTGGAGCAGGGAAATTGTGATGCTGTCAGTCTGTATCAATCAAAGCCCACAGTGCGGGATGTGGACAGCAAACAGACGTCAGCTTTGTTTACACCACTGTTACACTTGAGCCGCTAAAGCACCATGAGTGTAATTGAACATGTCTATTATTAGGTTTACAGTACAGGCTGTGTACAGTATAGGAGCTGAATGAATCCAGCTGCATGCTGCTCTGTCCTTGAGAGTGAAAAAAAAGAGGCAGAGCAATTATTCCATACACAACAGGCAATGGCTGTGTTGAAGTGGATCCAGAGTTAAATACAGCCTTAATTGGATTTCACTGAGATGAGAATTTATGACATGTGTAACCCCAGATTACAGTCTTGCCACAGACAGAGCAAGAAGCACAAGTGGTTTACAAACACATTAATGAGCTGATAATGACAAACAGATCCTCAGCTTTGTTGGATTCTCACTTCTAACACTCATGGCTGCAGTCACAGCAGTGCTCTGCCCACTGCCAGGAGAAAAAAAAAAAGATTAGAGTCATGATGCATGTGTCTCAGTGTGTGTGTGTGTGCCATCTCTCCTTCCTAATACCCGTATCTCTCAGTAGGGATGTTACTGATGGCAAATGTGAAGGTCCTTTTTTTTTCCACCAGCACCATAAGTCTCTGTATAATGGTGGCTTTGTTCTATGACATAATCACATTAATATGAAAGGCAATTGCTCTGGATAGCAAATCAAATCAAGCCAGATCACATTCAGATGAAAACGAGCTAATCAGAAAAGCTATGTGTTTGCAAAAAGGAACGGGTATTAAGGCTGAAAGAGGACATCATGTGCAACCGAAAGCTTTAAAATGTTATTTCAGCTCTGTTCCATCCGACCGTAAAATACATTTTACACAAACCTTTGAAAGTCTCCAAAAAATGTGAATCCAGTGTGCTTGCATCAGCTGGAATAAAGACACTTTCTTTATTCCTCCATCTAATGTTTAAAATATGCATCCACAAGGGAAGCTGAACTGATATTTAAAGAATCTGATTGGGATTGATTGGGATTTGTATATAACATGTGATTTTCTAACCAGCCTACTCCCACAGTCCAGTATACTGACCCCACCACAGCCTGCAGTGTATATTTAGTACCAGTTCTCATCACAGTTCACCAAAGAGTTGTTAGGCTTGATTATAAATCTCTATGAAAGATGGGTACGTCTGCATCTTTCAGTAGAGTGATGACCTGCTGCGGTTATTTTAGACACGCAGGGGACATTTCTGGATAATTAAACCATACACTGTATGGGGATACATGGAGGGTGGGGGTAAGTCGGACCCGTCAGACACACACAATCCTGCGTCCTCCATGTGTGATTGTATGTCACAACCAGGCTCAAGGCTCAACAGTGGAAGACGCCCACATGAGTAACAAATTCAAAGTAGGTCTATTTGGCTGAACTGAAAGAGGAAATGAGCTAAAGACATACAAAATAGAAAGAAACCAAATAAAATGGGGGGCACACCAATGAAAAAGCACCAAGTGGACTGCAGGCAGACCAGGTGAGCTTAACTCTCTTATGATCCTGCAAAGAGGTCCTGCCCAGAGAGGATCATTATAAATACTATTTGCATCAGCACGTATGAAAACAGAGGACATAATGTCCACAGGAATTTTTGTCAACATTATGCCACATATTTACAACGTGTGAATTCCAGGTCTGGTTCCAGAACTCTGAAAAGCTGCCGATAACATGACTGTTTTTTTACCTGCAATTCAAAACTGATGGCTCTTTCACCTGTTTGGGAAACAAGCAGCTGATTGGACAGGGTTTAAGAGTGGGACTGTGATTGTCTTGTGCAACCCTGTCTTCTAAAAAATTACATTTGATGACTGCAGCTATCTGCTGCCTGGATTACATCCACTGCCAACATTTATTTTCTACTGCTACATTCTTTTACAGCACAGAAGTCATAGGATGGTGGATTCACCAAGCGCAGGACACTAGAGCAGGACCATGGTTTGTGTCCTGTGTCCCATGTGTGATATTGAACTCGTGCTTCAAGTCAGAGGAGTTTTTTTTTTTTCTTTCCCAAACCTCAACCACATTTTACATGGATGTATTTGGTGATTTTGCAGAGGAGTCATTGGATTACTTTGCAACAAGAAATGGCATGAGTGGCTGGTGTTGACACAGCTGTACAGGCTGCTGTAAATCAACTCTTAAATCTGCATATTTCTTTGATCATCCAGAAAAAAAAAAAGATGAAAACAAAATGATCCTCTTCCTTTTGCCTTCAATTAATTAAATATCAGTCTGAATAATCAAGTAAAATGTGAAGTCAGTCTAATTTTCAGGGTGAGAATCTCTGTCCGCTCCTTTCTTAGACACTTTACTCTGTTTTTTTCTAATTAATTTGTCATCCATCTGTATGCTATGCTCCACAGTTATAAATAATCCAACTTCATTTCTGAGCCCCAGCATTTTCACTGTCCTTTGTTAATGTAATCAGTGACAAAATATGCAATTTAATATTTAATATAAACCTGAGTTATGTACAAATGATTTCATTTCCATGAACCACACTTTTTTGATGCGGAAGCTCAGAAGTGTGATTCAATAACAAGAATCCAACCAAGGGACCGCTCCAATGGGCAGCTACCTGGAATTATCTGTGGGAGAGTGAACAGGAGCTCCGGCTGCCTGTTTATGACCCTGTCAGCTACGATATTACTATTTTAATTTTATAATATCTTCAAGAAACAGACAAACAAACCAACCGCTTTTCCAATTCAGCTGAAAAACCATTCAGTTTCAGGAGCATCATGCGACATTGTCAAAGGTAATGTGTCTCTTTCATGGCTGCTTCCACATCAATAGAGAGCAGACTCCTGATCAGCTGCAGGTTAAGTGCTGTTGAGTGGAGGAGCAGCATGAAAATGATTCTATCCATTACACCATCATTAAACCATGTATGGGACCAGAATTACATGATGAGGCTGTTTGTGCCAAACGCATAATATTAATCACTTCTCAATGCAAACATAAGCACTATTATACACATTACACACACACACACACACATACAAATTTACACATTGAAAGCAATGTTATTTGTCTGTAGATGCACAAAACACGTACACACACACACACGCATAGACACACATACAAAGGGCAGCAATGACTCAGTATAATAGCCATTTGTGAGACCGACCTTAGGGGATGACGTGGCCACACATCATCCACACATGACCTCACAGTCTGAGAAAGACTTGCACAGACGGCTCTATAATCCTGACAACAGCACGTCAACACTCAGCTCCACACTGGTGCTGTGTACAGAGCAGGCTCCTTCAGAGGGTGTTTTCTAGTTAGTTATGTTTTAACCATGTTTACCTCTTAATTTTATACTCTATATTCTTTAAATTATGGATTGAAATGCTAAAACAATTTGTTGATTAATCCATTAATGTCAAATATTCTTTGGTAGGAGTTTCATCAACGTGAGTATCTGATGCTTAAAGATGTCACCTTGGGCTCTCTGTTCTCTCCTTTCTTCAAATACATTTTCTGCTGAGTTATCCACATATGAAAAATGAAATGATATGAAAACACCCCCAGGGGGTGGGAGGGCGCTGGATGAGATCCCCAACAAGACGGCTTCAACAGCAACAACGAAGGATAACGACCAACTGATAACAATGAACGCCGTGAGATGCACTTGCAGCAAATCTATGAGAATGAGCGGGGCCTCAAAACCCACAGGACCAAGATGAAATGCACAGAGAGGCAGGGATTGGTGCTGGTCCGGCCTGAAATCCCCCCCACAAAGCACTAAACTTCCACACCCCTCAACCCCTGACTCTATGCACAGCATTCCAGAGCAGGAAGATCAGAGGCAGGTACTACAAAGAAGGTTAGTGCTGCAACTTTAGATTTAACCCCAGGTTTTCAGGCTTTTGATTGTGAGTCACCTCGTTATGGAAACTTACGCTTGACATCTAACCTGCTCAGGAGCTGGTTAACTTCAGGGGATCAGATTAAAACCTGGGAGGGTATGATGAGTTCTACCATGATCACTTTGCTAGATGGCAGAACAATGCACGGGGCAGGGCTGGAGCACCTGTTTTGAGCCAACAGAATTTAATCCTCTGACCTGTCATCTAGTGCCAGCATCAGGTCCAAAACTGTGTTTGGCTTATGGCCATATCCTCAGCTGTGCATTGTGTTTAATGCAAAGAGGCAAGTGTTTGCAATGTTGAATTATAGCCTACTACTATAAATCTAAATGTTAAGCGTTGCCACCATGACAATGTTAGCATGGTAACATTAGCATTTAGCTGAGGGCATTGCTTTGCAAAGTACAGTGGTGCAGCCCTTAAAAATGTCATGCATACGAGGTTCTGCACAAGCAAAGGGTTGGGGTTAGACATTTAGTTGTGATGGCTGAGGTTAGGGTAAGGGGCTATGGAATGCATTATGCTAATGGGTGTCCCCTAAAAGGACAGCGTATAGTGTGGTCGCATGTGTGCACAGCAACAAGGATTCTGAATCCTGGCTGTTACTGTAAGGCCAAACACAAAAACCTAAGCAAAGAGTCTGTGCAGTGGAGCTTCAGAAAAGCACTCCACTGATCATCACACAGTGTTTAAGGTAAACCTGAGGGTCATGATGTGACCTTTTTTTTTTTTTTTTTTATTGTTTGTTTTTACCTGTTGTTTACATATGCATGTATACGTATAGTTATGTGAACCTGGAGGATTACATAGTTTATGGAGTAGGGAGCATATCAGTGCCAATTCATCCCCCAGTCAACACCACAATATTTTTCTTGAGACAGTTTGAACTGAGCGATTACGGCTGCCTACCTTTAATCAGCAGGTGAGTAACTCTGCCCCAGCTCAAGCTACTTCATAAGATAAGATAAGATAAGCCTTTATTGACCAGTGTGTGACACTGCACAGGTTTTATTTGAATTTGATTACTGTTATTATATAAAATCTGTAGCAGGCCAATTTTCCCCTTTTCTTTTCATTTTCAACATGTTTGTGGAAATTCAGGAACAATGCAGACCAACTCTGGGGAGTCATCACGCTCTAGCAGGAATGTCAATATTTTACCTTTTCTGCTTCTCAACAAAAGAAAAGGTGGCTCACAGAGCTGCTAGCAAAGCTGTAGACAGCTGTCTTACTGTTTGTTGACAGGTTCACTAAATCTTTGCTTTCTATTAACAAAAAAAAAAGGGGGGGGGCTCATTCTTGTTCCTGTCATACAACTTTATCTAACGCTTTTGTGGTTACCTCAGCCTCCACTGACGACTCAGATGATTCAATCAATTAAACATAGACGAGGTAAGTAGAAAATCAATGCCGAAACTTTTGCTGTTGCCTCACCCTCAGTCTCATTACGTTATTAAACTAGGTCTGGTTTTATTTGGAGTGATTCACAATTAGTGTGTTCACTGAAATATCTAATGCAATGTGTGAGAAGTCTTTGAAAATAATGAGGAAACAGTTCACCGTTACTGTTGACTGATGTGTCAAGACTGTCATCCTGGAAAAAAAAACAACCCCACGTCATGTGTGCAAGCAGCTTATTACAATCTATAGTTATGTTCTATTGTGAGGTGACCTCTAGGGGGTATAGTAATTATGAAAGGAGCAAACCATGACTTCTCCATAGCCTTAACCACATGTTCATTATTGCGTCTGCTGCTGGTGAGCTCATCTGGGTCATATCTGAGGGTGGGGACAAGTGACCTATAAGGACGATGAGGCTGGAAGACTTATTGGATGTGCCACACGTACCCTGAGGAGATTCCACGCCGAGACGTCACTCAGTTGCTAAGAAGGTGCTATTTGAATCATTATCATTATTAGTGGTATTATTATTTTACTTTGAAGTTACAATACTCTCTCCTAGTCCGTGTCACCCACAATATACTTTTTATAATTAGTGCGAGCAGCACAAGCCTTCCAGATGGTTTCCTATAAGGTTTTATATGGTGTAGTAATTTGTCTGTAGGTCTATTGATCCGTTGTGTCAGAAGGTTTGGACAGGATTCAGATTCAGGATTCAGACAGCTCCTCCAGCTTTAACAGCATAAAGATCAAATCCAGCTTTTAACAGCAGCACAGAAAGTATGGGTTTTTGACTGTCAGCACAGTTACCTTAATTTCCTCTTCACTATGCCGTCTTTATATTGTACACAATATCATTTCGTGCCGTCGAGATGTGCTTTACTCTGTTGCAAGAGCTTTATGAATGTAACTAAGTGTAACTGTAGTGCTGTGATTTTATGAGCAAAAACTGCAAATACACTGCCTGTGTTGCTTTAGCGAGAAAATCCCATTGAAAAACTATGGTGAAGGATCGTGAAACAACAGATCAGCAGCTCCACACAAAATTCAAATGACAAAAAATTCACCAATCTATCCCTGTCCAACAAGGATGTTGAAATGAAACAGAAATGTCAATGATATTTGCATTAGCTCCCATTATCGTTTTTGAAGATTTAATGAGAATAAAAGAAAACAAAAAAAAAAAAAAAAAAAAAAAAAGAAGGGAGGGGGGAGCCCCATCAGGGAAATTGGTGCAGTGGAGCCTGACTCTGGGAATAAAGAGAGAAGCCAGCGAGGCAGTACAGACCTGCACTGTCCTGTGTCCATCACTAAGCCGGTGTGTATGTGTGTGTGAGTGTGGAGGTTTCCCAGGGTTGAAGGGCTCTATTGAGGCAGGCTCTCCTCCTTTCCTCTCATTGCCATGCAAAGAGAACCAGCTGCCTACACTCGGCCATGACGGCTGAAATATTTACCACTCTGTTTACCAGGGACGTCCTGACTGACAGTACCACCCACCAGCCCCCCAGCCACCCCACCCCACCCCTGACAGGCCCTCCTTCTCTTTCAAACTTCATCTCTCCCTTTCTCCTACTCCTCCCATCGTTTCCTGTGTTCGAGCGTCCTATCACCACTGGCTCTGAGCGTCTTACACCGGTTTTGTCGATAATAGACTCTTTGAGTGACAAATTTTAATCCTGTCCCATTCTAATGATATTTGCTCTCCCCCTAGTGTGTCACCCCCTATCAAAATGTCACAGGCAGATTTACAAGTGCATGAGCTGCCAAACAAAGCTTATTTTAGTCTGGGGCTTTAGGGCAAGGGGAGAAAAATCCATATATACTACAAATCAATGGGGGGGGGGGCGGATTTACGGCTGGCACCTGTAGACTCAAGATTGCGAATGGCTCACATACGTACAAAAGAATAAATTACTTCGATGAATTTGATGTTTGTGTGTGTGTGTGTGTGTGTGTGTTCTCCCCTAAATTCTATCTTTGTAGTTACACAGTGTATGTGTAAGAAAAGGAGGACAAGCATGTCATCTCACTGCTAAAGCTTGACAGTATTGTGATTAACTGTCATGAAAACAAACCAGAACAAACAATACTCTCTCTGTGTGTATGTTAATTTTAGCATTTTTTGATTCAATATGATTGCAGTTTACTTGCATATATTTATATTACTTTGCAATTCAACACATTGTAGTAGAATTACTCCTTCTGTAAGTTTAATAAAATAAAATAAAGGGATACATACTAAAAATAATGTGGAATAAACTTAAAACATTTTCATCGTTCTGACATTAAAATACATTTAAATAAAAGGTTGATAATGCTATATTTCTAGCTATACATATACACACAAACCTCATGTATATTTCTATCTATACACAAACGAGGTTTGTGGTCTACAGAGTGTATCAGACTAAATACTGGGCTCCATCTCAGGCAGACATATAGCCAGCGCTAGGTTAAATACACTTTTTATGCAATTTTGTGCTGGAGCTAGTCTGCTGTTTTGGAAAAGGTTTTAACTCAAACTGCATTTGAGTCCAAACCTCCAGACCACCTCTTATCACAGATGCAGGCCAATTTTCGTGGCTTTATACTTGGCATGCATTAACAGACCTCTCTCTCTCTTCAATTTTTTTCCCCATCTACTGCAGATTGAGAAAGATTACCAACAATATCATCCACATCAGTGTATTCTGGGGACCCTCGGTTCTGCAGAAACGTCAATACTTCTGGTTTATTTGAACTGTCCACAACAGCTGGTAGAGGGGTGGGTTCTTTCCTGTGTGAACACGTGTGTTCAGCACAATAAGTGTCTCTGATTTGAGAAGGGCTGTGCGTAATTTTACACATGGATGGCACAGCAGCATGATCAATCAATCATCAATTATCTGCATCTCCTGACATGGTGACAGGATCAGCCAGGATCTAACAGAGCTGCTGCTGGACCACTGAAGGCAAAAGATGAGGGTGCAGGAGCCAGAAACACTCCATGATTTCAGTGGATTATGTTCACTTGTTTTTCCCTCGGCTCAGATCCAGCTCCATGGACGACAGGCACACGCACATCTCTCCAAAACCTTGCTTACTTTACGCACTGCTGCCACAGCTTGGATTTTATGTTAGCAACTAGAAAATCCCCAAACCCTGTTTTGTATTTGTTTGTTTGAAGAACTAAGTTGTTGTTGTTGGGTAAATAAGGACGGACATTTTGCAAATATAAAGGGTTAAAATTAAGATTGTGAAAACTGTGGGGGACATGTCCCTCCTTCCTTAGGGGAAATGATACCCTTTGACTACGTTTCCACATTCCATCATGCCAAGAAGCAGACAGCAGAGCTCAAAAATCCCCACATGTGCTACTTGTAATTACCACTAGGAGGCTACAACTAGGAAGCAGATGCCTCTTCTCAGTTTGCAGGTCACTTTCACTGTAAATCTGACATGACACAGGATTCTCAATATCTCTTTCTTTTCAGGCTTTTTTTCCCCCCTCTTTTATCTCTTTCTCTCATCCCTCTATCCATCTCCCCACAGTTGCAGTCTACGCCGCATTTATTTTAAACGCCTCTGGGGTGTTGGTGTGATTCCTCAGCGCAAAAGTGAAAAATACATGACATGCCTTTAGGGCACAATTACCCAATGCCATCCACTATTACTGTGGTTCCTCTACGATCAGTGCCTGAGGGAAGGGGCCACAGAGCACACATAGCACCTCCCCTACCTCCCCCCTGAGTAATGGATTGATATCCCACTCTCCATATGGAGCCATCGGCAGCATATACATAAACAACTTACACATACCCTGTGAGCATTTCACTTCACTGCAGCCATATGCTCGTAAGTCTATCTGACTCATTCAGCCAACTCTGTCCTTAAGCATGTATGCATTTTTCTATATGTGGCCATGAACACGGCTCAACTCAACATGTGAGGATTAAAATGGAAAGACAATCATCTGTGATAATCATCTAAGGTGGTTTACAAAGAAAAAAAAATCCACCCTTGGATCCCCCTAAGATTCAGTGCAGTCCGGGATTTATTGATACATGCGATGTACCACAAAACTTGCCATTTCTATCCTCATTTAAAGTTTCCTTCAGATCATTTCCCATGTACCATTATTTTAATTCCTGCAGAGCTCCCCTGGCTCTTTTGACTCATTATGTGCCTAAGTGTGAAAGTTCAGTCTTGACCTTGAAAATAGTAGTTTAAAAAATCCGAAGTTAGCAGAGTTGTCATGGAGATGGCTCATTTGTCAGAATCCTGCTCAACCAATGTTCCATACAGAGTTTAAGTGATGGCAACTGTCTCAGAGAAATTACGTTTATACGCAGCTAAACTGCAACAGCAAATACATTTTGCAGAAAACAAAAAACGGACTACGGACTTTGAATTAAGTTCACATAATTTGCATTTAGTTGATTTATCTCAAAATAAAAGTCTGTGCATGTACACTGAAAAGTCTAATGTGAATGAAATCACAGGTTTATACAAAGAATAAAATGTAAAACCTTGGTTTTAAAGCACACTCTTTGCCTGGTTCTGTCTCTATGTCCCTGTTAGTCTCCTGAAACATAATAAGAACATGTAGTGTTGAAATAACTGCATTTTTTCACCAATGAATCGATGACTGTGCTTACATGAACGCAACACTTAAGCAGATGAGGACTCAGGGGTGGACAGCAGCAGTTTTTCATGACACAGAAAACAACGGAAAACAAGCTAAAACAAGCACGTCTGACACATTCTCTTCGTCACCTGGTTTCGTATAAACAAGACACTTTGCTTATTTTTGCTTGTTGTCAGCTCTTAAATATTTCATGGAAAACTGGTTGTGTCCACTTGTGTCTTAATCTGATTAATATTGCAGTATTTCTGTCCCTGTAGCTGCTGTAATACACACAAAACATGCAGTTACCTGTAGTCCATTACTAAGATATTTACACTTACTATGTGCTCTACTAAATTCCATTATAGTTCACATTCCACTTTCTCACCTGATCATCTGTGTCTCCAGATCATGTCCCTGTCTGACCACTGCTCTCAGCCTGTCTCTCCCTCTTCCTGTCTCTCTGTGCTGCCTGCACTGTGACCAGATACCATTATTTTGAGGAGCAATTTTGCTAGAGGAATCATGACTCACCTTGATGATCTTTTTAATTTGACTGTTAACTGTTACTGACTTCTGCTTTTATTATTACTAGTTTTATTTGCTGTAATGTCATAACGATGTTTAGCCAGCTAAAGTGTATAAAGAACAGTGTACAATGCACAGTGATGGAAGAACTTAGCCAGCATTTCCATGTGGGCCCCATAAGGGTTAAACTTGGGCTGCAAATAAGGGTCCCAAGTGGACGTCCATGTCTTGGTAGGTTTGCGGTTGTGCCATATGCTTTCTATTTCCGAATGATGGATTGAACAGAGCTCTGTGAGATGTTCAGCGCTTGGTATATGCTTTTATAGCCTAACCCTGCTTTAAACTTCTGCACATCTTTATCACTGACCTTGTCTGGTGTGTTCCTTAGTCTTCGTGACGCTGTTTGTTCACTAAAGTTCCCTAACAAACCTCTGACGCCGTCACAGAACAGCTGTATTTATACTGAGATTGAAGTACACACAGGTGGACTCTATTTACTAATTAGGTGACTTCTGAAGGCAGTGGGTTGCATTGGATTTTATTTAGGGGTATCGGAGTAAAGGGGGCTGAATACATATGCATGCTACACTTTTCAGATTTTTACTTGTATAAAATCTTGAACACAAAGTATCATTTTTCTTCCACTACCCCACAACCAACATTTGTGGGGTAGCCATCATGCACATGTGAATGTATAGTTAAAAGCAAATATGGATATAAGCACTGTTTTTTAATCTAGGTATCATGGGCATGAGCGGTGGCGATAGTTACAGATAAATGCACACCTTTCCTTGTTCCTGTTAACACACACACACACAAAAAAAAAAAAAAACAGAGAAATGATGGGACCTCAGGCTGCAATTCAGTTTACCAATCTGTCAAGTATTTTGACTATTAATGTCTTCATTGTTTAAAAAGTTCATAGAGCCTAAGAGAAAATCTGAGTAATCTAAGTCATTTTAACCAGCCGAAGCCCAAAGGTATCCACTGTGGAATGCTATCAAACAGAGAATAGCAGCAAATCTTCACATCTGAAAAGAGTTCTTTTAGACATTGTTTGTTTAAATTACTTCTTTAAGGCCAACAGGAAAAAATGAACTTTTGATGAATGGATAACGAAATAAAATACAAAATTTTTGGTGTCTGGTCAAAATTTTGGGAGAATTTAGCGTCCAGGGAGTTGGACTTGGACCTCAGCATATCTAACCCTTCCGGCTGTAGCCCTGGTCATATCGGATGTGCTATGGTTGATGACTGTGTCCTAATAACTGTACACACAGTCATAAAACAGCATAGACATTGCAGTGTTGAATATCTTCAGTGAATTATCAGATCATAAGTGAGAAATGAAGGTGCTTGTGAGCGTTATTTTGAGAGACAGAATGAGTGTGTGTGTCCCTGGTGGCGGGCCACAGTGTACATGGCTGATTACACACACTGACAGGCCTGCTTCATCACTGTACACTGAACCTATGGCAGGTACCTGCTCCCCTCCTGTTGTCATATTGCTACAGTAAGCTTAATCTCTATTCCCTCTGCCAAACTTTCGGGCTCTGCATTCTAGCAAAACAGATATTTTTGTCCACATTTTCTATTTCCACTGTGTAACTCCACATTAAAGTAATGGGCTGTGGCATTTTCATTTAAATTAATGTCTGTTTTGCTGCTCTCGTTCTGATGGAAATAAAAGTTTAGCTAGTTCATGAAAGTTTTAACATTTGGTGTTCTGAAAACAGCTCTTGTGAGGTCTTTACTACAAAAAAAAAAAAAAAAATCATTGAGTGCATAGCAAGTGAGGCATCTTGTGTTTCCCATTTCTTTGGCAGAAATATTAGACTTGGGTAGTTAGCATGAGCACAGGCGGAGCAGAAATTGAAAACAGTGCCAGCTGCAGAAATTCAAACTTCATCCACAATTAGAAAAATCTAATCTGTTCTTCCAGCACGGGCAGAGATAAAGCTTTCAGAGGTTCCAGAGGGGGCAGATGGTGCAGAGAGTGAGCTGAAAGGCCAAAAACAAAAAACCACTTCCAACATGATTAGCTTCTTCATTACACACCAGGGATTGGTGGTGGGGAGGGGGGACAAGAGACACTTGACTTGGTATTTGCCTGTTGTCAATTTTTGCCCATTGCTCTCTGTTTGACTTCGAGCCAAAGCAAAACAATGGCTCTGCATGAAGCAAAGTTCCGATTGCCGGCCTGATATTCTGCCCAACACAAAGTCAGAGCCTCTAAACAGCTGCCCGGGGATCTGACAAGCCTGACGTTAGCTGAGGTTAACAACCTGCTGACACCGTCTGTGTCAACATAACCCTCTAAACCTCTATAGCACCGCTCAGAAAAGGAGGATTCCTTCAACAGACCCATTAGTACTTTTCACCTGTAAACAAAAAATGCGGATTTATCTGGTCACATAGCAAGCCATGTGACTACTGGAGGGGATTTACTTGCCAAGCAGTGGTCCTGCTAACAAGTCAGAGAAATCAGAAAGCTGCCATGAGTGCATCGTGTGGCTTATGTCAATGAAAAACCCACAGAGAATTAGTCCTGAAGTCTCCCTCGGCTCTGCTGAGCTTTCCAGCCTCTTTTAGCTTATAGTTTTGGTTTTCTGCCAGCTCCCAGCAATCTTGTTTCTAGCAGCAGCAGGAAACTGTAAAGGGAAAAGTAGGTAATTAACCTACTGTACACTACTTGTCCAGCACCAAACAACAGACACACACAGTTCGACTATCTGGTGAGCAAAGTGGAGCTTTTAGCAGCTAAAGAGCCAGATATTTTACTCAGGAGTAGTTGGACACTTCATTTCATCCAGTGGACACAAAAATGAATCCATTAGTTCTAATGTTGCTCTGTGTCTGCAGGAAGTGAGAAGAGACAACACCTTTCCCATACAAATTTTACAAGGTGATTATGTGGAAAAAAAAATCATATATATATTTCATTTAAAGCTACAGCAAATGTATAAATTATATTTTCAGCCCTTTTGCAATATAATTATTTATCATATCATTTTTCACAGTCACCCCACATACCCTGCTGGCTGGCAAACATCTGGCCTCACCCAGCCACAGGCAAGATGCTGAGGCAAAGTCAGTGCGACCTTTTCGCTCCATCACTGACAGTGACAGTATTTCGAAATTACTCATATACTGCAGCTTATCTTCATTACGCCGATATGTGGATAAAAATACAGGTTGTTACCATATTGACCACTTTAGGCAGCTTGTAGACCAACACCAGGTCATAAAACAGAACTCCTATTTGTCTTAGTCTGTTTTTCTTTGGGGTTTGCATTGCAGTTCCAGTAAATACATTCAGAATCATCTGACAAAAAAAGTTGGCTTAACTTTGGCTGCAGTGCAATGTCGCGTCATACACCAACAAACCACATCGTCCAGTCAAATCCATTCAAACCACATTTCCAGTAGATGACTTTGTAACATGGACAATAAGAACAAATCCGTCCTTTTTTAAATGTGCATATTCAAAATCCGCACTTTTCTTCTTTGCCTTGATAAAAGCAAAATGCAACAAAGTGTAATGGAAACAGACTGAGTGAATAAATCATGACTTGAACTTGTACTGAAGCTTCCACTCCACTGAAGAGAAGAAAAAAACTCCAGCTGATGAAAACAGCTCATCTATGTGGAGCAATGAGGAGACTGTAATGTTCCCACCATTTAAGGTTTGATTGGAGCTGTTTGAATTATGTCACCTTGTTGTATCTTGTTCTTCTATAATGCTTTAATGGCACCAACAGGAGAATTAGCACCACCAATGGTTTATATCGATGCACGCATCTGTTAATATTTATGTAATAGTTGAGGTTGAAGACTCCTGTTAATTTGCCTTTTCTTTTTGCTGAGTAACTTTTCAGAGTTGTAAAATCCTGTCTCTTACTCTGTGGACATGGACATATTCATCAAACTAGATCTTATGAATTGTATTTCAGCCTCTCATCATTACCTGTGTCAACACACCGACCCCGACATAGTCTCAATGCCTGCCTGGAGTTTCTAAATTAAAATATTTACACAACCAAAAGTGAAGGTTGAAGCTACAGCTTTTTAAACCTAACATATTACAAACATTTATTTGGCATCAACCATAAGTATATCATCCTTTCCTTTCTAAAAACCTTACCACAGCTCTGCAACTGTTGCATAACCTGCTGCATCACAAACTCACTAAGGTTTGTTTGAATCCTTATCGCTGTATATTTTTCTGAAATCATAATGCCACTTTTGGATACTTGAGATGGTTTCATATCAGCAGCTCTGAGAAAATGGTGAATCATTTCAGGAGAAAAAAAAAAGTGTTGTGAAGAAGTATTTTAACAAGCGGCTTTTAAGAGAGTCCAATTCCATAACCACTGGCTGTACCCTTCATCAGTATCAAGCTTCCTGTTGCTTCTGGATGGGAGTGAGCCAGTAACAAAAAAACTGCTCTCTCACTTCTCCCACAGACTTGAGTCAATGACCTGAGAAGAATGTCGATAAAGTTGGGGAGGGGGAGAGAGAGATAACGCTAACAGCCTCAGACTCTGAACAGTGGCACAGGCTGTCACTGTCAGAGGCTGCACACTGATCCACACCATCCATCACAGAGAGAAGAGAGGAGAGGGGAGGAGAGTCAAGGAGGGGAGGGGGAGGAGAGGAGAGGAGAGGAGGAGAGGAGAGGAGAGGAGGGGAGAGGAAAGGAGGTGGGGGGGGTAGAGGAAAGGAGGAGAGAAGAGGAGAGGAGAGGGGAGGAGAGGAGGACAGGAGAGGAGAGGGCAGGAGAGGAAAGGAGGGGAGGAGAGGAGAAGAGTGGACATGAAAGGAGAGGTGAGGAGAGGAAAGGAGAGGAGAGGAGAGGAGGAAAGGAGAGGTGAGGAGAGGAAAGGAGAGGAGAGGAGAGGAAGAGAGGGAAGGAGAGGAGAGGGAAGGGGAGGGGAGAGGAGGGGAGAGGAAAAGAGAAGAGGAGAGGAAGAGAGGAGAGGGGAGGAGTGTACAGGAAAGGAGGGGGGAGGAGAGGAGAGAAGAGGAGAGGAGACGAGATCAGAGGAGAGTTGGAACATGATGAAAGGGCAGGAGAGGATGGGAGAGAAGAGTTAAATGTTGGAGTTTGAAGAAAAGAGCACAGAAGATGAAATTTAAGAAGAGGTCACATGAGAAGATGAGGGGAGAGATGATGAAAGCGAGGGAGAGCTGGGCTGAGTAGAATAGATCTGAGGGGGAAACAGGAAAGACCGGGTATGGAGGAGAAGAGGGCGGAAGTGAGACAAAGGAAAACAGATTTAAGAAGACAGGAGAGGAGAAGGGAAGGAAGATGAGATATTAGTGAGGAGAGGGCGGAAGTTGATGCAGAAGAAAAGAAAGTAGAGAGTGAAAACATGAGAGGTCAGTATCTGGTAGATGAGAGGAAAAATAAAGATCTTTCAGATCGCTCTTGCTTGTTTTCTTAATTTTCTTTCTTAGTCCACCATTAGCTCCACATGAAAGAGCATAACAGCAAATTAACAAGAACCCAAGTAGACAAAATATGCCGAGCTCAGTATCCAGCTGCAGTGTCCTCTAAGTGGAGAAAACAACATTGTAGCTGTAATGAGGTGGAACATGGAGGGGTCACAAATAAATGCTTCACTTCAGCCGAGCTGTTGTACAACACAGCTGACAACGGCAGATTGGAAAGTCAGCGCTTCAGGGGCCACATGGTTTCCTTCTGGGGGTGGCAAAAAGTTTACGAAGATGTTTATCTAATGGAAGACAAATTGCCAGCAGATGCGTTGTAGATTTATGGACCTCTGTTCAAGAGAAAATCTGAGCTTTTAATGGCACTGACAGTGGCAGCTAGGCCCTGGTAAACATCTGTTTTGGGAGAGTCTATGTGCAAGAGAAGCACAATGAACTGGAGCGACAAAAATGGACTGGAGTCACAAAAATAAGGACTTGAAACATCCTCTGACAAACCTGAAACATAACTGGAAACACACTCTGAAGACTTTAAACTTGACTCGAAACAGACTTAAGACTTTACTTCAAACTTAAACTTGACGCTCTGATGAACCTGAGACTTGACTTGAGATCTTGCTCTGACTTGAGACTTGAATTAAACTTGCTTAGATAGACTTAAGACCTGACTTCAGACATCTTCTAAAAGACCCAAGAGCTGATTTGAACGTACCCTTAACAGACTTAAGACTTTACTTCAAACTTAAACTTGACGCTCTGATGAACCTGAGACTTGACTTGAGATCTTGCTCTGACTTGAGACTTGAATTAAACTTGCTTAGATAGACTTAAGACCTGACTTCAGACATCTTCTAAAAGACCCAAGAGCTGATTTGAACGTACCCTCACAGACTTGAGAACTGAATTGGACCTTCCCCCCTAAAGGACCAAAACCCAATCCAGAGGTCCAGTCTGTACTTTGACAGACTGGACCTCCAGCCCTCCCTGCAAAAAGCACATATCAAAAAGACGACAGCAGCTTATTTTCTTCTGTGCTTCACAGTCAGTCCTGAGGCGGCTCCTAAAGGCAGGGTGAGGCAGGTAAAATTACACTATAATAAGTTGTCTTATCAAACATCTGATGTTTAGAGATAAACATTTTCACATATCGTGGTGAGAATCCATCAGAAGCGGTCTAACTTTATGTTTTACAAAAAATTCCGGTATCAGCCCCATGCATCAGCAAACAGATACATATCAATGGACTGTACAACATCCACATGAAGAACAAAAAGCAGCAGCGAAGCTGATTCCACATCTGGAGGAGTGTGCCGTTCAGTGGGGAGAGTGGTATTAACCCTGATTAGTTCCAGTGTTGATGGCTGCTTATGGAGCTTCCAGTGGAGAGTTGAAAAGAGATGGAAATCAGGGCTCAGCTACGGATGATTATCTGGCCACTCCAGATCAAAGATTTCACTCGGTCTCATCACAGAAGATGAAGAGAAGATCACTTCAACCTGCGCTATGAAACTATCTGTGTCTGTTTTGTTCTGCTGAGAGAACAGCAGCGGAGTTGTCTGCGTTTAAAACAAACAGGCATCAAACAGAAGCAGCATGCATTTGCATATGTGCAGAGCGATGTACATATGGTTATCATTTTATATGTGGCTACACAAACTTAAACACAAAGATGATCAAAAAAAAAAATCTTCTGAAAATAGTCAAAAGTGCAAAAAAAAAAAAACATTTAAAAAATGACAGCATAATGTGTTAATAAGAACTCATATTTCCAGCCAAAAGGAGGGTCACGACACCACCGAGAAAGCTGCGGAGGAACCATCTGTGATTTCTCGAGCAAGGTGTCTATGTACAGTATGTGCGTGGGGGGGAAATGCCATGAACATGCCTACATGCATGTGACTAATTTCTGTGGCATTTCTTCAGCTCACAGCACGTCAGAGTGAAATGGCTGCTGAGGTTGCGAAGAGAAGTTAAGCTTCATTTGAGATTTTTAGTCTTTGCCTTTTTGAAAACGGTATGCCTCACAGTATACGCTGTGGGCTGCTATCATCTGATCCCACTGTGTTTCACAATTTCTCAGTGCAAGCAGAAGCCTGTGGATATACAACCCGCTCTCTGAGAAATTACCTTTATATACAACTACACTGCAACAAATATATTTTGTGGGAAACGTAATTGCAACTGGATTATATATTCTATTCATATCATTCAGATATGTTGTGGAAATGCAAATGTATCAGGTCAGTACCTTTAGCCATACTGCTGTGGACTGAGTTGTGAAACTGTATCTTTAACAGAATGTGTGTTTTTAGCTTTGGGAATGCACAGAAGTATTTCTCTACTTTAGGAATGTGCAAAACACCTGAGAAAGGTGAGTTTTAGTGCACCTGTGACCACACCCAACAGTGATGTCACATCATCCTGAAGTACACCTGTGCATCACTGCAGAGAGGTGAGAGGTTAACCTGCTGGAGATCAGCAACAACAAGATGTTCACTGGCTGTTCAGAGCCATCATAGTGTGGAGTAATGCTTCTGGGTGTAAAAGTTCCGATTCTGAAAATTCATCTATGACTTGAAATGACTTTGTCAGTTTTATTTATATAGTGCATTAGTTATCTCAGGGCACATTTCATATGGAGCAGATCTAGACTGGACTCCTTACAATATATATATATATTTTATATATATATATTTTAGCTCTGAGACCCACAGTCTGGCCTAAGAGACAGACCGGGCTGCCCAGGGAGACCAGGCTGTGTTCACTTTGTAATAAAACAGAAGCTGAGACAGAATCTAGCTTCCTACCATACTGTGAGAAATATAAAGATCTGTGAGAGATTTTCTTTGATAAAATAAACATCATTTGTCCTGACTTTATCCATGTCCCCGATCCACAAAAACTGCCCTCTCTATGTGGAGAGAAAAGTCAGTTTACAGTATTAGCTGCAAAATAGGTTGCCTGTCACAAACAAAGAGAAACAAGTGATTACATTATGTAAAAGTATTAAAACTGCCCATGTCATTCTGTCTATTATGGACCACTTTTCTGTTCTGTTTGGTCATAAGTTGAATTCAATATAACAATGTAATAACTTTGCTCATATTGTATTTGATAAGATGACTGATATTTACATTTTGTTGTATATCTATTGCTACACATCAGTCAGTGTTATTATTTTTGGGGGGTACTACTTTGCCAATGTATGTTTCTGAACTCTCATGCCGAGAAAGCTAATTTCAATTTCAATTTGGGAGCAAGAGAAAGAGAGAGAGAGAGAGAGAGAGAGAGAGAGAGCTGGAGGAAAGATAACATAGCAAGATGCAAGTTACACATAGAGATGTATAATAATAAGAATAATACTAAAAACAATAAGACTAACATAATTGTAGCAGTTGGTGTTGAGCAGGATCATGGGGGCAGTAGAATCACTTTAAGCAGACAAATCTGTCACTGAAGCTGTTGAAAATATTCTTTGATCTTTGTTCTGTAACATTTGGCATCAGACAGGATGTGTGCATGTGTGGGTGTGTGTGGGTGTGTGGGTGTGGGTGTGGGTGTGGGTGTGGGTGTGTGTGTGTGTGGGTGTGTGTGCATAAATAGGAATCGTTCACATGGTGTAATTCACTGGCTGCTGAGTCTTTTGTCATTGGAGGATTCCAGAGGAGCAGACTGAGGTGTGAAGGTGTTTCCTCTGCTTCTCTCACACACTTGCTAACACGATGATAAAAATAGCACACAGAAAAGAGAATCCTCCTAATTGAAGACCTTGACTCAGATCAGATCCTAGCATACTGTATCTGCTACTATTATATGTAGATAATGTTCATTTGTTTCATGTATAAAACTACAAAATTGAGCGTTTTCCCCATTAAATAAGAATAATTTTAATAGAGGTAAAATGAGATGGTGTTAAAGAGTGCCAAGTCCATTTTTCACTTTCCAAACAGAGTGAAATAGGTTGAATTTACCTTCAGTTATTCTGGTCTTTTGATTATTAAGTCTTTTAGTGAGTTATTCCAGGCAGCAGCACACCTGAATGCTGTCAAATCTCAGTCTGAAGAGAAATAAGAATAGTATTTTGACCTTAAGCCACAGTGATGCCCAGAGACTGAAGCCATAAAGACTCAGAAGTAAGACAGAGGCAACCGCAGGATGGCCTTATAAATAAATGTCAGCCAGTGAAATGAACTCTGCATATAAAGAGATGACCATTCAACCACGGCATACAAATCACAGTGATGTGTCATAAATTTGCTACCAGTGTCAAATCCCAGAGCAGTGTGAGAGAAAAAAAAGTGAGATGATTTCAGACACAGACAAATAAAAGCAGCAGTTATATCTGTTGCTGTATCAATAAAAGAAAGTATCAAGGATATCTACATACAATTAAAACAGATAAAGGAAGCAACTTCAACTGGTTTGCCATGAAATGTTAGCGAGCAACATTCATCTTCTGTGTCAGTATTCAAGGACAGCTTAAGTTGATTCAGCTCAGTCTGAACTCTTTCAATATTTGACTCTAGCTGCTGAGTAAGTGCCTCTATTTATAAAGGAAGGGCAGTGGTGTAATGCACTGTCATGATTAATGCTGCTAGCATCCAAAATATATTAAAGAGGACCAAGTGCATATCCCTGTGGTACACCACCAGTGCAGTAACACCAGACATTATCATCCATTATGGATGTAATGGATTCACATCACAGTTTACATCCAGTGCTAACATTAAGTGTCAGTGTGGGAAATCCTGTAAGTGGAGAGGTGGAAAGTAAAGGGTATGAATGCTGAGATCTGAAATGAGTGTTCACCGCTTATTAACCATAACATGAGCTTTCCCTAACGTTAACCAAGCAGTTATTCTTTTTATGATGATGGCAAAGTTTCCCTGAACTTATCAAAGCAGTTTTTGGAAAAACCACAACTCAAAACCGCAAACTTTCCTGAACCTTAAAGCAACATTAAATTGTTTTTGGCCAAGTGGGGACAGCAAAACAAGCAAAGACGTTATTGTTGTTGTGAACTTGCTAGAAAACAGTTGCCTATTCATATCTTACATCCAGCACACATGTAGCTTCATTATCATTCTTTAGGAGTCATGTCTGCGTCCAGCTGAGGAATGTAAGTCTAAAATTTGCACTCTTTTAGCTCTGTTTTGGTCTCTACCAACTCCTCTGTATTCCTGGCGGGCAGGTAGTGTGCAGTGGGTTTATAAAGGTTATTCACTGAACAGTCGAGTGACAGGCAATGTGTGAGGAGAGTAAGCAGCCTTACGCCACAAACTCGAATCATGGAAGATGGTGCCACGTATTATGCGGCTGCAATGTGGACCATTTGGGCACCAAGATACCCCAGAAGCCCAAGAAATAATTTATCTTTGAAAATGAAGTCACTTGGTGTAACTGCTGCTGTTGCAGTTGTCAAATTTGGTTATGTTATGGGTAATGCCAAGGACTGTCATGCAGTGTGATTGGATAGTTCCTTGCCAGGGTGAAAACTGCCACTAGCCAGGAAGTGAGACAACATTCATTCTAAACAGTTAAAATTATTTATTTTACCTTTATTTACTTCTCTGCTCAGTCATGAATGAAATGACAGCAGGCTTGTGGGAGCCAGCAGTGTGGAAGCAACTGTGTGATCACTTAATCATTCCTGTTGCTAAGCTATAAATGTAGGGCGAGGTGCTACATGGTGCCTTTTGTCTGGAGACAACTGTCGAGAGAGCAGCCAAGCATAAACTGAGCTTAACGCTGGCTGGTTGACAAAGGTATTTATAAGCATTAAAACACAAATCCTGTGTAGATTGAATACTCTAGATCAGACTCTGTACCATGTATCCACAAGCATCACTGTACAGGTAGCCAACTTTTCTTCCATCCCATATTATATAACTGTGTAAGCTTTGTTCGCTCTGCTTGTGAATGTATTTTCTGTCTGTAAAGCAGCAGATCCACTATTAAACAAAAAAAAAAAGAAAAACCTACAAGAATCGAGCCACCTCCTGAAACAACTGATGACCCATTACTAAACCCCTCGTCCCAGCCAAAATGTGGAGTCCCCGTGAATAAGCTGACAGTAATAAGAACAGTAAAGTCAGTGAGTGGTATAATGAAATCTCAGGTTAGGAAACCATGTTATGCAGCTCTGGTTACTGATTTATCTAAAGCACCTGATACTGCTCACCACTGCATTACTGGAAGATTTCAGTGTTGTTGAAACTGACTGGAGAATTCAGGGAAACCCTGAATTATATTCAATAACAACATTTAATTCAATAGTTTCTTTATTTATTACTTTATTATTAATTTTCACTTTCTAGCTTTCCAGTACATGTATATGTGTATGTATTGTAAACAGGTTAAGGCTGGGGTTGGGGAAAAAATCTGGGCCATGGCAAACACACTGTGGCAAAGGTTAGTCAACCAAAACACTTCCTAAACTGATGCTGGTAGGAAAACACAGACCAACCACTGTTTCCTGTGTCAGAGTCACAGCCTTTATGTACCCATCCACCTAGCCCAGCTTCCTCCTCCTTCAAATGCTTTGAGGCTACTTAACGCTACATTTGCCTTTGTCTTGACAGTCAACAGTTAAAAATTACACAGCTGCTACAGACACGACTAAATACAACATAAGATGTAATCTTTCTTCTTGGGAGATTATTCCCACTAGAATAAAAGAAACATGGAAAAACAGACTGAAAGGTGGATGGGGTTGTGGATTGTTGTGGACTGGGGCAATCATCTGTGATTTAAATTCATCAATGAAAGTAAAAAATTACCTCTGCTTGCTAGATGACTAGCCCGGCAATTTGCTGCTAAATTCTGTCATAGGTACACTGCACGTCTGCTTCAACACCTTTCATCAGCTCGTATTGTTATCAGGCACGAGTTACATCCTTGGTATGAGTGCTCATTCAAAGAAATCACGACTTAACAGTGATTCAGTGTCGAGCACGAGGGGGCCGAGGTGTGAATGTAGCCACCAAGGCTCTTTGTGGTAAAGCTCTGTGGCTGTTACATGATTGTCAGCCTAAGTTCCTGTCTAACTCCGCACCATTGGCCAAGCCTCATTAAGCACCCTTCCCAAGCTCCTCATTTAGTCTCTAATTAGGGGAGCCAATGGTTTTTCAGGATCTTGCCAACCTCCAAGTTGCTCCAAGCAAAGATATTCTCCCCACAGTACTGTTGAGAAGCCATTAGGAACTTTCAGGACACGGGATATTGGCATGTTCACCTTTAAAAGTGCCTGTGTTTCAAAAGTGTGTGTGTGTGTGTGTGACTAGCCTGTCTGTGCTGACTGATTGCTGTGTATTTACTCCAAAGTATGGTGGGTGTCACACACATGGCGATGTGAGCAGTTCAGAGGCAGGAGAGTAGCAGTGTCTGTCTGTGTCACACAGCCCTGTGTCTGCAGTCCCTCTCCATCTCA
Source organism: Toxotes jaculatrix (assembly GCF_017976425.1). Classification (NCBI taxonomy): domain Eukaryota; kingdom Metazoa; phylum Chordata; class Actinopteri; family Toxotidae; genus Toxotes; species Toxotes jaculatrix. Next base: position 27,661,027 of record NC_054401.1, read on the forward strand.
ACTTTAATCCATCTTCTACCGTACCGCTGACTATCTCCTCGTCACCCATCTATTCATCTGTTCCCCTCTTTCAGTGACTGCCTCTGTTTCCACCCTCACTGTCTCCTCTTCCTCCCTCTGATGTCACAAACTCAGATATGAGATCCTCTGATAGCACACAGCCTCGGACACTGCGGCCTTGTTTGGAAGGGAGTGATCAAGAGGATGAGAAGATGGAAGGGAGGGGAGTGAGTCGGCGGCACGGGTATTTTCCCAAGCAGCGGTAGGACGTAAGATGCAGAAACAAAGGAGGACATCTAGGTTAAAAAAACATGCATGAATGCCTCTGAAAGGGCCTGTGTTGTGTTGCTGGCTTGTCTCATCCCTGTGACTCTGAGCCAGCCGTGCCTGTCAGGGCTCTACTGTTAAGTCTATTTCTGTTATCTGCTCTCTTTCTTGGGGATAAAACAGTTGACTGCTAATATCCATACCTGGGGGGTGAGTGGGGCTTCTCAGGCCCTGAACCTGGCACTGTCCCAGAAATGCATGTGCTGTCGTAGAGGCAGACAAGTCCTGTACATCTGACTCTCCTTATAATCGCATTGCAGGCCTCCCATAGATTTTAGTGGCACTGTGACGTAAATGTACTTTTCTTACCACTAAATACCAGAAAAAAAAACCTAAACATATAAATACCATTTAGCCATTCAACATTTTTTTTTTTTTGGTGGTTTCATGTGTGTAGTATAATGCACAGGATGTTAATGTGAGACTAATCATCTGCAGGGCCTTGATTTGAACATTTTAATATTAATGAGAAGTCAGAAATAAGCTCAAACTACAGGACAACAACCGCGACTCTTTGGGAAATCCAAACATTTTTTTTACCGGCAACACAAGCCACAGTGCCATGGGTCAAAGGCAGTCTGGCAGGGTTTCATATGCTGGCTGTTTCATTCATTAATGGCTGGAGATGGAGTCGTGTGTCAACACTTTGAAGATACAGCAGTAAAGGAGAGAAAAGCGATGAATATAACAGAACAATACACAAACGGACACTACGTATCAATACGGCAAGGACGCTTGGAATACAATTTGACCTTTTATCGCCTAATGTGTCCTGACCTCTGAAAAAATATGCAGAGTTCAGAGAGGGACTGCTTCAGAGAGCTGCTAACCCAAAAGATTTCTATCAGTCTCAGTTCCAGAAGCGATTTTTACGCATTGTAATCATTTTTGTTTCTTGGAAAACAAGTTTTATAACAACTGCTGATGTGACGTGATCTAGAAATATTGGTATTAGCCTTCAAAATGATATGTCAGTCAAATTTGTTATCTTAAGTTTGCTTCTCCTTCATGGGTGGTAAACACGTAGGTGAACCTTCCTGTATTAAAGTGTACATGCATCAGTACAGTAACAATGAGAAAAGCTTCTGCAAGACTTTCAGATGTCGAGTCTAAAACAGTTTAAGAGCATATCTTTCACGGCCAAATCCTCACCTGTTGAGATTCACACTTTTTCATGAAAACATACAGACTTTTTTTTATGTGACCCTGCATATTTAGCTCCATCCTCCAGCAAGAAACAACAATGATCACTTTAGTGCAGAAGCTAATGGAAATTTAACCTGCCTTATCCAAGGGATGGGGTTATGTGTTTTTATAGCGCCCCCACTAGTTTGAGATGGGAACATGAAAATGTCTGAGCTTGGACTAAATTATGAGACTACAGGACCATGGACAGACACAGAGGTGGGAAATTTCTCCTTAAGAGGAATCCTACATATCTGGAAATCCACTGAAAATACTGTTTTAAAAGTTGAAAAAAAAAACCAAAACAAAACAGCAGCCAAGCATGTCTGTCTCTTTTCCGTCTTTTTGTGTATGCACATACAGCATGTGACAGATAGGACATGACTGAGCCTGACTGCAGCTCAAGGAGACCTGAGGGAGGCTCCTTGTGCCAGAAGGGGACAGTGAACGACAATCCATTTTGTGGCGAACAAGACTGTTGGCCATCGATGAGTGATACCAGGCTGACTGAAAGTGCGCCACAGCAATAGGCTCAGAGCGTTCATCTGCCTACTCCACTGCACTGAAATCAGCTACGTGCCTCTGCTTTCTCCCTTAAGTGTCACTAGACATGATTTCCCTCTGCCTTATGGCCATGTATTACCAGGGCATGGCCTGAGCTCACTGTGCATTTCAGCAGGTAAAAAAATACATAAATAAAATAAAATAAAATAAAATAAATAAATATATATGCATGAATCATTATATCAAGATTAAAAGTTTGTTAGAGATGCTAGAGAATACTATATATACTATATTTTTAACTTTTTTTTTTTTTTTGGTCTTTCTTTACACTTTAAACCCATTACCTCAGACTGTTAATGAAATACTGAGAAGTAAAAATATCAAGATTTCAGTTCTTGAAAATCTAACACACTAACACACAAGTCATGCACCACGTTTGTACGGATACGCACCGTTTTTCTCTTGGATGGAGAGCCCAAACACCAAACTCCAAAAGAAAAATCCTGCATTTTCTTGCCTACTTGCAAAGCTACACAACTGCTTTGTAAAGGCAGTTGTAGGAGTTGCTTATTAGCTCGTATTATCTTAAATCGCATCACCCGTGGAGGCTGAATGGGTGTGTGGAGGGAATTAAAACGTTAAAATATATAATTCTACTGGCTGGTGTTTAATATAAGCCAATTTAAAGTGCTGTGCTTACACATTCAGCATGTCTTAAATAATGCTGTAGTCGGTATTAAACCTTTGCAAATGAGCAAAATGAATCAGGCGACAGTGTCTCCCCAGAGGAACGTGCCTCGCTCCGTCCTCTCGGGCTGACTCAGTCCAGGCGGTGACTGTCCACCAGCGGTGCGACTCCCTCAGCACAGACCAGTTGGGTGTGTGAGACGTGAAAATGCTGCTCCCCAACCTAACTACAAGCAGGCTACATTATCGAGAGGGGGGGGGGGGGGGGTGCACAACAGCCAGGATACATCCAGATAATTTACTAACTTAGAGTCCACTCTCTTTTTTTTTTTAGCGAATGGTGCCACAAACCAGCTCAAAACACGGACTAAATCGACAGGATTCTCACCAAAACACAACGCAGTGGAAACACAAAACAAGCTGTGATGATGACATGTGTGTTCAATGAACTTGCGGTGTGAGGGAAGGGTAAATAAGAGTGATTATATATCTTTTTTTTTTTTTAAATGAGAATTTACCTTGAGTGAGTTAGCAGTCCCTTTGATGCATACTGGCACTGGTCAAAACTCGGTGCGTTCACAGGGCATTCACCAATTCCAAAAGCCAGAGGATAAGGCCTAAGATAAGTCCACAAAACGCATTATTATACAGGGCAACTTCGACTTAAACGAAGCAAAATAAAAGGGCAAAGAAGAGGAGAAACTCAGAGAGGAGTTCTCAGTGTCCGTTAGTTCCGACTGTGCTTCCAGCGCCTAAAATAGGTTCAGAAAATCCCGAATGAATTCACTGTTATTTTCTCACACTGTTCCAAAATAAAACGCTCTCAGGTCCTCTTTAATTTGTGAAGGAAAATTCCCTTTTTTTTTTAGTGGTTGGTGTGTTTTCTTTTATTCCAGAAATGTTGAAATATGTCTCAAAAAGTTATTCTCCAAATCTAAAATCCCTCTCGTCTTCAGGTTACACAGTCCTCCAGGTGAACGTGGAGGTTTAACGGAGCGGCAAATCAAAGAGGGCTCGTGCGAGTCTCTGGAACCGTCCTCTCCAGCTCGCGGCTCTGGTGCGTCCTTGTCTGTCTGTGTGTCCGCGCGCAGCAACAGCCGGATTCCTTATTTGGAAGCCCGGGGCTCGTGCTACTGTCAAGAGAGTCAAAATACACCAAAATGACTTCCAGCAAAATCTTTCACAATAAGAACCCGAAGTGGGGAAAGCGATGCAACGGGTCGAGGACCTCTATTAAAGCAGCATTGTAAAGAGTAATGTACGTGTGTGTGTGAGTGTGAGTGTGTGTTCGTGTGTGCAGGTTTTTAGATTATATATATATATAATCTAAAAACCTGCTGAACTCTGGATTAAAAAAGTAGATGTTTATAAGTGAAGAGTCAAAAAGATATGCACATGTATGTATGTATTTGCAGTGGACCCACCACATGTATGTATAACCACTGAGGTACATGAGAGATACATGGTCACACCAGGTCATACTCTGAGCTACAGCTGTCACACCACACAAAATGCCACATCTGCTCGATGACTAAAATTTCAGTTTGCATTTTGTGAAATGCAAACTGAACAAACTGAGACAGAAGTATCCAAGAAACAATAACATAACATGCAATAAAAAGAGGCTTCCCCTGTGGAAATGCTTTTATTTTGAAGGCAAAATCGTGCAATTTCCTGTCAGATTTTGCCTTTGTGTTCAAAGCTGAGGGGTTTCCTCTCAATAGAAAATTCACCCATCAGCCCCCTCTTCTGGAATCAAACAGTGTCAATTGGATGTTGTGTGGGGTCTGTGTTACCACCTACATTTGCCACACAAAGAGAAAATGTTAAGAATAAATAGCTGCAATACAGGATTTTACTTTTTTTTTTTTACAGGTTAGAGAAAGTATTCAGGGAGTTTAGGTAATTCAGTGATACATCAGTTTATGTGGGAGAGGAAACATCAGCCAGTTTCTCTAACATGTCAAGCTCCTGCCTCATAAACAAAAAGAATAGGGATGTGCAGGGGCCAGTGAGATGTCCTTAAACATAAATTTCATGTGGTGGGTTTTGAAAGCTTAACTAATACATCTAGACTAAATGCCTTTGGGACTGCCTGTTTTTAGACACAAAAATGAAATTTATAATCTCAATATTTCTAAAATCCTGGCACCAGTAAAGCACCAGTAAAATCAGAATCAGAAAAAAACATAATTGATCCCCACAGGCAAACATTTTTTTATTACAGCTGCACAACATAGAGTTAAGAAAGAGGAAGTAAAGAAGTAAAGAAGAAAATACTTTAAAATAGTTACATAATAAATACACAGTAAATGAATAAAAAAATGTACAAAAACTAATGTACAAAAACTAATTAGAGAGTTAGAGTTTCAAGGTCAAAGTGAGTGAAAGTGGCAGAGTCTTGTCCAGTTGAAGTCCCTGGAGATCAGGAAGAAAGCTCTGAAGTCCAGAGTCTGAAGCCTCGCAGTAACACAGTGATTAACATCACATCTGGTTAATGGCTCAGCTTAGGGGTAAACAACATCCAAGATGGCATGTGAGAACTCCCTGGGAATGTATGGACACAGCCCCCACGGCTGACAGTTCAAAGTCTGGGCTGCCATCGATGGCAGTGACAGTATGCAGGGTATCTTCCTGTCGCCATGTCTGTGTGAAATACATTACACTGCACTCATGGAAATCCCTGTGATTTCTCACCGGGGCTCTCTTCCCTTGTCACTTTGTTCTTCCTCTGTGTGTCATCCTGATTTCTAAGGGGGTGTCCGTTGTTCCTGTCACCATGCTTCAGTGCGATCAGCTGGTCCAAGGTGTAAACAATGTGACTGTGGAGTCGCTGCACAGCGGTAGTGTTGCTGAATGATAGTATTCAAAAAGGAGTAATTGCACTGTGTAAAACAAAAATGTTTAGAGAGGGTGCAGCTTAACAAAGTTACTGGTAAAATTTAAACTAAAGTTTGACAAAAGAAGAAACCTAAAACATATAAAATATAAGAAACAAGCAGGAGCACCTGCAACAGGCTGCATGCAAAGTTGGAAATAAAAAGCAAAAAGAAAGAAAGAAGAAAGAGGTAGCTCTGGGTGCCAGTTGATTCCAAAAACTTACATATAGCACAGAGCTGTTACATAGCAGCTTCTGTATATTTAGCCCATTGCTGAAATGGCAACATCACCAAAGAGTGTGTAGAACAAACTGAAAAAGTTCAAATGTATAAACTATATACTGGAAAAAATTCTACACAAGATGATGTTTGTCATGATTTTAGCAGAACTACTGGTGACACGTGGTCATCGCTGTTGGACTTTCAACTGTCACGTAATCAACTATTCTGGTCGCTTTGAATGTTTTAGTCTGAATCATTAAATTATATATAGTTTACACAACTCTTTGAAAGCATACTGTAAGGGTTTAGAGTTTCCTTCCATGCTCCCACTGCTTTCCCTGTCATGGAGGCATGAGGCATGTTGATACACTTGGCAAATTTAATTAAATAAATAAATAAATACATGAATAAATAAATACATACCATAGCCAATCTAACTCACCAGCTGTAACCATTCTGCTGGTGTGGACAGGACAGGAGAGGAGAGTAAGAACAGTCCCTCTGTTCAGCTGCTGACGACCACAGGATCAGCACCACGGACAGCTCCACAGTGTGCAGACCTGAGACATAATTCATCACAGTGAACTTTAAGTCATCGTTCTCATTATTTATTTTGTGTAATAATTTGTCAAACTGATGTTATCATTAGGCAGTAATACAGTTACACAAGCCAGAGGTATGTTGATAAATCAGTTTTTGGTGCACTCCTTTCAGCTCTCACCAGGTAAGAATCTTAACACAGCACATGTTGAGATACATGTGACACAAAGCAGATCCATGAAGGCATTATTAGATATGCTATTAAGTAAAACTTACGTTACACATATGTTGCATATTAAATCACAATATTTATACAACTTCGTTATCAATTTCTGAAAAACAACTTTTTTCCCCCATTGTTTTTTAGCCCCATTGTTGAAATAGAGCAAAAAAAAATAATACACCAAAGAGATGTTATACATTATTATTAAAAGTCAAGTTTCACTGTTCACATTTTCATCTGCACAAAGCACCAAAGTTGACTCTTGACCTTTGAAATAGTAGTCTTAATCAGCAGATGATCAGCAGGACTGCTGATCGTTGTTATCTTATTGGTTGTCATTGTTTTGTCCACCTACTATTTCCAAGGTTAAGTCCACCATTGCCCTTGTCCAACACCAACTCTCCTGTCAGTTCAAATACAGCCGATCCCACCTGTCTTGCAGTAACCCCGGTGTTTCCACCTGTCCTTGCACTGACACCCACACCCACCTGCACACCTGTTCCCCATTCTGTCAGCAGCCCAGTAGTATTTGTACCAGCCCATTTCCCCTCATTCTTGTCCAGAGTTATTAGCCTTACCAGCTATAGTTTCCCAACATTTACCCTCCCACCCCCACCCTCCGTCTGCCAGTTTGTGCCTGTTATTGTACACCTCAGCTTGCTTATTAGACTTCTGCTCATATGCTCGCCTTTGACCTCAGGTAAACTTCAGCTTTTATCTCACAACTCTGCCTGGGAGTTGAGCTTTTGGCTCCAGATCTTGTTTACTGAGCTGTTAAAACATAGAGAAGAAGTAAAACTCACGTGTGATTCATCTCATAACAACTGTTCAAACTCCATCCAATGATGAAAACCAAGAGGCCGAGAAAAAGCTCATAGGATAACAGAGTCACTCAGCGGCTGGAAATGTGTTATGTCTCAGTCTGTTATGAATTATGGCAATTATAAAGCAATAACTAACAACAGAGTGCAGCAGAGATGATTTGTTTCCAAACAGAAAAGAAAGCACTATTGTGTATAGAAGTGCTGAACACTCATTCTGCTGTGTGCTAAATTTGTTTTATTGCAAATCTTAGAATAAAATAGAATTTTTTGTTGGAACAATTGAAAGAAAAATAACCATTTTTAAGGCTCACTTTATAATTCCATCCTCTAAAGAGGATATTGTTAAGGCCCTTCACATCCCTGGTATGCCCACACGGATATTTTTACTTACAATTCTACATGATTTGAACCCTTGGTGTTCCTGGACCAACAGTTCATACCACCTGTTAGGAGAGGAGAACTTGCACCTTTAGCATTCCAATAAGCACATGTAGCTAACCTGACCTAACATAATTCACACCAGGTTTTTGTAACTTCAAGCTGAGTAGAGGTCTGATCAGACAGAATAAATAAAAACACCTGCACGGGTGAACAGGATCTTCATTTTCCACAACAGGTCCCAAACTTTAGCATGATCTCAGTATGTGTGATATCAGTATCACATGACTCTCTATATAGTTTTGTGGTGACTGTAATACTATGGCTGAGAACAGAGCAACTTTGAATAGTAATATATTAATATTATACTAAATGTCACCGTTCTGCAAGTAGCAGATAACTGGTGTGTCTCTAAGCATGGAGAGACAACTGGTTAAAGGGTACATTTGAACCTGAGGCACAGGTAAAAAAATGATGAGATGACAGGAAAAAATAGCATGAGGGAAATCACAAGAAAAGCTAGGAGAGTCAGCTGAAGATCATATCACTTAGGTGAACTGATGGCAAGTGATGGGATGATTGGCTGCAGGAGAACTGGTGGGAAAGTAAAATTGTTGAACAAATACATGTGATGCTACTCAGGGCTGAAAGATAGAAAAATTTGCAGTTATTAGTTAACTAGTTAGTTAATTAGTTAGTTAAGTGATCTTTGAGATGGAAATACAATTTTATTGTTATCAGGAAGTCTCAGAAACTACAGGGTTAGTAAATTAACTATACAATCACTTCTGAAACAAAACCTGCGCTCTAAAGCTGAGTTATTCCAGCCAGCGGTTTGCAGCAGCTGCACTTTGAGCATAGTGCTAATTAGCAAATGTTAGCACACCGTCATGCTAAACTATGATAGAGACCATTGAAAATATAATCATAGCATTATCACTGTGAACGAGTTAGCATGATGATGTTAGCATTTAACCTCAGTGCAGCACTGTGCCTGAGTGCAGCCCCACAGAGTAGCTAGCATGGCTGCAAAGTCTCAGTCTTGTCAGTGTAAAGCAGCTAATGGCCGATTCCTCACAGAGAACAGACCCCGAATCCTCATGGACAAAAAGCAATGATATTCAGTCTGCAGCTGTATCCCCAGTCTCTCTGAAGACTGGGGATATGAATATGATGCATTCAGGCACTGCCCTTCCTTTACACATGTGCAAACACACACGCATACATATATACACACTTTTAGCTTTGCCTCTGGGCACAGCCACACAGCTGGGAAACCCTTCTGATGTGAAACCCAGAGAGATCTGAGAGGCTTCTTGAAGCGAGAGCACAAACAAATACATCTTCCCTCCTTCACTGTCATTGTCTCTGCTTTAATCAAATACAAACGGGCATGTACAAGTACACATGAGGACGCACACACACACGGACTAATCCATCTCAAGACCACTTAGCAAACAGTGTTGTCAGGGGTATGTATAAGCAACCTGTTTCACATATGAATATTTCATGTTGGATGACTGAAGCTTTCATGTTTCCAAACCTTTTATTTAGTGTTGTGATCTCTAACTGTGTTTGCAGACATATTTTAGGTAATTTTCTCTTCAAGCCGCAGAATATACCACTGTGTATCCTTTTTTAGCTGCGACCATGAAGCAATCAAAGTCTCGTGCAGCCTCGTCATGAATTGCATTTACAGGAGGCTGAAGGTGCATTTTCCGGGGCCTTTTGTGTTGGAATCATGTTCAGCTAGAGTCTAAGTGCACGGGGAGAGCATGGGGATGAGCATGAGGGAAAATCAGCTGTGTTAGCAGCTGAACTAATAAAAGAGCATTTAAAAAGAAACACCCTGTCTCCTAATGCCTCGCACTGACATAGAGGAATTAACGACTGCTACGTTTCCAGGAATTTATTAAAGCCTGGCATGAATGAATATGATTATTCAATATAATTTAAAAATAGTACAAAAGCCGAGATGTAAATATTTCCCATCTTCCTATTTTTTTCAGAGAATATGAAGCTATCATTTTGGGCTCATGGGCTTTAATTGCCAACATGCTTCATGTTGTGACCTGATTTTACGACCTCATTGTGGTAATGTGGTAATCTTTTTTTACTACTCTGGATGGATGTGGTTCCAAATGTGGTCCCATATTTCACACTTTCAACCACAGTTCACACCACTATGGCTGAAAGTGTCTCAGTTTTTAACTTGTTTTCTCTTGTGTTTTCTCAGATTACCACCCAGGCACCCTCAAACCCCAGGGGTCCCAAAAGCCCCAGATACACTGCATGTCAGTGGGTTGTATGTAATTGCATTAATATCAAATTTGTTTAGCAAATCTGGGCTCCTAACGCGCAGTGTCAACTAAGATAAAACATTAAGCAAATGGTGTTTGTTTGAGGGGGGATGGTCAGTAGAGACACAATGACAAAGTTTCACCCTGAGTCCATGGCCAGAAGCAACAGAAAGCTCTGTGAGTTTGCATTTTTTGTTTCTAGCAAACCTTTGTGATCAGAACTAAGCATAAAAAGCTGAAGTGTAATTGTAGAGCAGGATATTCTGGCACAACATCACCACAACACCTGCAGCATAAAGAACAATTTTATTTGACCAACACGTTTTGGCTTGTGGCTGTCATGGTTAGGCAGGCAGTCCCTCTCTGTTCCCTTTTGCCTTCTATGTTTCCCTCTCTGGTGTGTGTGTGGTTTGCCTCTGCCTTGTCTTGCGTGTTTCCTGTGTGTGTGTTTCAGTTAGTTTAATCAGAGTGTGTGGACCTCATGTTTTCTGCCAGCCCACCTGCGCACCTGCAGTCAATCCAGCCATCACTCCACCCTCTGCTAGATGCTTCTTAAGACTGGTATCAAGCAGGGCTCTGACCAAGCACTCAACTGCACAACTCGACGAAGACTCAGAGGGTGGAGAGTTTAGGCAGGTTTAGGCAAGGGTCGGTACACAGTAAGTCAGTAGTAACAGGCAAAGGTATTCAAATGGACAGGCAAACTTGAGAAAAGCTAGGTCTATAGTAACATTGGAAACACACAAGGAAACAGGCTGAAACGCTGGACACAGTGGATGAAGACAAACTGGCACAGAACAAAGGGGAAGACACAACTTACATGAGGGGGTGGAGAGACAATGGGCAACAGGTGCTGCACATTAGCGCAGGGCCAGGTAATCAAACAGGCGGGAAACACAGGAGGGCAGGAAGTCAATCTGAAAAGAGACAGAGGGTTAGAGCTACAAAGTAAAACAGGAACACAAAAATAGGATGACAACAAAAACGAACAAGAAGACATAACCTGAGTCATGTGACAACTGGTTTTGCTCTCCATTCATCACCAATTCATCAGTTCTGCTACTTGGTAAAGATGTTGGTCCTCAAACCCCTGTTAAAACCTTTGTTAGTTTCTGTGCCCTGGAATTCACTGTGGATTCTAACTTTCTGTCCTCTATGCCTCAGGATATCCTCCTCCATCACCTACCTTCACTCAGCTCTATGAACATTCCACTCACCCCACATTCTGGAAAACACCGGCCTCATAACTACCTGCACCTCTCCGAGCCCCCCGCTAAGGACCTGTTTCCCCCCAGGAGGATTTTTTTGAGAATAAATCACTTTTGGACTCTAGTCTTTTTGTTCTGCTCTCTGCATTTGGGTCCTGGCAGTCTAGTAAGCCCCATACAACCGTGGCCTTTATCAGGGTCTGTGGTCTTCATCAGAATCGCCATAAAGAACATTACATAGAACATTTTAAAAGAAAGAATTATAAATCTCTGGATCTTGTTGAGTCCAGCACAGAGATTCAAATGGATAATAAAATTAAAAGAAGTTCCTGAATAAATTAGTGGATAACCTTCACCTGAGTGCAGATGCTTCCTTATGGATTATGAGGGCTCACTGAATTATATGAAAATGAAATCATGTCCACAGTCACCAAGTAAGATGGCACTCTCCACCAAGAACTCCAAAGATTTATTATGTGAAGTCTTGTTTACTGCTCATGTATAGAAACAGAAATTTGAAAAATGGGACATTGTGGTTTTAGGATCAGTTCAAACAGTGTTGCACATGTTTTAACAACCGTATTAGTTGCAGTTCCTGCAAGCAGCATCTCAAAAACTCTCTCTCTTGACAGCAGCCATCACCAGACAGAACTTGATGTACAGTTCTGGAGAAACCTTGGATTACATCCAGTGACAACACTTCTGAAAATTCGGTGTCAATGTTTTGAAAAATATCATTTCTACAATATCAAGTACATCCCCAGAGTATGGATAGCAACATGAACTCCCCGTGGTACAGGTAATAAGAGCTAACCAGCCCTGAGCAGCTGCTGCTGGACTCTCTTTGTCCCTGCTGTAAAAGAGATGGAGCCTGGTGACACTCACTAGAAGCACATCTATGGCCCTTTGAGAGAGTCACAGTGTGAGTGCCTGTGGTACAGCTGTAGCTCTTTAAAAGCTGCATTTATTGTTCTGTGTTCAGGGGTACAGCACAGCTTGTGCACGGAGTTGTTGGAGGCTACACTTTAGCTAATGTGTGCCTCCGTGAAATGTAACTACAAGTCAGGGCTAAGGCGGCTATGGAGATACCATGTGTAAGAGCTGTGATTGGTCAGCCTGGGCTGCTGATGCCTGTGGAGATTAATGAGAGAGAAGACATCATGAAGTGAGCTGTAACACACATCTAGTGAGGCCATTAAAACCCTCTCCCCAACATCATTGCCACTATCTTTCACTGTGAATGAAAGAGCGTAAACACAATGGCTGCATGGCAATAGCAGTCATTGTGTTTCTCCCATTCAGTTGTAAGACATGGCAAACCTTCCTATCATCGCTATGTATCACAGTGTAATGGAAAGAATACAAACACCAAGTGAAAACAGTTGAAACATTTCCTTTCACTGGCTTATTTACATTGATGTTGATTAACATGCATTGTTCCAATAAAAATAAATAAAGACATTATTTATTGGGGTGAATTCATGCCACCTGATCATGTATGATGCAGGGGTCTCTCATGGCCAATGCTGTATCAGCTGGTCAAGTCTGACACTCTATCATATCATAAATCAAAACGTACACCATCTACTGTGCATGGACTCAAGTTTCCAGCATCAAAGTTAGAACCACCCTAAAAGGAAAGTCACTGGCTTTACCTCAACAACATTACTTTCTGCTTCACTTCATGAACTCCATGTCCTGCGTTAACTCATAATATTTGAATTGAATTCTAATAACGCCAGGCTGCATTATGGGACAAAACTTTCTGATGGATTGATGACTATCTTTCCTGGCAACAAGATATCATTATGTAGCTGAGGCAGCTTTTGAGTCCTCTCAAGACATAACGACAGAGCACGACTGGCAGTTTCTCCCTGACTCCGGCTTTTGTGCTTGGCTCCAACAAGCCCCATCCTGAAGCTCTCTCTGTACTGGACGCACACAGATGAAATTGATATTGATTTTCTTTTGTGAACAGGTTTTACAGCAAACAAGCATATTTCCTTTAAATGCAGCTACAATCACACCTCAGGCTTTAATGTTCAATTCTGGCCATTTCCTATTACAAAAATGACCATGCTCAACTTCTCTGTTCTATTCACTAATGTGGAAGAGCAGGTTCTGCTGCAGGGCTCTGGATACTGCAGAGCCCTGTCATCTGCATTGCACACCATTATCAGACATGACTAATTCAGCACGTGGCCAAAAGACTCTAAATGTGTAATTAAATATTGAATAAGGCCACAGACTATCCACCCACCTCACACTAGCCATTTCTGTGCAGCATTTGTACAGAAAGGCACTGAAAGCTCAGGCCTTCTACCTTAGCTGAACACACTGTAGCTCTCAGGGCTTGTTCTTGGGGTACATCTTGTCTTGAGATGTGCCCCAGGTCAAATGTGACAAGTATCATCTGGGATTTAACATATGCATTTTAACTTCATACAGACAATTGCCACTATTCTCTGTGTACACACACACACTCTTCTTGTTTGTACTGTTGCTGTTTCTGTTTTGCTTAAACTGTTTGTTTAGTGTGAACTCCAGCTGATATCTAATCTCTGGACACAGCCCTGTGTCATTTAGATTTGTAAAGCTCACACTGGATAACACTGTCAGGCACATAAAACCCTAATTTGAGTGTGACCTTCTTAGCTGCTTTTATCTCAGATACTCTTTGAGTCTCTAGACTGTTGTGAGGATTTCTTCATGAGTCTGCTCAGTAGCTATTCATAAATTAGCTTTTGTCCCTGCCTAATACACGCCAACTTGTCCAAGCCTTACACAAGCCTAATAGCCTTTTAAATTTGAATGCAGCTAAATATCCTGTGTCTTTAATCACACATCACACAGAGATATTTTCTAAAAGGTAGACTTTCGTACAAGGCTTATTTTAAGTGATACATTGATCCTCTGTGCCTGGATACATTTAGGCCTTGTCGAGCCCAACGTGCTGAGCTGGGATCTGGCCCTGGTCCAGCTCCTCTGTGGCTGGGGTGTTAACAGTGCGGGGGAGGCTGGGACCATCCAAGCCAGAGAAATCATTGCTGCTAACATCACATCCTCCAGCCATGTTTCTGCTGAGAGAGGAAGACAGGGGTGCCAGAAATGTGAATATATGTCAGCTTATGAAGCATACAGTGAATAATGAAATTGTAGCAGTGTATGTGTGTGAGGAAAAATTGCCCTGAATGAGGGCAGGCCTATTCATAGACAGAACTGCAAGGATCCCTTGGTGCTGCCATCCCTACAATGAAGAGAAAGTGGGGTTTCACAGGTGACTCTAAAGGTTAATAATTCCATCAACATGATAGCATCAACCAAGATGAAAGCAGAGGATATTTGCCATGTTATTTCAAAGTTTGTGCTTGTGCAACTTCTAGACTAACTGTCCATGGCATACATTGCAGCACCCAGAATATTATGAAGCTAAAAGTCTAAAAGCCCAAGCATTCCCCCTAGATGCTGCAATTTTCATTCCATTTCATCCCCTAATATGGAATCTTGGGTGGACAAAACAGCATATAAGTATTTCAAGCACAGAAACTGAAAATATTAAGTGTCCTGAGGGTTGTGCAAGAGAAAGGTCATAGGGTCATTAAATTCAAAGGTTTTATCCCCTTCGGAGCATGACTGTGCTCCACAAAGTTCATGGCATTCTGTGTGTTTAGTCAGTTAAGACAAATTAGATGTCCCGTGTGCAATATTAAAGTCCTGAGAATGGCACAAAATAAAAGAACATAGGAACGTAAAAATGGTTCATCCACAGGGATCATGAAATTATAAGGGAATCTGAATCCTCCTTAGATTCAGATATATTTTTGTGCAATTTTTTTCCTGTTGCGTTCAGAAGACCACTTAGTCATTCTGAGTCTCTGGCTGAAAGTGCTCCTGTGGCTAACCAGAACACAGTGTAGAGAGGAGAGGGAGATGTTTTCTCCTGAAGTTCTCCAACAGCTCCTTTGTTTTTCTGATGTTGAGCTGCAGATGGTTCAGCTCACAGCTGTCAACAAAATTGCCCATCACCCTGTGGTACTCCACCAGATACATCCAACAACTGCAGAGTCATTGGAGAACTTCTGTAGATGGCAGGTCTTTGTGTTGTACCTGAAGTCGGAGGTGTACAGGGTGAAAAGAAAAGGGGGACAGGACAGTAACCTGTGGAATCCGGTACTGCACACCACACAGTTTTGAAAGAACACATGCTGAGGACATTTGGTAAGGTATTCAATGATCCAGGACACTACAAGAGCATTAACACGTGGGGCAGTCATCTTCTTCCACAGCAGGGCAGGCTGAATGGCTTTAAAGTTAACAGATATACACACGAACAGGTATATGATGGCATTGTCCACTCCAACATCTGTTAGGTGAACTCTCCCAGTTCACCCAGGGAGGGTCCACTGAGAGCTTGACCAGCAGGCAGGAGTCCATCAAAGTAGTCAATGTGATGATGCATGTCTACTGAAGAAACGCCTCTCCGGACGTCCCTTGTGTCGCTCTGCTGTAGCTTCTGCTCCAGCTTCCTCCCACAGGCCTCTCCTGTCCCCTGACCTAAATGCTCTCTTCTCCTCATTCAGGAGTACTTTTGAGGGGAGCCAGAAGTTGGTGTACTTGGTCACCTACATTTTGTCCCAATGGCGGTGTTAGATTTAAGTTCATGGGTCAGTATAATCAATGACATTGCTTGGAGATATGGTCTACAAGGGGGGAGGGGTGGGGAAAACATGCTGCCAAGGCCCCTATAAACCCCCAATTACTCCCACTCAATGGTATATGCACAGCATTCCTCTTCTGGAATATTACATGGCCTTAGGTTTGCCGTGTGGTAATTTGATTAAAAAATAACTTTGGCTCATGCAGTTTAGCTGCTTCCTGAACAGTGTCATGGACTCAGTGACTTTTGGACTGAACCAGTCAGCTGATTTGCATGTTGGTACAGGAACAAGGCTCATGTTCCTGGACTATCTGTCCACTCTTAAGCTGTCCTGGCCGCAGGTGACCTGCTGTTCACCTGCCGCTGCAGGTGAACGAGATATTCATCTACGGGCGTTGCTTCTCCACTGGTAGTCCTCTCTAACCTCGTGGTCTTCCTTACAGTGAGGCTCTGGTTCACCCACAACAGCCCCAGCTATGACTCCTCCCATCTTCGCTGTGTGTCCTCCACCTATGGCCAGAGCTGGTCAGACAACTTGTCACTCCACCATAAAGAACCACGGCTGCAGGATGCTGCACGAAGCCATCATCAAACTCTCAGGAGGTCTTCCCCTGGCTGATCTGAGATTCCATACCCAGGGACATCCTCTTTATGAATACACTGTTTCCTGGATGCCACAGTGACATTTTAGACAAACTCTTGGACCAACTTCACTACACTTCCCATCAAGAGTCCGCAGTGCATCAAACATGACTTTAACCTAATTTCTTAAAGAACTGTATTCCCACGATTGGTGGCGGTGCACAACTGCACAACTGGCTCCAGGCCCCATGCTGATCCCACAACATTTATTTTATTGATAATTTTAACTTGTTCTGGGATTATGCCTCTTTCTTAAAAAGCGATGGTATTCATCCCAAAACGTGGGGTAGCCAAATGCTGTCAGCAAATGCGATCCAGTCCACTTGACATGACTGTTAATATAGCACCCGCCCACTCTGAAGCCCCCCTCTTCCTCTCCTGTCTCATCTCAGGACACCTTCACCTGCGCCAGCACCTGCCCCTCCCCACTGTCTTCCCTGGCATTATCCATCCCAGCTCTCTCACCTGTCCCATCTGTTACATGTGCAGTGAGCTCCTCACAGATGGAAGGCCAGGCGGGCCAAAAATGTTCCGCATATCGCCCCCATCCCAGTCATTGCAAACCACAGACCACGTAGACAACTAGTGACTGAAGGCAGGCATCATGAGGGAGCGAGCACATGTCATCCTCCCCCGCTATCTCTAGCTTCTGCTGGAGCCACTCCTGATGAGTCTTCTGTCAGGATGGCTCTGCTTAATGCTTCCTCCATTACTGACAAGACATTTCTCCTCAAAGAGCTGTTTATTAGGGAGAATATGGACTTTCTGTCCCTCACAGAAAGCTGGCAAAGGAATATGGAATATTCATTCAATAAACTTTGTCCTGCAAACTGTAGTTCCATCAGCATGTTGAGCCTGCCAGGCCATGGTGGAGGTCTTGCAGTCATTTTCAGGAATCACTTTGACTGTCAGTTGGTTACCACTGAGATTGTCCTGTCATTTGAACTTAATATGACTAAAGTTGATCTGTTGAAGCCTTTCTTTTGTATTTCCATTTACCAACGTCCTGGCCCATCTGACCATTTCCCATCTGTCCTAATCTTCTGTTAGAAAGTTTGAAAAGGTTTTAATTATTGGTGATTTAACTGGCAATTTTAACACACAAGATTGCATTTGAATTTTTTTACTTTTCAAAATGTTTTTGGGCCACACACATGCTGCGGGACATATGCTGGATTTGAGGAATGATCACTTGATTTCCTTGTTAGCGATGTCAGTGATGTCAGTGTGTTCTTGTTGATGTTCCTTATGATTTGGCTCTGCCGCCCCATAAACATATGTCTCATAGGCGTATCATTACCCAGAGCACAGCTAAAAACTTTCACAGCTTGATTTGACCGTGATGTACTGTCAACCTATGATGATGTGGAGACCTTGGTCCAATTATTTAATGAACAGTGCTCCTCTATATTGGCTATAGTGGCTCCTTTAAAATCTAGATAAAATTTTCACTGTCAAATCCGCACCTTGGATTAATGAATCAATTCACAGGCAAAGATGTAGGAGGACAGAGTGCTTATGGAAAGCCACCAAACTAGACATCCATCTGCTCCATCTTAAAGAGCTTCTTATCATTTTGAGTGAAATTTTGAGGGATGCTTGGTTTACTTATTTTTGCCAACCTCATTTCATCTAACAAAGAGACTTTTATAGTCTCTTTGAGACTATAAAAACTCATCTCTCCCACCACTCCACAAGTGCCTGTCTACACTAACACTGATTTCAGCAACCTTCTTAAATGTTTTCTTGACAAAGCCAATGATATCAGGGCAAACATTCTGCCACTGCCATACCATCATACCACTAGTGTTTCCTGCTCCATAATTCTGACATCTATACTGCTGTTTCCACAGAGGACGTCATGAAATTTTTGCACAAAATTAAGCCTTCATGAAGCTCATTCAGTTTGCTACTGAAGCCATGATCAGTGTCTCCCTTTCAACTGGCTGTGTCCCTAGCAAGATACTATGCATGGATTGTTTTATGGAATCTGAACCTAAAAACATATACATCTGATACCAGTTGTCACTGCTGGTTTCCTGTGAATGTTTAATAACAATAATAATAGTTTGGACTTATATTGGCACCATCACATCTCACCACGGGCATTAATCATGGCCAAGTCCTGCACTCTGCTATCCATCACAGTGCCTGCTGGGTCACATTAAGTGGGCTGTTTATGTTCGTCAGAGCTTTGCATTTTCTGATTATTACTGCCACTTTTTTTTTCATCAGTGCCTGCTCCCAGACTGGATACTGCAACAATACTTTTGAATAGATGATCATTTTCCAAGGTGCTTTGAAGGTCTCCTGGGGAAGGAGGAAATTTCCTCTCATTTCAAGGTGTCTGCTCTCTTTCACACAACCATGGATTATGTGCATGGTCCTGCTTGTGCATGTCTCTTTGTTGCTCTTATGTATTAATTCAATCTCTATGCATATTACAGGAGGTTTATCTACAAAAAACATACAAACTGACAAATTAAAGGCATGTTTACATTTTTGTCTCAACTGCTGTTAGACACTTGAACTTATTGTATAACTTCTATGGGGTTTTCTTTGCATAGAAAGCTTCATTGTACTGAATTATTTTTGTGACATTTCAGGCGGAGGTGCAGGTGCCGTGTTTCTTTTGCTTAGAAAGTAATGTAGGTGCTTTTAACTTGCCATCACTGTCTTTGAAACCTGTTCAATATAGCAGCCATCACAGCATTTAAGAGTACAGTACAGTGTTTTTGTCAGAGCTGTGGGTAGATAAATATAGTTGTTCTTACTTTCCATCACTGGGTTTCCTCAATTCTGACACATTTTTTTTGTTGCTTTTTTCTTCTTTCTACTCCTGCATACTAAACATGTTAGGCATGAAAATGGTCACCTTTAAAGATATAGGTACAAAAAGCTTCAATCTAAAGCAGCATTACTAGCATCAAACTTTAAAAAAAGATGTCAGTCAAACCTTAACTGCTCTTTTGGACTTAAAAGGCCAGAGCCAAAGAGACACGGGATTTCAGATTTTGATGTACATGCTGGTGCTTTTCAGTGCTCAATTTCCACAGAAGGTAGCTGAAGGCAAATAAAGTAAGTATTATGTGAGCTGTGGAAAGCTCATTTTCCTACATCTGGTGTTGATAGAGTGTGCTCAGAGGTCAGAATTAGCTGCAGAGTTTGGGCTGTTTACTTACATGTACTGAGTTTGTCTGTCAGCTGACTCCTGGCTGTGCCCCATTTAATGTTTTCCTTCCTGTCGATCGGAGGTGCAGACTCAAACGTGGATTTACTTTAAATGACCACCCAGCTGTAAAGTTTACGGTCCTCAAAGCATGTGGTCCATGTATTCAGGTCAGGATGCCTGCAGGTAACACAGAATAACATACCAGAAAAATTACCCACATTAAGTGGAACACACAAACACACCGTTGAGGTCATTGTAACTATCCCTTAATATAATCTGAACTACCTTGATTTCCTGAGTGGCATTAGGCATAATCACTTGATTTGGAGCTGCCAACTAACAACTCTGACAGCTGACAACTAGCATCTCATCACCTCACAAGGCATAGTTCACTCCATAGTGCAAAGGGACCTCTGTGAGGTAGACCATGAGACCTGGTCTGAGATTGGTTGTCATAATTTCTGGCAAAACTCTGAACTTCTGGTCTAAATGCACTCAAATCTTCCAGTCATGGGCTCTGCCCAGCAGGTTTCATTCCCTCCTTGTAGTTGGAAGATTTGGGAGTTTTCCTGCTGGTATGAACGAGGTGGTGTTAAAGAAGCCACTTGTTTGAGCAGATGGGGTAACAGTTCTCCTTTGCCCCAGGATACTCGCCAGTTACCAGGGAATCTGATTGTGTCTTCAGGTATGGCAGCTTTGGGAAAGTCTGGGCTTGCAGTTGGTAAAGATATGACTTCCAGATGGCAGTTCTTTGCAGAGTGGACATGATTGATCTTCTCCACCCCATAAGCTCTTGGGAATGGGAATCATGGGTGAATCTGACGATGAAGCAAATTCTGCCCTATTCCTGCTTTGATTTCTGCAATGTGCCAAGATCTACAGTTTTCAGTATAGCACCTCAAAATCTTATTGATTTACACTCCATATCTCAATTGTTTAATCCATGTAAAAATAGAATAGACAATTTGTTGCTGGACACAGAGTTATGTGCGACAATCTCTTGGTTCTGGGAATTCATTGTGCCTTTCAGTTTGTGTAAATATGAAACAAAAGAGATGTAGCAATATTTATTCTAAACTATTCTAATAATATCTTGGGACTAGCTTCATCTTTGGTGTGCAGACAGGTGAGTGTTATCAATCTAAATCTTGGCAAGAAAATGAATAAATGTATTTCCCAAAATATCAAGCTTAAACATAAGCGTCTGTGCTAAAACCAATTATGATTTTACAAGACTTTGGAAACAGCAGCTGATAAAATAGTCTCACCACAAGCTCCATTTAGAGGCTGTTCATTAGCATCACATTTCAACTATACAATCATTTCAATGTCAAGCATGAAATTGAATTGAATTGAACTGTGAAGCCTTTGACATGAAAGAGAAGTACCTAAAGTAGAAACAATAGAAATATGAAACATCTACACTTCTCTGATAAGTGGGCAAAGTCCACCTGCTGAGGAAGTTGTTTCCCCTCAAATTTAAAACGTAATGCATCCAACAATGTGAACAAAAAAGGCATTTTAGACTTTTTTTTTTTTTTTTTTATTTACACCCACTGCCTCATGCTACTGGAGGGATAAAACACCATTCTTCCAACAGATATTCCCTCAGTAAATCAGACTACTGAAGCCTCTTCAGCATAGCAGCACTGAGTGATCTCCTCAAGGCCAATATGGACATTGCATCTGAGTGTTATCTTAAGATGAATTTGAAATAATTCAAACCCATTCTTTAAAAAAAAAAATCCAGCCAGGAATGCATTTAGCCTTGATTAGCACAGAGAGTAGAGACAGGAAACTTGTAGCCAAGCTTAATTAAAGTGGGTAAAAAGACACTCCTTACAAAACCTCCAAGGTTCTTAGACACATACAGATGACAAATTAAAAGACAAGCCAACATAAAGTGTCTTAGTAAGGTGTTGGGTCACCATGTGCCGCCATTACAGCTTCAGGGCATCTTGGCTACAAGACCCTGGATCTGTATTGGAGGGGTGGGGTGGTGCACCATTCTTTCAAAGATAGCCCCTCATCTGGTGTTTTCATGATGGTTGGATGGATGGATACTGATGTCTAAAACATTGGTCCAAAATCTCCCATAGGTGTTCAATTGGTTTGAGAGGCTGTGAGTGTGATGGCTGTGGTATATAATTCACATTATTTTCATACTCATCAAACCATTCAGTGAGCCCTCGTGCTCTATTGGATGGGACCACTGTAATTCTGGAAGAATTGTCCTCATTTTCATGAGGACAAGTTTCATCATAGGATAAAGGTGATCACTCAGAACTCAGAACAACAAATCAATACGATTTGCAGTGACCATTCCCTCTAAAAGGGACAAGTGGACCCAAACCATGTCAGCAAAGTGACCCCCACAGCATAACAAAACAACTGGATCCAATCACTGTAGGGGTCAAGCATTCAAACATGGAATGTCTTCTTCATCCACATATGCACTCACGCACTTGTTGAGAATTTTGTGAAGGATGACTCATCAGACCATATCACTTTTTTTCTATATCTCTAGACTAGTGCCTGTGGTTTTCCCACCACTGAACTCTCAAATGTGCATTCATCTTTGTAATGAGGGCTTTATGCATCACATTCATCAAATGTGTGCTGTTGACTACTACTTTCAACCCTATTCATTGATGCCATTCAAATATATCTAAATGCAGATGTCACTTTCGTTGTTGTTCCTATGCAAACACTAGCCAGTTGAGCAGTCTTTGTGACTGAGGCTTCTGTGATCCGTGCTCCAACAATGAACCCTTAGATCTTTTCCTCTTGCCATCTTGATACACAATCAGAATCAACTGGGCCTGATCAGCATTTTGATACATGATGCACAGCGTGACTGGATGTTCATTGCCTAATTGTACTGTGCAGTGCAGTGTTTCTCCACTTATTTATTCAGGTTTTTTGTCACCTGTCTGTATCTTCCGAGGCAGCAAGCTGCTCAGCACACAGAGGTTGTACAAACATGTTTCTACAAATCCTGGCCCAAGTAAATAAATAGCTCCAAGGTATTAACAGCTCTTAAAATCACTGTGCCATTCCTGTCCTGCTTGTGTTGAATTAGCAGGCATGTTTGCCAGTACAAGGCTAGCAGTTTCCTCCTAGTTCTAGTCACAGATGCCAAGCTAGGTAAGCATGGTAAGAAAGCTGGGTATGGACTCAAATCAGACACAGACTTAGCAGAGAACTGGCAGGGAGTTAACTGTAGTTAAAGACAGGTTTACAGACAGCTGCATAAAGGCAGCGAAACAGGCAAATAGAAACAGCGAATGTTGAAATAGCAGGCAGGATGCCAAAGCACAGGTGGAAATACTAGGCAGAAATCACTCTAAAAAACATACTAGGCACTACCAGCAACACTGACAATTCATCAAAGTAAGGAAGGCTCACTGCCATATAGTCTGGGTTGTTAATTAGCACTGGAAAAAGCTTGAACTAGTCAGGCAGCTGGGAAGACTGGTGACAAGCAGTCTTGGTGAGGAAGACTGAAGATCGGTAGTGAGTATTGTTGACATGTTGACCAATGGAGACTGTATGGAACATGTTTGATTTCATTCATCTGTTAGCAAAGAGTGTCTGATGCTTCACTCATGTCCTATCAGCATTACTGAAAATACAAATTTCCAACTTGTAAATAGTGTCCACATCAACATCCAAGTAGGCAAGAAGACCAGAAAAGTTGTCTCCAATCCATCCAATGTGGTGTCTTATACTATGTGTATTAGTGTCTTAAAACACGGACATCTCACATCAGCCAGGTTGTCTTGTTCAGTGTAATTAAACGCAGATTTAGAGGACACTGTGTTACACAGTTAATGCTCACTATTTTAACTCTCGCATGATGAACTCTGCAGTCATGCAGCCGGTCTTAGTTGTCCTGTGATGCGAGCTCTCCTGAGTCGTAATCACAGGAATTTATCCATTCCACCCACGTTGATCTGATCGTGGCATGAGGCAGCTGAACCCACTCATTTGAAGGGCTGTCCACATACCTTTGGATATGTACTGTAACCATGCCAATCTGACCTTTACTACTACCCTGCATGTCTAACCAGAAGGACTCACAACAACACTGAAAGGTCTCTGCAGACATAAAGCCAAAGCAGTAGGTGTCTAATCCCGTTTCATCTGTCTTGTCTGAGAATCCTGGCAGAGTGGAGCATTTGTTTTTTGGCTGGTGATCAGTGAGCACATTTGGACACTAATCATTCAGTCCTACCCTGCTTAAGCAAATACTCCTGACTATTGGAATTGTCATGTTAATGACTTTACTGTACCTGCTGACCTTAACTGGACTACGTTTCTAATCAGAGTAAGCATGAACTGGTCCACTGTGTCACCACAGGTCATATAAACACCTGAGTATGATTTCTTTCTCCATGCAGTAACCAAATCCTTTGTTACTAAAGCAAACACCATGGTAAACACATGCAGTGCAGACACTGAAAAAAGGTAGAGTGGCTCTGACTGATCTTAGCTTTTCTGTTATGTCAAAACAGCAACATTAATGGTTTTTCAGAGCGCTCAAGTTTTAAAACCATGTTAAAAGTCTGATGTGGAACATAATAATCAGTAGAGATTGAAATTGATTAACATATTAACTTCGTTTTGACTTCAAGATAAACATAATTTCAGCTCACAATAAAGCAATATATTTTACTACAATCACACAAACTTGCACGATAATAAAATAACACCACATTAAGGCTGAATGTACCGATTTATAGTCAGTGAGAGTCTCGTTCTCTGAAGTTGTCCTAGGTTCATTTCAGACAGCTTCATCTTTGTCCTCATCAGTCATTAAAACAAATTCACACACTGCTGCCATAGCAGAACATTTGAAGGCTGGTTCATTAGATGCCTTAGTCGTCTGCCTTGGCACAGCTTATGGTGGTCTTCAGCTGAACAAACATCAAAGAGTGCACACACAGTGAGGTGTACATGTGGAGGTATAAGAAAGGCAGTTTCACTGAAATAAATTGAAATCTAACAGCACGTCGTCGTCCATACACTGCGTGTTTCAGATTTTTTTTTTTTTAATCTTCATTGCCTTCCTCAGGGTCTCCATGATGTTGTTTCTGGTGTCAGTGAGTACAAAAGGTGACCCTTCTCATTTAACCTCTTCTTTTTATATTCAATTCAGCATGCAACAAATTTAAGAGCATGCATACAAATATTATAATTCACCTATTACAACCAGGATTAATTGATGGATGAGCTGATGAAATATACTGTGCATGGAAAACTGTATGGCGAACAGTTCAAACGTATTTAAGGAGTGTTCAGTAAAATAGATTACAAATTAAAAGAAAAGAAAAAAGAATGAGTGAAAAATACAAATACAGACTCCTATGATGAAAGCTCTCTATACTGATGGAAATGGTCTCTTCAGATTTACAAGACCCCATCTACAGGTCACAAGGCTCCGTGAATGGTTTAATGAGTATGTGAATTACAGTCTATGACTTTCACAGTCACCAGTACTCAACCCCGCTGAAACCTTACAGGAGAATCTGGAGTGATGTGTTGGAGAGCATCATCATTAAAACACCAAAGGAGGGAATATATGTCAGAGGAACGCTGTTTATCTCTCCAGTTAAGTCCCACAGACTTGGATAATCTATGACAAGAAGGTCTGAAGCTGCTCTGGACACTCAGGGTCAAAGGGGCCTCATGTGTGGGTGCTTTGTAGCTCGGGCATGTAACTGTGAACATATTCTCAGGGGATTTGATCTGTTATCCATGTTAAAACTGGATAACTAATAGGCAGCTGCTGTCAGGGCTGGCAGAGGTATGCTGATTGAATAAAGTGTGATTGTAGAGCTGTACATGTTTGTTATGATCCGCATTTTGCGTCTTACAGATCCTGCGGTGACGCATACTGTTTAATGCTTTGCATTAATGAGCTACAATTAAATCAGTGTTTATATTCACTCGTCTGTCAACAGAGACAGAAGAATAATTAAGTGACAGCAGCTCAACTGTGTGTGTGTGTGTGTGTGTTAAAATACAGTAGTGTTATGGGTGATGGTGGAGATCAGCATAAGACTGAACTGAGTTTTACTGCGCTGGTCAACACATGCTGGCTGTCATCAACAGTTACACTGACTTCTGAACCAAAGAGGAACATGAAACCACTGAGCCATTTTCCACATATCAGGTATTTCAGTGAGGTTGAAACCTTTACCAGAACAGCACGACAACACGTAGAAACAGCATTCTCAGATTAAGCTGGCTAACACACAAGACAAGAGAAAATCTGCAGGTCCTCAGGGTTGGGAATGTTTTGTCTTTTTGCAAGCAAAAATGACAATCAATATAGTTACTGATTAATTATCTGTCCTTCAGCTAATTGAGTAACTGATCAATCGTTTCCTATAATTATATATGTATTAGAGTGTTCGAATCAAATTTACTTTCTGATCATTGGCATTACATATGTGTAGCCTGTGTGTATGTTCATAGGTGACAAAAATCCAACATCCCAAGCCCAAGGCCTTTCTTTTTTTTTGGGGGGGGGGGGGTGAAATAATGTCTGTTATTTTAAAAGGCAAAATCACTGAAACAGGGCCAGGGAATCAAATATCAAGCAACCAAATGTCATCCTTGATGGAAGAAACAAAAAACTCAAAGGTCCTTACTTGAGGTCAACAAAAGGGAATCCAAAAAGAACCGAGGACAAGTGCAGGAGGAAATGCAGGCAGGAGAACAGGACAAACAGAGGACATGACAACCAACTGAAAAGTGAACAAGGGACTCACAAGACTTAAATAGACTAGGGTGACAAGCAACAGGTGAAACCAATTAGGGTGGGGCAGACAATCAAAAAAGGAGGGAAACCAGACAAAGACAGGAAGTAGACTAAGACAAAATACACTAGGGACAAGACTTCAAAATAAAACAGATACACAACCAAAACCCAAAATAAGAGTAACTTGACTGAAGAAGCACAACTAGAACTACTAACAGAACTAAGGAAACAAGAGTGTGGAAGTTCAAAATGTCCACAAAGAGTTAAATAAACAAACCAAAGGAGTTCAGAAAACAGCTCCCAGCCCCCACGCCATGGCCAGCTTCCAGTCTTGCATGAAACACTAAGCAGGGTGGGAGGAGGGATCCATGGCCAGACACCAGGAAGCTAGTCAGAAAGGCAGGAGACCCCAGACGGATGGCCCAGAGGCCAGGCAGACAGGCGACGACACTGGGGAAGCTGACCTGGAGGTTGGACAGACAGATAAAGGCACTGGGGAACTCAGACGGGTGGAGAAGCTTGGGGAGTTGACCAGACAGGCGAAACTAAACAAGAGTCCAAAAGTTCAAAATGTCCACAAAGAGTTCAAAAAACAGCTCCCTTAGGGGCTGATCATGACAAAGACATCTGGTGCTTTTGCTCATAATGATCCGAAACTTTGTTAAGACACTTAATGCTGGGTTTTTCTTTAATTTGTCACAACTGTGATTGATTTCTTTACAAAAGCAGACTGAAGGAGGAGGTCTGTGCTGTGGGCTTGTGGGATTGTAGTGTTACCAGGGTCTGTTCAATAGCACAAACATGGGGCTGTTTAAGTGCGACTGTGAGATCCTCATGACTGCATAAGGCATTATGGAATCAATGCTTTTTAATAGCTGCTGATACCAGATAAGTAGAGTATTGAGTGTTGTATCGAGGTATGGATTACTGTGGTATTGATCTGGACCTGACAAGAGGCAGCTCTAACGGCAGGAAAACCTCTCCTCTCCTTTCTTGAGTCTTGAAGATCTCCGCTTTTTTTTTTTTTTTTTCCAGATCCAGTGTCTTCTGAAGTGTTTTTCTTCTGCCTTCTGTTCCAGTGCTCTTCCTTTTTATGCACTCCCACTAATCTGCAGGATTAACTTATTCTGCATCTACCTGTATTCTCTTGATTATTGCTGAAAGCCTGCGTGGCTGAAAACCGGCTGGGATTATCTCCCAGTGGAGTGTTTGATGTTCCCCTCTTAATGAGGCTGGCAGCAGAAAGCCGGCGCACTTAAAATCTTCCCTTTAATGTTGATGCAATGTTGTAGCCGTCTTAAAAGCAGTTATTACAGAGCCATCACATTCATTCAGGCATGTCCATTCCTGTCTCAATTTAGGGTCACACCTGGGTCAAATGGTGTTTATGCTCAACATCACTGCAAATAGTTTTGATAGCTTACGGCAGAGCTGAATATCAGAGAGGCATTTTGAAACGCAAACATCAAGTCAATGAGAGATAACGCATCCACTCATACACTGCCGCGGCACATGTCGGAAATACTTAGCGGATGATACACGGAGCTTAGTTTATTGACTGATTAGTGTGTGTGTGGTGTGTGTCTAAAAGACGAAAATTACCATGGCAAGGGACCCAAAAACTACAGTGTGAAACTCGCATTAATTTGTCATCTCTGTTGAGACATGAAGAATCCATTCTGGTTGAAGTCACACTAAAAATAAGGAACCAGCTGTGAAGCCTGCCTGTCAGTCTATACATTTTTTAGTAGCTCAAATTGGGTTTTTATTTTTCAGAATTAGACAAAATCAGGACTTTTTTTTTTTCTTTTAAATGTAACTGAAATGCTTTGTACATTTTTTGGTTCATGTTTCTTTGCACAGTACGAAACACTGTGGTGATAACTAAGAAAACAAGATGTGAATGACAGGGGCAAACAGTTTGAATTTTTTAGCACAGTTTCGGCAGCCATCACAGGGAAAGTAAAGCTGTCCAATTTTGTCTTTGTCTTCACTTAAAAAAAAACAAAAAACTGCATGTTTCTCATTTAAGGCAATGCAAACAGCACGAGAACTGTTTGCAACAATATAAGCCAAGCGTCTTAGCCATCGGGGCACTAGTTTGAAGGCCTCACAGGAGCCTTATTTGGAATTAGAGGATAAAGTGATGATGAGTTAAAGGGTAAATCCGAACACTTTGTAAATGTGCAGTTTGCAGGGGTTTAAAAAAAAAAAAAAACATTAAGTTGCATTCTCAGTAAAACCTCATTCCATCTTTTTATATTTTGAGGGTCACTAAAGGGTGTGGGTAGGAATAATTACAGCGCATAGTAATGAGAAAATAGTACATTTAAATGCTCTGTGACCATCATTACTGCACTATGTATTAAAATGGTGGCATTTGCAGAAAAGTAGCAGCTTCACATCATCGGAGAGCCTGATTGCTTCCTCCACCCTGACAAACCAATCCAAGGAAGCCCAGCTGCTCTGAAGGCACCAATAAGCCACGGTTCACTAACTGACCCTCCAAAGGACCAGCCATGCAAGGCTGAGTGTGTGAAATTAGTTGGCTGGAAGAATACCGTACATGCAATCAGAGATCACTCTCACGTTCTCGTCTCTCGCAGTTTACGCTTCATTTGCCCCTCTATTGTCTTTACACAAACATGTAAAATAAAGCTTAACTATGAAATGCTGTTTTATGACTTAGAAAATGAAAAATTGTTCTAGCGGAACCACATTGATCCAGGGCAGCACTTTTCTTTAGTTCCATTCCAGAAACTTTTTTTTTTTTTTTAATGCATTTCTATAAATGCTTCTCTCATCAGATTCTAATGCCAAGTCGAGCACTCGTCAAATCAGTAATTTATTCCACTTTGATTAGTTAAGCGGGAATAAATTATGGCAGCAAGATTCTTCTGGTCAATTCAAATGTCTGGACTTAATACAGCCGGCCATCTCTGTGAGAAAATCCCCCAAAGAACTGAAAAAAAATATATATGAAAATAAAATGAACAAAAGAAGTGAAGGCATCGTCCCCCCTCACGGACTGTGTCTTATTGGGGAACTGTGATTGATTCTGTCACGTCTGTGTCGACGGCCGATAAAAGTGTTTGCCAATTTATCACCTTTCGTGATGCTGAAAATCAAAACACATGTTGTGAGAAAAAAAAAAAAAAAAAAAAAGTGGCTCAGCCCTCTTCATAAAGCCCAAGAGTGACAGGAAATCAATTTCTGTCGCATGCAATTACCAGCATGCTGATTCGGGGAAAACACTCCTGCTTTATATTTCATCAAGGCCATAGAGGAGCTGAGGTGGCGCTCAATACTGGCCTCTGGAGCAGCACACACACACACAGTGAGGAGGATGCATGAATGTAGGATGCATGAAGCTGCGCAAGGTTCAAAGTTAAAAGGTATGTGATGGAGAAGAGCAGAGAAATTTGATTCCTTAATTAATGAATCAGCATCACAGAAACATCACAGTGAAAACCTCTCGAGTCCCCCATTTTCATAAAGGTACAAATCCAAAAACCATCATGTCTTATGTAATCACTACCCCCCGGCTAACACATACTCCACCCCCACTCACTAAAGCATGCTGTCAATCATAAAAGGAGGTCCCACAGACCCTCTTCCAGTAATAACCAAAGAACTCCTCCTTGGTCTGGACCAAAAACCTCGATCCCTCTCTGCTTGTCCAACCCTGACGAAATACAGATGTGACGCCGTCGTACAGCTGCTCCAGCAGAGGAAGTGACATTCAGAGATGAGAGTTAATACTTACAAGCAACATCCTAAAGTTCAGCCACACAGCGATTCTTGGTAAATGTTCTGACTGGTGCAGGCAAGAACTCACAGACCAGAAGGTCTACAATCCTGGACAGCAACCTGGAGGACCTGATGTTGGTGATATCTCCCAGCCTGTCGACTGGAAGAGGACTGGATCTCCAGAAAACTATTATAAAGCAGCAGGGCCTCAAATCCCCGGTTTGATGTCAGATGTGGTCTTCAGAGTCCACCACGCCTAAATAACAGGCTTATAGGAAAGTGTGACATCTTGGTCTGTCTGTTCAGCCTCCAGGTCAGCCTCCCCTGTGTTGTCGCCTGTCTGCCTGGCCTCTGCACCATCTGTCTGAGGTCTCCTGCTTAGTCCTGGTTCAGCCTCCGGGTCACCCTCTGCTGCCTGTGAAGAGAAGGGAAGACAAGAGCAGTGAAAAAAAGAAGGAGAAGGGAAGAGAAGTGAATAAATCTTCTGTTCAGGGTTTGTATTATGTGTACATGAGGACTGAAATTGGAAGTGGAATTATTACAGATGTTTTCACATGCTCTTTTTTTTAATTTCCTAAATTAAATATTCGGTTCTTATTCTTTTAAAATCAAGAACACACATCAGTCTTTACTTTTAATTGCTGTTAAAGCAGTTAGCAACAAGCTAACACCTTGATATTTTCCTGCACTGCGTTTTTAGCTAAATGAATAAGCTCTTGAAAAGTAAGTTTGACGTTCAACTTTTTATTTTCAGAAGGGTTTTTAAAGGGACATCTGTGGACCCCTCCCACAAGCAGCGTTATCCAGTCAGACAGTCAGTCATGCTAATATTTGATTAAACACAGCTTGATTTAACAATACAGACCACACAAACTAAAATAAAGCCTTAAAAGTAGATGTTGGCACACAGCCTCTCTACAAGAAAGAGCGATGAGATGAAGTAATGATGCAGGACCTGCCTTACTGTACTTTACTGGTGCAAAATTTCCAATTACTTAAATGGGCTTTAATGAATATTTTTTTTAATGAAAACAATGTATCAAATGACAATGGAACGTAATGTGACAGTGTGAAAGAGTTGGCTCGTAGTGACGAGCCCACAGAGAATTATCACCTGAATATATATATATATATATATATATAGTTTATACTGCTCAGAGTACAGCCCAGTATCCAGCTGTCCATACAGACAGTGTTAGAGCTCACTGTATGAGTCAGGTCGACAGTTATTTTGAGGTGAGACATTTTCCTCTGTTGTGTCATTCAACAACAGATTCCCCAACCTAGAAAGTCTTTCAACTTGCTGCAACCAGTGCTGTTAGGAAGCGACTCTCAGAGGGTGATATGGCTGCAGAAGTCATTAATTGGCACCTGTGTGACCGTAGCTCTTCTCAGTCTGGCTCTGGGGCTGCTGTGAAGCGTCTATTTGTCATCTTCAAAACAGAATGTCAAGATCTAGCCTGTGTGCATGATTCATACTCTTTCAATACCAGTGACATAAAACAGCCTTCTTTTCAGTATTCATGTCAGAATTAACTACCGACCAGCCAAACTGACACTTTTATTTATTTTTTTTTTGTGGCAGCAATTTTCACCTTCTCTTGACAAAAAGAAAACAGGCTTGAAGATATTTTTTTTGCATACCAGGTGCTCTAAAGCACTGAATTTATATGTTCTGTGAACACATCTGACAGATCATCGAAAAAGAAAATTTTTCATTATTTTATTCATGTCTG
This sequence comes from Toxotes jaculatrix, assembly GCF_017976425.1. Taxonomy (NCBI): domain Eukaryota; kingdom Metazoa; phylum Chordata; class Actinopteri; family Toxotidae; genus Toxotes; species Toxotes jaculatrix. Next base: position 27,693,030 of record NC_054401.1, read on the forward strand.
AAAGATATACATGATCCACAGACCCACAAATCACTGCAAACTGAAAGCTAAAAAGAAGAGGCCTGCTGATGGTGCTTGGTTCAAGCGTTTCATATGGCATTTGCAGTACAAACAAACCGGAGTAGGCCTGTCTCAGTCTAATCAGATTTAACTTAGTTCTAATATTAAATGCGGAAATAATTTCAAATGTGATGGAAACATCATAGAACAAGTTTAAAACACAAGGACTGTTTCTTTGCAGGAAGGGGGGGAACATTACTTGCTTTCTTGCCAAGAGTTTCATTGGTGTCATTCTTGTGTCTGTGAGGTCAAGTATTCAGCTGGAGCCAGGAGGTAATTAGCCTAGCTTAACTTAGCATTAGGGATGGAAGCAGGGGAAACTACCCTGGCTCAGTCCCAAGTTCCAAAATGCACCTACCAGCCCATCAATGTCTCTCACATATTACACCTAATTCACTATAGAATAAACTGAACGTCTACTATCGAGGAAATAGTAAATGAATGAACAGTGATCGAACGTGTGGTCGAACCATGCTGGAAATTACATGCTGAGTCATGTGTCCATATGTCATGTGTCACTCCCTATTCACCATACAGTATTCTACATTTGTGTGTACATTTATCTAATATGCAGTGCCCTTATAATTCCACAGTGGAAGAAAGTCCTGTCCTATTTTCATATTTTCATTTGTCCCATAATGCAATGCCCCACTTTACATGGCTAAGAATATTTTCGGTGTAGTCCGAAATAGCGGATAACATGTAAGTTGTCCATCCAACAGGTGCAACAATCTAACAGCAGTGTGAGACAGATGTCAGTAAAGCAACAGGCGGTACCTGGTGGACAGTGATTCAGATGTCTTTAACCAGGCTGGCCAATCACCTGCAATACAATTCTAAGGCAGCACATGAGAGTTCAGAGTCTCTTCCAAACAGCAGACACATCAATGAAGGATGATGCACAGGAGCAGCCTAATACAGCATTAAAAATGGCTGCATTCCATTTAGTTCCAGGGCCCTTGCATTGTGCGTCCTGATTGCTGTCACGGCTTTCAGGGACACTTGAATGGACTTGACTCTATCATTAAGGTTATTAATCACACCTGTGCTTTTCCTGCTATAACAAGTCAAAATGTCTGCTGTGGAAACGGATTACTGAAGCAGAACAGACCAACCTGTAATTGAATTGCTTTAGTTACAGCTGTGTTTTCCATGTTTTGACATGTGTAAAGGGTCTGCTGGTACACTGAAGAGGAACTGAGGCCACATCGCTTGTCAGTCAGCAAGCACAGTTAGCATACACCTCCCACACTCAGCTGCTCGGGATCTGTCATCCAGTCTAAATGTAGTTTACTGTGTCCATGACTTCACTTTTATTTCAACACTCAAATCACGGGCCATGATTGAGACAGAGCATCGATTCCACTGTTCACCAGCTAATGTTGGGGTCTGTGGGACCATTTTGGTCCAGGTCTCTGGTGGGATTGTCATTTGGAAGTTTGGTTCGGACATTTCATCTGCCAGATGATAAATCCTCATGATGGCCTCCTGCCACCTCACCACCATGAACTACTGGGTGGTTCACCAAGATGTAGTTCCACTCAGAGTGAACTGCAGTTTAACTTTGGTTTAAATTAAATTTATAATCAATCAATCAATAATCAGCAAATGTTAGCATTCTAACACAATAAATTAAGATGGTAAATGTGGTTACGTGCAAAACATCAGCATGTTACCATGGTCAGGCTTCCATCCAAATGTAGCTCAAACTGTAATTAACTTTCCAAAAAATCAAAAAGAAAAAACTAATTAATCTGTTTCCATCCACTACTTTTACATGAATATCAGGAGTTTAGCATGTTGAGAGACACAGCTGGAGGAGCTCGTTCTCCAGCCGGGTGACATCAAACCACTGCAGAGGAAGAGGAGATAAAGACATGATTGAACAAAGAGTGACAGTCAAACTTCAGCTAAGGGAAATTAGAAACATGATGGAATTACAGTGTGTTTTGCTCTATGGACGGTCTCCTCATCCACACAGATGGGATGCTTTCATCTCCTCAGAGAAGCTTCAGAGGATGTTTAAATATTTGACATATTTCACGTTCATGCACATCGTGATTTTGTTTTTATCGATAAATCAACTCTTCCAACTCAAGTTTAAAAGCCATATTTCTTTTACTTTCATCTTTTTTTTTTCATGGCTTTTCAATGTTTCCTCCGGATGTTAGCATGGTGACATCAACATGTAGCCTGAAGACAACCACCAGAGCTGCTAGCATGACTATAGACTGTTAGACTTATTTAACATTTAGTTAAGTTAAGGTGGGGAAAGATAATTTTTATCATCAAATTTTTATTTATTTTTTTTAGGCCCATTAATTATTCATCTGAGACATGACAGAACCAGTGTATGCACGTCCTCTCCACCTTACTGTAAAAGCCTCTTGCGCTCACACTGAAAAAAAAACTGTCCTGTGGAATCGTCAGATGAATGTATGGGAGATTATATTGATAGACTTTTGTAATTTTCTTAACTAATGCTGACAATACAAAGAAAGTGGACGGGAGAAAATGAGATGGCATTAATTAAGAGAATTTAGCTCATAGTGACACTGTAATTTACCGGGGGACCGTACAGATCGTAATGGATCCCTGTGTGTGTGTGTGGATGTGTGTCTGTGTGTGTGTGACATGACCAGCACTTGGGAGTCTGGCCATCCTGTGCAGATAGCTTAGAGCAGACAGAGCCAGGATAACAGTATTACTAAATGAGACGGTGCTGCTGTAGGTGTGTGCTAATGGATGAGGTCAGAGGGAAGGTCTCAGGGTTACATTAGGAAACAAACAAACTGAAGCAAAACACACACAACAAAAAGGTGGGAGTATTGGTGTGTTTGTATGTGTGTGTGTGTGTGTGTGCACGTGTGGGTAAAATAGGCTTGTGGGAGATGTGTGCATGCATGTGTGTGTAAGTGGTTTTGTCTCTGTGTTGTACTGTGGAGGTGCTGGTGCTTTGAATAGTTTTAAATAGGAAACTCTGCCTTAATTAATAATGAACTGGCTCCTTCTTTTCCAACTTTTGTTAAATGTACAAAAATGAAAACTTTATGAGCGTTTCACGCATGAGAAGCTCGCTAATAATAAATAAGTTCAATGTGAACGTCATGCTGCCTGCTGTTTTACTGCTGTCTAAGAGAAGAAACTTCTGAGTTAAACATTAGGATTTAAACATTAAGAGGATGAAGTAAGGCTGACTCGTGTCATCTTGTACCTCTTTCTTCTTTTAATGTGTTCCAAAGTAATGGCTCCAGGAGTTTTAAAATGGGGAGGCCAAGTTAGTTTTCCGGGGGGGAGGGAGGCACTGACGATGGAAAACAAGTCTGCTCTAAAGTCACTTTGTGTGCAGTATTTTTTAATCTAAATGGAGTTTGTAGTTATTTATTGTCTTTTTTTTTTCAGCCTGGTACTACATTTTTGATGCACCATGTGTATATCCTGTGAACATCAGATTGACACTCACCTGCAGTTACCCTTAGTTTGTCTGAGTGTTTTTCGGATCTTTTACCTGTTTTATTTTAAGACCTGTAACATCACCATTTACTGCTCTCATCAACCTTGTTTTCAGGTCCTTTAAACCCACTGTACACTCCCAGCCCTGTACCAGAGACCAAGCAGACACATTTAGCGACCAATTGGTGAACATAGTGCAGCATTTAGCAAACTCAGCTTCAAAATGCTAAAGTCGTCCTGTTCCTCACACGGACAAAAACAAAAACAAATCAGTTAATGCAGGAGCAACACACGTTTTTAAAGGCCTCGAATACACTTTGTTTGAAACGGTTTTTATTCATTTAAATTCATATGAATCCCAGTCCACTGTACTGACAGGGCTGGCATCACAGAAATAAAACAGGCTAATACTATTTCTGTGGTTGGTGCACACTGGGAGCTTAATAACTGACTCAGTCAGGGGCTTCTTAAATCAAATTATTTAATTATTTGATCAGCTCAATTCTCTGAAAAGAGATGTTGCCGCACACTTATTTTAGAATGTCAGAAATGTCAGATAGATATCTCACAACCTGGACAGAACAAAAAAACAACAACGTCAACAACAACAACAACAAAAAAAAAAAATATCTGCACATCTACCTGCACCTGAAGGTGACAGAGAAAATATTTTGTTTTGTAGTTTGTGTGAACTGGCCCTTTAACAGCTGAAAACAATGAGTGGGATTTACAGTTTAATGAATGACCTGAAAACGACACAAAACGACAACACAGCTGAGCCGTCAGCACAGGCAGCAAGCTGCATCGCACAGATTATGAGATTTCCATTTTGAAATGTACAGCACCTTCCAGGCATGCAGTACATGTAGATGTTTTTGTTACGCAGATGTACATATCCCCTCACCACAGACACACACACACACACACTTATGACGGAGCAGCTTTGAGCAAAAATTGCTAATGTGAACAGCATGAGCCCAGAGCAGCTGTATTTGAGATGTTTCTTCACACAGATCATCTGCATGACTCAGTTCAGTCGTTCAGCCTCGATACACACTTCAGCATAACTCCTCCAAAACAGCATGTAGGTCAAAGATGATAACACAATTACAAAGTGTAAGGCTTTTTATTACACAACCCACTAATTTCATTGAGACCACTGGAGAGTGTCCTCCCAGTTTCAGTAAACACCCCAAACCAACATGTTTACTTTTCAGTCATGGAGAACATCCAAGGAGAAGAAGGCAGGGGCATGTCAAAAAAAAAAAAAGGGCTTCATCACGTTTGTGTATCTGTGCGCACTCTGACCCATTTGAGAGCACGTGTGCCTGAGACTTCATCTGGGTGCTCTGAATGGAGTGCAGCGGTTATTGTAGAGCCACAGAAGGCAGTGGCTGGGGGTGGATGGATGAGGCTTTAACACAGGAGACAGCTGTTTGTTTCTCATTTCCCACTGACAGTTTTCCTTTCACCATGACCACGATCATTTCATCACCGTAATAAAGTGTCATTTAACCCAAACCATCATACTTGACCTGTCACCAAGTGATTTTTCATGCCTAAGCCTAACCAAGAAAAATGTCCCGTTCAGTGCACACCTTGATCAGAATTCTTCAATAACTAAATGTAAGGGATATTTAGAAAGATTTTTCTACTTCAAACATTAAAATAAGCGTCAGGTATAAAAATCCAGTATCATCAGGCTTTGGTCTGATCTGACCGATCAATAATGAAGCCATTTGTGGTATGGCATGTCGGTCATCTTGAGTCAGATGTACAGAAACATATTCTATATGTTCCTACGCTCTGCTGTTTAAACAACGTTGATGAGAGTGGATATTTTCTCCTGAATTTCATGGCAGCCTGTGTTTTGCTCTTTGCTAACACATTTCCTCCCACACTCTTATGGTACTTAGCATTTCTTGTGGCAGTAATGCAATTAGGAAACCTTTGAGATCTGTTTGTTGAGAACATTATGAATTACAGTGGTGAGTGAAAGAAGCTAGAAGAAATATCAGTATTTACTTAATTAATTACTGCAAGAGGACAGAATGTCTCCCATCAGACTTAGAGACTCATGGTGGGTTAATTCAAGGCAGAAATCTTCATCTAAAAAAACAAAAAAAAAACATGTTTTCTAATGTTTGTTCAGCTCAGTTAATATTCCTGAATCCATCAGTCCAGCATTGCTTGTTCAAAGCTCCCGTGGCGTTGTAATAGACATCCAGCACTTTAGCAGCTGAGACTGAGAGCACCGTCTCTTCTTCTCTGTCCCCCTGTTTTAAATGCCACTTGCAAATGCTTTGCAGGGTGACTTAAAAATCCATTCCCCACTTCACGTCCTTGTTCGCAGTCCATTCGTCTTGCCAGGATTCCGGTGTTTTGTGTATCGATTTGCTGCCGCCTGCTGTCATGCACCAGACCAGAGAGGACTGTCAGAGGAGGGGAGGCCAGTAATGGAGTCGTCTCCCCCTCTTTATCCCAGGTGTCCAAGCAGGACGGAGGCAGCCAGAAATCTGACCTTCACCTCCTTCCCAAAAACAAGAGATGACAGGCCCTCCTGCTGGCCCAGTATCTACCCTGTGTCTTTAACAGTGAGGGACACGTGCTTTGTTCTCCCTACGTCTCTCTCTACCTGTCATTCTCTACTGATGACTGTGATAAAAGCAAATGTCATGAGAATAAAATGAAAAGAGCAGATGGAAGACCTCTGTCATACAGTGCATCAGAGAGGCAAAATAATTTACATCATTCACTTTTCATGGAAATCCCATCTTCCTGTGATAAATCAGTCATGATATGATTATGTGGTAAAAGATAACAGCGCATAATAATCAAGACCTGATCTAAATTTAACTGACACAAGGTCGTGTCCTAAGATCCAGTTCCAGGTCTAGTTGTAACCCTGAGCAGAGAATTGGAGTTTGTGTTACAAGACTCATGGACTCAAGTCTGACTCAAGCAATGAATCTGATGACTACTGATGACTACGGATGTAACAAAACCAAATTTGACTTGTGACTTGAATTTTGTTTTTCTTGGACTTTTAGCCTTTAAAAGAGAATTCAAATGATTGAGCATTGCTTTCCGATAACATTGTCAACCTGGTGCAACCTGGTCCTCACATAACCCACAATATGACTCAACCATCAAAGATATGGTCAGAAGCCGATTCAGCTTTGTGGAAGTGCAGTACTAAATTGTTATAATGTTCTTTGGAGCATCATGAACTGTGTATCTGTCCTGTCCTGAATCTATTCAGTCAGTCAGTTCTGATGGACTGGTCTCTTGCAGTATGAACAATATGGCAAATGCTCCACCAAACACAGTAAGTGAATTTTAGGTGAAACTAGCAATTTGTTCCATTTAGTTTCTGTGTAGAACTATTAGCCACCACAGTTATGTGCGAATGTTAGTGGCTGAGGGCAGCTGTTGCTTTTACCAACAGTTTGTGCTGTTTATTCAGGCTCCTTGCACATTCATTCTTCATTCATTCATTCATTCAGCTTATCCAGTCCACTCAGCCTTTCCTGTTCCTCTGCTCTCCCCAGAGTTATAAGTACTTTTGAGTTAAAAGAGCACTTTGCAGTCAAAGCTGTGAAAGAAATTGTCAAACACAGCAGAAAGGCCTCACACACCTCACTGAAGGAAGACCTTTTTAAGAGAATGTATAAGTCAGTAATGGCACCTCCACCATTAGCATGTTAGCAAGACCCAGCATGTACCTGTTGGTCATGCAGAAATGTGGGTATGTTTGATTTGGGCCACTTAGTGTGCCACGTGAGTGGTGTATAAAATAAGTGATTAATTAGGTAGATGCAAACTTTAGCACCTCTGCCATTTTACAGGAATGTTAGTGTCACCTCTCTGGAGCTCTGCCCTCATGTGGCTGCACGCACACCTGCAGCTGCTGATTTATCACCTCTCTTTTGTTCCATTCTCACACAGTTTATCAAGACTTTTTCATGTGAACTTTGTCCTAACTCTAAGTGGATGCAATTGAATTGCAGCAATACTTAAATAAATATTTAAGTAGAAGTAAAACCACACATTTTAAGAAACACTAAATGCTCAAAAAACAGAAGGGTTAGGGTTAGGGGTTACACACACACACACACACACACACACACACACACAAAGTAATTTTATTACCTAGAGTAGTTATTATTTTATTAACTAGAGTGTATGTATTTACCACCAACCGCGAATAACAGAACAGAGGAATTAATGGCAAATAAAACCTTACTAAGGGGCACAAATATGTAACCAAACGTAATAATTAAGTTATTATACATTTCTAGTTACCATTCAGTATAATACACTAATTTGTTTTAGAGGACACAAAAAACCCTAACTGGTAACTAAAGATTTCTTATTTGTTTTGTGCCTCACCTGCAACAAAACAATCTGAGTGAACAGTGAAGACTGAAGATGTTTAGACACTGTAGAGACGCAGTGACAGCACAGAAAGAGGTGTTATCAAAGGATGGATGGACAGATAGCAGCAGTGAGGAACTAACAAGGCTCCACACACAGTTTAGAGCCCAGCAGGCCCCTGAGGCACATCCCCATTCTATCCACCTGCAGGGAGACGGCGACTGCCTCCATTTATACACATTTTGTACAGTGAGACGAGTTCACTTTCACCGTGAATGGAGGTAAAACAATAACTTCAAGAGACCAGGCCTCGTCAATACACATTACCTGAAGGTACATTTGGCGCTGTTAGAAAGACAGTGACAAACCCAGTTAACAATTATATAAATCCATTTTCAACCAGTCCATTTGTGATTTTTGCCACATCAGGCAGTGCCAGTCGGATTCCTCTTATAATGATAATCTTAGGTATATGAGAGAAAACATGAAATACATTTGAAAGTTCCAAAAAAAAAAGCTTATGTAGCAAAATTTGGATTTTGCACAGAGTCATGCTTGAATCACTACATAAGACATTATACTGACTTTCATTCATGTCCTGGAGACTTATCCTAACCCTGACCATTACCATCACTACAGGTATCAAGGTGTTAATACCATTAGCAACAGCTGTGTTGATCTGTTGTTTGATCTTTCCTGCTGGGAGAGGACAAGATGGCCAACAGTAAAAAACGGTCCCCATGAGAGGATGCCATAGCCCCACTAATTAGCCAATCAGAGTCAGATTGTCCGTTTCTGCCCAGATATTGCTGAGTCACTAGTTGCTATGGTGACTAGGCTCCGGACAAGAATGTACATGCCATAGACTGTATGTAAAAATGGACTGAGAATAGGGCTTTAAGGTGCAATACCACCAACGTCCACTAGGGGCTGGCTCCATAGACATCAATTCAAAAAGCATTAGCTTCTTTCATGAAGTAGTCGGTAATTTTTTTTTCACATTATGGTGTCACAAGCTAAATTCACCCCCTCTGACCTGGTGGTCCTCCTGAAAACATTTTCTTATTTAATTAGATATTAGTCCGCAAAGAATTAATGGTGGCATGGCTCGTTTGATTGACATGCCTGGTCTTGAGTGATTGACAGGCCTTTTGGACAAGGCCAGGAGGGTGTTTTCGCCAGTGAACCTGGGTTGCATTCACTGTTTTGATTCAGTTGTGTTGTAATGACTGTTACTTTTCGTTATTTGTTGGTGGTGTATGTATTTTCCACAGACTGTTATGTTGACTGTTAGCTTGTTTTTATTAGGTTTTGGTTCACCTTAGTTACAGCGTGTTCTTCGGCTAGGAATCTGGTATCCAGTTCCTTTGGTAAATAAGTGTTTTGTCACGATCAGCCCCACAACTGTTTGAAGTGTTTCTCTTTATGGACTTTTTGGACTCTATTTTTTTTGGTTCCTTGGTTTCATTCAGTACTTCCTGTTTTATTTTGTAGCCCTGTTCATTGGGTGTTTGTGCTCTGTCTGCTTCCTGTCTTCCTGTCTGGTTTCCCTCCTTTGTGAATTATCACTTTGATTTGTGTCACCTGTTGTCAGTTACCTCTGTGTATTTATGTCTCGTTTCTACATGTGCTGGGCTGGTAACCTGTGTTAACCACTGTGAATCTCTGTTAATTTAACAATGCTTGTTTTGTGTTTGTATGAGGTGTAAAAAGTTGTTCTTAGCTTGTTTATTTAATTCAGTTCATAGCTACATGTTAGCTGTCAGCTGAAGCACACATCAATCCACCTGACCTGATAGGCCGGTATATGGATGTGATTCATTGTGATCCACCATATGTTAAAGTGTTTGTCTTACAAAATGAAGACCTCATGGGTGGAGCAGCATATTTGGTGCCATTCATCTGGTTCTGGAGAAGGGACACTGTATGGACATCTTTAGTTCTAAGCTGGGCTGTGGTGATGATGATGATGATGATGCCAGAAAACCAGATCCAGTTTTTTATAGGTTTGTCATTCTCTGTCCTTAGTATTTACAGGTTCAATTTCCTGCCTCAGACTTCATTTCTGCTGCTGTTAGAGGGGATGGTAGTAACATTTTTAAAAAACAATTAAAAAAATATGAAACTGGAATTAAGTGATGGATTAACTCTAGTACAGCCACCACTTTCACTGGTTAAAGTTTTTCCCAATTTGGCATCAAAAGAGTCTTCAGTAGGAAAGGAAATAGATGTGCTCTGGTATATTTTAGGCATACTAACTCTTCAGTGTGTACTGAAGATTTGACAGAGTTCAAAGCAGTTGGGTTAAGTCATTGACATTGCATGTCCCTGTATGTTTTTTTTTTTTCATGTCAGTGTACTGCAGCTCCTGTACATTAGTTTTATTCACAACTACATCTATGCTAATTGTAAAAATGTTTTTAATGTGCTTTTGCAATTTGTGATCAGTTTTCTGTTATATTGACTTTTAAATAAACCTGCAGTGATTTAATGGCACTGAGTGCATTTTCCATTAGCTACAGAACACTCACCTGGTTTTATAACTTCCACAGCACATAATGAATCAACGGGACACATTGGCGATTGGTGTGTCATTAAAAAAAAAAGTACATAAAACACACATAAGAAAAGCACAATCTCTAATACCTGTCTTCTGACCCTGTGTTGTCAGTGTTCAAGGACAGTTAATAAATATTTCTGTTATTTATGTTGTTGGTTAAAGCTAACATAGTCCTGTTGGTGTGAAGTATACTTACTACTAAAACCGTATACATTCATGATTAGTGTGTACAGTAGTATATGCTTCATAGAATGAATACATATTTTACCTTTTTCCAGGTCATAGCAAATGCTTCACTTCACAGTGTCCATTTAAACTCACAGTAAATGTCTACAATGGACTAAAATGTAATTATTAGGAGATCCATGATCCAACTGCAAAGCCTCTACACTCTCCTTTCACTGAGGCCCCTCAGAGAGCTGTGGTCGTCCTTGGGACACTTGTTCACAGTGTTATTGCAGTCGCACACGTTGTGTTAAGTTGGGTCTTCAGGTGTGCCATGTTCACAGGGAGGCAGCTACAGGCGAGACAGCCATGTTGAGACATGTTTCTTTTTTGAGGTGTGACGTTCTGGGTGCATTGAATATGAACTGTACATGTGCTCACATAAGGATACAGTCATGTAAATGATGGATACAGATTGACTGTTCCTGTATTCATACTAAATTGCAGTGCTGTATAGGCAGCTATCATTAAATAGAGATAGCTAAGAGGAGAAAATGTGTAAGGTCCATCAAACGACATTACTGTGGATTGGTGCAGTTCTATGATCAACAGTGTGGAACCTTTTTACTTTATAGCCTTCCCTATATAGAGTGGGAGGGATGGTGAGTGCACCCTTCATTCACAGGATAATTTGGGTCCTTATTAGGCTGACTGAGTGCTTCACTTAGCACTTGGTTTACATTTCCCATCTTCGCTCTTGCTCTGGTTCTCCAGGTGTCTCCAGGATGATTACGGTGTGAGTGATTTCTCTGCTTGCTACCATCTGGGTGGGAAGACTGGAGCACACAGCCGTCTCACCGTCAGGCCGTTTGCAGCACGCACAATCGTATAGCAAGCCGTGCATGAGCTGCTCTAACACGGACATGAAAAACAGCTCAGAGCCATACACTGTAAATAACAAGGAGCATGTTAAATACAGGGGGTTGCCATGCTATCAACCGTTCCAAGACACAACTGTAGTTATTCATTCTGTTTATTTTTTTATTTTTTTATTTTCTCAGAGCAAGTCTACATGTTAGGACACTCTGCAAGATGTGTTACCTTTAAATTCCTATTTTTTACATCACTTTTATATCATTTTCTTTTTTTAAATTTCATTTTACATGTTTCATATTCAACTGGGGGAGAATGAGTTTAGTTGTAACATCTCATTTTGCTTTTCTTCATTTTAAAGACCAAAGAGCTTGTTAAAGGAATGATTCATAAAATTCTCATATCCTAGACAATATGAAAATGAAATACTACAACTGCTGCCTACTACTACTAATAGTGTAGTGTTTAATATAATTTGTTAAACACTACCTGAATCAGGCTATGGTGGTTACCATGTGCTGTGTGTGTGTGTGTGTATATATATATATATAAAGAGAGAGAGAGAGGTTGGCATTGTTTGTGAACAAATACATATAAATAAACACAAGCCCTGTGGATTACACCTAGGTCTGTTCTCAGTCAGTTGAGTTATTATACAGATTAAGGGTTTGCAGTGGGCGAGCAGTTATGTTATTCTACACAACTGCACTCAGTTGGCACTTTATTATGTACACCACACTAAAACTAATGGAGTCTAATTCAACAGCCCTGCAACAAATTCTGCCTTCATGAAGGTTGTTTCAACTGTCTGATCATTAAGGATGATGCACTTTGCTGTGTTCCACACAGAGGTGTTTCTGTTATTTAGCCTAACCTCACTGATAAAAAACCACGGTGTATAATACAAGTTTTAAGAGTCTTGACCCGACTTACAAGTCCTAATGAGTCAGTTCATGTTTAACGAGTTTATGAAGTCCTGAGACTCCATGAACAGACGGGTGCCCAAACTTTTGTACATGTTGTGTACATACAAGTTCATGAAATAAAAAGCAACACATCATTAATATTTGAAAAACAGCCTTTTTAATGTGTATTGGCTGCAGGGGGTTGTATTTCCAAGAGCATTTTTCAAACACTGGTATATAAACAAAAAGGAACTGTACACATTATGGAAGCTTTAAAATATCTGATTGGTGGCACAGTGCCACAGAAGAACAATCTACTGCATGTGGTATGTTGAGGAATAACAGTCGTGCTAGGACTGGGGAATACAGATGCATGCTTCATGTTCGCTCTTAAGTCAGTGAAGCAAAGTGAAGTGAATGGCACGGTTAACCATAGGGACTGTGTTTGTTATAGACGTATCGGGCTGATGAACTATGGATCTGCATAAGTAAAGCGAGTTGTGTATGTATCTGTGTGTGTGTGTGTGTGTGTGTGTGTGTGGTGACACTGAGGAGGCCTGACAGACGTGTCCTCTGTCAGCAGATGGAGGCATGCATAATTCAATCTGGAGGCAGTTTCATGCTGTTTCTCTTCCTGTCTCATCACTGTTCCCAAAGACAGACAAAGCAGGATTTGGCTACAGAGGATAAGCAAAGGCTACAAGTTGTACTCTCTCACTGGCCCCAGCAGTTGTCTGGTACGTCCCCAGCCCCCCCCCCCCCCCCCCCCCCCCCCCACTGCACAAATAACACACACACACACAAAGAAACAAAGGACAGACTCATGGATGTGTGGTAAGGTAGGTACAATATATTCACAGATGTTATCATTGTATTTGTATTATCACATATTACAGTACTGTCACATGACAAAAAGAAAAAAGAAACTACTGGCTGCTGAGCAGTTTTTGTGGGCAGCTGTCAAAGTCACTTCCTTTTCATCACATTAACTTTTGCATATTGTTTGTCCTCTGGATATCATTTGCTCAAGTACATTTTTCTACAGTTAATGCACCGCTGTTCACCTGCCAACTTTAATATCTCATATTTCCGAGCATCTCACCAGCACATGAATACATCATAACACATCCGCCGCTGCGTTTAACTGCAGAAATAACCTCCCAAATGATTTTTTTTTTCATTTCAACATGAAATTTGATGACTTTTCCTAGAGTGACCTCAACATTAGAAAAAGTGAAACATCATCTTTTTCTATATTACAGTGAAAGCTGTTCACCACCAGGGTACAAAGACCTCAGGGTCGCTTTTGACTTGGCAGTTATAAAATCATTTACACTAGTGCTGGTTGGTATACCGCTTTGTACCGAAAACGTTGTTAAATGGCCTAAACATGTCCAGAACGCTGCGCGGTGGTAAATTGTTTCACGGGGGAAGTTTTCCATTGCTGCGCCACTAAACACACATGGAACAGAGCACGAATATTAGTGGAGTTGTTGAGCGTGGTGAAAATGGACAGGGGAAGTTCTGAAGCAGAAGTTGTACCAGACGTTGAAGGAGAAGACCCAGAAGAACTTTTGTCGACAAAAGGAGCCGTGTCTGTTGTCTGGAGGTACTTCGGGTTTAAAAGATCGGACGTGGACCAAACAACCATGTACTGCAAATGCTGTCGAACTAAAGTTGTCGCCGGAGGTGGTAACACAAGCAATTTGCTGCAACCACCTTAGCCGTAAACATGCTTTGGAGTACCAAGAATGCCTTAAACTAAGTGACAAAGCTAAAGGACAGGTGAGTCAGGTGTCACTTGTTGAAGCGTTTGCTAAAGGTATGCCGTACGAGAGAAAAAACAAGAGGTGGATGGAGATGGAGAACCAACTCCATAAAAATTTATACAGCTAAAGACATGGTTCCTATCAGCACAGCTGATAAAGACGGATTCAGGGCGTCAAATACCGTGAAACCGATAGAATTTTGAAAAATACCATGATATAGAATTTTCAATTCTAATACTTAAACCTGTGGGGTCCAGCATTTTGGTCCTCACAAAGCTGCCAGGCCCACAAGTATAGTGACCTCCCAGGCTTCGGACTCCACAAATGTAGCAAAACAAGTCCACACACACACACACACAATGAGAAATAGAGATTATGTGTGCTCATGACTGAACTCAGACAAAAGTAAAACTTTCTTGTAAGTGTGCAGCATTGCCTCTTCACAGCCCCACACATGACCCAAGTTCACAGGCAAAATAAAAACAATTTCAGACAAACATTCCTTGAAAGCATTGTTTACTAAAGAGGAATACAGTCAGAAGGTAAAGAGGTGCTGCCAATGACAGGACCCCCCACTTCTGTCTTTTCAGTGCCCAGTGGGCTGTGGATCAAATTATTTCAGAAGAGAAAATGGGGAAGAATAAAAACCCGGAGCGTGAATGCTATGATTTGATAACCATGAGTCAAGACCTGCAACACGTGTGAGAGACACACTAACACCAAAACAGAGAGGTGTGGGAGATGTGGGTGGGTATAAAGATATAAAGGGGGCTGGCCTTTCCAGCAGCTTATCCTCAGCAAGCCAGTATCAAGACATGGACGGCCTGTGACGCACAACCAAGCTACGCTTAGGAAATGCAGCTCTGTGGAGGCCCAGAGAACAATCAGGGAATGCAGGTTGTGATTCATGTGACAGATGGGGTGGTGGGGGGCACATGTTAGGATTTCTTCACCTCTCGTGAACTCATCCAGCAGCTCTGGAAGAGGAAGATCTGGCACACTTAGAGAGAACAAGCCCCCCTAAATTCCTCACAACGAGGGGGAGAGAGAGGCCTTCTCATCAAAATTTGCCTTCACCCCCCACCGGCTCTCCAGTATCTTAACTTCCAAAGAGGAACGAAACAGCCGAAGTTAGTGATTGTGAGGACAAGAAGCCAGCCATCATCCTGGACCACAACCACAACAAACAAAGCTTGGACAACCTGGACAAGGTGACTGGAACCTACAGCTTCAGGACGACGACTGCCCAGTGGCCCCTGGCCATTTTCCATAACATCATTGATGTGTCCTCATACAATGCCTTTGTAATATGGAACTAGTTAAACCCCAGCTGGATGCCTGATAAGCAGAACAAGAGGAGGATGTTCATGGAGCAGCTGGCCTCCCCCACACAGCAGCCTGTCTACTATCCTGTTTATTTATATTTCATTCTTTATTCTTATTTATTGTTGTTGTTTATACACTGTGCATGTGTGTGTGTGCACAGTGTATAGGAACATATTACTGTGCTGCCAAGAAAGTTCAGGGCACATCGTGTCCCTTTGGTAAAATACATAAAAAATTACTTTTACTGCAGATTTCTGCCACTTTCTTAGGCTACACAGGTGTTCACACCTATGCAGCGTCTTTAGCAACAGGAATAAGAACTGGAAAATCTCTGGAGAAATTTTGAATATACCTGCTGTTTGTTGCATATCCAGGATAATTGTAGAAGTGAATGTGAGGGAGCGCTCATCCAGGAGCACATGAATGACTGTGGGTGATATTATTTGTGGCACTAAGTTCTACTAATACCTCAGGTAATGCTGTGGGTGATAATATAACCAGTACAAGCACTGATGGCAGTACCTGTATCACAGAGGTTCATAGACACACAGTCATGTTTGAATCACCACAGAGGACATTACAGGGACTTTCATTCAGGTCCTGGAAACTGATCCTGACCGTTGTCACCACAGGTATGAAGGCCTTGTTAATATCATCAGCAACAGCTGTGTTGATCTAAGAGTTAATTAATCTAATTAACAATGAGTAATAATAATAATATTAATAAAACTCTTGTCACGAGGATCACCACTAAGGCAACCAGGAACACACGGGAAGAGAGGATCCAAATGTAAAAACCCCCAAGACAGGCAGATGAGTGAACTAAAAGTCTTTTAGTAAAACCCAAATCACTGGAAGAGTCCAGGGCCAGGGAACAAAACTTAACTTAACTTTTAACTAAAAATCACCCACACAGGAGAAAAAGACTCAGGAACAAAACTGAACAAATGTACAAAAGTCCTTTCTTGAAACAAAGGAAACCAAGGTAAGTCTACGAGGGCGAAAACGCAAGGCACAGGTACATGAACAAACACAGGGACTTGATGAGGTATTGGAGGCAGGGGCAGAAGCACACAAAGGAACCAACATGGGGAACCAACACAGGTATGGACACAGACACAGACAAACAGGACATGGGCTAACAACAAGACTTAAATACATGAGGTAATGGGGAACAGGTGACACCAATTAGGGCGGGGCAGACAATCACAAAGGGAGGGAAACTAGACAAAGACAGGAAGTAGAACAAGACAACATACACAAGGGCTATGGCTTCAAAATAAAACAGGAGCTACTAACAAAACTTAAACTAAACAAGAGTCCAAAAGGGTCCAAATGTCCACAAAAGAGTTCAAAATAAAACGAAATGGTTCAGAAAGCCCCCTTTGGGGCTGCTCATGACAGCTCTACTTCAGTAAAGGAAGCAGTTATATTCATCAGGTGTGTTGTAAGTTTAGGTAAGTTGCAAAAACATTAGTAAAATCTCAATGAATTTTATTTGTTTTCTGGCAAAATATCCGATCATTTAAAACAATGTCAATTTGTGGTGACTACATTATTGTATGTGGCATTAATAAAACTTTTTTTATGGTTATGTTAAGAGAATGACAGCAGTTGGTTAAATTTTGGGAAAGACACAACCTGTTTATCAACATTTAAGAAATTTCGTTGTCCTTAGCTTAACCACAGACAGAACTTAGGATGCAAACCAGGGTCTCTGGTGTCTCAGTCCTGGCCTTTGTATGCCCACTATCCACCACTGCCACCTCCCAGCAACTCCGCTCCAGTAAATAAACCTAGTGCTTCATTCAATTAAAGAAAAAAAAAAAGTAGGCCATGAATATAAACCAAGGCAGTGATTATATTTGTCAGCAAAACATAATTTAATAATATACAGTATAAATGTAATTTCAGACAGATTCATTTCAACATACACATCATATGGTACATGAGTGTTGCATTAAGACTGACTTGAAATAATAATAATAATAATAATAAAAAAGAAAAACTCAAAACCTGTCCTTGGAAAAACAAAAAGCACAAAGGCAATTTACTCTGGACCACAGCTGTATTTTTCTCTAAGCTTTCCCAGCATGAATATATTCAGAAAATATAAATATTTGTTTAAAATACATGGTTTGCACTGTGCTGAATTTGTATTTGCACTTGAGAACAGATTCGGTCCTCCTTGAAGCTCCTTGGGCGTCCTGTGCAGCTTGAACTGTGATAATGTCTGGAGCATCTGTCCTGTTAAATCTCCGTCTGTTCCTGTCTGTACTGCCACTCCCTTCCTCTGCTCCTCTCTGCTCATGCAATTTGCGTTCAGCATATGCTCCCACACTCCTCTCCCAGCCATGTTAAGTCACTGTGCACTGTGTGTGAATGATGCACCAGCTCATTTTAGAATGGACTCACACCGATTCCCACTGATTTCAAATATAACTTTGTGTGTTTGTTAGAGAGTGTATACATATACATAAATATATGTATGTATGTGTGTAATGACAGGGTAATGACAGTAAAATGATGGCAACATATGACAAATAGCTATATATACAGTTGTATCAACCATCCAAGCAAAATCAGATAGGTGTCCCTGGATTGTGCCTGCTCTGTATGTTTAGTTTGACAAATTCCAGCTTAGAAATAAAATATTCTGATTTAATTTTCATTATAATTATATCCAGGGTGCATGAAAAATTCCTGCTGCTCTCTGTAGACATCCACCAGTGGAAAAAGGTGTAAGGGATTGTACACTGTAGACAAAAAAAAAGTTGCAAATCAAAATGATGAAGCGTCTGTCACCAAGACGTCTTAAAAAGAACCTAATATCTAAAAAAAAAAAATAAAATACAGTAACAGGCCGAAATGTGTTTAAGGCAGAGTGGGACTGCTTTTTTCACAGACTGACAGTCTGAAGACTGAGTAAAGACAAGCGAGTCCTCCATCATCACAGACACGGACGGCACTGACTGGCTGAGATCCAGAGATGTCATTAACAGCTCGATAAGCAGATATATCAGTCTCACTGTGGACGGGACAGCTTGCCACAGTCTCTGTAGTTTTTTTTCTCGCCATAAGCACCGTAGTGATCAGACAGCAGGAGGGTGTGAAGGTCACTTTGGTGTCAGTGAGGCAGATGTCTCTGTGGACACGATGCCCCTGGAGAGATCCCAGTTTGTCGTTAAAAGAGCTGCGGCAGGATTCAACTGCTCAGAGCTGAGGGTAATTTTAATAACAGAATCAAACACCAGGCTTCAGCTTCAACCTTTCAAAGGAAAACTCACATATACGTTTGAGGAAATAAATGTCAGGGGAAACCCTTCATAAATAGAAAAGAAAAATCCATTTGTAGTTTTTAAAGATGAGGGAAAACAATGTTATTTTGTGG
The DNA here is from genome assembly GCF_017976425.1 of Toxotes jaculatrix. Taxonomy (NCBI): domain Eukaryota; kingdom Metazoa; phylum Chordata; class Actinopteri; family Toxotidae; genus Toxotes; species Toxotes jaculatrix. The sequence continues at coordinate 27,711,909 of NC_054401.1, forward strand.
TCACAGTTTTTATTTTCTCTTTCTTTTTTGGCCTTGTCGGCTACTTTTCTCCAAGTATCATTTCTTCATGCAGTAAAGCAGAGTGGATTGTTGTTGTTTGGTAAATTGTTGGCAGTATTTAATACAGCAGTTTAGCTAAGATTATGACTGTAACAGACATTTACTGTCAACCAGGCGTGGCTCCACAATGGAGACCCCCAGGAAGCAGAGAGGGAGCGGCTCAGGTTTGGTGTGAGGATGGTCAGATTTGGCTCAGACCTGCTTTCCAGCTGGGCTCTCACCGTCAAGTCTCAAGCTCCAGCATGAGCCTGTGCCCGGTGCTAAGACCTTCAGCCAAACTGGCCTGAGTGTCTCCTGGTTTTACACCTAAAATTTCTGTTACCTGCGACATGTGGTCATGAAAAACCCTGACTCCTGTCTGATGTGTAAGGACTCATGACGGCAGCCTCCCCCACTGCTCGGTGCTTTTATTAAAAAGATCAAACAACAAGGTCTGCTCTGAGAGGAGGCTCTGTAATTCCTGGTTCAGCCAGTGCAGCTTTGTCAGAGCGTTAGAGCTCCTCACATGTGGAATACCTTGACAACTGAAACACAAAACATTATCCCTTCACAGAAAAGCCTCAGGCCTGGATCCTGGAAAGTCAGGTGTGAGCACTCATAATCCACAAAGGTATGTTGTGTCTTTAATGTTTTTCTCTTCATGATTTTCCTGCTCCTGTTTCTTGCTGTGGAATCTTATTATCTTATGCTGTTATATGACCATGTTGAATTTCCACTTTTTGACTATCATCCTTGCTGAATGACTGCATTTGAAACTTGGCCATATGGCTAACACTAGCGCTCCTATAGAAATGTTTGCTCGTGTGTGTTATCCTTCTAAATAAATAAATAACATGCACTGAAGTGTGGGCAGTGAAACCTATAAAAACTGAATTATAATATTACATTACATTGTCATCTCACACTGAAATGGTATGGCTGAATGCTAAATATAAAAATTCATGATTCCCTATAGATAAAGACATGAGTGGAATGTTTGGTATATTTCTTTGCAGCTGCTAATTTCATGACTGACATTAAAATAATGTCAAATATATATATATTTGACATTTTATACATACACACACACACACACAACATTATTTTGCTATGTAGTAAATAACACATCTTGCCATCATGGCCATCTTGTCAACTACTACAAATCCCAGAGATCTTTGCAGGGCCTAATCTGGTCATATGATCAGGCAGCAGGAGCAGGTGGTTCGTGGTCATGTGATGTTGTTAGCCCAGGCTGAGGAGCACCATCATCTGAGCTGAATCACAGCCCACATCACTCCCTACGCTGAAAGGTAAAGCTGGAGGATTCCCTCCTTTTCACTGTGTGCTTTTGTAGCCTTTAGTGACGGATGTTGCAGTCTCTCACAGAGAGAGAGAGGAGGAGGAGGAGGAGAGGGGAGGAGATGGGGGGCTGGGATGAGGGGGATGGGAGGCCATCAGGGATGCCTCTCCGTTGCTTTCTGTGGACAACAAGGAAGCACAGATGTTTGCACTGTGTAGATCTGCTGTAAACATATTGAGCCTGAGGTTGTGCGTGAGGATTTTGTGTCTTTGGATGGATGCCATATTATTGGAGATACGCAGAGATCTGATAGAGAGGAGGGATGGATGGATGAGTGTGTTACAAGTAGTAGTGGTAGAGCTGTTACATTGTTCTTCTGACAGGAGGCCAATCATGGATGGAAAATTCCCTTTTTCTCTTTTCCTCCTGTTCTCCTTCCTATTCCATTCAGGCCTTCGGTAACCGGCTGTATGTTTCTGTTTCCTGAGGGAGTTTGGCATCTTTTCAGTATATTTTTTTTTTATCATCTATAGGGTTTAAAAACCAGCTGGAGCTCTTCATGTATTCCAAAATGTCATTGAATTGAGGACAGGAAGGGTTTCCGTTGACAGCTCAGATGTGCATGTGATTGACAAGTTCAAGTGACTGCCTTTTTTCTTTCTAACTGTACTACACATTTCTGTTTTCAACCAACAACGACAGCCATATCAGCTAAACTGTGGCTGACTTCTTGAGGGGTTATAGTTGGGTTCAAATATTTTGATAAGGTTTACATATGAAGAATTCTCATGTCTGAATCTTAAAAATGAATCTACAGCTGACAAGCTTAGCTTAAGGCCTGGATAGAGGGGGAAACTGCCAGCCTGGCAGTATTTCCCAAAAGGTTGTACTGTTCCTTTAAGGCTTTGATCTCGGTGTAACTTACTTACTTCTTTATAACTATACATTTTCTGTGTGTTTTTATGGTAGTGTGAGCATATACGGAAACCAATTTAACACCCTCAAATACCAAAAACCTGAAAGTCAGCACTTTAAACTCCTAAATTTCATTCCAGATCCAATTTGCTGCAGTACAGAGCCAGCAGAAAACAGCTCTGCTTCCAGACTGAAATCATTAATAATACAGTTGACAAAACAATCTGATCCTATCGCATGATCTTCAATAACATATGGAGTGTATGTTTATGTTTATTTGTTCAAATTTTTTTTTTTTGGCTTGAAGGTTGTGTATCTCTTGACAACTGGTGTTTCCAAAGTCAAGAATGAACAGAAATATTTTTGCCTCATGTGGAAATGTGATAACAATGAAAGCTCAGTCAGGTGACCTGCATAGAATTGATCAGTGATTTGAAAATACAAATAAGTGGTACAGTTAATGTTAAGCCAAAACCTTGATAACATTCCCCGATCACCCCCGTTCGTGGCAGCCTACACATGGATGCTTTGGTGGAGGAGGGGCTGGTCTGATGCTTGGCAAGATACAGCAATGATGGTGGAGTTAGTGAGCAATGAAGCAGCAGCAGCACTGAGAGAGCATTCTGAGTTTAACTAGCCCACCCAGTTGTAAAGACTGCAAACTTTAGACATTAGACATTACTTTAGATTCTGACTTTAGTTGCTCTTTTTTAGCCAGAAAAGGATAAAAAATAAAATAAAATAAAAACATGAATAAAAAAAACAGAGAAAATGAAATATATGTGGCATCAAATGATAGTTATCTCAGACTCTTAGACCCCATCAGAAAAAAACTTTTTTGATCCCAACTTAGAAATTGCTTTGTTACAACTGCTTAACACGCAGTTAGGACAGAGGTAGTGAATAACTAAAAAAAGTAAAAATTACTATACAATAGTAATAATAACCATAAATACACATACACAAGCATACAGGAGCAGAGTGGCTGACAGTTCAATGTCTGGGCTGTAGAAACCTGTCCATCCTGTTTGCCTGAACCATCTGAAAGCTTTTGATGGTAGTGGTGGGATCCAGAGTACCTTCCACGGAAGTCCCTCTGATTCCTCACTTGGACCGCTTGTCAAGGCTTTAGGAAGGCAAGGACTTGGACCCAAATGCAAGACCCCTCAGATCAAAAATAACAGTTATTTATTCAAAGTAACAAACAGAAAATCACTCACTGAGGAGGAGGAAGACTAACTGGACAAAGTAACAAACAAAAGATCACCCATTAAGGGGAAAAAGGCACTAAAACAAAAGTTACCAAAACTAGAACACAAAATCTCTCTTACGAGGAAAATGAACAAAACAAGAAACAAAGTAACAAATGAATACAAAACCTGACTAGGGAAACAATGACGAGAGGCAAGGCGAGGAACGAGACAAGGCAAAGGCAAGGGACAAAAGCATGGACCATGGCGTGAAGGACGAAGGCATGAGACAATAACATGAGACAAAAACATGAGACAAAAACATGAGACAAAAAACGAACTGACACCGGACAAAGGGAAACGCAGACTATATATACACACACAGGTAAGGGGGACAGGTGGAACCAATTAGGGCGGGGAAAACAATGACAAACGCGGGAAACAAGACAAAGACAGGAAGTACAACAAGACCAGATACACAAGGGCAGAAATTTCAAAATAAAACAGGAACTATAACCAAAGCTAAAACTAGAGTTCCAAATTCAGCCCCCTTAGGGGCTAGTCATGACACCGCTAGCTCTAGTCTCACTTTGCCCATGATGATAGAACGGAGATAAACCTTATATCTGCCTTAACCATTGGTCTTTTTTCTCTGAACCCATCACCCTTCCGCCTTTCGCTCTGATCCTCCTCTGCCTGCTGTTCTGGTCACCATGCCACCCAGCTTCAGTGTGATCAGCTGGTGCCTGGTGTAAACAATGTGAGCATGGAGTTGCTGTGCAACTGTGCCATTGCTGAGCGATAGCATTCGAAAAGGTAGCTGAATGAAAGAAGTAATTCCACAATGAAAAAAAAACAAAAAACAGACCAGATCCAAACTAACAAGCACAGAGTCTACTGTGGCTCAGGTAAATGAATGAATCCTGAAGCTCCCAAAAGGTTTCTTATGTATTCTTTGGAGCATGGGCTACTTTTGAGCATTAGTTGGTATCAGCAGCCTCAACAGGCACGTTTATCCAAACAATTTTATAAGGTGATAGCAACAGTAGAGAGTGACATGAAAGACAGGGGAGACAGAGAGGCTAGATTTGAAACTGTGCCTCTGCAGTAGGAACTCAGCCTTGTTTGTGGTACACACTCTACCAAGTCAGCTGCCGTGGCACCTCTAAGAAAAGTAAATCTTAAATCTTTTATTTTGTGTCAGTAATTATTTGCAGCTTGGAGAGAACCAACCACTCAACTATGACTATATAAGTATAACCTTTGAAGTGTGGAGGTCTTGCTACAAACTGATAAAATGCACATCTGTGCACCCTGGTGGCTGCCATTAACGTTCCCTTGAGGTTGCACATTTAGCATATATATAGGATTTCATATAATGCAAATGTCTGTGTGAGGCATGGCATCATGGCTATGTAATGTGTGACTGTGTTGTAATTAGACTTGCATCTGTAGCTCTGGAAGTGCCAGTATTTAGTCATAGCCCTGCTGTTTGTGGTTCAGATGAGGACATAACAACATAGTTACTAGTGAGCCCAAATGTTAAGAGATGAATCTGCAAAAAGAGGGAACAGAAAATACGACTGCTTGCTACTAAAAATAATTTGTATTTATTTTTTTTTTATTTGTGGTGTGCTTTTCAAGATTCTCAAAATGTCAAAAGATACTAAATATTTGGGCTAATGACTTGGTAGGTGTGGTTGCTCTTTAATCCTCAGTAACAGACAAAGGGTTGTCAACGTTGTTTAACCTCTGACCCCTTATTAAGGTCCCTAAATCAATTTGAATACAGGACACTCAAAGTAAGCTGAGGTGACTGTTGATAGTGTTGGTCTGGGTTAAAGACACCTCAACAGTCACCTCAGCAGACCCAGACATTCAACCACGTAACATGAGATCCACAACCTCCATTGCATTTGTGAATGATGTTCATGTATGGCTCCCAGATGGCTTCAGAACTGCCATCTGTTGTGGTGTTTGTACAAATAAATGATCATCATTTGGCAGACAGTCAAAGTCACACTGTGTTGATAATTTGCTTTTGCTCTGTATTGTGTGATTATTTCAGCACTGATGACACTGAGAACAACTCAGACTCATGACCCACGTACCAGTGTCTAAGTACAAGCACCTCCATGAGAACTATACGAAGTCCATCCACAGAGGAAGACTGTCAGACGCAGCTTAAAGCTCCAGAAAAGCGTAGCTTGAGTTAAGATTCTTTTGTCATATAAATAACAAATGATATATTTTCTTCTTATATTTCTCCTAATACTTCAGGTGCCAAATATGTACATTGTTACATAATGTATCTCTTTGTCAGATTGCCATGAACATTCTAGAACAAATTTGTCTAAGGTAATAGATGAACCCTTTTCATTATAATGATCCCAAGGCCTTTGCTGTAGCACCAGGTACTCTTCATTATGTTGCCTGCTATGTACAACACTATAATATTATGGGATTTAATAAACCTTGTAGCCCCAAGCAGGGCTTTACACCTTTAGTCTTGTTATGACACAAGCAATGCTATAGAGAATGCAAACACTGTCTTCCCGCCAGTCAGAAATTTATTTTGCAAACCAGTATTATAGCTCACCTAATAACTTACGTAGGTGACATGAATGGTATATGGAAAGGGAAAGGAGCTTTTTCATTTTTTTCTGGATTTAATTTGTGGATTCAGGGGGACACGAGGCCTTGCCGTCAAAGATAACAAGGCTGGGTTCTGTGATGTGTGAATAATGGCTGGACAGAGGTTTAGACATCATTAGAATAATCAGTCCTGATGTGGACTAAGATGCACGACAATACAGGGGAAGCCTACTGATGGCTGATAGTACACTAATTAAGATGCTGCTGGTGCACTGTTCTCTTTTCTTTTTTTTTTTTTGACAATGCAGACGTACTGTGATTCAACCTCTGCCTGGGAGTTTGGTTTTAATGTGCTTCTGCACATTGTTTCATCCTAATATGCCCATTAAATTTTCCTTCATCTTCACTTCTTTATTCATTAGACTTCCATTTTTCCTATGTGGATTGTTCTGGAGTTCAGTTTTACTTGAGCAAAAACAAAAAACAACGAAAAAAAAAAAAGACTAAAAAAAGATTCTAGTTTTTCTTTTTTAGGTTGAATATTTGTGTGTTCTCTGTTTTGCTGATGCCAACAGCGTAGCGTTTAGGAACAGTTCAGCTGCAGCTCGTTGCTGCTGGGGAGCATTCAGCATGTTTGAGGTTTTATCGTATTCCACTACACATCTCGCTGTCTCCCGGATTGGAAACCCCATTGATCATATCAGAATGGTTAAGTAATTGATTGTTACTGGTTATTAACCTCCCAGAACTTTGGACCTGCTTGCCAGCCACTGAGAACAGCCTGTAATCAGTCACAAATGGCAGCCGCTAATGAAATTAGTTCCTGGTTCTGCCTCACAACTTTGTTTGTTCCACAAAGTATTGGCAAGGGCATAGAGATGCCATGGTTTACACTCCCCGGAGAATGGAGTGATAGAACAACAGAATGGAGATAATGAGCTGCTCTGTCTGTGTTGTCTCTTTGTAATTACTCATGTGTCTGACCAAAATATAAAGATGAGGACATGGAAAGTTTTACTTGCTACAGTTTTTTTTTTTTAATGTCTACAGTATCAGAGCAGACTGTTGACATTAGAGTTTGAGTTTGTGCTTCTCATTCTAAAGACTTTTCTTGTGCCATATAACGTTGTAAGTTTTATGCCTGATATGTTTATAACTGTGGCACAGATCTTTTTTTTTTGTCATGTGTTACTCTGAAAGTTGCTGCGCGTTGCATATAAAAGTGATCGTTGCCACAACTGTTTCACAGCATAAATTTGGGGAAATATTGTGTCAAACCCAGAATCAGATGAGAAGATTAATACTGTTTTCATCCCTTTATGTCCAGTATGTTATCATGACCAAGACATGTTTGGCCTTGCTGAAAGTTGCATGAATAAGCATATGATCAACCTGCTAAAAACACACACATTTCCTATTGTTGGCCTTTCAGTGTTGATATGGCTCAGCAAACTATTACATGTTTACCTAGCAAACAAACACAGAGCAACAGTAACAATTGTTTGGAGATGCGTGTCAGCCGCCGCCAGAGGACATTTCCATTATAACTCTCATTCAAGCTCTGTCCTCAACAAAATATCTGACTCTTTAGTTGCTAAGTCCTCCACCATGCTCAACAGGTAATCTCTAACGTTTGTAGGTTATCATCACATTCAACTAAAACAGAGAAAAAAGACAGGTTTGTTAAAATGAGTCTCTGTAGAGACCTAACTACAGATGGCAGCATTCACACTGCAGCCTATAGGTTTTCATAAAACTAATTTCCCCTGGGAATCAGAACAGATGATAATATCTTATCTGAAACCGTAAAACATTTAGCTGTGCCGATGAGTTAGACTCCTGACAACACTGCACTGAGCAAAACGGCATGTGTGGCGTGAGGCCTCCAGAGCAACGTGAAGTCACTAAGACAAAAAGAAGAAGAGAAGAAAAAAAGGAACAAAATGTGGCTTTGGAGGAGGTTACGCACATATTTACTGGACCCACGGTCGGAATTAACTTCATTGTTCTGATTTGAGCCCAGAATCCTGGACTGTTCCTTTAAAGTTTAGAATCCACTGATTAGAATTCAACCCAGTGCAACTGGCTTGCGTAGCGACCTTTATAATTGTGATTTCATTTCTTCAAAGCTTTCTTTCATATCTACTTTCCACCACTTTTTCCACCTGCCTGTGTGCCTCATTTAGCACACTCTGCAGAGCCAATTTGATTGCAAAATAATCAATTGTGTTTGCTTTTAAGGTTTTCCAAAGATTATCCTGAGCTTATCAGTCGGCCAAAGCATGACAAGATGAGTACTCGGCATTGTGTTTGGTAATGCCTCTTATTATCTTGTCATAACCAGAGAGTGAAATGAATTCACTGAAGAGTCAGCTTTTGTTGAGGCTTGACTGAGGCCCATCATCTAGTTCCAACAATTGGAATATTAAGGAATATTAAGAGAAAGTGATGGCAATTACCCACTGCCCAGCAACACCAGTGTGTATTAGGCTGATAAAAGAATACCCTACAGTGGCTTTGGAATGCTTCTCATGTGGCGATTCAGGGCTTCAAGAGGGTTTTAGCGTGTGTGTCTGTGTGTGTTTGTGCATGCTGAGGTCTGTTCACCACAATTGGGATTGTGTAGCCATGGTGACGGCTGTGAGGGTCTGTGAGAAAGCAATCTCCAGGAAGTCATAGCTGCGGGGTGAAGCATATGTGGCATGAGGATGGCACCAGAAGGCCGCGTCATGGATGTCCAGTTGGCCATCTGTTGTAGTCCTGCCGCCAGGGCCAGGAAGCCCCCCAGAAACCACACAGGAAGAACAGCATTTTCAAAATGCCAGGGCCCGGGACAGCGCTCCCTTCCCCCCCGGGAGCTGCCCGACTCATCCCAAAGACAGAGCTTCAGACGCTCTCTGTGGGACTCGCAGAAAAACATCCTCGACTGGAGCGACGACTCCGTGCGGTGCATTTGTTGGTTTGCGGAATGAGACCACTAGAGTGGAAGCATCCACAGCATGGCTCACTCATCGGCCAAAGATCATTACTCCTCCTTATCTCGGGCCAAGTCCTCAGGCTGCTCCACTCCAGTCCAAACAGGGAGCCCATTACCAGACCACGTCACGGTGGGCCAGAGGAGACCCAATGGCATTCCACTGCTATGTTATGCACTGTTATGATGTTATAGTTAGGACATGTCTGTACTTCTGTTAGTTTTAAAATACAGTCAGTGGAATAAAACACTCAGTGTACTGTTAGATTTCTTGTGACACAGAAGCTGTGACATGACAGAGACAGGCTGCATTTCAGTTTGAAGGAATCAAACAGTTATACAGAGTGAAGCAGTGGATGGCAGGTGGTTCATAAATTAAGTCCTCGACAGTTCACGTGTCCTCCAGTGCTTCTCCTTAGCCGGCTTGTTACGGGAAATGAGTCTGACCAGTGTGTAACACAAGTAGCAGCACGTTACTGTCGCCACAGGAAAGTGTAGACACGTTACTTTAGTCAGCCATGTAGTGTGAAGATAAGCTCAAGTTACAACGTAGTAGTTACTGAAAGGCTGTCACTGAAAGGGAGGAGAGCCGAGAGGATCAGAGCTGAACTAATCCAGACTGGACCTGAGAGAGTGAGGAGAGAGACATGTCCCACCCACCTCCCACCTCCCCAAATCTAACTAAATGCCCACTCTGTTTACATAAGTAAAATACCTAAGTAAGTTTATTTTATTAGAGCTAAGAGAGAGTCTGCACAGTGACAATGTAACATAGCCTATTAGTGCACGATGGAGGGAACTGGCTGCCAAGGTACTGGATTAGATGACTGATTTTTTTATTTTATTTTATTTATTTATTTATTTATTTATTTATTTATTTATTTTGGCCATGGCACCAAAGTGTTATCATTGACATAATCTGTTGAATGAGAATGAACGTTCGAATGTTCGAGTCTGTCTCAGAAGTTCAAAGTTTACCTGAAGGAAAGGAGTAAACTGTTAAGTTGCACTGTGGCAATTGAAGGATCCAGTTTTTGGATACCTCCCTTTTTACTCTACCTTTTTTTTTTTTTTTTTGGATGGTAATGGCTCTGAAAAGGAAGAGGAGCAGCAGTTGTTGTTGTTGTATAATGTGGCTTAACATCCTGTGTCTGACATCTTTGCGCTTTCATTGAACCATTCTGCTATTATGCTTTTGCCTTAAGTATAATCCAACATGCACCTTCTGGTTATTTCCTTTTTCTCTTTCAAGGGCTGCCATTCTAAAAATACAATCATCAGAGATAGCTGTTGAATAGCCTGACTTGAGATATTGCTGTAGGTATGTGGGTGCACGTTACACAACCCTGAGGTAACATAATAGCCACTGTTTTCAAAGGTCAGTTGGAAAGGAGGCCAGATGAAGTCTCCTGCATGCTCGACTGTCCTTTAGAGAAAGGCCACAGCCACACTGGGAGTGAGAGGGAGAGAGGCTGAAGAAAAACAGAGCAGAACAGTTCTTAAGCACAGATTAGTGAGAGGAGTTTGTGGAATAATGAACAGTTTCCCCTTAGGACCATCACCTGTTCTGCGCCGCATTCGTATGCATGCAAGGCAGCAACGGCAGAAAACTCTCATCCTGCCATTGACAGTTCAATCAAATAAGTGCAAGAGGACAACCTTTTTGGTCCTTTCAAACAAATGAAAGCTGCGTAGCGCTGTGGCCCTCTAACTCAAGGTCACCTTTCACTAAAGCATTCCTGTCTCGATGTGGGACATGTAAGCTCACCTTTCCCTAAAGTGTTACTGATAATCATCTGGCTGAACTGTGAGTGTGTGTGTGTGTGTGTGTGTGTGTGTGTGTGTTGTGCCCAGACACCTGCCTCACTAATAAAGACACAGCTGCTTCCTTTCCGAAACAACAAGCACTCACAAATCCTTCTAATGATCAGACCTTATTTTGCAAGGATAAATCTGGGTTATTACAACTTTTCGTTGTTTTAACCATTATTCCTCATGGTAATAAAAATACTGTACTCCCTAAGGTCATCTCTGAGATCTGATAGCATGGTGAAATAAAAGGAAGTCTGACAGGGCCAGAAAGGCCAGCAGTCAGATGATCAGACTGGTGTTAAATAAACCCTGAGGTTAGACAAACTTTTTTTGAAAGGGTATCAGAAAAGTAACAATCAGAGATATAGATTGGCCTTATGTCTACCATATCGTACAGCCTTTAAAAAAATCCTTACAGCTTATTCAATGGTATATTATGCAAGAATATATAGATATTTCTTGAGAAATTTTGAATGTGCATAAGTCCACCAGTGGCAACTTGAATAGACTGGACATAGTTTAGAAGGACACACACCTGTATATATATATTTAAGGTCCCACAACTGACACTGCATGTCAGGACAAAAACCAAACCATAAAGTCCAAGGAACTCTGTAGACCTCCATGATAAAATTGTGTTGAGGCACTGATCAGGACAAGGGTAGAAAACCATTTCTAAAGCCTTGAGTGTTCCCAGGAGCAATTAATGAGCAAAAAATGTCAATTTTATCCATTTAAAAGTAAATCCACAGCACAAGAAGCTGTGAAAAGGGAAGGGCTCTGAATAATTCCTGAATGTTTGCTGTAACATTAGCCACATTAGCTAATTAAACACATCAGTAAGTAGGTGAGTTAGTTGATTTTTTGTTTTGGTTAGTTGTTTTTTTCTTTCATCAAAGTCGGGCATTCATGCTTATTTTAATTCATGTTAATACTTGGACGCGAATCCATTTCTTTTATTTCACGGCTGTGTTGTCACGGGCTCACAACCGAGGCAACCAGGAACATGAGGGAAGAGAGGATCCAAATGCAAAAACCCAAAACAGGCGATGAGTAAACTAAAAATCTTTTAATCTCAACTCAAAATCACCGGAAGAGCCCAGGGCCAGAGAACAAAACGTAAACAACTAAAAATTATCCACAGAGGAGAAAAAGAACTGGAAACATAAAACACAAAACAAACTCCAAAAGTCCTAACTTGAAAACAAAAGGCAACCGAGATAAATCCATGAGGGGGAAGACACAAGGCACAGGGAACAAACACAAGGAAGACACAGACTCGGGTACAGACACAGATGAACTGACAAAGACACAGCGAAACAATGAGACTTATATACACAAGGCAATGGGCAACAGGTGACACCAATTAGGGCGGGGAAGACAATCACAAATGGCGGGAAACTAGACAAAGACAGGAAGTAGAACGAGACAAGATACACAAGGGCTACGGCTTCAAAATAAAACAGAAACTACTAACAGGACTTAAACTAAATCAGAGTTCAAAAGGGTTCAACTTTCCACAAAACAAAACAAAGGGGTCATGACATGTGTGTGAGACAAGTGATCATGGCAGTGCTAGAAAGTAACTAAGTACATTTACTCAAGTCTTGTACTTAATGTATAGTTTTGAGGTACTTCTTTCTTTTTCCATTTTATATCACCGTATACTTTTAATCCACTACATTTCAAAAAAACTACATTTTTGACAGCTGTAGTTACTTGGTTACTCTTCAGACTGAGATTTAGCATGAAGAAAAATATGATAAACTTAAAATACAACAACACAGTTAAAGATTAAACCCATGTTTCTCTCTCCCATTTCTTGATGGCTTGTGACCTATTACAAAACATGCTGTGTCTGTGGCTCCCTGTTATGTATCAAATCTCTGTGAAGTATTAACAGTTCCACCAAAGAAACATTTCCCACAAATTATCTAGTGTTGTCCAAAGTCCAAAAACTGAATACAGATTTGTGAATCAGAACTTTTTTTTTTGTCCATTTTTTTCCCTCTCTCATTAATCATCTCACAGCCTCAGATTTATCTCGTGAGCCTTTATAGAATGCAAACTAGCTCCACCTCAGCCAACAGTCAGTGCTGCTAACATACTGATGCATCAGTATCAGTAAAAATATAATGATGGAATAATCAGTCACAGGAATAAAAAAAACAAATAACTATTACTCCGTTATTTTAAAAAATAAAATGTGTTTGAAGACATCGTTAATGTCCCCTGTCCTTACATCTTCACTTACAATACATCTTAGCTAAGGTGTCCAATTCTTTTTTTTAAACCCGCAGACAGTCCAGAATTGAGGTTGGTCAATATACTGAAATAAATATCTAACTTTTAAAACTGAACTTCGAGACTGAACAATTACTTTAAACAGCAAGTAAATGGAATTGATTCACTACTGTCACGCAGAACAAAAGAATCCATCTCCCCATAGTACAAGTTGTGCTCTGAAAAGCTGTGGCTCTTTGGTTTAACTCAAGCGCTGGTCTAACTGCTGTATTGATATCTTTTGCTGTCCTTTCTTGAACTTGTGTTATTGACCATCTGTAGCACAGGAATGTGTGAGATGTTTTTTTTGTTTGTTTGTTTTTTTGTTGGCACTGATGAGCACTTCTCCTTTCAGTCATGTCTGCTTTAGTTCTTTCTAGTAGCTGAGACATCTCAGTCACAGCAAAGCCAAGGCTGCCTCGCTGGCGTCATCTCTTCTGTTGAAGGTGTCTCTTTCAGCTTATCAGCTCCCAGACAGAGTGGCCGTCTCCATGGTTTCCAAACCCAATTAAAGAGGCTGTTCCAATTAGAGAGTGGAGAGAGCTTGGGTGTGATAGGTAAGAGCATCAAGACCCTGGCCTCGCCGAGCAGGCTAGCAACCCCCTCCAGTCCCTAAATTGTCAGAGCGCTGTACTTTTGTCTCTTAATTCGCCATGTCTAGACAGTCATCTACACAGCAGACAGCTGTATGAGCTTAACAGTGCTTTATTCTGCCCACATGTTGGAGTTGGAGCCAAAGTGCCATTCCAGAGATACAGACTGTGAATATGTGATAAAATGGTTGTAGATGTTTATGGGTATTTTTAATCATTTTGGTGTTGATTCTGTTGATAATGTACATGGATTAATTTACTAACACCTGGGCTGCAATCCATACGCAGTCAATACAGCATCAGTCACAAATCCCCACCGAAGCTCGCATCAACATGTCTGAGCTAATGAAAGCAGAGCAGTGTGTTCCACCTCCCTCCTTACACAGCGTTGTGTACTGAGCCAGACTGCTGCTAGTGTTTGCCTTCCTAAGGCCAAAGCTGTGACAGGGAACAAACACAGATAACACATCCTTTGTGTTCCATCAAAACCTCCCCGCTAACTGTTTGCTTTATTCCTGCCAATCCACACATGCAACTGAGGAAGAAAGAAGGGGGGCGGGGGTGCCATAGATAGACCAGATCTTGTTTACTGATGACATTAAGTGTTCTGCAGGGTGAGGAAGATAAAGACAGTCAGTCTGCTAACTGCTCCATGTTATTACTGTATGTTACCATGAGGAAGTTTGCTTTGGAGCAGCAGTGGTGTCATTATTTGTAATCACAAGGAAACATGCTGATGTACTCTGGCTTCTCAGAGACATTAAGCGCTGACTCAGTGTTAGCTGCATGTTTGTTAGAGACAGCAATGTATGAGAGAAGTGATATGATGTCAAAACTCTGACCCACATTTCCTTAAGCCTAGAATGGAGGAAGGTAGCATCATCATGCGGTGCATTTACCTTTTGTGAAAAAAAAAAAGACCTGTTGTGGTCCTTTTTTTCTACGTTATTTTACAGAGTTTAGTGGAGAGGAAAACGTGAAAAATGTGCTTCTGTTTCATGAAGGAATCAAAACAGGTTTGATTGATTGTCTCTAGGTCGTCACTCCTCCATGTCAGAGGACATTTACATAAAGTAGAAAATGTCTCAGATTTCCCATGTCACGCTGCTGGGTACCCTGTCTTTGAGTCTTTGTGTGATGGTGGGAAGTGCCAGCATGATTTTTAAAGTTTATTTCACAATGAATCACATCCTGTGATGCAGGGCTATTTCTGGATGTTTTGGGGCCCTAGGCCAGCCTGGTTAGTAATATCCTTGCATGATTCATAATCAACAGCTCTGATCAGCATGCTCATGACCCCGCAAATGAACAATGCTGTGAGATTCATAAGTGTACTTGGTACCAGAAAATCGATGATTGTCTTTGCGGTCGTATCATATCTGCAGTCGTATGCTTTGGCCTCCACTGTGGATATGCCTGTTCCGAGCTGTGGTCAGAAGGTCGTCGGTACCTGTCATGGCAGCAACCTGGAGAGAGAACCCACTGGTGAATGAAGGCATCGAGCTAAAGGAGGTGGTCATGGATATTACTGAGACACAAATCAACCACTCTGCCAGCATTGTTCACTGTTGCTAGTTAGTCATTGAAATGAACTCAGACATACCACTAATTTCATATATTTTGTGGCTCAGTAGGTCACTCCCTCCCAGCGCTGAGCCTTCAGAGTTTTAATACAAGTACAGTGGTGTGTTTTTGGCAGCTGTAAATCCAGGAACAAACATCTGGATTTCTAGATACCTACCAATCAAAATACCAAGATTTATTGGTTATTTGTTGTCATATTAAGTTATTTTTTGTTAAACCTTCTGACTACTTGTCCCAGAGGAACATAAATAACTTGGTTATTCATACATGATTCTTACACAACAGTGTGATCAAATGACCCATGACATCTCAAAACCAGTGACAGCCAGAAGGTCAATGACATGACAGCAAGCACTTATAAATGCTTTGTACATCAATGACAGACTGCCATTGACATCACAGGGGCCAGAAGGCAAGGGGCCATCATCATGGTGGCACCCCAGGTAACTGTCTAGCTTGCCTATTCTTAAAAACAGCCCTGTGGTCATAAAACCAGAGTCCTTCCATGCTAATGGGTGCAAGGGAGACATTTAGTTGTGTTTTCAAGGTAACAACGTTGGGATTTTAAGGCCATCGTAGAATCCACTGAAAGCAGCAATTGCATAGGAACTGGAGGGAGCTGAAATTAGGATTGTGCTCATGTGCACAGTTTAGAAATCTGAACAAAAAATATGCATATCTCTGGCTTTTCAGATTAAAAGGTTGCAGTGAGCATCTTACAGAGGCCATTTTAACACAACATTTATAAAGTTATTCCTGCAGCATATTTTACTGTCTTGTTCTTAATTTTAGCTTTGGGCCTCACCGATTCAATGAGAAGTTTGTGTGTAGATCAGAGTGTCAAACCAAACCAACCAGAGGCAGAGCTGAATCCTCCTGACAGACAAAGCTTCAGTCTGGAGAGTACATGTAATGGCTCAGCCTGGATGGCAGGTGCCACTGGAAGGTGAGCTCAGGCAGAGTTTAGTTATGGAATAGAATGAGGTGATTTATCTCAATAATGACGCCTTTTTGTGTGACAAGGCAATTTCACTGCCCAGAGGTGTTTTTTTTTTCTCTCCCTCTCTCTCTCTCTCTCTCTCTCTCTCTCTCCTCCTCCTCCCTGGGCTGAAGGTTGTTTTCAAAAGGGAGGCAGTGCTGATGGAATGGCCTGAGATCAGACTGGGGACGAGGGAGGAGGCTTTAGTAAACACACATGAGCAATCCTTGAGTTTGGCTGTGTCAGCTGAAGAAGTGACAATAAAGAGAGGAGATGAAGGAGAACCATGGTAGAGAGAGAGAGAGAAAGAGAGAGGGTGACTCATTTTAAGTCCATCGCTCTTTTCTTTTCTGAAGAAGTTACTGTTGAGGGCTGAGCCTCAAAACACACTGCCTTTTGATTTCCATCCTTCCCTTTGATCCTGTCATACAAATCTGCCATGTGGCTGCATATCTGTATTTCTGAGTATGCACATCAAAAAGCTTGCAATGAAACCAGCAATACCACTTCATGGTATCGGCAGAACATCCTTTCACTTTAATCTCAAATTACAAGCAGGCATGTGGCCTTTAATATGTAGCTATAGGGTTTTGGAGTCAACATCCACAGTGAGTTGCATTCAGGCTATTTCAGGACCTAATGTGTCACAGCTGTAAGAAGCTTTCACAAAACATTTTATTTCAGACAGAAAAAAATGTACAATGAACATGTGGGGGTAACATTCTTGAACAAATTGAAAAAAAAGAATATAAATAATTAGGGTTGAGTAGTTGAGGAAGAAAAGTGGACATGAGCAAACATAAGGTACAAAATATGAGGATATGTCACGACTGAATTGTGATGATCTTTTTCATGCTGACTTTACCAGGAGGCAATAACTATTAAGAACAAGTTCTATGCAAAATGTATCTATCGTTCCCCCATAGTGAGGATGAAGGGGAAGGATTTTGTGATTAGCTGCCCATATGAGAAAGGTCTCTAATGGGAAGCTGCTGTTAAATTATGACTATTGCAAGTAAAACAAAATAAATACAGCAAAACTTAACCAGTCTGTTTGGTTTGATTTATAAATTAAATCTTGATCAGGGTCACGACTTTTTCCACTTTCTACTAAGTGACAATGTCCACACTTGTAGACTAAATAGCTTCCAGTTGTACATGTTGACAAGTTATTTATATAATGCTTTTAATCAATCAAGCCTGCTGTTTTAAAGGTTAACAAGGTGTTAATGAATGGCATTTGGTCCACATACTCCTTATACTGCATTTGTCAAGAAGGTTAAGTGGCTTAACGGTCCACTGATCTATCAATCTGATGGATTGATGAAGCTAGCTAAAGCTAAGATAAAGCAACTGTCAGACCGAGGGAGGATAAACCATCCAAAGGGATTTTTAGTGACATTATTACAGTTCATCTTGAGGGAGGACTTAATATTCAAACCAAGTCTCATGGTGACCCGTCCAAGAACTGTAAAGACTTTTCATGCTCAACCACAAAAGTATTAGAAACTACAGGAAGTCAGACGATAACCAAAGTCATGATGAATGTCTGTACAAAACACTGCGCCAATCCATCTAATACATTTTGAGATATTTCACAGGACAAGTAAAAACTCTGACACGCTGAGGGTGCCAGATTAGGTTAGTTGTTGTCGGTCAGTCCACCACTTTGGTTCAGAATGAACCACTGACAACATTCTCACCAGTCTCAGTCATATTTTATGTTTAGAGCTGATTTGCAGACATTAATATGCTACAGTAAGATGCTGAACATGGTAAACAATGGCATATTAGCATTGTGTTTGTGAGCATGTTCACATGCTGATTTAACATTTAGCTCAAAGCAGTGCTGTGGCTAAGTGCGCCCTCACAAACCTGCTTATGTTATGATCACAACCTGACAACCTAACAAATGTTCTTATTAATACTTTATGGCTGAAATATAAAACATTAGTAAATGGTTTATTAACCATTAATGAATCCATTAGACTAAGCCCTATGTTCAAGTATTTAAACTATCTGTTCCTTCCACCTCTCAGTGAGTGGATATTTTGTGTTTAATTATAGCTAATCTCTCCACACAGGTTTATCATTCTGTCAGTCAAGTGCATGACAGTAAATAACAGTTAATGGCCTTAAAGTGCAGCCCAGTAAACTGTCGATGCAGGTTTGTTTTTCCTGTTTGAAGAGTTTTTTGTTGCATGCATTCCCCTGATTGAGAGTTTGTGTTATCTTGACATGAGATTGTTAACTTCTCGGCTATTTCTTTTTCTCCACACTACTATTACAGAGCTGTCCAACTTGCCAGAGGCTACAGATAAACATTAGAGTTAAATAAGAACCATTACTGCACACTGTGGGACCATGGAATAATTCCAACAGACATTTCTGGGTTGGTAAATGAATCATATCTAACACTTTTATATATTCATTGACCTAACATAGTCACTTAATCGAATTGTGTGTGAGAGATAATTGGACAGGGAGTCTCCATCAGAGCTCAGCATCAGGATGTCTTAGATGTCAGAATGAGCAGATTGGTCTAAAGGAGCCCGGCTGATTAGGGTCAGTCCTGTCTTGAAGAAACAACATCAAAGTGTTAATGGTCATCGTGTCTCACTGACTTGATTCCAGACCATTGACAGTAATACGATCACAGCACAATAGGCCTTCGGTTACTCTTTTGCTTCTCTCTGTTTTTCACCATGCACTCAGTACACTCTGCTCACCCACCAGATGTCCTCACACTTTCCTCCTTGCGCCCATTCACCTGTCTGCTCCACCCATACACACACACACCTCTTCTCACTTCCCCAGTCAACCCTGTGGTCACCTGATCTGATAACTGCACCAGCCTGCCTTTGTGTGTCTGCATTTTGGCCCTTTTCCCCTGCGTTCCTGGCTTCAGCCGTGACAGTGAGGGCATATTTCAGACCCAGCATTCTCTCATACAAACATTTGCTACTTTCACTACCCATGACCTCAAATTTAAAAGACCCCACAAATGGAATTAGTTCATGGAGGGCATAAATCTATTACATTTCTATCTCCTCCTGCTAATGAACATCATGTGATATGATCAAAAGCTCCATAGCTGCTAAATGGATTTTGCTGTAAGACTGGTTTCTCAATTGTTAATTCCAATGATAAGAATAAACTTTGAAGCTCTACTCTATTTATAATATCACTTATTTAGATTGCAAGAGATGAGAAACATAGCTTATTCTTTTTTTTTTTTTTATACAGTTTTCTATCTGTTGGTCAGTACAAGTAATTAATAAGGGGTCCGCCCTAAAAATGGAGGATCTTGTGTATTGGTTATTTAAAAAGATACCATCTATGTGTGTGTCAATTTTTGTCATACTATAAAAATTAACTTGGAGTACAATGAAATTACCATGACATTGGTTATTCATCACATTGTACAGCTATATTTATTGTCCATGTTACATGGATTTCCTTACTGTAGCAGTAATGGGCTGTGAGAAGACACTATTTCAGCTACATCTGGTAGTGCTTTACAGTCAAGGTAAAACTTTCTGGTAATTTTTGGGTTAGTTGGAGAGTTTCAACAAAGAACCATGCAATTGTATCTCTCATCATAGCGAAACCGGTGAAAGGTTTTCAAGAAAAAGTCATCAGATTATATGAAAGTGAAAGAGGTCAGGTTAGTGACACTAATACGAAGCTGTTAATTTCTAAAATATTTCACTTGAGAGAACGGCAAAATTCTGAACTCATAATTGGAAAAACTTGACACGACATGACCCCATCCATTTTCTGCGTGAGTATAATTTCAAGGCTTTCTTCGAAACTCAAATAAATCAGGCGTACTTATCAACTGTGCCAACTGTTCTTTTTTCACTGTAATTAGAATATAATTGCTCAGTCCTCTGCAGGAAACCTCCTGAAAAATACCAAAATATCACTTCCTGTCTTGGAAATTATCAGGAGACAGATGCACCTGGAACTTCATTTTCATACAATAATGAAATGCATGGAAACCAAAGGCTGCCAGGAAGGACAACAACAATCTAAATGCTACATTACACTTGGACAGTTGTAAGCAACTGAGTAATACATGCAATTTATAGGTAATTAATAGGATAAAAAAAGTAAAAAACATACTGCCAGCATGGTTCTTTAAGTTGCTGCTGGAGCTGGATAGTCTTGAAAATCCATGGTGACAACTACATTTTTTTAAATTTATGCAATGACAGCGCCCTGATTTTGATGGTCTACACTGGGCAAGACATTTTGGGACCGACTGACAATGTTTGTTGGTGCAATACTGAAGAAAAAATAGTTCACGGTAGCAGTTCCAACAGCATAACTGGTACATTTGAGCACACAAAACATGAAATATAAAACAATAATATTGTAATTATAATATAACACATTATTAAAATATCATGGTATGGCAATGCACTGTATTTTTGAGGTTACTCATTTGGATCTGGTCAGTTATTACTGTACTCTTGCTCTTTTGACCTCCTGGGGTGACTTCTTTCTGGTTTTTCATGCTTTTTATTTATTCATTTGGAAACCTAATTTAGACTATTAATCTACTGTGACTACAAGGTTAACATGGGTGCTAAAGCGGTAGAACAGGAAAAAAAACACCCCTTATTCTGACTTGGGAGTGTTTATAAGTCGAAGGCTGTTGTGAATAGTTATTCCCATTCAGCTGTTCATAATTATATGAACGCTACATCATAACCACCTTGGAATGTTGCATTAAAACTCCCATTCTGCCAATACTGTTTGTGTGGAACATAAGTAAACAGAGTTTTAATTGCTAATGGTTGATAATGCTATGTGGACTTGTATTACATTCTTCACTCAGTAGCATACTGCAGGAGTTGACAGCACGTCTCCTAGCAAGCTCCCAGTTGCCAATGAATTGATATCATAGGAAACACCTACTCAGAGGCTCAAGGCCTGTGGGTAACACGCAAGATGCATGTCTAAACACCAGCTCCCATTGTTTTCTATGTGATCTTACACAGCAGCAGCATCCTGACACACAATATCTCTCCAGGAAAAAAAAAAGCAATTTTGACCACATTTGATGAAATGGCACAACCCAGCTGAATGTTGGCCATTTATTTTGTTAGTACACCATGTCTAGTCTTAGTGCTGTGGTCATCAAATAACACAGTGTTCCATGCTACAGCCAGCATGTTTTGAAAATGTTGTAAAATATGCACAATAGCTGTAGAATTATTATATTTCCTTAAAAGCGAGAATTCAAATGTCAGTTTGACTTTATTCTGTTTTAGAGGCTTTTCTACATAATCAATAGCAAAAGAAACACCAAGATTTAGATGAGAAAACACAAAAGTATTGAAAAACAAGAATATAATTAGTCACTTCCATCTCAAAATATTGATATCAGCCTTCAAAAAAATCCATATCACTCGAACCCTCTCATACACACACACACACGCTCACACACAATCCCGCCTCAGGTTGGCCCTTGAATGTTTGTGATAAATGCAGCATTTGTGTCCAGGGTGTAGGCTTATTTCTGCTCAGTTGCCTGCTCTGGCTAAGCTAAGCCTTGTGTTGCTGATAATGACAGCTGTGAAAGGAGTGGGGGACTGAATGAAAACCAGTGGGGGTGGTGAGTTGCTGTGGATCCAGTCACTCTGCCCTGCCAGGCCTGTATTTACCACCCTTCTGTGTCCTGCAGTGTCACACAGGGGTGCACACCGTTCTACCTCACTTCTACTCTGTTTACCAGTGTAAGGGCCTATTTTTCTTTATAAGGCGAGGACTATCCTCATTTAAAAGGAGCATTTCGTGTGGGGAAAAAGAAAAAAAAATCTTTCACCACCCACATTTTTTATATTGTTTGTGTTGCTTCATCGTGTCGGCAATACATGTTTTCCTAGCAGCAGATAACAAGAGAAATGTTGTTGATGATGGGCTATTAACTCCTTGTCTTTTGTGTTGGACCACTACATTATTAATAATGAGCCACTTTGGCTTTTCACTGTAAATATTATTTGTGTTATACAAGTAATGTTTCTTTTTCAAGATGCCGTTTTCTATCCCTTTTATTTAATACTCTCTTATGTTACTATTATATTATAATTTAGACTGGTAACACATTAGTGCATTCTTTCTTACAAAAACTCAAAAAATCTCTATTTACAACATTTCATGTGACATTTTCAGACACATCAAAACATCACAAATAAGCAATACATGTTGAATTTACTGCATTAAGGACCCTGTTAATATATAATTATGCCCCTGCTAATAACATGACGGCTTACCGTCGCCATAGCAACAAGGCACACTGTTGCTTTGAGTTTGTAGGTGTGCAGCAGAAAGATATAATTGCTCTCAGAGAAAGCAATGTTAATAAAGTACATAGAAATGCTGATACAGTCTGAGATGACTAACTGAACTGTAAAAAAAAAACTGCGAGTGCATTATGTGAAAATTGTCGGGCCCTTTCCTGCTCATTGCTTGAAAACATATGTTGTGAGGACTTATCAGTTAGAGATAGTTATAGACCAGGTTTTACACCAATATTCAAACATATATATTTAAACATATATGTAATGTACATGTGTATTTGAACATTACTCCTAGAGACCAGTACTACGATACGATACGATATACTTTTATTACTGAAATCTATGGCAGAGATTGTTTCTGTTTGCGTCAGTGATCAAACAACAATGTCAATCAGTGTCTCTAATGTCAGAATATGTTGCTTTTATTTTATTTTTCCATTTCAATATTTTGGGCTATTTGTCATGTCAACAGAATTTTTCACTAATTTCTGATGTTTTAAATTAAATAATCCATTTTGGAAGAACTACTGAAATGTAATCACTGACTGGATTATGTTCAAAGGCAGCATATTTTATTTTTTAATGAATGAAGCGTCACATTTAACGGTTAACGGCTGCTGACTCCCAGGAGGTGACTGGGGTGGACGATGAGCCTACAAAGTTCACATCCAGAGTCCTGTCTGTGGTTTAGACAACAAAAGCACTTCAGTTAAGGTATGCTGGACTCACTACAAGTGGATATTGTACTGCAATATCAGATATTTTGATGAAACACAAAAATATGTTGTCTGTCAACATTTCAGTATCAATGTATTTGCTAAATATGAATGACCAACATATCCTCATGTTGTGTTAATAGCAAACATAATCTGGCCGCAATTACTTTTTCCTACAAAAAGCATTTGCTGTTGAATTTCAGTTGTATAGGAGACAGGTTTTTGTCAGAGAGATAAAATTCATAGGATAAGCTCTGATGACATCATTAAGGATGATGCCATCGTGTGCATGAGTAATGGCACAGTAACACACCTATTTTCCAGTGTTTCATCACCACTCTTATGACCTCAGTTTTCACTTCTATGAGCGACTAAGTGAAACAAGCTAAAGGATTTATAATTCTACACAGTGGTGGAGGGTAAGATTATCCAAATGCGTGCGTGTGTGTGTGTGTGTGTGAGTGCGTGCGTGAGGGCAGGCATGAATGTGCATCCATGAGTGTGCATCTCATATGCAGATAGAGGTGGCATGTGTCCACACTTCAGAGGGATGTGAGGCGCAGTCACTGGGCTTGAAATCAAGCAGAGTGAAGACTGTTTATGGACTGCCAAAAGTAATTAATCTCCCCTCTCTATGAAAATTAATCGGATTAAACGTTCTTTTGGCCCAGTGAATCTGTCTCCGTGTAATGTGTGGACACTGAATCTCTGGCTGCTCCTCTGCCCCACTTCATACCCATAATGCCGGTCCTATAGGCTGGATTCACTGGCTTCGCCAACAACAATGGGCAGCCCAGTGACTCTGTGTAATCACATTCTCCTGCTTGTCTGAATGCTTGTCTTTCACGGTGGGGAAAGAGCATCGGCCACTTCACCAGTATCATATTCTGACTTTTGACAGACACCCTGTTTTATGACCAAACAAGGACTCACACAGAAAAGCACGACTCAAACAGGCAAAGTACAAATAATTTTTTTTTTATTTACAGTACCAAGTACCAAAAGAAAATCACTCATAGAGGAAAAATGCTCGCTACAATCACTAAGAAACAAAAAAAATCACTCTTATGAGGAAAAAGGCTAAAACAGCTAAATAACCGACTAAGCAAAGTAATAAAAGAATTCAGATAAAACAACTGCAAGGATCAAACAAAAGGTATCAACGTAATACAAGGCCTGACCAGCAAGGGATTAAACATGAAATAGGCGCTGGTTCTCTGACGATACGACAAGACAAACTGGCACAGGACAAAGGGCAATGCAGACAATATATACACACACAAGGTAATGGGAAACAGGTGGAAACAATCAGGGCGGGGGAAGACAATCAGACCAGGAGGGAAACACAAGGGGAAGAGGAAGTTACCTGAAATGAGAGGAGAGTAGATTTCAAAATAAAACCAGAAGCCACGAGACAACATAGACACAAGACAAAAGCCTAACTTAACAGGGTTTTCTGGATATGACACCCTGAGGTGCTGAGACATATTTGTTGATTTGAGTGTCATCTGTGTGTCTCTGGCAGCAGGTATGTAGAAAAGTTCAAAAGTGAAATGAGAAGGCCTATGTCAATTTCATGTCTATAAATTTGAGTAAAGAGATGGATTCAGGATTCATGTGTGCAAAAGTAAAAATTATGGTTTGTGAATATAGAAAGTTACCATGTGTAATGCGTCACCCATGTGTTTGTACATGAACGTCTTTGTGTAGGGGATAGAAAACTGTTCCATAGTGATAATGGAGGTCAAAAACTCCACAGGGAAGCTTTAATCATTAATCTATATCTTCTTATGTCACTTTCTGAAGTGAAGTAGTACTACAACATGGGTTTTATTCACATAGCACTGGCCACCATTTTTCTCAGCTATAATAAGGTTCCTCCCCAAAAAACTGCTGTGATCTCGGAGCGCAGAAACATGACTGGAAATAGGTCTAACGGGCAAAGAAACATGAGCAGTCACACAGCTTGAGCTACAACAATAAAATCCAACTTATAATAAGCCAGAGTAGAGCTTTGGTTTTAGCATAAATTAGAGTATAGTAGAGCAAAGTCTTTGTTCAGTGACTTTGCAAAATGGATGATTTCTGTGTCTGTGGTCTTTCTGTATGAGAACAATGTCACGGGGTATAGTTTTATCTGTTTCTCCAGAGTACTAACTTTCCTACAGCAACCAGTGTTATTTGATATATCATTTAGTGACAATCTGGAGGGTAACAGAACTGACAAATGTGGGAGGTTTTTATTGGAGAAAGCAGTCTCCATCACACCTTAATGTGCCAACCTCTTATAATGTGTTTGCAAACAATTTCTTGCTTCTACATCTATCAGAGACAGACACGAATGCCACAGCTAACAGATGCAACACCACATACATCCCCTGCTTATCATAGACCTTTTCATACAGTTTTGATTTATCATTGCAGGAAAGGCGCAGGTGGAACCATTAACTTTACCAATGACTCTGTTCTATGAAGTGTCCCAGGAAGCTTCTCCAGTGAGCCAGTATGTACAGCCAGGACAGTGGACCTGACTGAGCTAAATGGAATACAGCCTTTATGTCATTAATTACTGTATACCTGTGGCGTTCCTCCTGTGATGTCAAAACATCAACCATGAAAAGGTCTATAGGTCCTGCACACTCATGGTGCATTCACACAGGTGATTCCACTTCTCTTGACTCTTCTCTGGACTATTTGGGTGTGTACAGCCTGTGCTGATTTGATATCTTCCTCACCAACACTTAACTAGGTTGACTTTAACTGTATTATTACAAGGAGTCTAGTGATGTCCTGTAATTAGCAGTGTATTTTCACATACCTTCCATTGGATCTGCTTTCAAATCCAGTGGAGCAACATTAGGAACAACATGTGGAGTTGCTTCATTATGAGTTTTAGTATAGTTTTAGTCAGTGACATGTCAGTGGTTTTTATTAATGGTAATCCAGCAGGTCAAGAGGCTAAATCATGCTCTGAACAGCGGAGGAAAGTGTGTTACTATTTGGGAGATATAGTGTGTGCTCCTCCAGATGTATGCAGGTTGATGAATAGGACTTTACATCTACACATGCCCATTTGTCCTTTGACGCTATTTTTAGATTGCTGCTATATTATAGTTTTTATTTGTTGGTGAAAAATTCAATACATGTCGTTATAGTTTTCATTTTCAGAGGTTTGCCATAGTGTTCAGTAATGAAATTAATACTGGTGCTGAGCAGGAAGGTTCCTTTAGATTGATCAGACCCAAAGTGAGCCGAGTAAATGTTCCCTTTATCATCACACCACCACCACCACCAACCTGGACCGTTGACACCAGGCAGGTTGGGTCCATGGATTCATGCCGTTGACTCCAAATTCTGACCTTACAATCAGCAGCCTCAGCAGAAATCCAGATCCATCAGACCAGGCTAAGTTTTTCTGGTGTTCATCTGTCCAGTGTCCACTGCGGCTTCAGATTTCTGTTTGTGGCTGACAGAAGTAGAACCCAATGTGGTCTTCGGCTTCCAGCTCAAAGTTGGATGTGTTGTTCACTCTGAGATGCTTTTCTGTTCACCACAGTTGTAAAGAGTGGTTATCTGAGTTCTAGCCTTTCTGAAAACTGTCTGGTGATTGCACATTATTACTATTATTATTTGTACAGACTTTCTTCCTCTTAGTACTCCTTTCTTCTTTCTCTTATTTTAGTATTAATTTTTTTTTTTCTTGTCCAATTTTGTGTGTTATGGGACTTGTCAGTCCAATTCGTCTGTTTTTGCACCAACAACACCACGTCAAATTCCTTGTTTGTGTAACATACCTGGCAATAAAGTTTTCTGATTCTGATTCTGTGAGGTCTCAGATTTTACGTACGTTTTTTTTTTTAACATGCTGTAACTGGAAAGAAGTAGGTTATTTGCTTGAGAGGAAACACTCCTTTAAGGAAAGCTTGCTCAGTCATAATCACATCGCTGATCCACATGGGACTGAAATCACAGAGGAGCTCTGCTAAAATCTCCATTACCAGCCCTCTTCTAGTAATGCCATCTCAACAGGGCTTATGTCTACAAAGACAAAGAAAGTAAACATGATTTGTATAAATCATGTTTACTTTCTTCACTTACTGTCAATACTGTGAGTTCATTCATTTTTAGATTGGTATTGCAAAGTGAAAATAAATTGTGTTTTATATTCTCCTTCTCCAGGCACCTGCATCTGACACGTCACCAACCATTAGGCAGAATGTCATATGGATCTATTGACGGAGGCTCCTTTGGCAGTCGCAACCCATTTGGAGGTCCTACGAGGCAGGGCTACCAGCCAGTAGGTAAGGAGGAGAATTGATTTCATGGTTTCATTAAAATGTCATTTTATGTGGCCCTTTGAGAGGTACTACATGTAGCATTTTACAACAACCAAAGGTCATCACTTTAAATTTGAGACTCTGGTGTAATTACCATAAAATTACCATAAAGGAATAAGACAATTGCTAAGATGATTCTCCTCTACTACCCTCTACAGTGCACATACTGTCCACCACAAGATTGGATTTGGCAGGAGATCTGAATAAAATGCTCCATGATCACTAGCTACCAACTCAGTGATGATATCTACAGTGAAATAATAAGAATCCCAATTTCATACTTAGTAATACATGAAAACATGAATCTAAAACAAGATAAATGATTGAAACAATTACAACAAATAAAAAAAAGCATAAAAAAGCAAAGGCATGATCCACAGTTAGTGGCAAGTCAAGATTTTGGACTTGTTAGTAGGGCCTGGCCAGGGGATCTCGAGCAGCTAATAGGAAGTTAGAAGATCACAGATGTGTTTGAGAGCCTGATCGTTCAACACTTTAAAAACAAGCAGTACAATCTTAAAATCATTTATAAATGATCAGCTAACCAGTGAAGGGCCACAAGGATTGGTGTGATGTGATGACTTCTCTAAGAATATGTTCTAAAACTCTGCCTTTCTGCAGAGTTTTGCATCAGCCTTTGGATGCTCAGCCTCTCAATACCAGACTAAAGGGCCCTTTCAATAGTCCGGTCTGGAGGACATACAAAAGCACAAATGACCTTTTTTTGATCTGCAGGTAAAAGGAGTAAAGGTGATCTGTGTTAAATAGCTCTGTTGTACAAAACAGGATTGCTCAACTTGAGTCACATAACTGTCAAAGGACAACTCTGAACCAAAAATCATACTGAGGTAACGAGCCTCAAGATATCCAGGCTGGATTAGAGATTGTTAATGATGCAAGTGCTGGAGCCAGATGGCGTAATTATGATTATTTCTGGTTTGGAGCCATTCAACTGCAGGAAATTCTTGGACATTCAGTACTTCATTTCATCAAGGCTGTTCTCTATATTGCATCTTTACAGTGAGCACATTTTTGTGAACTTTCTGTAACTTTGAAAAAAAAAAGCTTTTACCACACCAAGGTATACATTTACATCAACAATATTCACACAGACTGAGACAGGTAGTTCACAGGTAGATAAGGTGTTGCTTCTTCTGAAGCTTAGCTGTCAGTAATGATGATTTGACCAACAAAATGTTTTTTCCATAAATAACAACTTGAGTGAGGCAAGAGATTTGCAATTGGAGAGTTTATCGTTGCCCAGTCTACCTAGTCCTGGCCTAACTTAAATAGTGACTTATTACAACAAAAGGTTAAGTAGAGGTGAATGACAGGAACAGGACTGATTTGGTTTTTGTGCTCATACAACAAAGATTTAGCAAACATCCCTCAAGCACACACTCCATGTTGGTTAAACTCACCATCTTCTCATCTCCTAACCAAGAGTGAGAGAACACAACAGTGTTATTTTTCTTTTCTGAGGAAAAGAAAATGCAATGGATCACAGAATAGAAAAGGAAGAAGTGTACACTGTGTCACTTGGTGTGAAATTGTTTCTTTTTACAATTTATGTGCATGATCAATGTTAGTCCAGAGACAGTCCAGACCCAGTGTGCTTCAAATCATGCTGCCTCATCATATAAAACCTTGTGAAAACAAAGGTGTGAAACCAGAACATATTAAGCCCAGTTATCTAAAGCATGTAGTCAAGGATACTCAAAGTCAATTTGCACATGACGGGGCACCTTACTTCTTCAGAATTTGATCATAATCATTCCCCAAACCTAAAATTTGTTTTGGTATGGGTTTTTTTGGACACTTGGAGGTGGAGGCAGAACAAGCTTTACACTAATATTGACATTAAGTGGATATGGTATATGGTGATATGATATTTCATCCATGCGATGAAATGTCAGGAGAAGGTTGATTTAAGTGAACACTGACAGGTGACAACTTCAGCTTCAAACCTATTACAATGGTGAGAGTGAACCAAAACTGTAAAGTTGTGGGCTGGAAAACTAAGTAATAAGCTGAATAAAACTCATTATAAAGCTCCGTAAAGCCAAAAGGAGCTGCAGACTCCAGTGATAATTCTCTGTAGAATGATCACAATGAGCGTCCCCTTTCACATTGCCGCATTGTTTTCACTTCATTGTATGAATTGTTATTATAAGAGTATAGATTTTGAGCTACTTTAAGCCAGAGAATTCCTACATAAGTTTGACAACATATGTAGGAAAGAGATAACAGAAATTCATCAATTGCAGAGTAGAAACAGGAAACAACAGAGTCTCCTCTATTGAACTTTTGAAGAAGGCTCATATCATCAACATCTCCCAAGAGTAAACAGCAGCAAAACTTAGTCCAAAGCATGTTATTTATATCAGCTTTGTGTCAACATTGAGGCTTTACGAAAGTTTGCACGAGTTTTAGAAGTCACCCTCTTTCCCACTTATAAGCAACTAATCAGACTCAGGTGTTCAGTCATCACAGCACATTTATTATTCATAAGGAAAGGAATAATTCAAGCAATCAACACTACAAGAACATGAGTAAAAATACACATTCAAATATGACAATTACATGCAAAAAAGTCCACAAGTAAGTGCTGCACAAACACACTACACATGTGTCCATTAGATGGTCTTCTAATGTTTGTTCATACACACATTTGCACTTTTCACTCTATAGTGTGTGTGTGTGTGTGTGTGCATGCGTGTGTGTGTGTGTGTGTGTTCTGGCGCAGTAGTCGCAGGGTTTCATAAGGGTTAAGCGGTGTGAAAACAGCTTCATTGGATTTGATCCTCTCACTGCTTTCATTAGCCCTGTAATAGGGTGGGAGCAAGACGGAACCCCTAAGGCAAAACATGTTCCCAGCCAAATTTGTGTTTGAGAGAGAAGAAGACAGACAGATGAAGAGAGACTCAGCACGGATACAGTTAGAGATGAATAGATAGCAAGGACAATGACCTAATGTGTCATGATGTTCTAGTAGGACAAAGAACATTTGTATGGCTCTTGAATATCCATGAGCATTAACATACTGTATACCAAACATGCCTATGCAAGATGGTGTTTCCTGTTATTAATGTTTCTGTTATTGGTGTTTGATCTGTTTTTGTATCTCTTGGGCATACAAATGATTGTATACTGATGTGATTTTTGAGATCTAACGGGCACAAAGACTCCAAAATAAGAAACAAAGTCCTCACATACCACTGGCTAATGAAATGTGATGGCAAACAATCGCTTTGGAGGTATTCAGTGTTCATCTATTAAGCATGTCAAAACACTTGACAGCCAAATTTCCTGAAATGTATATACTACATTTCATGGGGAAATACTGATGCGTAATTGAACAAATTTTACAATACAACACAGTGTTCAAGATTACACCAGTGATTTCCAGATATTTTGGCTTCTGAAGTCTTACAAAAAACAGTGTCAGGGTCATATTTCAGATGTCTGATTGTTAACAGCTTCACCAAATAATGATTTTTTTATCTTACCCCTACCTGGCTCTCTGTAGCCTTGCTCCACTCACGCTCAGCAGGTTACTTGCTTGACCACAAAATCATTGTTGTTGTTGTTGTTGCATGCACTGCTGATCCTTCGCTTAAATTAATAAATACATTTACATCAGATGAAGCCAAGACTAAAAGTTAGCGTCATGGCCTTAGGCAAGGTTTTAGAAATGCCAAGGTCCAAGAACTGAGCTTGCTAGGGTGGTTTGGGGACAAAACTTGGCTTACAAAAGCTTTGAAATCCATGTCAGTGGGTAGTAGCATAAATTATCTGTCAAGTAGTAATGTATGAGAATCAGGTTAAATGAATGAGACGAAGACCACCTTTAGAGACGTCGCCTTCTTTATTTCATCTTTATGTTTGCGTTTGCTTCATTTTGGATTTGAATTGCAGAGATGTGTCTCAAACAGTATATAAACGTAAGCAAAATGTGATTTATACAATCATATATTTATACAAAAATACTATATTATGCCATTATAATTATGCCTTTGTGACCTCTGTGAAATATGTCTCCTAAATAAATTCCCCAGAGCTGGTCAGGTCGATTTATTCCATACCTGCATGTGCATTTCTAACAAAGGACAATACAGCAGCATGGTCATTTTTGTGGACAAACAAGCTCATGGCATATCCTGTTTTGGATTATAGTACATCCACAGTATGTTGACAAAGCGATCGTATAGTGGGTTTAAACTTTGGTGGATTCAGCTGCCAGCCACCCACACACAATGAGAAAGTTGGTTATCTTGTTGGTTATCTTGTGTTGTACGGTATCTTTGCAGGGCCAAACTAGAGTTATTTTTAGGCAATTATCAATTATTACACAACTCTTATTATACGCACTGAATCCTGGATCTCGATGACCTCAGTGGTGGCTACGGCCATGGCAAGTTTAAAACCCTCTAGTTTTAAGCTAGTTTGGTCTCATGACTGGTAACGTTGACCAGTCATCACAGCTTCCATTCAACACATGCCATAAGATTACCTGATATAACCTAAGCTTCTCTTCACATTTAGAGCTGACTAAATTTGTGGCTATAACTGCATACTGGCATGCAAACACACAGCAAGAAAGCTGTTGCCCATCCGCAACACAGGTACCTGTAGAGTTCTCTCTAATAGTGACATAAATCTGCTTTTAGTGACAACCAAAACACTGCAGCCTCTGTGTCTAGCAGAGACTTGGCTGCAAATGGCTAGTGAGCTCTGACTAGCACCTTAAGTATTCAAGCTAACGGTAGCAGTCAGTGCAGTGCCCTCCGTGTGTCCACATCTCTGTCCATCAGACAGTACATAACCACTCATCACACAGACACACCACCACTAGCTGCGTGGAAATCCTTTCTTTTCTGTTACTTTGGCATGGCAAGTCTCAATATTACACTACCCAGGAGTCTGCGCTGTTTGTTAGCAAATTGCAGCTTGAGAGTCATAGTTAACGTTAACCTCTAAGTTTTTATATACACAAGGTTGTACCTTGGACCTTTTATCAAAGGAGCATATATGTTCCCATGGAGTTCTTTATCTTTTGTACTGATAATGTGACAGGGATGAATCCATGTGTTCTAAAACATCTAAAATATCCCTTGTCCTGAAGTTTGGTACAGATAAATACTTTGGTGATCCCTTAACTTTTCATGTCGACCATCATCAGATGAAAATTTCAGTATGCACCGCACATTTAATTGGCAAATGTTAGCAGGGCCAACAGTATATCTGTTTAAGGTCAGTACGTTAGCAATGTTGCTCTCATTTCCCTTTTTAGGTTATTTCAAGCTGCTCAGACAGGCTCTATAATGACTGTGCCTTCTAAATGTGTAAAACGTGATTAACATGTTGATTTTGATTTCAGTGAAGCAATTGCTAGGAGCATGTATGCAGCAGTGTGGTTCAGGCAATCACAGCCTCAGGCAATTTAAAAAAAACTTCAAATTACTGAGCAGAAAATGTAGTGCCATTCATTTGGCCAGTGAGCACCAAACGAATAAGTGTGTCTGCTTTGTACTGTGCATTTATAACAGCGGATACAAATGTACGTTCATACCAATCACATTTGACACTCGAGGGGAGAAGGTGGTACAGTTCAGATAGACCATGAAGGAAAAAGGGAGGATGTGACAGAGAAAAACAAACATCTCATGTGCTTTTTGTCTCCAGCATACTGTACTCATATGGGTGCCATGAAATACTCTCTTTCACTCAGTCTGACAGTGGGCTTCTCTCTCCCAGTCTTCACTATTGTGGGCAGACAGATGGGAGCCTCAGTCACCAGAAAGGGGGTCTTTGATCACAGTGAAGCCTGGGTACATTATGAGGGATATGAGTGGTGGTGGTAGTGGGTGAGCTGGGAAGGGGGGGGAGCAGGAGCCTGTCAGATTTGCCGTTTGTTGCTCGGGCTGATCTGAAGGGGAGCTCAGGAAATGATCAAAGCCCAGGTTAAGTCTCTAATAGAGCTGTCGTTTAGACTAATCTCTCTCCTCCTTCTCCCAGCAAAAGTGCTCAGCCCTCCACCCTGCTCTCTGAGAGTGTCAGCTCCAACACAGCCGAATGTTTCATTCAGTATTCATCATCATGTATTGACGTGCCATATGTTGTTTATAATACAGCTATATGGAAAATGAAGAACATGCAAAAGCGTACTACTTTATTCCCAACAGTTTACAATAACAAACTTAAACAAACTTGCTTAAAGTACTGAACTGCATTTTTAAAGATACACTCACTCGTTTTCACACCCGATTGCTAAAATCCAAAACTTCCCTCCCAGCTTGAAGGGTTAGGGTTAGTTCAATTTAATCTTGCCACTAGTTTTCAAGGTACATTATCTGTCTCTGGACCAAAGCGTTGGGCAGACTGATGGACTTTTACTTGGTTAACTTATCCTGGAAAACTAAGATGCAGCACTTCAAGAATAGTGGACTGAGGTGTGAATCCTTTATGAACTGAAAGCAGAGAAACTTCTGCTCAATCCCCCTCTAGTCCACCTGTGTTTTCCAGACAAAAGTGCTAAAATAAAAAAGCCAAAATAAAGTAGATGATGTTATCACAACATATTTGAATTATACACTGTTTTAGCCATGTCCTTTGCATGGCTCTTAGGACAGTGTTGGTTGGCTGATCCACCATTTTTGTCCAGACTAAAAATATCATCTTTACATATATGTAACTTTACAGAGATAAGTGCATGGTTGTGCAGTTCTCCAAAAAGACACACAGAGTTGTAGATGGTAACGAACATATTCTGCCAATAGATATCTATTTCTGAAAAGTGGACAAGTGTGAGTCATGGTTCATAATTTCTTCCTGTGTAGATCCAGTCTTAGCAATCAATGAATATTCAAAACCCTGCATTTATACTGAGGGAAACATGAGGCTGTTCTTTTTATTCCTTATTTTATTCTATTTATTCCTAACTTGACTACTGAGCCAGTGTTATTGCTTTGCAGGACTTCCGACATATATGAGGTGTACAAAGAGGAGGGATCAGGCTAGGGCACCTGACAGTAACTTATTAATTAAATTATTGTTTGGCTTCTGACATGAAAGAAACAAGGAGAAAATGCCAATTCTAACTTTGCAGACCCTAAGGTGATGTCTTCAGATGTCTTATTTTTTATGAGGAAAAGTTTATTCAGTATATTTTCTTGAGAAATGACTAAAACAATTAATTAATGTTCAAAATAATTGGCAGTTATTTTTTTATGTTGATCAACCTATCAGTTAAATGACTAATGGTTTCAGCCCCAACTCAAGCATGAGTTGGCATTTGGACGCTTAGTTCCCTGTGAGGACAGTAAGGACATGATGACAGCTGTAATCATTGTCCTTTCTTGACATCAGCATCTCATCCCTCCCACATATACCATCAAAGTTTAAGGAGTCCCACCTGGTTCCTTGCGGCGGACAGCAGAGTGCTGGGTGTTAGACCTGACCCATGGATGTGTCCACATTGTTAGTTCCCTGTGATGAGCTCTCTGGAGACAGAGCCCTGCTTATTAAACTTGAATGAAACAAGAGGGTGGACTGGATGTGACAGCGCTGTGATGAGCACTTGCTTCTCCAGCTCCATGCACTGCTGATGGGCAGTAAGTGGCCAAAGTGGGCCATGTGTCAGACAGCCACGCATGGATTAATAGATCAGCTGAGACACCATTGATCTCAAGTCCAGCCTTCTGTGACCCTGCATCCTCATATGAGGACATTTGTTGACTTTGTCTTCACTACACTGTCTCTCTGAGTAGCTCTGAAGCTGTTTGTCTTACGAGGTGGCAGCACAATCTACAGTGAACCAGTCTAGTAGACTGGCAGCATTTTCACTGTGGCATTTTCTTGTCAGGATTAAGACATCTTCTAAGGTAGTATATCCAACTATAACATTTTGAATTTTGGTGACAAGTTTTGATGTACTTCTACTTACAAAAAGAAAGATGAAAAATACATGCAACGTAGCACTGGTCTTTGGACTGCATAGTTAGATGCCACTTGGAAGTGTCAGTCTGCACAACATGTCAAGGGGGCAATCATGCCATGTTTTAAAGGGAAATCCATGGATGAGACTTGTGTCCAACACTCCCAGCCAGTGACAGAAGACTATTCAAAGCAGTGTGAACACCCAGAGTCTCTGGCTCCTAAAAAAACCAAAGTGATGAGGTCCATAGGCAAGGTGATGGCGTCTGTTTTCTGAGATGCAAAGAGAATGCTACTGGAGGACCACCTTTAAAGGGGTCACACTATTAAATGGGCTGACTACACTAATCTCTTGTGACAGTTATGGGAGAAAATAAAACAGACACAATTTGGAACTCTAACATGCCCCTTAATCATCTGATTTGAGGCCCTCAAACCTCTGTCTTCTCCCCAAAATGAAGAAGGAGCCACGTGGTTACCATTTTGACAGTAATGATGACGTCATTGCTGTTGTGGACCGCTTTCTGCTGGTCCGAGACGCCGTCTTCTACAAAGAAGGAACGCGTATGCTCGAAGACCACACATTCATGCTCCCACATTCTGGCATTAGCTTCATCCCTTCAATAATTAAATTTTTGTTGCCTGCTTCATCCAGCACTTTCATACTGTAGGTGTGTTCAGTATTAGATAATTTAAACATATTTTGAACATTCAGAGAAATATCAAAAATGTATTTGATAAACCAGATCAATAATTAAAAAAAACATGAGAGAAAATTGGATCATAAAACTGTAATTATTAATCTAATTTGACGGCTAGCTGATTTTCGGCATAATCAGCAGCTCAAATTGAATTTCAAATTTGGTCTCCATGTTTCTCTTAACCTTCTGTCAGCAAAAGCACATTCTACAGCAGAAAAGCAAAGAACTGTTTGGCGTGTGAACATAAAATCTGGGGGAAAAAAATAAATAAGGCGTGACTGATTGACTCCCTTATAAAAGCTACCAAGCTGGTCCAATGTAAATCCACTTTAAATGTGTCTGTAAGGAAAGTTACACTTCTTCTTTTGCACGATTGAGCTGCTGAATTTTTAACATCAGATATATTTTTATCCTTTGCAGAGGAGTTTTCCTCTCATTAAACCATTCATAATAGCTTCATTTGTCTTGCATGCAGCTGTAATTGTTTTGTGGAAAGGTCATGCTTTGTATCAAATTCTGCACTGAACTATTTGTTATTCTCAGATGCCTACAGTAAGAATGATCATGAAAGTAATTAGACTGGCCTGACAGCACCATGACAATGTGGATGATCCATCAGGTTTAAACAGAAAACGAGTGTGCGGCAATTGAAAAATATCTCTCCTTTTCTGTGGATGACAGTGTTAATTGCTTTCTTTTTCTGTTAACAACAATTTACAGTCTCAATTTGCATAACAGGGCTGCTGTATTAGCTCAGACACAAACTTAGATTTTATTGAGATAGAATCACATAATTGCTAAATATTTAAACTAGATCAGTTTGCTAGTTTAGTGTTCATTATCTTTGCAAACCTTTTCTGACACTGTAAATGGTCTGTCTCCCACTGATCAGAGGAGTGAGGAAGCTTTCATCAAAGAAACAGAAATACCCTGTCAAATTGCAGTATCTGAACAGCACGGTGTTCAGTCTGACCAGAACAAAGCTTTTTCATGATAATGATTTAATGTTGTTCTGCATTTTCTGCACGTTCTGGCCCGCAAGGGACGTGATAGCACACTAAACAGAGCAGAACACCTCCTGATGGCTTCATGTGGGGTTGATGCTGTACAAGGTGAATCTTTTATGAATTCCTGCGGTTTGCTCACTCTGCTCTCCAGGTTCTCCAAGCTTGATTCAGCCATCTGCTTAAAATAACCCCACTTGTCCATGAGGCTTCTGTACTAGTTCCCAGCATCAGAAATTTAAGAACGTAGGAACTGACTGTATGTTCACACCTGAGTTTGAGCTCAATATGTAGCTTAATTCAACCTTGTTAAAGCTGTATTAGCAGTAAAACAAATTTCTTGGAGCCTTAAATAAAGTTTATGTAATAATGATGTAGACCCTAACCCTTGAAGTAGTTTAACACTTATTATAACCATATGCATAAAGTATATAATATATGGATATTGACATAATGATGTAGATAATATGCACTAAATTCCACATTAATATAAAAAAAAAAAAATCTTATAAAAAAGTTAAAATACTTTTAATAGCAGAGGTGTAAAATGCTCTCAGTGTTCCTGTGATGGTGCAAGCTAAAATCAACCCCTGTCAGCTCCACCTGCAGTGCCAGCTGTTGGGAGAAGGCCAGGTCCTCATTCTCTCAATCAGCTGCTCAGTGACTAAATTGCAGATTTTTGGAAAGAGTAAAATCTGTCCCTCCTCGGTGAGGAGAGACAGCCGCTGACCTCCGGCATAATGAGATGGGAGCTCTTGATTAAGTTCGTCTCTGATTTGAGAGTGTAATTGAACATGTTGCAGATAGCACGTTTGTGCTACTCTGAGAGGGCATGATGGTAATTCATCCCCTGCGTGCTCAGGACTCTCACTTATTACGGTAGGAGAAATCAGGGCAGTTCTTATTGATTATTCAGTACTTAAATGGAAAAAAAAAAAAAATCAACCACAGCCAAATGATCATGATCTGTGATCAGTTTGCTGGGGTTTATCATTAACAGCTGGAAATATGCAAACTGAGATTCTCCCCTACAGCTTTCCTTTTTAAATCCACTTCACAGACTTATTGTTTTTACAGCTATGCTGAAAAAATACTTTCTTACTAATCAAGTCATGCATATATTGTCTCTATGCATTCTCATGTTAAGGCTCTTAGCATTTGCTTAGCATTTGTCTCAAAGTCCCACAATGTCTACTAAGTACAGGCACCAAGAGCTGAGCTTTAAACTCAAAGTGCTGTCACTATTGTGTCAAATGATTCATATTTCTTACACCCCTCATAGGAACTTCCAAAGTGCCTCTGTAGGGATGTAATGTAGGACAAAATTAAACTTATGACTGTATCAGACACACTGCTCAAACCACAAGGAGACTAAATTTGTCAAGAGTGATTTTGTGAAGGCAATTCCTATCAGTACAGCTTTGAAGTGGCATGCTGATATGGGCATGTTAAAGTGTCAACATGTTAATGTGAGAGAACGGTTTCAAGTGTGAAAAGATAAAAAGCTGCTGAACTGATCCAAACCATTTACTAAACACTGATTGTGAAATAACGCTCTATGAATCCCTCAGCCTTCAAGGGAACAGTGGGGTTTGTGAAATGAGCATGAAATCCTTTTTGATTATGTGTTGTAGGTTCTGATGTGAAAATTACATTCCTCACCCGTGGAAAGATTGAGTGACAGTAACATGAACTGGGCACACAGTTCATGTTACTGTCACCCATTTGTCAAAAAGATGAATTGGGTGTAAAACTGATATCTTTACTTAAAGTTACATTCAATGTCATCAGATTTATGCAAGTCAGTACTTTTGGTTTAATGTGCAATAAATAACATTATTGTTTCATATATGTTTCAAGCCAAATTCAGAGAGAGGCAAGGAGAATTAACCATTACACATGGTGGCTTGGACCTGTAATCTGGACTTGGGTGTAGGGACAGTCTTGCCAACTTCTACTGCTAAGCCCCATTGATTGGACATGCAGGAAAAGAGGCTATGTAATGTCCTGGCTGGCCACAATACTAACACTGAGCGGTGAGAAGTGTGGAAATCTTCTGCAGTAACAGGAGGCAGGTGTGGCACTTAGGGTCCTTAAATACAGCTGGAGGTGGGTTGATGACGAGATGGAGCACAGGTGTGTAGGAGAATTGGCGGGAAGGAGAAACAAAGTGGCTATGCCCATGTCAGAGCACAAACACACAGGGACGGGTGGAAAGATGAACAGGCAACAAATAAGAGGGGGGGTTGCACAGGTGGATGAGGGAGAGATTTTTGGAGGATATAGAAAAGAGAATCAGTGGAATTTCTCTGGAAAATGGAAAATAACTTCTGTTGTAAATGCATATTGCACACTGGGATCAGGATCAGTCATCATCAAGTGACTGCACAGTTAATTTACCAACTCAAGATGACTGAGCAAGAATTGGGTTGTCCCTCCACCAACCCAATCCTCATTCAAATAATTTCCTTTTCACAGTGCTGTCTACTGTCTACCTAATGTGCCACCTGTTTCTAGTCAT
This sequence comes from Toxotes jaculatrix, assembly GCF_017976425.1. Classification (NCBI taxonomy): domain Eukaryota; kingdom Metazoa; phylum Chordata; class Actinopteri; family Toxotidae; genus Toxotes; species Toxotes jaculatrix. The sequence continues at coordinate 27,751,698 of NC_054401.1, forward strand.
TTTATCCTCATTCTTTCTTTGTGAGGAAGTACGTATTTCACTTACCTTGCAAACAGCATGTAATTAGCATTTCAGACATTATGGTTTTTCAAGAAATTTCAATAAGATACCAGTTAACGCTCACCTAGAATCATATTCAAATACAAACAGAGTGAAATGTTGTATTATGGTCAATATAATTTACTGCCATCAGTCCATGCAGAGCAGGAATATGGGCTCCTTCTACCAAATACATACACAAACATGAACCTGTGGTCTTATACCCATTCTACAAACCTATCCAGTGATAGGCTGGTCCACCTCCATTGTAGCATGAACACTCTATATCCATCCATCAAGGTCAATGAAAGGTGTACAAAGCACGTGTTAAAAATGCGTGTGTGAGATAACATTAAAAATGCTCTAAAGGGCTTTCAGTTGAAAAATTACCCATTTCCAAATGTATCACAATCTTGTAATGCTGCACGAGTGACTGCATGCAATCATGTTATTACTTGGACGATTTGTCACTATATTTCAGTGATTAGAGTTAATGACTTGCGATGGAGTGGAGGTCTCTCAATTCTTCCTCCTGTCCACACTGTGAATATGTGTTTTATGGTCCAGCTTTGCTTTGTCTTTGACTTCACCTCTGCTCTGTTTGTCTCTCTTTATTTCTTTTCACTGTTTGATCCCCCGCTCTTCAAATACTGGTACTTTTGAGCACTTTCACACCCCCAGTACTTTTGACCATGTCAGTGGAAGAAAAATGCAGATGGCAGTCATTTCTGGGTGCAGTATTTGACAAAAGGTTGGATGAGATGGCTTGTGTGTGCAGCTTATACAGGTCGTGATGTTGATCTCAGCCTGCTGTAATGGCTCCAGGCCATTAACCCTCCCTGTCATTTGCAATGACATGTGCTTTTGAACAAGGAAAATGGTCCTGCCCACATAACTTATACAGCAGACTCACCACTCCGGCTGCCAGCCTGTGGCTTAGTGCCAATCCAGTTTCCCCGTCCAGTCTATCATCATCGCTGCAGTTAGATCCTACATTAGAAGCTCCCGCGGCCTTTGATGTCCATTCATTTTCCACATCTATTCATTACGATAACAATGCACAGTCTTTCAATATTATTATTGTAAATATCAATCTTCCTACCATCTTCCGACACTAATTAATGTAACTTTGATGTGTCAGTTCTTTAAAGTCTCACCATTTATTCTTTAGAAGTTCCTTTATCAGCTTGGCTTGATTTGTTCAACATTTAATGATTTTTTTCATTAAAAAAAAAGAAATTAAAAAAAATATATATAATTGAACTGTATAACATTAGCAGCAATAGTCAACATTAATGAGGATCCAAATAAAATGGTGCCATCCATGCTCAAGTGTTTCCTGCATGTAAAATGTAAAGGCCGGAGTGTTTACTTGAACTACATGCTGCTACCACCAAAACTTCACTTCTAAATGTGAAGAAAACATTGGCATGTAGAATCCATTTTGCCATGTTATTCTTGGTTATCCTTCTACAGTCACATGTCACGTATGAATATATTATAATTATTTTAAGGGCTGTTCTCCTGGATTGCTGAACTTCAAAATCTAATTTATTTCTGGTACTTAAGTGAACATTTCAAGTACGATTAAGTGCAGGTTACAGTCACACTAGCAATTCTGTGATGCTGGTCTTGAGATAAATGCTAATGTAAGCATGCTAACAAGCTTATACTGACAATGTTAAAATACTGATGCTTAGCACTTATACCAGATTACCATGGTTACCATCATCCCAGGGTCCTTTACCTTTTCACACCTAGCTAGGGATCCATCCCACCCATTGATCCAACAACCAGCTACCATTGGTCACCGTGTGGCCCAGGACCCATTAAAAGGAAGGATGAGCAGGTTAAACTCTTCAATAGCTATTTATTGACAGAGTATCTGTAATAGTCAATTAAAAAAATAATGTTAGCAACTAGACTAAAACAGTTGCTTTGTATTTTAACAGAGAAGTTTTTAAAACTGCTGTAATATTTTAGTACATCTCTGCGAGTAGCTGCATAATTGAATGTTAAAATGGGTCTAAAGAAACATAAAGGTCAAGCTTCATTAACTGAATAATTTAGTCACTTTGTGACAGCACAACAAGCTGAAAACACCAACATGAATTTGATGAGTAGGAGTTTTGGAGCCAGAAACAAAAAAAAAACAAAAAACAATTAATTAGAGAGACTAAAAAAGATTAGTATGCTTTCTGAGGAAACTGCAAAGTTGAAGGGAAATTTTCTAGGCTTTTCAGATGAAGTGACCCCTTTCATTTGATCTGTCATCAATATAAAATATTGCATAGTGCAGCTTTTCTGTATGTTGGAATTATGTACTACCTTTTTCAGCTTTGAGAGATCAAGTGTGATGGACAAACAAGAAAAATACAGACAACCAGACAGACAGAAGAAAATATTCAACTTATGGATATTTATATAGTTCTTGTGAGCAGCTGTGGCTCAGGAGGTAGAGCGGGTTGTCCACTAATCAGGACGTCAATTAGTGGACAGTCCCCAGCTCCTGCAGTCCACGTGTCAAAGTGTCCTTGGACAAGATGCTGAACCCCAAATTGCCCCTGATCTACCCACTGGTGTGTGAATGTGTGTGAGTTAGTAAAAAGCACTGTATGATCAGTAAAAGCACTGTATGAATGTGTATGAATGGGTGAATGTGACTTGTAGTGTAAGTGTGAGTGGTCGATGAGACTAGAAAATGCTCATTATAAATTCAGCCCATTTACCATTTTTGTTTCATCACAGTACTCCCTACATGCTGCCATGTGGTTAGCCCTCTGTCTGCTGCAGTGTCACGCTCCACTGGGCTGAGAAGTGTTTGCTGATATCATGTTTTCTGTAAAGCCACACAGGTCAGCCCGTCAGAACTGCAAGATGTGTTTCAAGAGACCTCGTCCAATATCTTCCAGATCAACGCCAACGGTAAAAGACCCTTCATCAGTAAAACTGAGTGTGCATGCAGTTGTCCCTGTGCTCCTGCATCCTAACACATACTTTGATCAAGGATATTTCCTCCTGTCTTCAGATCAATTCTAAGATTAGGATCTGGGTTTAGGGATGACTGTAGGTCAGTGTTAAATTAGTTTTAGGATTAGGGTTTTGATTTTGGTATAAAATTAGAAAAAGTACTGGGATTAAATTAAGGTTTAGATTCTTAAGGTTTAGTCATTTTGAATTAAGGAATTGAGTGTGTTTGTGTGGCACATAGTGTTAATGTTTGTGTTGTTCAATTTTTCTCCCCCAGTTGTCACATTAGAGAAGAATCTTCAGTCCCTGGGAACATCTAGAGATACAGCAGAGCTCCGACAGAGTCTGTGAGTAAGACACACACACACACACACATCCACACAGACTGCATGCTTGGTTGTCCAGCTCAGTGCAAGGGTTACATTTATCTCTGCATTCCAGAGAAGTGCTTATTTTCTTTTTGTTTCGTGGCCCTCTTTCATATTGATTATTCTTTTTTAGTTGAGCTGCCAGCAATTACCAGATTCAACGCTGATGACAAAGTGGCCAATCTAAGATGATTGCATCTGTTTAAAATGCATTACACCCCACTGTGTTGGCTGGCATGTCATCAGTTGTATCGAACATTTTTTATGATTGCCTTGGAAACTTACTGACAATGCTTGGCTGCTTTTATTTTTAACTTCCCATTTTTCTTCAGCGGTATTGATGCTGGATGCAAACAACACATCCAGTCCCTCCGACTGATGCAAATTACATCCAGTGTGATGCTTTGTGGTATTCAGCAGCTCTCAGTGTTGTTGTTCCAGAAAACAGTCAGGAGGCTTCCTCATTCTTTAAGAATTTAATGGTGACTTTTTCGAGCTCATTCACTTGAGGCTTTTGTTTTGATCAGTGGTTTGCGAGGTTAGAACAGTTTTCTCTTGTTGCCAGCAACTTTAACATGAACAGACTCTCATGACACATTTTTATCACATTCAAAAATTACAATGATTAATCATAAAATTATGTTTAGGTGGAAGTTTTCATTTTTTTCCCAATATGGTGTATGCTGATACTGAGGTGTTTCTACTCTGACAATGACTTTTAAAATCATTTTGGCAATTAAACGCCACTCAAAAAACAAAAAAAAAAAAAAAAAACAAAAACAAAAAAACAACCAGCACTGTGCACACTGAAAGAGCCAACCTCGGGCTTTGTCGATGAGGGTCTATTGATTGAACTGTCATTTGCTTTGTGAATGTCGGTTGACTAAGCTCTTGTTTTCCTTTGGAGTATCTACTGGCTGAAAAGCAGCTTGAATGAGGTGAGCATTAAAGTGGTCAGTTTTAAAGACAATTTGCACAAAATGGTGAGTACACAGTACTACAGTGGTGAAGAGGTACTGGCTATGCACATGTTTTTTTTTTCCTTCATAACGATGTCTTCAGTTGAGACAACACACTCACCAACATTATATTTAGCAGCAACGCCTTTCGATCATGTTACATAATCTTCATCATGCAGATGGAGTTTACACACGTCTCATGGAATTGCAAAGTCTATTTTTTTTTCTTCTATTTTTTTCCTCTGCATATAAAGGATTTTTCTTTCTTTTTGGCTTAAAAACAGCAACTGCATCTGCTGATGCTGATGCTGAACCTCAGCTTTTATCAGTTATTTGTAATCTTGTGTGGTGATGACTCAACCAGGAGATTTTTGTGTGTATCTAAGCCTCAGAAGTATTCAAACCGTCAGTCACCTAACATGCAGAAAATTAATGGGACCTTTATATTCAGAACACACAGACACCCAAAATAACTGCTTCCATTTAACGAACTCAAATCAAATGGGCCTTCAAATCATATAAACCTTATCAAAGTTTGATTAATCAACCTTCATTTATAAGATGTCCCAACACTCCACCAAGGCCATGGATTAGGTTTGGTTTCAGAAGTGAATGGAACAGTTGGTCAGTGTCAGGAAACTTTTATTCCCCACAAGGACTTGGACCCAAAGACAGGCAGAACGAGAGAACTAAATGTCTTAAAATCACTGGAAGAGTCCAGGGCAAGGGAACAAAACTCAAACAAAACAAAACAAAACAAGACACAGGTACGGGAATGAACGCGGGGAAGACACAGACTCAGGTGCAGACTTGAGTATCGACACAGGCACAGACTCGTGCATGGACACAGACTGAAAAGAACACAGGGAAACAACGAGACTTAAATACACAAGGCAATGGGCAACAGGTGAAACCAATTAGGGAGGGGCAGACAATCACAAAGGTGGGAAATAAGACAAAGACAGGAAGTAAATCAAGACAATCAAATGTATCAATCCACAAAACATTTTCCATTGTCCATTTTAGTGATGAGGGGTGTTTAGGTGCTCTTTGGCAAACTTCAACGTCAGGCTAGCAGTATTTTTTTTTTAATCTATTTATGTTTTCAAGAGCAGCAGCGACTACCATAGTGTCCTGTCCTGGACACTATGTCCATGCACTATGATTTCAGAGATGTTACGCAGCTGCAATGGTTCCTTTAAGCCTTTAGCTGTTACTCACTGCATCTGCATTGTTTCTTTGGATTCATCTTAGCTGGAGACTTCTAAGGAGAGTAGCCATTTGTAACTATGGACTGATGAATATCTAAATGAATATCTAAACTCCCTGAGATGACTTTGTAACCTGTTCCAGCTTCTTACAAATGAACAATTTTTGATTATAGGTCTTCTGTGACCTCCCTTTGGAAGGAACGGTTACATTCTTAATTCCGAAAAAACTCGAAATCTTTGAGTATTTTTTTTTTTTGAGTATCGAGTATTTTTTTAAACAGATTTCCACCGTAATTTTTAGGGGACAATTTTCACTTGCCAACTAAACCGCATTTAGTGCAGTTGTGAGTATTTAGGGCAGCAGGATGGTGTGTGCAGGACTGAGTCAAAATAAACTACAGCGTGTGTGTTCATGGTAATGAAGAAACATGTCACCCAGTCCCACAGTGTGGCTGAGTGATGTGTTTTTAATAGTTTTTGGACAATGATGGAGCTCTATGGCACAGGAAAATAAGACATCTCAGGCTTTGGGTACGCACACAATACTTGTTAGTAAGACGCTTTCATTGTTAGTTAGGGTCTTTTGACTGGATTTATTGAAAACAAGACAAATGTAGAATATCCCAGTCTTATGCTTAATACCTTATCCTTGACATCCCAACAAGTGCTACTAATCAAACAGATTGGATTATAGCGTGGATGCTTAAGGTGAGGATAACGACCATGGTTGTGGATAGAGTCTGTAAATTCTTATGAAGGAGGCTGGATCTACACTATATGCAGCCATAGAGGTAGAGCTACCTGACTGACCCCTCTTCAGGTGATATCTTCCCCAGTGCATTTACTGCTGGGTTTTTCACACGAGCCCATTATAACATATATTGTGGATGAACCTCGTATCAGTGTACACTAGATTTGAACCCGGCCAGATAATTTTCCCATAAGGATGATTCACCCAAGTGCAAATTTCTCACTAGATGGGGATCTAAAACAATTTTGAAAGCACAGAATTTCACATCACCTGGTGGAAATCACACCTTCGACCCCCATCCATCCAAATACCCACCGACACCCTCCTACACTCTCTGCTCCCATCTCCCCATGCCTTGTTCCCTTCGTCCTTAACTGCAGTACCATATGGAGGTCTGCAGCTATCTGATCTCCATCCAGTAACACTGAAAAAGGCCACATATATGCATATGCTGTACTAATCTCACACACAGCAGATCATCACACGTGTTTCTCTGCAAGAAACACACTCTTTTTTGTTTTTTGTGAAATAAAAGCAATTCTTGTTTGTGCCCATGGTTAGAATGGTAACCCGTCGTCTACACGCCTGTCTTCAGGCAAAACTCAAATCTCACAGTTAATAGAATTTGACCCACCCCTGTAATCGTGGAAACGCACGCGGCACGTCTAAGTGGATTAATGGCCGGCATGCTCTGAGTGTCATTGTCTTTGTTAGAGCATTAGACATTCACTGGTGTTCCGGGGCGTAACACACCAGAGGACACAGGGCTGTTTTTGGAGGAGAGCGCCCCCAACTGACTGATCTGTCTCTCTGCAGACACATTATGCTTGTACTTCATAATGCAAGAGAGGATGAGCTGCAGTTTAAGAAAAGAGAGAGAGGCACAAATGTTTGTGGCAGAAAATGAGAGAGCAGTTTTTAGATGAACTTTTATTTTCATATCTTCACATTGCCAGTTGTGGGAAATAATTAGGCAGATGTACTCAAGTACCGTTCTTAAATCCAGTTTTGAGGCACTTGTTCTTTCCTTGAGTGTTTCCATTTTCTGCTACTTTGTACTTATACTCTGCTGTATATCTGAGAAATATTGTATATGTTTTACTCTGTTTCCTTAACTGATTGCTGAAGTTACTTTGTAGATTAAAATTTTGCACACTGCACACACAGCAAAAATCTTTTTTTTTTAGTACAGATTCGATGCTGACAACAAGTTTAACAGCTCACGGGGGAATAAGCGAAATCACGGGGCTTCCACACGCAGACAGGTCCACAATTAAAATCAGAGACATCATTTATGACTGAGTCACATGCAATTTGTTTTATAAATTAGGAAACAAAAATCAATTTTAAAACATCATCAGAACTAGCTGTTTACACAATTTCCAAGACTATCAATCAATCATGACAGTTCCTGTCCCAAATTTTGAGACAGGAACTGTTATTGGAGGAGAAGAGGAGCCATGGCTACCCAGAAGCTGAAGTGACAAACAAACAGAATAAAAATGCAGGCTATAAGATAAATAAAATCTTACCATTCCTCATTCATTTATTTTGTCAACTTAATGTCAAATTTAATCTAAAAATACATATAAACTGGCAAAAATGTGTGGGTGATGGGGGTTGATAAATTATGAGCAGGATCCCACAACATTAGACTGACTGATATACTAAAACTTTTTCAGAGTTAGACTCTTTTCTTCTTTTTACATTCCGGGATTAGATTTTGACAAAACTCTATTGATCCGTAAACTCTGGGCTGCTTTATTATGTCAGTGATGAATTCCAGTCTTAATCCTCAGTGTGGAACAAAATGTTGTGTCATCAGACAGATGAAAGTGCCAGTAAACAAACCTAGGATATGATTACTTAGTCGTGTATGCTGCCAGACATATCAGCTAATTTCACATCCCTTTAAAAGAACACAAAGCTGATGAGGTGTGAAGTCTATTATTCATAGAACCAACATGCTAAATGAGCCAGTGTTTACTTCTGAAATATGTAGCACGGAGCGAAACTATCACCACAATAGAGAAAGGATATATATCGATGTATGTATCTATGTATGTATGCGTGTGTGGGTGTCTGTGTGTGTGTCACAAGTTCATGTAACCTAATTACACATGAATGTTATTTTGTGTTTGTGTTATTTTATTGTAAATGTTATTTCAGTAAAGTGATTTGATAGCAATTGATGATCCTGCAGCAATGGGATGCTGCAGTACAAATTTTAATGAAGGATCGAGGCCCAGCACTGCACTGTTGGAATGGCTCCGATTTTTATTCTTTTTTTAGGGGTCCAAGCCTGAAAGGGCTGGGGGCCCTTTCAGGCCCTTTCACACTATGGGTGTGATTACTCAGTAATCACACCCATAGTCTATTTATTTATTTATTTAAAATTATTACTATTATTAGTTGTAGTAGTATTATGCTGCGGAGACACATTTCTGTGTGGCTTGGGATGCTTGAAAACTCACCAAAATTCTTCAAAGTTCTGTAGTGACTGAGCTCAGGCAGGACCATAGCGCCCAAAAAAAAAAAAAAAAAAAAAACACTTATGCTGGGAAAACAGGAAGTCAGCAATTGTGCAATTTTAGTACATTTTTTTTTGGCATTTACAGACGTACTTTAACAAACTCCTCCTGCGGGATTAACCTGAGCAACTTCAAATGTGGTCAGTGTAATATAAAGACCTTCTCAATGCTAAAAGCTTTTTAGGTTTTGTTGAACGACTTGTCCATAGCACCATGGCAAATTTTGATGAAACAGGAAGTTGTAACTCAAATATCCATTGTCCAGTCTGCCCCCAAACTTACTGTATTTGATAAGAGTCCCAGCCTGAACCTGAAACCTGTAGGCCATTATTCGGTTACACACACACACACACTATAAAGAGTAGACTTTACATTTATTTTACAGTAATGTGAATGTGAAAGTGGCCCAAGGAAAAGCACCCAATAGAGCTTCTGAATTATAATTAGAATATAATTATAGACCTGGCTGCCACTTGATTCCCTGCTGATTGTTGCTTCAGAAACACAAGGAGGCATCTGCTCCTTGATGACATGAGGTTTCACTGAATATTCTTGAGATTTCATTCAAAACACAGAGCTAGTAAATATTGTAAGATACTGTAAATACATCACAACTGTTTAAGCACAAAGAAAGCAGTGAAATCAACACTCAGCTGGGAACTCGCAGGAAGCAGGTAGAAATGTCACAGCCATCTTTTCAGACTCAGATCATGACTGTGTGGATGCACCTCTCCACCTCGTCCTCCTCCACTCTTACACAACAAGCAGGCATCACTCTGCCTCTCCAACCCACGTTAATGCGCCGCTCTCATACAATCATGCGTATGTGTGAACCAACAGTAGGTGTATGTTCTGTTGCAGACGCACATTTAAATGTCAGATGGATTGTGAAACTGTAGCTGTGTGTGTGTGTGTGTGTGTGTGTGTGTGTGTGTTCATGTGGGTATGATTTTATAGTGTTGGCGAACTGAACTCTACTTTCCTGTTGCTCTCACTGGAAGTATCTTTAGATAAGCACCTGAAATACATCTCTATAAATGTAAATGTAAAATGTCAAGTGTGTTTGGGGAACCGGCTCTGCATGCATGTGTCCGGTATTTTGAAACTTTTTTTTTTTTAAAAAGAGGAGTGCTCTTAAAGGAACGCTGGGGAGTTTTATAGTAAACAAGCACAAATATGTTCTCAGTCTTTCTCGCCCAGATGTACTGAGGCTTAACACAGATGTCGAATGCATTTTCTTCCACCTTAGCAAAGCTGACTCTTGGAATCTGTGCATGGATGTTTGTTCTCAATCTTTGGGAAAAATACAGTATGGTGAAGAGAATCTAAGCTCGCAGTCTTATATATATTGACAACATGTTCAGTATATCAGGGGAGATGTTAACCCCTGTCACTGTACAAAGATGGTTCCTGGTGTCAGATGTTAATGTCCTCTGACCTTTGACCCTTTCCCGTGTTTGGATCTGGTGTTCACAGACAACTGATGTCCGTTTGCTGGTGTTGGCATTTGGTCTCTTGTCTGATTTTTGCACTTAGATCCTTCGATGCAGTACTCTCTGGCACATAGCTTCCTGTTATGGCCATTAACTGTCTTTCATGGGAATAGCTGGGAATGTCATTAATAATAAATTGTTAACTGACATGCTTTTCATACAATTATATGGATATTTAGAGTTGGCACATTAAGATTAACAGTCAGGCGCCATGAAGTCATTGTTGAAGAAGAGGACATGACGAGGTAACGTAATTAAAGAGAGCAGGTCAAACCTCATAAAAGTGGGAACAAAGATGTAGAAAATATGATGGAGACAGAAGTTTGTTTCATGTATTCATTTGAGGGTGATGAAGTCTCGTCATCCCTCTGCACAGATCGGATATTTTTGTCCACGGCTGTTTGTCATCGCTCTGCTGAAGTGGAAGTGTCAGTGGACATTCAGGTCACATGCTTCACATTTTGTCACATTATGCTTTTATCAATGCGACAAAACTTTTCCACCTTGGTCAAGTGTAAACATCTTTTTTGCGACTTTTTTATTTATTTATTTCCCCCGAATCAGCTGCAAAGAAACTTCCAGCTGTTCATCTTCCTCTTCTCACAATTACTATAGCAGTGAGCAAATACTATACATTCAAATATAGTCTGTATAATCATAATGATCATTATTAATGACTTAACAACAGTTACGTATAACTACAGCACAAATGGCTTCACAACCCCTCACCAGAGTCATGAGTGAGTTTGTGTTGTGAGTTTCTTGTGAGTTACAGCTTTAGAGAGGTGCTAATGCAACTTTGTGGTTATTTTGGAGAGTGTGGTTGTGTTGAACTGTGTAACGTTAAACTGAAAGATGCCTCAAATATTTTGTCAACACCATTTATGTCAATGAGGACAGAACTTTGAAGCTCCTAAAACTGAAATCACGGCACTGGTACAATGTAGTGGCACATCATACATTGCCCAAAGCTAAAGTGTTTCCACAGAACACTTCAGAGGGTCAGTGCAGCATGAACCATACAGTATTTTGTATAGAATATAAAGTGGAATTCTGCTTTTCTGTGAGTTATTTTCCATGATTAACATCTCAGCTGATGATATATACATCATCTATTATTGTAAAACTACGATTGTTCCAGTCTGAAATCGTTCATGGTCACCTGCTGGGCTTTTTGGTAGATGGGTGAATGAGCAGCATACATGTGTATGCCGAGGGTGACAGTACATCCAAACATGTGACTGCTTTGGTATAATGTTTCTGACCAAAAGGTGAAAGTCACATGGTCACAGGTTCACACAACTGAAATAAATCATTATTCTTTTCTGTCTTTGCCATGTTTGTAGCTGTACTTGGAAAAGTGCTCTGTGCTCCTATAGGTCGGCGTTGCAGTACACATCGTAGAAACTGAGTGAGGAAAAATCAGGTGAGCGGAGGCAGGAAAGACATGCTTATCTCTGATGGGACAGTGAGGGGTGTCCCAAATGGTACACTGATTGGAATATAAAGAGTCATCCTCCCAAATGCTCCTCTTTGTTCCAGATCTGATATTATATATATGTATACTAATTACTTCTTATTACTTACTAATTACTTTAAAAAAGTACTTAGTAACTCTTTATATTACTCTTGTTACTCAGCAAACCTCCTTTAAAGGTGCCTGTAACCAACTCCAAGGAATCTGGTGGCCTAATGGTTAAGGCATATAACTGTTTGATTCCTGGCTGGAGGACATTGTTGCAGGTCATACAGTTCTCTTGCTCTGTCCTAAGAGGAAAAAAAAAAACAAAAAACTAAAATAAACATGTAAAAAACCCACGAGTCACACATACCAATGTTTTTCAGAGCAAACTCCACTGTGGTGCTTTAATCCTAATCAGAGCCCAGAGTAGTCCTGAAACTCTGATTGCAGTCAGAGAATAGCCCACCCCCCTCCACTCCTCCCCTATCCTACCACCACCTCCACCGTGTATCCCCCCCTCCCACACCCTACCCCCTCCATCCTTCACACATCCCCCTGCAGCCAGCTGCTCCAAGACACCTCAGTTCTCCTTCAGCAGGGCCAGGAGAAACACACAACAGAGGTGACTGATTGAAATTCACAGTGTGAGCAATTCCAATCTTTTGCATGCTGTTTCTGCCTGCCTGGCTCTCGAGCTTGTTGTGGGAGAAGAGTGTGACTAGCAGATGTATCACAGTGCAGTGATGCTGCAGAGGTCCTCTCGGGTATCCTCAGTAGTGGGCGAGCTCTGATTGTTTGCTAACAGCATGTCAGTGGTGGGCGGGGCTTGCACTGACTCATGGATGAACCATCCGAGCAGATTGTATTTTTAGCTGTTGGCCTGCAAGTTTTATAGGATTACCTTTGCTTCCCTCTTCTTCTACCTGTCAAGTAAATACAATCACCCATCTGTTTATAAAAAGTTCCTGTTGTCTGAGTCACTTACTGAAATCCTGCCAGACTGGTCAGTGAACCGAATTTGACCTTATCCTCATCTGGTAACTGTTCAATTTCAGCTGGATTTTCTAAAAGGAAGAGTAATGATGGTTGGTCACAGTGCATGATATCTCAAAAACAACTGGCTAGATTGCCAGTTGCCAGTAACCATAATCAGCAACAACAATGACTGGGTTGCCACTACCATTACCAGTGGTAGGCTTTGAGGCATACTGGTCACAGTCAGAATTAAAGGTCACATGACGTTCACCAGCCCAAAAGACTTTTTTTCCCCCCCACCAACTCACAGTCATTTCAAAATAGATGGATATTAAACAATGCACAGATGAGAAAGAGAATGTGAACATAACTGTGTAACAAGAACACCACAGAGCACCTGTAATTTGCAAGTTGTAAAGTTGAGATAACAGGGCTAATAAATTGCATAACAACGTTAACTGCTCATTGGCTGCCATGAAATTGTGCACCTTGATCCATAAAAGATTTTCCGAAAAACGAAACGCTCTACATTTCACATGGGGCATCATAGCTGTACATTCACACTGAGGTTTATTTTTCAGTCTTTTAAATCCCTCATGCAGAGTGCCAACCATGCAGTCTGTGCTCTGCTGTGTAATTTTCTTGGGTAAAATGATTTCAGAATAATGCTTCACATGTCTGTTGCTGTGCTACAGCTAAACGATGACACATCAGGCTGAGGTATGGCACTTGTTAATCTTTCTGTTGTGGGTATGTTTGTGTGTGTATGTGTTTGCACCCTTATTCAGGCTGAGATGGATGTGTCTGTTAGCTGAATGCATTCCTAATTATGAAGCATATGTCCTGTAAGGGCTGATCAGCAGTGCAGCATGCACAGTATGTAGCCCCAAACGAGTTAGCTATGTAAGCAGAATAAAACTTTTTTAGATTTATTACACACTACTGTTATATAATACACCATTCTGTGGAATATTCAGTTTATATTATCGCACTAACTGAGCTCAAGCATGTACAGATTTATTATCTTTTTTTACAGCTGCAGTATAAGACAGCATTCTTGCTATTTAAAGCCTTAAATCCTGGTGAGATTATAAGTGTAAAACCTCTTCACATAGAAGATGCTATTTCTGTCTGTTATGACTTTGGTCAGGGAGGAGAAACTGGCTGCAGTCCAATTTAATTATTTCCTTACGGTTAAACTTTTATTTCTAGCAGCAGAATTAACTCACCCCTCGTCTACTTCCCTGACTCCTCAACTCTCTTTAACCCTGCTCTGCGCAGATATGACGGCTGAGGCTTTTCAGGTATTTTCCCAGCGTGACAATTTGGATTTTCTCACAACTGACACAGAACTATGGTGACACGATCCTTCTCTCCCCAATGCACTATGGTCCATCTGCTCCCCCTGCTACCAGTTGCATATAGATCAATATTTGAGTAGGGCAGGCAGCAGCAGATGTGTGTTTGTGTAGCCATCCATCTCTGTGGGGCAGCCCGTTACAGTGTCAAGTCTAGAGGACTGGTGCTGGCCTTTGGGGGTAGTGAGGCAGGCTGAAGGGGGGGACTATAAGCCCAGGATGACCTGACAGCATAGATATTTGATAACTGTCTTAACCCACACCTTTAGTGGATGTGCTGGAGAGCTCTGAATATGGCTGTACCTTCAACCTTTCATACCTGTGGAGCTTCCCAAGAAAAACATGAGGAAACAGAGAGGATGTGTCTGAAGTCCCTTTCTCACTGTAACATCTGGCTTTTTTCAGTAGTCACGGGCTCGCTAATTTTCACGCAGCTGTGAAATAAGTTTTAAAACCACACATTTACTGAGCTAAGTATCTCACATGGAGGCTACAACAGTGACAAGAACACCAGCCCACAGATGAGATGCAATGTGGGCCACCATGGCCAGTAGGATAGTCGAATCCCATACTGTTGTAGTACTGTGCAGGGTCATCTCTGGGAGAAATTACGGGAATGTGCGTCCCAATTGCAAACTCGTCCACTGGCAGAGGGAAAGGAGTCAGTCGCCTTTTTTTTAGCGGGTTTAACTGAAATTTAAAAAATAAATAAATAAACCTGTATATGTGTATTTTACGCTCCTCATTTCTGCCAAACAGCTGTCTGTCTGTCTTTTTTTCCTACCACTTGTCTGATCATCCTGCAGCTTCTGTTTCTGCTTTGTCTGACCAGTGTCTTCTTAAGGGAATAGTTCTAAGTCAACCATATAGATTGTTTGTCCTTACCCTCTGATACAACACATAGTTTTAGTAGGTGTACTTGAGAACTTTGGACAGAGCCAGGCTAACTGCCTCTAGTCTTTAGCTAAGCTAGGCTAACTGTGTTGTGTTTCCAGCCTTGTACTTAAAGCCCAGACAGATAGATCTTCACTACTAATACTTGGAAATAAAGCAAATAAGCTTAATCTTGTTCAACTATCTTCATAAAATGAAAAAGTCTGGAAATTTTAATAAAAGACTATTTGACTATTGTTATCAGTAATTGTATTTTAGGATGGATTCTTAATTTGCAGTTACAGAATCAGAATGTGAGTAATTTTCTTGCCTGTGACTGTTTGCGTTCTCAGATGCTTTTCTGAAAACAACACTGACAACTCGCCATTTCTGTCTTGAAACTGTTTTTCAGTTGCTTTTGTATAAAATATTATTAATAAACTGATTCAAAATATCAGCTCTTTGCAACTTTAGTATAAAAAAATTGCCTAAAAAAATCCCATTTCATTTGAATTCTCATAATTCAGTAAATGTACTCTCTCTCTCTCTCTCTCTCTTTCTGTCTTTCTGCCAATCTGTTTTTCCAGACACTCCACGCAGCAGCAAACCAACAAAGTCATCACCAGCACAAGCCAACTCATCAAACAGCTCTCTGATATAATCAGTGGCTCTTCACGGGTATTTTATGCTCCCATTCCTCCCTCATTAGTTGTCATTTTGAAGAATAAACAGTGGATTAAACAACATTTGAGCTAATTAAAGCTAATCTTGTTTTGTTGCACAGCAAGACCGTCTGCGCCTGACCAGACTAAAGATTGAACTCTCAGAGTCTGTGCAGCGCTATGGGGATCTGCAGAAGGTACATAATATGCTCATTTTGCTTTCATAAATTCATTGTTATGGTTACTGAATCCTTACTAATAAATGACAAATAGATGGAGGTGACAGAAAATTGTATGTCTGAGAGGCTACATGATGCAAGTACGTGAAAAGAAAAGTAAAAACAATCTGACTGCTCCCAGAAGGAAAGGGGAATCTTCTTGAACCTGTCTCTTCATTTGTTCTTCTTTCAGAAAATTGCAGATCGCTCGAGGGCCTTGCTTCCTCCAGCACAGAAAGACGAAAAGAAGGTGAGCTGATATGGAGGGTGAAAATTCACCTTTTGTTTCACTGTCATTCATAAAAGAGCGGGATGATGAGACGGCATTTCTCTGCTCGATCGCATCCTCACAAGGGTTCCTTTGAAGCTCTGTCTAGTCTTTTTCACTCTGTTATTTTACAATGGACTCCATTCATCATGTCCAACTCTTATGTCGTGCTGAAATTTCTCTTTCTTTTTCTTTTTTTTTTTTTTTTTGATCTGAATCTAAATCAGTTACTTGCAGTATGTTATTTTCACTGTGCAGCCCAGTGAGGACTCAGTGATAGAGGCTGGTAATCAGTAATTGTGTCTAACAAATGAAAGTCAATCCTTATTACAGACACACTGGATATGAATGAATGAACTGGAGTGAATTTGGGATCATTTAAAATGAAACTTGATCTGTGTTTGTATGTGAGCTGATGCAGCAGTGGAAGTAATAAAAAAAAAACAGCTGGGAAAAGCACACGTGAATATAGAATATACATAAGGACTGTGCAGAGGAGTGTACAGTAACAGTTATGTGGATCAGTGGTATGTTTGCATTTACTTTTAGCTTCTTTGCCTGCGGCCAGTACATTGCTGTACATTCATGTGATTCTAAAATAAAACAGAAATATCAAAATATGAATTTTACTTTGGAATAACAGTGTTATTAACATAGTGTACACAGTGATATTAGGCATGAAATGCATAACATTCAGTGTGGAAATGATAGAAAACATATCAAGTGGTTAAAGTTTTGTTCTGTATCACTAATTGACCATAATATTGAGAACCTGTAGGGCTGATGGAGTTTTTATAAACATAGCCCAATTACATGAAGTGCCTGCATGTATCTTGGACAGCGAAATAAGTAAACGATAAAAGTGTAAATACATTCAAGGATCACTCAAGACTGACTGAAATGCATGGAAGTTACAGTAAAATCAGGCTTCATTCTGCCTCTTACATTTAAAGTGACAGAAAGAAACGGCTCCAGTGTTTCAGCACATCCCATCCTGCAGAAAGCTGAACATGCTGCTTTGGTATTGAACTGACCCCTGATCAGTTTGACAGCTGAATGACCTGTACGGCTGAGAAAGCAGCGTGAGCGAGAGCCTGTGAGGAAGATTTCATTTTTATCTCTCTCATAAAGAAAACCAAACTAAAAGCAGAAAAACATGATGCAAACGTGAGCTTGCTGCAGCCGATAACTTCATGTTTAGTGTACACAAATGAGAGAGGTGTCAAACTTTTTATCTAACTCTCAGCAAGAACGCAAACAAGCAAATTTCCCAAAGTGTTTCCCTGAGGAGAGAGCTCAGGGTGCAGCTCAGTAAGAGAACAGTACCCTTATATCTCACTCTACCAATACTTCAGCAGGGTGGAGGTTTGAACCCCTTTCATTCAAGGACACCATCTTGAACAGAACCTGTGCCGTTGAAGAGAAAATCATTTACAGCTTTATCTGGCTGGACAGTAACAATTCTGTAAAGAACCAGTTTGAAAAAAAAAAAAGAGCCTCTAAAAATCCATCTTTTTGCTGAGAGGTTTTATGTCCCTCTGAAGGCACGTTATCAAGGTCTTTCATATAAAGGGCTTTGGGAACAGTGAGCTGAAGCGTACATTATATAAGTCTGACTAGTCTCAAGGCATAGTATCATCCACTAATGAGTGAGTATATTGTAGAAGAACTAAGTGGTGAATCTCCTACTACACTTAGTAAAAGCAGCCTCTCTTATTTATTTTTTTTGCTATAGATGAAGTAGAAAGTTTTTTCAGTTCATGGTTTGCAAATCAGAGAGGCAGTCTGACATTTGGAATGTCATACATATGCATTTAGACATGTATTAGCAGATCATTGCAAAGGTTATTGATTGTTTCCCACCCACATCTTTAAAATCACATCATCACAGTCGACTGGAATCGACAGAAAGGAAACTTTGGGAACTCTGTGTACTTTCTCGCAGCCCGTGAACTCATGCGATACGATCAGAACGACTGTCTTGAGAGTCGTTCCCATCTGTGTGATGTACAAATGTATTCTGGAGCACTTGCGGTGGGCACGTATGTGGAGGAGTGAGCACGATGTTGCAGAGTTTGCTGAGGAGTGGTGAGTCAGAGCGTGGCCAGTAGACAGAGCACCGTGACTCAGCCTGGGTCGGTCCCTGCGCTCTGACCCGCACTGGCCCCTCTGCCATGAATTAGCTGTGCAGTCAGCCACACAAAGGTGGAACACATTAGCAATGCAAAAAAAAAAGTCACATGTAACAAAATGTGTGCATTTGCAAGACTGTACAGGTTTTCATGAATTAACAGCCTCAGTCCCTACATTTCTCTGCTTTAATGTGTAAGCACTGCTTTTTTTTTATCTTTCAAATAAAATACAACTGTCAAATAAATGTAGTGAAGGAGAAGTAGAAAACGGAAGTAAATTTGCGCTGCGACCATATATTTTTTTCATCAGGTACCATTTAGCTTACATTTCACATTACATGTGGCAAAATGAGTTTGTAAAATTCAATCTATAAGGAAGTGAAAACTGTTAGTGATCACTCATATAGCCACTACAGTGTCATTGTGCAGTAGAATAATGCTGTAAAATACTTTGTAGTAGTGCGTGCCAAACATACAAAAATCTATTCCTCTACTACAAGTCCTCACATGTCCACTCAGTTCCTGCTTGTGGCCCAGGGCCCCTGTGAGGCCAGGTCTAAATCACAGAATACTGTAATTGTCATCATTATTGCTGTATCTACCAGCATTGCAGCTATTGATCTAATCTAATCTAATGTGTGTGTGTGTGTCTGTGTGTGTGTGTGTGTGTGTGTGTGTGTTCCAGCAGAACGTGCAGACCCCATCCAGTGAGCAGATGGAAGAGGGTCCACTGTTTGGAGACGCAGCAGGCTCAGAGGGAGGAGCCCAGGCTTTCTTGTCTGAGATCAGCGAGGAGGACGTAGAGGTTCTTCGCCAAAGAGAGGAGGCCCTGCTGCAGATCGAAGTAAGAACACTGGCCTTACACACACAGATCACACACACCTAGTCACTGACTAGGACAAATCCAGTGTCCTGTTGGTAGACAGTGTGTTTCCACAGGAGCAGCTGGAGATTAGAAAACATGCTTAAGGACATCTTGTCTGTAACTGTTGGTACACATACTTGATTTATGTTCTAGAGATCAGGGATGCGGGACGATGGACCCAGGGGAACTGACATGGTAACTTCCCCTGTTAGCATGTAGCAGCAGCAGCCACTGTATTTCATCTCTTTCAGCAACATTTTGCAGGGCGACTGTAACTGAGCTTGGTGGAAAAATGCACCTAATCTCTTTATTTATTTATGTATGTATGTATTTATTTATTTATTTATTTTTTCCCTGAGGGAGATAAATAGAGGTTATGTAGCAATCTATTTCCGAAAATTCATTCCACAGCAGATCCACCCTCACCTGCGTCTCCACACTCTATTTTATGCCACAATAGACTCTATTGGAGGAACCCATCAAAGAAAACCTCTGGTACAGGTTATATGTTGTTAAAACAGGGTATTTAAATGGACATACTCATTTTACTGTAGGTTCACTGTAGCCTTAGTGTGCACTGTGCATATGGGTTACGTGGAAGGAAAAATAAATAAATAAATGGAAGGTCAAACTAAGCATGGGTATATATTCAGTATGAAAGGCCCATGATCAAGAGGAAATAGTGTGATCTGGATGTCACTACTTTTGATTCAGCTTTCTGACTCACATATTTTTCTTACTGTGAACAAAACCTATAAAAAGATCAAAACCAGTAATGAATGTATCCTGATAACAAGCACTATGTGTGTGTCTTATTCCTCTGTGCCACCCAGCTCCACTGTCATCCAAAAGACTTAAAAACAAAGCAGTGAGCCACACTGTTGCTCTGGGTGACATGTCCATTCATTTCTATCAACAAATATGCTGTAGTTTATTTTGACTCAATCACCCACACACACAATTACACACATACATGGATTAGCCTACCACCAAAAATAGTTCCCAACAAATATACAAGTTATGACTTTTGGAATGACGTCCGTGAAGAACTACAGTTAACAGCTGTTTTAGGAAATTGTCTATTTTAAAAACGAAACCATATATCTTTTGTCAGGAAGTGGGCTCAGAAAAGGATGCAAATGCACGACTCCAGGACAAAGGGATAGGAGGCAAAGGCTGGTCTTTAATACAAACAATGTCGGTACAAAGGAAGGCAGTCCAAAATCAGGCAGAGGTATCCATATCATGAGACAAAAACCCCAAGGAGAACAAACGAGGTCAAAACACACAAGGAGTAACGCAAGGAACAAACACAAGGAACAAACACAAGGAACAAACTCGACAGACAAAGATGATCTGGCACAGACAAAGGGGAAGACAAGACTTAAATACACTAGTGGGCGGGGAGAACAATTAAACACAGGTGAAACCTATAAATGCAGGGCAGGTAATCAGAACTGGAGGGAAAACACAGCAGGGCAGGAAGTGAGCTAGAACTAAACAGGCAGGATAAGATTTCAAAATCAGACATAAACCAAACGTAAAAGGCAACACAAGGGAACAGAGTCATCAGACCGGACTTAAGGGCTAGACATGACATCTTTTGGTTGCCATAGCAGTGTGTGCACACCGGCCTCGCGTGGACCAAATATTTCAGCGCTTTTGTCATTTTACATCTTTAGTTGTGAAAAGAAAACAAAAAAAAAATAAATAAAAACAATGAAACGCAGCTACAGACACTAGGATCTCCTGGAGATTGAAGGGGGAGAGAACAATGGACTACTCAGCATGAAATGAAGAACTGCTGCATCTTTGTTTTCACTGAAACTTGGCTACACATCAGAATTCAGGACATGGCATAGCTGGACGAGCTAACACGCCACTGAAACGACAAGGAATCATTGATGTCTGGTGGGACACACGGCGATGGACGGTGTGTTTATATCCACAAGGAAATTTGCATGATGCTCTTGTGACTGTTTTCTGCTGGTGGAGTTTACAGCCGTGCAGTGCCAGCTGTAGTGGTCTGGTCTGCCGGGGGAGTTCACCACCAAAATCAGAAATCCTGTACAGCCATACTCCTCTGCCTCATACTTTAATAACAGTCGGTTCACACAGTTTGTGTGAAAACAGTGCAATCAGGGCCCCCTGATTCATTTGGGTCCCTGGATTTGTGCCCAAGAGCCTGACAACATTATTGTATGTGTTGCATTTAAAATGTTGTTCCTCTACAGTATGATATTTCAAACATGTCCCAGGAGACAAATATTTGCCACTCATGGTTGGCTCATTTGTTCCCAGCCAGCTTCCAACATACCCTGTGATTGTAAGCCTGTTTACTGATGTTCTCTCAGGGCCACATTTACTAAGCCACCAGCACCTAGTGTCACACGAGACATAAAAACCTGTATTTACATGTGCATAAATCTGTCCCATAGTCTTATACACGGCAAATAAAAAGCCCCGGCTGAGATAACTGAGATAGAAAACACTCGAACTCGAACACACTCACCTCCCCCCCCACCCCCCACAAAAAAAAAGAAAAAAAAAAAGAACTAGGTATTTGTTTTCCTCAGATATTGCCTCCCAGGAGGCCAACACATGCCAAGTTAGCAACTAGAAACTCAGACAGGCTCTGTCTTCTTCTGCCACCTCTAAAAGCTTATTAGTATTTTGTCACAGTACCCCCATGCTGCTGCAGGATATTGAATGCTGCCCAATTACTAAGTGCTTATATAGACTTGTTTGTTCCTTTACCTGGGAAAAGTGTGTTTGGAATCATAATGTTTCTAGACTTAACTTTTGAAGCTGGCGTGAGAGAGTACGTCACTCTGTTAAATACGAACAAACAAGTAGAATAATTTCAAAAAAACTTTTGATGATCCAGATGAGACCTCAGATGGATGGAGTTTCTGACCGTGTCAGCCAGTTATATGGCGACACTGAGTCCAGAGTCCTGCTCCAACATAAAGAGCTGATTGTTATAAATCTTTCAAAGATCTTAAATGGGTATTTTATTTCTTACATAGTCTTTCACTTTAATGAAACTCGGAATTGTAAAACTTTTACTTATTCGTGTTTCTTATCGTGCTTATTATTGTTATTATTATTATTATTATTATTATTATTATTATTATTATTATTATTATTATTAGACTGTGGATGTGAACTCTGGTCTCTGCAGTCAAAGTCCTGAACATTATGCCAACCATCCAGACCAGCCCTCTGTGACTATTCACTCTGTGGGTGAATATAGCACTACCTACACTAGAAAAAAAATAACCAAGGTAACTGATGTCATTACAAAATGTGTTTGGGGAAACAGCTTAGTATTAGTAAATGCCATTTGAAGAAGACAGAGTATGTGGAATCATTGTTCATTTATGGAGGGATTCCAGGTGTAATGAGAGAGGGATATGACTGTCCATAGTGACCTAAGACTGAAATTACTAAGTAGTGACTTGTCACTTTGTGGTTGTTTGACCCAGAGGACTGAAGACTGTTGTGCTGTCACAGTGATTATGAAAGCTTTTAAACATTTGTACTTAATGGAACAGTATGATTTGTTTTTTGGGGGGGGGCGTCGATCCATCCATCCCCGTCCTTGTCTCAACACCACTCCCTGATGTCTGAGATTCATTGAACATACCACATACCTTGTGCAAAAATCTGCAGATGAAACTACTGAAGACGTGTTGTAAAAGTTCATCAGCCGTTTCAGAAGCATATGGCTGAATCAGAGTGGCACAGCCTGACACACGGTGCTGCAGTGTGCTTTTGAAAATGACAAGCCTATATGTGATGGTCCAGCCTTGAACTGCAGCTTGCCATCCAGCGGTTTGAAGACTAATGATTATGTTTTAGGAGCACTTTGCAGCATAATGAAGATGTATCTCTGCGCCCGGTTGGAGCAGTCTGAACTTCATCAACGTTTCAAATCAGTTAAACCCACCACAGGAGCCGAGCTGAATAGGAGAAAAAACAAAAAAAAAAAAAAAGAAGGAAGAGCATCAATCTCTCCCTGCAGAGTGACACACAGTGAAAGAGCCACAGCATGAATGACAGCTTCATTTCAGCGCAGGCGCTGAGATGGGCCAGTCAGATGATTGGTGTTCAGACAGGGTCGTCTGGCCTGCGCTTTAGTCATAGCAGCATGGATAAATGTCATAGTCTGTGCTCAGGCAGGTGCTGAGGGGCTTGACGTTGTTCCTTTGGGGGAGAGTGATAGTATCTGACAATGTGCTTTTTCACCTCCATACCACCCCGACACCGCCCCCCCCCCCCCTCATCCCTTCATACCACTAAATCAGCAGTGTTTGCTGCGAATCCCAACACACCTCGCTTTTCTTCACCGCTCTCCTCCCAGAGGATGGAGAGAGCCTTCTGTCCATCATCATTATCAGCCCCTTGCTCTCTGGAAGAGGCTTGATGTGATTCAGAGGTTAATTCTGCCTTCCTCAGACACTGGATGTATGTGTGAACTCTGCCGAGGGGTCCCGGCTGCAGCTGAGGTGGCAAGTCATAGTGTACTGACTAAACTGCAGCAGCAATTTGTTGCTGCACTGGCTGGTTTATGTTCAGAGGCAACATTTTCTTTTTAACCAATGAAGCTGTGCATTTATTAATGGTAGCTGATTCACCAGGAGATGGTTGGGGTGGATGATGGGCGCACATCTGTGGTCATGTTTAGGCAACAAAAGGGACTTTGATAAAGGGTAAAACAGCAGACCATCTTTGATGGGATCACACTGTTCGGAATATTCACCTGTTTCACCAAACTCCCCTCTCTCATGTTGTATGTCCCATTGTGCCATATGCACCAACCTGGCGTCACAGCTGGTGGGATTCCATCCCAAGATGGAGATGGAGAGAACAAAATGATTCGTGTTTTTGAAGAACCACGTTATCTGAGTTAGAATTAAAGATTGGCATTAATTCCCCAGTTAAATAATTTATAATAATTTTGGCTACAGTTCTGATCAGCAGTGATGGAAACATGACACCTGGGTGGACATGGGCGTGATGATATGATGGACAAAAAAAAAATTCAGGACACTGGAATTAAAATAGCCAGGAATATTTCCAATTTTTTTTTTTTTTTTTTTTTTTTTTTTAGGAGTTTATAACAGTTGACAACAAGTTGAAAGTAAATAACTGCAGGGACATAGTGTGACCCAATCCAGAGTGTAGAGCTCTGAGGAGTTAAAATTATAACCCTTAAGGTAGAATGACCTGCTGATACGGAGTGGTGACACAAATAACTGAAAGGTTCACAGAGGAAGAGCAGCAGACGTGCATTCAAACAAATCGATTTACTGGAAAATATAATTAATAAGGGAAACGTTGAATCCTAGCAGACCTGGAACCAAAAAGAACCACTCAGGCAAAGCAGCTGTCTGGATCTGACTGAGTCTGAAAGAGGTGACAACAACTATTAGAAATGTATATTAATACGTCAGAGGATATAACCCTCCTACACTACCTTTAAATGGGTTTCAGACTACAGAGTCCCCTGGCTCTGTCTGGTTCAGTGGATAAGGCTCAACCGGGTGCAACCTTGAGTCTTCCTGCCAGGTGATAACACACATTACTACAGAACACAGGGAAAGATTTAACTTTGGTTCAACCACGGCCTGCCTCTTAAGCATGGCATCGACAGCCTATAGGCTCCCAGGACTGCACAGATCTGTGTGATCAGAAAAAACCTTCCCCATTATCTTTCTTTCCAAATCAAATTCTTACCTTACCTCCTAACACCAAAGCTCTGCTCACAGGAGGCCTCAGACAAAGAGGAAGTGATGTATCCTCACCTGGCCTTTTAAAGGCGGGCAAATCTATTCCTACCCATTAGTGGGTGGAGTTACAAACCTAAACCCTAACTCAACCCTCACAATAGTAACTGGCTGTCATTCTGCTTTCTAGTGTTTACTAACCCTGTTTTCTGAAGCTTGTGTGATGTTGAATGTAACACAGAAGAAAAAAAATTAGCAATGGGAAAGGAAATGTATATGTTCAAAGACTGTGGCCATGCAAGCTTTGAGCTGCCCTATAGACAGGCAACCGAATTTTTGGACATATTGTCATGTCATTACACATGTTTTGACCTGAGACAGAGGTCAGGACACAAGCGTCCAGCCTCTGCAGCACTTTCTAAACATTCCAGTTCCCCCTTAGACTGTCACCTCCCAGCTGCACTTTGTGTGCGTTGGCATAGGAGATCATTTCATCAAAAATGAATTCATAAAAAAAAAAAAAAAGCTCAGGGCATAACAGAGGACAGCTTTCAAGGTGAATCTGAATACAACACCTGGCCCAGTAGAAAGCGAGAGAAAAAAAAAAAGAGCAAAGCGTGTCTATCCACAGAGTTTACCCTTCAGAGAAGACAGGTAGTGGGAAACACCACGAGCTAAAAAATTCCACTGGCCAAACAATAAGACTGTTAAACCCTCAGCAGAATATATCTCAGAGTAAGTGGTTTATTAGCAAAAGCATTTGTTATTAACCCAGGAAATCAAAAGAGTATTGATTTTCTTCTCTTTACACACTGAAGCTAATCGTATGATGGCAGATCACGTACTGTTGGCTGGCTCCCCCAAGATAATGGGAATATCAGCCCTCTGTCAAATCCAAATGCTTATATTCCACTTAAACTTGATGATCTACTAAAGCTTACTGATGCAGGCTTCAGGTTCCTGAGTGACTGACACTGTTCACAAAGGAACGATTTGTCATTTTATCATTAACAATTTCCCTTAAAGGATCAATAAAGTATATCTATCTATCTATTACTGTGCAGATGCCCCACCCCCACCCCGGGTCAGCTGAGAAAGAAAAAGAGCCATGTGTATATCTGGTTTATGGCTTTACATATCAGATTCGTAATCTGTGCCAATGGATTTGCAATCAGCGCCCACTTTTTTACAAACTGGGGTCAAGTGAGTAGTCATTTGTGGAAACCCACTCAAGTTAGCCACCGATTGGATTTGGATGTAATTTGAGCTGACTTTCCCTTTCAGTAAAATCACATGAATTTTTATTTTATTTTATTTTTTATTTATTTATTTTGTAAACAGACTTATTTTTCAACAGTGATTTACTGAAGTGATTTTTTGTTTTTTTTGTTTTTTTGTTTTTCCCCGAAACAAACCACATGAATCCGGGTTGAGTTAAAACACGTTGCACTTCTCCCCTCTAATACATGAACCCCAGTTTCCAGTGTTGCTGTATTGTTCACAACTTGGAGTTCACCTGAAAAAAGGCTGCTTATATTACTTATGTCAGATCGAAACATAATTGGGAATACAATGAGTAGTCTTTGTAATTTCTTGGAAACAGGTTCCAAATAGAATGAGTTTCTCCTCTGGAGAATATGAATGTTAAATGTTATTGTTGTGTAGGAAAATATTAATGAATTCTTGTCTGAATATATTCAGATGTAACTCCTTTGTAATCTCCAACATTTTGGTTAGTAACTGTAATATTATTACATATTTTTTCTCACTAACTTTAACTTATTGCAGTTACATTTATTTTGTGCGGACACCCAGGCTACAGTCTGCTTGAGGCTCAGCAGACTGTAGCCTGGGTGTCCTCGCTGGCCTTCAGGCCCTGCTGCTGGCATCGCGTTATCAAATTCAGGGGTGTGAGGTCCTTCGGCTACTGCCAGAGAGGAAACACGATTTTACATTTATAAACCATTTATTCGGAAAGGGCAAAAAAAAAAGAAGAGATGTCTCCCATGCAGTGGGTGTGGGAAAAAAAAATTTTTTTTCCCTCCCCCCTTTTCTCAGCAGTAAGCGTGCGAGTAAATCTGCTTAACAGTTTTTCTGCTGTGGCAGTGACACTGTGTCCTGTTGCCCGATGCCTTTGGGCTCGGGTGGGAGATGTGGGGAGAATTTCATATCAGCATTAAGCACGCTTATCAAAGAGAGTGAGAGCGGGGAGGAAGGGGGTGGGGGTGACTGAGCATCAGAAAGAGCAGCAGATAAACTTATTTGTCCTTTGTCCAAAGCCACTTTGATCATCCATAACTTTGCATAACCATGTTTCTATAATCTGCACCGAGATTACAAGTTATTTTCATCTCGATAGTTGTTCTTAAACACCCATCAACAAACAGACAGACATGATCCAAACAGTCCCCACAGTGAGCTGACTGGCTTCCCTTTCAGCTGCTCGGCTCAATTGATTCTCGGTTTATCTTTCTCAGACTAAACTCTAATAAGAGTGAGGAATAGAACAAAATGTAGGTGATATAAACTTTGGCACAGAACAGAAGACATTGACCAAAAAGAAAAAATGAGGAACTGACTGCAATGACAGCGCTGCAAAAAAATAACTATTTAAGAGAAAGCTGATTAATGATGAAATGAGTGCGTGATAATAATGACTAAAAAAGGTCAGGTATTTGGGACTGAAGCCAGAATATTGGCTGACTGGACCTCAGATCACACCTCAGGCATAACCTCCTTATGATATAATAAAAGTTATGAGCACATCACTTTTTGCATATAATGTTATTAGATTACATGTTGTAATGTAATTATTATTTTGCTGGTAATGTGCAGTGTATTGAGGTGGTTGCAGAAATCTTAGAGGTAGGTGTCAAGAAATCTGAGAAAATAAAACCCAAAATGCCCACATAGGACGGCCTTGTGTATCTTATCTGGCTCTTGTGTTGGGAATACCACAGTGTCAGCTCACTTAGATCCCCTCTGCAACCAGCTGGAGTTCATAGTGTTTAAAAATAAACACAAACTTTATCCTTCACTGGTTTCCAACTCACCCAACAGTGCCAGTGTATTACTTACTGAGGCCAGGTATCCTGAAGTGAGACCTGGAAATGTTATGAGAGCAATGGCTATTTAAAACACTGTGACCATTCATGTGAAAGGAGTCACTCACATTCAGAAGGTGAACAAAAACACCAGATGAATGATAGTGGTTCTCCTAACGGACTGAAACGGCTTGTTTCTGTTTCCCCTGAAGGACAGCAGTGACTGCTGGATTAAATGTTAAATCTAAAAATGCTAATGAAAATATAAGAAGAGCAGAGACCAGGGCAAAAAAAAAAAAAAAAAAGATTTGAACTCAGTGTTTCTATTTCTATTTCTTAATGCAAGAAATTCTCACCATGCTCTGGGAATGTACAGGTTGAAGGCTGCTGAGAGCCAGAGCTGATGCTGATACCTGTTAGGTGTACTTGAATGAAGTGACAGAGTTCAGATTCAATCAGAGAGAGGAAGACACCTGTAATATGGAAATGTATGCCGAACAAAACAGAGGTGAGAGGTCGGCCCGTGTCTCAGTATGCAGAGTAATTACCCTGCGCCTGCTGTATTGAAGGTGTCCTCCCATTTGTTTTGATGTTCCTTTGCTCAATGACATAGCAAAGCCAGTGGGTCTCTGTCTTCACAGTGATGCACATATAGGGAACTATAAAGAGGAGACAGCTGAGTTGAGGTAACTTTTAAATGTAATATGATAGAAGGGTTTCATAACACTGACAGCCTGTACAGCAAGAAATCATACTGCAAATTGGAGGAGAAATCTCTGTCAGGATGGAGCGCTCACTGCTACTGTTAAGGAGAGGGTGACTCTTTTGTTTGGCTCAACACCACAAGGATTTCTTGTCAATAGCCATATGAATGCGAGTGCAGTGTGTTCACACACTTCTGCATCTAAATTAGTGCATCTGGAAAACATGTCTCTGTAACAGCCCCACGGTGTGATCCAAACCGATAAGATGTCTGGATTCTTACAGAAAAATGTTGCTTTTGTTCAGCTTGAGTTCATCTAAGGCTGCAAACTGATCTATATTCAGGATTGATGGGGAGCACGGAGTTGCACTGTTCAACACATGGTGAAGAGATCCCCTTCCCCCTCCCCCGTCCCCTCCTCCCCCCCGTCCTCGCGGGCTATGGATTTGTCAGAATGCAGTGAAAACAGACCGGGCTTGAAATGACAAGCGTTGACAGCGAATGATGACTAAAGTGCCTGTGGAGTGTGGATACGTCACTGTGCACTGTCGAATCACAACTGTCAGGACGGAGTCAGTTAATGTGCTTCCTAAACCAGACTACACCTGAGACACACAGCAACTTACCCCGTAAAACACAGCACAGCACGTGTTCCTCTGTTTGCTCTGCACTGGTCGATTTCACCACATCAGTGTTTACTGTTTCAATTGCAAATACAATATTTTATTAAGAACAATGACAATATATTTACAATATTACAATTTATTTTCTGCATTTGAAGAATAGAAGAAAATATCTGGATGGAAAAAGAAGCAATGATATGGCTAATAGGCTAATAACAAACTTTAACTATCAGATCCATAGTATCATTAGTTGGAAGCACAGACAAATTAAAACACTGAGATATGTGAAAAAAAAAAAAAAAACTGGCCAGGAGCAATGAGTATGCCATTAGTTGTACTAAATGTGAAATATTTTTCTCATAAGTCTTTACAGGAGACACATAAAATTGGTGAATGAAGCTGATTAATTTTAGTCCAGAATAAAAAAGTGGCTATAACAATTAAATTGTGATACTCAGGCTGTAGCTGTTCATCAGAAATTGGGGTCTTCAAATTAAAGTGCTACTCCATTAACTTTGTTTTGCATTTGTATAAAGCTGATTTTAGATTTTAGCCAGCGGTATGATCGAAGATCCAAAAAAGTCCTGCATTTCCCATGATGCAAACAGTAGCACTATGAAGATTGTTTTCTCAGACTTAAAAAAAAAAAAAAAAAAAAAAGTTCCTCCAGAGCCATGCACGGAAAACATACAAGTTTTCACAGGCTGAGCAGGAAACTCACCATCATGTGGACAATCAGAGGAATGCTCCTTTAAAAAAATCCCATCTCGTTCTATATTTATTTAAATTCAGCTTTGGTGCTTGAATATACTCTCCATTCACAATAAAGCTGAAATCCACCACTTTATATGGAGAAGATTTATAGGAGTGCTATTAATATTTGTTAATTAATTAGAATTAAATGTTAAGTATATATGTGACTCGTGCTGTTAAGTGCTGCTAACTGTGAAGCGCATAGCAACTGAATTTGACAGCTGACAGGCTGAAGTGCAAATCACAACACAGGAACTAAAATACTGTGGTGATTTAAGTGGTGTAATTCAGCCTCTAACTCCAGGCTTTGTTCTAAACACACTTACAGGCAGGCAGTGGTTGAGAAACCTTGTTCTAAATGTGAGACTTGTCACGTAGGTCACACCACTCTTATTCTATGCGATATGAATGTAATCACACGAACAGATTTGCTGTAGTTCGATCACAGTCAGATCACGTTCACAGTCCAGAAGAGTCCTCAGTTTGGTTTTGTGGAATGTAGTGAGAGACTCCTCTCTCAGCGAGGTCTCACTCTGATTGCTGTGCACTCATTTGGCCAAAAGAAGCAAACTAAGTGGGAGAGAGCACTTCAGAGTTCCAAGTAACTTCTCAGAGCAAACAAGGTGTGAAAACGCCTTAAATCTCCCAGACGCCTCTTCAGGGTTCTTGCTGTCTATCAGTGCTTTACCTCCCCGTGGCTGACTTGCATTCTTAATCAGCTCTTATTACTGAAGCTGTTTCACCTTAAAAGAGGCTGATAGGAGTGCTCTGCTGTGCCACACTTCCCTCTGCAGGCACAAGAGGAAACCTCCACACTGGACCTGTTTGTCTCAGCACTGGTCTGCAGTTTAAGACATTGTTGTTGACATTTTAGCATGAGTGCTGCTGCTTGCGATCTTTGCATGAAAGCCTCACTGGGAGAATCAGGTACTGTGTGCAGCACTGTCTCTAATCGCTGCTGCTCACGTAAATCATTGTGCTGTACCTTGTAAGGTATCAAACTATGCCTCGCCAAATTTTACTGTTAAGGATGATTTTCAAGTCACAATCAGAATAAAGCAGTGACACAGGGGATGCTCACTGAATCTGAAACCGATTTCTGTGTGGATGAATAGAACAGTCTCTGGGTAATACGAGCATGAAAGTAAAAGGAAAGAGGAGGTTTTTTTTTTTTTTTTTTTTGCTCATCTTCTATCAGACGATCTGCAGGTTGCAAAGCTTTGGATCGAGCTGCAATCTCTCCCACAAGTGTTCCTATCAGCTAGTATCAGACAAATCCTTATGACTGGAGAAATGCGAGGCATGCAGCGCCGGTGACTGAGGTGTCAATCAGATGCTGCCGGCAGGTTTGTTTCTGTGGCTTGCTTTTTTTTTTTTTTTTTTTTTTTTTATCTTGGCCTCAAGTTTAATTGCGTTTTCGCTGTCTCCGCAGTGGCCCCGGTGTCAGATGGAACAGATGTCTGAATCGCAGTCTGACATTTTAGTCTCATGAAAATATACAGACCCTTGCAGCCTTTCATTTGTTCGAGTATGTTCTATCATCAGTCACACACAATAACAACTGCAGCCGGATTGACAGGAGGCGTTAGAGGACCAGCGGAGGTGAGAGTTAGCGCTGAGGATGGGTTTAACTCGTTGGCCGCATCATACGAGTTTGAGGAATGCAACAAAAGTTCTGTGACATTTTATTGATTCTTGTATAGGAAGTTAATTTTTTTTTTTTTTGCATATGTGCCTCACTGGGAGGTGAGATCAGGGTCAGCTCAGTGAACCCCCCCTTTTTCTTGCCAGTTTTCCTTGAGTTTGATGATAAACATAACGTATTAAAGGAAAGATATGAAAGAGAATTTCTTACAGTGCTGAGAAAATTAAGCTCAGCTTGCTGTAATGCTGCAGTCACATCATGTTGGCTAAATTGCAACAATAGAATAACCTCCTATTATTCTCTGGGGAGCATTCATGCATGGTTCCAAGATGGTTTCCCTTGTTGATAGCCTTGGAAATTAATTCTAAGTTAGTTGTTTTTGTTGTGTTTTTATGTTAAGAATTTGTAACAATTTGATACAAGTGAAACCACCAAACTGTATACGACTCTTAAACTTGCTGAATTTGGTGTATTAAAGTTAACAGTGAAATTTAGCTTGATGTAATTGTCAAAGATGGAGGCTTTACATACAATTTGCCAATTTGCAATTGGTTCATTGGCACTTTTGTGTATCTGTAGTTCATTTCACAAAGGGTGATATTTTAGTTGTGAAACATTCCTGACTTCTTCAAGCCAGAATGACAACAAGGAGGCTGATGTGAATTTTCACACACAACGGTCTGTAGCGTTTAACTCAGACCGGAGCCTAAAACAAAAACCATCCAATGAGCAGCAGATCAGAGGTCAGACTGGTTGGAGCTGATAGAAAGGCTACATTAACTCAGATAAACACTCTGTACTACTGTGCAGAGCGGAAAAGCTTCTCTGAACATGATGAACCTTGCGGTGGATGGACTACAACAGCAGAGACCACGTCAGCTTCCAGTCCTGTCAGCCAAGAATAGAGATCTGAGGCTGCAGTGGACACAGGTTCACCAACACTGGACAGATGAAGACAGGAAAAACATAACCTGGTCTGATGGATCTGATGGATTTTTGCTGAGGCTGCAGATGGTAGGGTCAGAGTGAATCCATGGACCCAACCTGCCTTGTGTCAACAGTCCAGGCTGGTGGTGGTGGTGTGATGCAATCAGTCAACAGTCTCATACTGGCTACTTCCAGCACGGCAATGGAAGTTGTCCAACATCTTGTGGAATCTAAGTCACGAAGAACTGAGGCTGTTTAAGAGCAAATGGAGGAACTACCCAGTACTAGTATTATGTTGAGTGTATGTGTGTAGCATGTAAGTGTGAGGATTTTTCCTCATGCAAAATAAAGTGAAATGTAATTACTCCTCATAACTTTACAGTGTTAGGCACCTGATTTTAATGACATAGGTGTCCATCATTATTCATGACAATCAATGTCCAGTTACAGTTCAGGCTAAAATAATGACAATAACGATAAAAAAAAATAAATCCTAAAGATGAAAAAAAGAATAAGCAAAGACAGAAGGTGCAGTAATGTTCAGGATAACTTGCTGTAAGACTCCATTTTCCCTTCATGCGTCTTGGACAGCTTTCCAAAAAAAGCAACGTGTAAATCAATCCCAGAATCATTCGAAACTGACTGAAATTTCGTGAATGCGTCTCAAACCAGTTCTGGTCTGAGATGCATTCCTAGCCAGATGTTAGAGATGTGTTAATGCATCCCTCTCCGAGGAGCATATCTTTCCTCCTCCCACAGTATAAGTCTGTCAGCAGCAGTGTGTGGAAATATACACTCACTGTGTGAGTTTCTTAATCCATCCATGCTCTGTCTCCTCTGTTCTTATGACAACAGCAGCTAAAGTTACACTGAAATTAGCAGTTGTTCTCCGTCTCATTAAAGCATCAAGGAAAACCTCTCCAGCTATTTATACCCACATGATCAAGTCCAAAGAGCACTGAGCCTAAACTTTTGTCTCACTTGCAGTTGACTGAATGTTCATGAATATGATTCATGCATGTGCTCTTGTGAGGTTAATGCTAGTGGTTAGCTGACACTTGCTGAAGTGTTATTGTTGTTATTATTGCTGTAAAGTGCAGAGGTTCTTCATCTTACGGTGTTTTTTTGGCATTTACCAAACACTTTCAGGTGTCGACCCTGATTTACATGCAGCCTGGGAAAACTAAGATGGATTGTAGTCAGATTTGTGATCTGGCCAATAGAGACAGGTGTAGATGGCCTTAGTCAGTCATGTAATAACACTGATGATGCCGAATATGCCACTGAGAACGCTACCTGTCATTTGACATGACAATGTTTACACCTTTTGGTTAGTTTGTAATAACTCTGTAGCTGTCTGCCAAATATATATATGCTACATACTAATTCTATAAACTGTGTACTACAAATCAGTTACTGTAGTTTACTGTTTTAGCAGTTTTTACTGAGATTCTGTACTTTCCACATTTTTTTCATTTATTTTGTTGCATAGTGGGTGAATGGTATCCATCAGCAGCACACTCAGTAATCATCCATGGTTGGTATGCCTTCTGTCTGGTTTCAGTATATGACATTTTGTCACTTTGTCAGCGTGAACACACTACATCCTAAAAACCTGCTTATAATTAGCATCTGTTGTGGATTTGTGACATACCACGTGTGAAGACTGACTGAGGACAACCAATGTATAATCTGTAGTCCAGACCAAGTGAATCTAACTGAAGGTGTCAGAGACACCTTATAGACACCTTGGCCTCTTTTCCTGCACCTGATCAGGTCCAGACAGGAACTGAAGTATCAGTGTTGATATACTTGCCTTGGGTGGCAAGGAAACCACCTGTAGTAAATCTGTTGAAAAACCTAGAGAAAGATCTCCAGTCCTGGTTCCGAGCCCAGTGCCAGTATCCAGTGGCTGTTAGATTGGCCATGAGCAGAATTTAAAGCCCATGAAATATGGAAAAGGGCACAGTGTTGGCCCAAAGCCTGGCCACCCACTCAGCCCTCAGGCACGGGTCCCAACCCATCACATCTCTGCCTTCTCTGTGTGTGTGTGTCTCTCTCTCTTGGCCTATTCAAATTCACTTCCACACATTATTTTCTAAATTGGTTACACACTGTTCTGTCATTATGATGAAATGAGGCCTGATTGCTAAATGCTTTGCCAGGTAAAATAAATTTGTTATTCTATTACAGCATGATAGACAGGGTTGCCCAAAGATAAATGCGAAAAAAAAAAAAAAAAGTCTTTAGCATCACAATGTTTGCCAGGGGCTATTTTGGCTCCATTCAAATGGTTTTTGCCAAGTGGCAGGATGGCTGCCAGTTTCCACAGCAATCTCCGCCACCTGTGATGGATGGCCCAGTGGGTAAGGCTACACAAACGCAGCTGTGATTGCACAGAGCCATAATGGAGGAAAGGGGGGACCTGTGAGCAGGAGATAGACAGAGGTTTTATAAGCTTTCATATTGCTTTGAGTTGAAACACTGAGCAGATTCAAAGCTGGGAGACTGTGGAGAATTAGCTGCGGTCAACCATAGCTGCACTAGTTTGCTCTGGACCCTGACAGAGAAATAATTGAACAAAAAAATTTGAACTGCTTTTTTTTTTTTTAACTTTTAGTCTACCCAAGCTCACAACAGTTAGGATTAAACACAAATCCACTGAATTTGTCAATTAAAGGGACAGGATATTAGATTTTTTTTTCTTTTCACAAGTCCATATGAAATTGCATGTGAGAAGTGACTGCCCTGTGCCTCTACAAAGATAACAGCGGATGGATGAAAGACATGACATTTTTTAGAATTAGGACTTGAACTGATGAAGGCATTTAGAAACAACAAGACAGTACAAAATTTAATCCATACTTATATTATTTTGACATTTTAAGATTTCATTTTTTTCTTTTAACAATTTAAACCAAAACACTGACAAAGAAGGAGAGCTTTAGTAACAACAAGGAGGAAACAATTCAGATCAATTAATAATTGATCAAGGAAAACAAAGAAACATCATCTGCAGTGTTTGAGTATTTTTTTTTTCTTGCCTTGTTTTCCTTGTCTTGTATAATAATAAACTAAATCTAAAATGAAACCAGAGGGTTTGGACTAACAAGACATTGCCATGTGTCCTGTTTTTTCCATTTGCTGCTTACATTTTAAAGACAACAAATAAATTGACTGATCAAGAAAACAATCATTAGAATAACTGATAATGAAGACAACAACCAGCCCAAAGAGGTGATTGGTTTTCTGGCCTCAGACTTACAGGTGCTGATTCTCACCTGCATTGTTTCACCGCTGCACAAAGCAATTGTGTGTTTCCCAAACCAGACATCTGGCACCTGGACATTCACAACCAACCCACAGTTCACACAGAACACACCTGACAAATATATAAAAGTGCATACATGACAAATATATTGATGCCAATTCACAACCAATTTGGAAAAAAAAAACATCGGCTGGTTCACCAATGCAGCTGCTGCACCATGTGGAACACTAAAGCTTTTTTTTTTTACAAGCCCATTTTGGTTTGGAGCCACTTCTGGTGAAAACAATTCACCAAATACAAATTTACTTGTGGTTTGTGGTCTCTGTTTAACCACCCCAAACAGCCATTATACTGCCTGTACAGGTGTTTGTTGTAAGCTAGCTAGCAATGCACCCACCAACTGTGTGTGTGCCTGTGCATGAAAGTGTGTGACAGCTCAGATTTTACTCAGCAGAGAGATTTCTGCTATGTTATACCTTCTCCATGCAAACTGAAACTGACTCTATCTGATTTGAGAACTCACATGGATCTTTAACGTCAGCTCTCAATGTTAAACCGTCTTACACTGCGACACTCGGCAGAGGCGTTTTCATCTTAACACATGGACACACAGGAATATGATTTGGGTGTGGTGATGGTTGGAACAGGTCTGTTCTAGTCTGGGTCAGGTGGTGTTGAAGTCTGCATTTCAAATAATATAATCTGTGTAAATCTATGTAAATTGAAGATTCCAGATCCAGTCACTGCCAGTCATTTTCAAAGACAGCCCAGGGGAGATGTACTGGTCTTTGTTTTAGTTTGCTTTGTTTTACAAAGTTCACTCATGTCTAATTCCCTCTGTAAGCTCCACAGTCCTACATGCCTCTCCATCCACGACCTCACCAAACTCTCTTTTTCTTTTTGGCCTTTTAAGCCCCTGCATGTAAACAGTGCAAGCAGCTGGTTGTCGTCCATCTTTGTTTTGCTAGAAGAACAGAGAGGTGCATAAACTTTATGTTCCTCTCTGATTTTCAAAGACTAAAACATCTGTGCAGGAGGGTGGAAACAGACAGTTATACATTGTGTGTTTTCTCCACAGAGAGACATGCTGGACGTCAGTCAAATCATGAAGGATCTGGCCTCTATGGTCCACGAACAAGGAGACACCATAGGTAAGAATTTGTTTGCATGTTCAGTGTGTGTATGTGTATGTGTGTATGTGTGTGTGTGTGTGTGTTGAATTTTGCTTACATTGTTGTCCCTGACTCAGTCAGCATTGAAAATGTTGATGCACTTGATTAGTAACATGACCTCAAAAATTCTCCTGGGCTAAAGAAACTTTTTAAGCTCTACCTTGCTGCCACACTGGCAGATTCTTTGATGAGAAGCAAAATGCTGTGGGTTTATACAGACAGTGGCCGGGTAGAGAAAATCCATTTAGACACCCTGATATCTGTAAATGGCTCTCTGCACCCCGCAGTGATTCAGACTTGGCAAAAAGAATGAAACTTAGCACACAGATTTAGGGCAGATATAGAAGCTTTGCTGCTGGGTCACAAATGTGCCATCAGTTACGTATAACTCCATCATGAACATTCACTGGAGAATTGACTTTTTCTTAATAATGTCAAACAGCGATGCAGACAAACAGAGATACCTGAAAAATATTATGTTGTGTGGGTTTGTAGATCAATTCTGAGAGAAAGTGAAAGGTGTGATAAAAACAGATAACTTTGCAAATATGAATCTTTGGTTGTAATCTGTGCTGCAGAACCTCAAACAGTGGCTGGAGGATAATCAGTTCATCTACAGCTTGCTTTATGGCACATTAAGCCAAATTAATAAACTGAAGGTTAATTTAACCCTTTAATCTTTATTGTTCCCAATGACGTCTTTAAAAGATAAGGTTGGTGTTACTCTATATGTTTCTTATTGTTGACAAATCCCGTGAAAAACAAAATCATAATCATAAAAATAATAATCTGTCTCTCAGGACTTTCTGACTTGCTTACCCTGTCTGTGTTACTCAGCTCCAAACCCACTGGCTCCCACCGAAGATGTGAATCTTTAAAAAAAAAACCTGACAAATGTATTGCTAATGTTTTTTTTTAAACTAATGCTCAGTAAATTCCTCAAACATTTTGACGCTGTAATTTTTAATAAATGTTACTCAAACAGGAGGAAATAGTGAATTTGTCGGCGACTGTTTTCAGCAGCAGGTTAATACTCATTTGGAGCCATGCTAGCTTTGACAAGATGTTTTTTTTTTTTTTACATCAAGTCCTCGACCATGTTGATCACACCAGCCTCATTTACAGTGTTATGCTACTAAAGTGTTCTCTTTTAAAATTAATCTGGTTCTTGTACATAAGAAATTATGAGTCAAAAAAAGATTATTTAGCTCTCCTGTAAAGACAGGGCAAGATCACTCATAGAACTGTGTGTGTTGTCATATTTAAGACAACACTGGCAAAGGTTATAACACAAAACATTAAATCAATAGCAATGAGCTAAATGTGCATATTCCTGCTTTACAGTGCTAAACTTTTGGGTGTGAAGACTAAGTGCAGACATTGTGTGTGTGTGTGTGGGTGTGTGGTGATGTTTTCTGGAGAGAATGGGGAGCAATAACTTCTGCTAATTGCTGCCTTTTTGTTGTAGAGTGTCCTTTTGTCTGCTGCCTTCAATCAGGCTAACGTAGATGCCCTTTAAATACCCTTTAGAGTCGGGCTGAGTCAGAGCGTTCTCAAACTTCCAAGCATGTTCTGCCTGTGGCCACACCCCAGTCAGTGATGTCACTCTACAGCAGGTGTTTCCCACTAAAGATAAAACTGCAGCATGCTTCATTATTTTATCCATACACAGCAGTACACAAGCCCATCTACATTCACAATTTAGTGTGAATTTTCATTCTGAGTTCAGATTCTTACAATTGCAATTTCTTAACCTTACTGGACATGGTATCATTGTATGGATCTTTTTATTGTACTGACAGAATTAGTGCATTAGTGCTGTAGAAATGAGCAATACTGAATTTAGCAAGATGGAAGAAGGGCTGACGTTGCATTAGGAGCAACACACAGAATCAAGGGAGCACTGAATCGAAGATCTGGGGAAATACCACTACTTTCAAGAGGAGTTTTAATTCATGAATTTCAAAAAAAAGTCATAATTAAGGTAACATGTACACTGTGCACCTCAACGCATTCCTCATGTCATGTCCTCAGTCAGATAGAGAATGAAGTGAACCCTTCCTTCCATCACACTCAAGAGTATCAGTTTCTTCCATTTGTGAATTCTGCTACATCTCATGCTTGTTCAGGATAATCAGACATGCATGAACTACACTGAGCTTTTCCACCATTTCCATGCGAAAGACTGTTGATATGGTATTTTGGACATGGAAGGTGAAGGAACACAGTGTACTCCCACCCAAATGGATGAACGGAGAGATGGAAGAGGACTCTGTGGAAGATTGCAGATTTCACAGCATTATACCACAGCAGAAGTCCAATCTGATCATTACAGAGCCATGCAGTAATGGACCTCTCCCCATTAAAAAGAGATGCACTGAAATTGCCTTTGGCCTTTTTTTTTTTAACAAGGCTTTCTTGGTGTAGTGGCGGATATGAATAAAATGTGATTCTGCTGTGGAGGCGTTTGTCGCAAAAGCAGCAGGTAATACAATGAAATGAATAGTCTCAAGAAGGAAGGATTAGTGCTTTTATGGTTTTTTCATGCTGGCTAAGGACCCACTATATTAAAGCCTGTGAGTCAAGATACATAATCATCAAGGTTGGTTTAGCAGGCAGACACAAACTCTGGCACACCACACAAAAGAGGTGTTAAAAACATTCATTCGCACACATCAGAGGAGTACATGCTTTTGTTTTTCAGGGTGATTAAAATCTTCTGGGGCTGGACATGCTGGGAGCTTGTTCCCGAGCTCATATTATCATCTATGCAAATCCGTCTTTATCTGGTATTTGGAATGTATGAATGAATTGGTCCAGAAGGTGGCGCTGGAAATCTCAATGGGTCCTCACAACAGTTTCTCGCCTTAGAGGCTTCAATAAATCAAACTCAGACTCATAAATAATGTTGAGTATGAAATACCTTTGGAACGACACTGAAAGTTTGGCCTGAGGGAGGCCCTAGAGTAACGATCATAGAAAGAGTCCTCATCCTCTTGAGAGCATGAACATTCTCGATTTGATGGAAATCTGTGAATTAAATGTAGATGTCTTTGTGTGCAAATTTTGTTTTGTCCTGAAGGTTGAGATATAAAGTCAGGGTAGCACAAAGTTAGAAATCATTTTCTGGGGGACCATGAATATCCCTAGAAAATGTAAAACCCAGGGACGTGTGGGCAGTGGGAGGAAAATGTGAAGGCTGCCTTGTAGTTTTACAATAACGTGTCCCACGATTACTCATCAATTCTTCACAGATTTATTTGGCGGTCGAGTGGACACAATTACAAAATTCCTCTGGAAAAAGGAAAATAACTTCTGCTGGAATAAACACTCCAAAATGGGACCAGGATCATTAGTCTAATAAACTGACCACACTCAAAAAGCGGATTTAGTGTTAACTTACTCTTTAAAGAACTATATAAATCAATCAATCATGAAGAAAGAACAGAGAGGCAGTCAACATAATTTAATTTGCTGCTGAGTCTAAACACGTATCCCTCTTCTCTAACTCCCCAAAAGGAGTAAATACAATTCATTGACCCAACCTCCTGCTCTTGTTAAGTTCCAAAGTTAAACTTTTACAAGTTCAACGCGTGCAGTAATTATCAGAGACCATCACAGCATGAAAGAATGAGAAGTCTTTGCTTACATCTCTGAACTGGTTGCAGCCTTCTGACTCTCTCAACACCAGAACAATCAATAACGCTCGCACTATTGTCAGCCATTTGTAAATATGTGTATAATTATGTGGTGATACCAAATATTTTGGACCGTCCGGTTCATTAAACACGCTCTGTCTCATCCCATTAACTTCTGTGTATTGACAACCGTTAAAGGAGGCCCTGCTGTTTTAATGGTGTAAACTATTAGACCAGTGGTCCTTGGTAACACCGAGGAGTAGTCTGGTGTCAGTCCTTCCATGAAGCTCAGGATGACTCAGCAGTTTGGGATAAACAACTATGCACCAAAGAAAGAATAACCGCTAAACCATTTTTAATCATATGTACACAGGCAACTAAACAGTCCAATGCACGCGACAGTATCACAGCCTGGTGCAT
Organism: Toxotes jaculatrix; assembly: GCF_017976425.1. Classification (NCBI taxonomy): domain Eukaryota; kingdom Metazoa; phylum Chordata; class Actinopteri; family Toxotidae; genus Toxotes; species Toxotes jaculatrix. The sequence goes on from NC_054401.1 coordinate 27,792,761, forward strand.
AGGCCAAATAACCACATACAGTCACACAGCTGCAGAATTCACCTCTATGTGGTCACAGAAACAGCAGAATAAAATCTGTGCCCATGTGCTCAACTAACCAAAACAAGCAACACAGCGGGGACAACTAGTGTAAATGACTTGCCTGTGATTTCGCTATTATTTGGATTTCCTTTAAGTCATCATTTATCTTGGGAAATATTTCTCTAGGATTTAATTTTATGTCCAGTACTCTAACTGAAGTCCACTTACTGTGTGACAGGGATGACTATAGCTTTGAACTTTTTTTGTATACAAAGTTTTTTTTTGTTTTTTTGTTTTTTTGCATATTACTGAAATGAAAATGACCCATTAACAAATTTGCTCTTTGTTTCCTCAGACAGCATTGAAGATTACATCCAGACTACATCGTCCAATGTGGAATCAGCCAATCAGGAGCTTGCAAAAGCCAACCAATACCAGGTACACTGAACCTTCCCATACTGCAGTGTGTTCCATGGTTTGCATTAACTTTGTTCTGTTTTAATTTTGTGTACTTAACTGAGCTTTTGCATTGTAATACACTCACAAGAAGCTTAGCTTGATCAGCCATGCAAACAGGGACTTTGCTAACTAGATTACACAGCTTTATCACATCCCCCACTAGAATAATAACAGAGATGATGTAATTTCATGTCATACTTTACTAGCTTTTGCCTTCAGTTGAATTAATTGTATTTAGAGAGAGAAAACATAAAATGCTTGCCTGGAGTCTTATAAAAACACAAAACCACATATATATAATTCCCTTTTCATGGGCAAGTGTTATTTCTACTGAGATAATGGTTATAAATTTGCAATTTATTCCTACAAGTGTATTGACTTAGAGAGGGAAAAGCGTTAATGGGCAACAACTGCAGCCAGAAATTATATAGATCTTTTTTTTTTTTTCCTGTGGTTTTTGGGATGGCTAGAATTTCCACTTCACAGCACATGTTGGAGAGACGTTTTATGAGATGCCCAAGGGTCTGCTTTCACTCTTTCTTTTCAAGGAAATATATGTTTCTCCTGCTGTTCTGTCAGGGACTATCTCAGTAGGCCAGAACACAGGGTGGCTCTGTGCCGTGTAGGCCCCTGGCTATGGTAAATAATGTATTGACTTAAGTGTCACTGGGTTAATAAAGGATATACACTGGTTGTATAGCTTCAAAGCTGTATCTAACTCTCTACCTGCAGTGCCTTTTGACAGATATGAAAAAATAAAAAAAATACTGTATGTTTTGAGATTTTTGACATTTAAACCTTGAGTGATACATGTGCGATAAATGAAGTGCCAGTAAAAGGGAGAAAGTGGGATTTAAGTTCTGGAAGTTTGATAACAAAATTCTATTTTCTTTTTTTGAATCACAGCCAGAGAGTGATAGACTCTACTTTAATTTTACTATATTTACTGGTATAAGTAGCTATTCCATGTGAAAATGATTGCTGGGCAGTTTCCAGAGTCTGTCATGACTGCAGTGATTTCTGTCTGTCCCCACATGCTGCTACTCTACTAGTGAGCGAACAAATGAGCGAATGGCAACAGCTTTCCCATTAATTGTCATTTCATTATCTCAAGGAGAGCTGAGCCGTGACTGAGCTCACACTGAGCAATTTAGTTCTCCACCAATCCAGACAGCCGCTGTCGTTGCAGAGGTAGAGCAGCTGAATGGGAGGAAAAACAACAAAGGAAAAGACAGACAGACAGACAGGCACAGTCAGAAAGACACACAGGCAGAATGATGGACATGGAGAGAGGAAGGTTCAGATTCTACACAGTCCCATGTTAACATCAAACCTGATCGCTTTGTGCTGAACACTGTAAAAGCTAAAGACTTTATAGTTTTTGCATACACATACAGTTCATTTCTAGGAAGAGTGATACTTAAATGGACTCTGAAGGTGACCTGTGGTATCAATCACCGAGACGTTCGCAGCAGATTGTCTAATTTCTGTGAGTTTAAGGAGGAGCTGCCACAGATCAGACCCGCTCCAGCTCATCCCCCAAACACAGTCACCACGTTGTGATTTGTATTCTCTGCCCACCGGGAGTCGTGCTGTTTCAGAGATGTTCTGACTCACTTCTCTGACCATAACAATTTGGCCCTTTTCAAAAAAAAGAAAAAAACAAAATTATAATGTAAGAATGTATGAAAAGAGCTCCGGACTATAACGCTGCACCATGTAAGATGAAATACAGTACGAGTCTGAAATGATGCGTTTATTCATGGTTAACCCCTTATCTGCACTAAAGGTCAAAGGTTAGCATGTTTGGGACAGCATCTATTTTGAGGGAACAACAAAAAAAAAAAAAAAAGAAAGAAAGAAATGTTTTGTTGCTTAAGGAGTTTCTGGCTAACTCAGGTCATGGCTCCACTGTCAGTCAGACTGTGTCTGTTAGCGTTTGGGTGCAGGTGCTTATTTTATCCACACTTACACCTGAGTTCATATCACAGCAAAAAGAAGTTAAAAAGATGAAAAATAAATTTAATAATTCAGAGACAGAATGTGTCCACGCTTGGAGACATATTGTCACAACTGAGCAAGGACTTGGACCTAAACGCATGACTCCACAGACAAAATCAAAACTAATAATTTTTATTTTAACAAAGTAGCAAATAAGAGTCACCCATAAAGGGGAAAAGGGCACAAAAAAACAAAAGTACAAAACGCAAACACAAAATTACTCTAGTGAGCAAAAGATAGAACGAAGCAAAAAACCAAACCAGAAACAAAGTAACAAAAAATACACACTGACAAGAGATAAAATGCTAGATCACTGGACAAGAGACAAGACGAGAGACAAGACAAACTTCCCCAGAACAAAGTGAGACACAGATAATATATAGACACAAGGTAATGGGAAACAGGTGACACCAATTAGAGTGGGGCAGACAATCTCAAAAGGCGGGAAACCAGACAAAGACAGGAAGTAGATTGTGACAAGATACACAAGGGCCATGATTTCAAAATAAAACAGGGACTACTAACAGACCTTAACAATCTAAACAAGAATCAGAAAAGGTCCAAATGTCCACAAAAGAGTTCAAAACCTAACAAAAGGGTTCAGAAAACAACCCCCTTAGGGGCTGGTCATGACACATATATGTTTTATTTGCATTGTCCTGCTACTGTCCTTGTTTGAGTCCTCAGTATAGCCTTACAAGAAAAAACAAAACAAAAAGAAACAACCATGGTGGGTGTCCATAGACTAGCCTTCCATTTCTTATAGAAGTAAAAGCAGGAAGACAATGCACTGCAAGATAAACTCCACAGCAGCTGCAACCCACCAACACACAAAATATGACAAAAAACAGTAGTGTACAAGTACACAAAAAACTTTGTCACTATAACAAGAGTAAAGGTGATTCATTGCTTCCGCACCAGCATTTATGAAACTGCTTTCACCTGCTACTGATTCCACTTCAAGTGAAATCTCATGTGCTTTCCTCACTGTAACTGAAACTGCTTTTATTCATTACATGTCATTTGACAGTTCAAACGCTCTAATTTATTTTCTGCGTGCTTGTACATCAACTGACTTTCAACCAACCGAGCTTCAATCTTCAGCTGACAATTCATCTACTTTTAGCTCTAATATTTAAACTGACGTTCCTGATGCTGTCAGAGTGCTCACATGGCAAAATGACACTTCACTGCTGAAAGTGCACTTCAACACTTTCAGCTCCTTTTCACACTAAGATGTCAACTCACAGTTCCACTCCTTTCATCTCTTATGAACTGAGAGTTCATCTGCTTCAGCTTCAATTACAACTCTCATATAACATTTCATAAGTAAAAAAAACAAAACTCATTTTACATTTACACTATTTACAGCCGTAATTTCCAACTCATGTTAGCTTTCTGCACTATTTGTGCGTATACGTGTGTTGTATATATGAAAATGGCCTTTTTGTGTTGTCGTGTCAGAATGACACACACCTGAGGGCTGTACTTCATTTTACTCAAAGACAATCTGAGTCTCTGAAGTGCAAACCCGAGATCTGGTTCAGGTTTAGTCTAGTGTCAGTTTTTCGGGGGCTGGATCTGCCCTAAGACCTGTAAATCTCCTTTAATTTCCAACAGGGGCTACCAGGCAGTATCTTGTGTTTACCCAACATAAAAAGAAGGTAGCGTGAAGTTAATGGCACTGTTGTGACCACATAAAAATTCAACAGAACCGAGAGGAGGAAGGAGATTAAACATTTTGCAGCAAGTCTAAGCCCTGATGTAGCCTCAAACACTGGTCTACACGCACTGCTGCATCTCCACCAATGGTCAATTAAGAGCGGATGTCATTTTCCTCTCACGCCCCGCCTTGTCTGCTCACTTTACATTAAAAATAAATTGAATCTATAATCCATTATCTGAAGGCAGATTGCTCTCCCTGCTGCAAGTTTCCCCAATTGCTGTGATGTTTTATCACCTCATCTGTGCTCAGTGGACCACAATGAACTCTGATTGTTAATTGCTGCACAAGATGGTTTATAATTACCAATAAAACAGAGATGTTCTAACAATTTGGTGAGGGAAAACTGTAGCCTTTTCGTGCATAGAAAAAGAAAAAAAAAACAAAAACAAAAGCACAACGACAAAATAACTGAATTCATTATTGATTTGACGGGTGTGCGCGTGGTTCCATGCTGATGTCATTGTTGAGTCTATCCATCTTCACAACTGAAAATTGACCTCCCAGTGAGCGACTACATCTTTCGGAGTCGTGAAAAAATCAATTTAACATAGTTCTTCTCTGGCTAAATTGAGGATAATATGGAGCGCTGGCTACTGTGATTGTGGAAGGAACAAAGGAAGAGGGAGGGGAAGAAACAGAAGACAAAAAAAAAGGAAGATGGCTTGTAAATTAATGGGTAGATGGATGAATGGACCCATCCACACGCGGACACATACAAATTGTTGCCCTTTTGACAAATAAGATAATGAAAAAGAATAACCTAATCACAGTGATAAAGCTCTGAATGATCACTGCTCGGACGGGGGAGGGGGGGGCTAACAGATTGCAGGGAAACCGGCTTTCTGTTCAATCACTCTTCCCCGGGTCCCTCTGGACTCCTTATGCTACTTTGAAGGATATGGAGTGGAAATAACAATGTTTGAAGTCGCCCAGGTTGATGTAAGTGACACTCCTCTGGCTCTGCCCCCATCCGCCACAGCTGGGCTGAGCTTTTTGAAGAGCAGAGAGAAAAACCTGACTTCAAATAAAGCATGGATACATTTCTTAGACGTTTTAGTTAGATTTAAACTGTTTTAAATGTCCACAAGCCGGTGTTTCATAGACCCAAGTATGTGTCATGACTATAGGGAGGCAAGGACTAGGACCCAAACGCACAACCCCTCAGACGTAGTGAAAAAGGTAATAATTTTAATTCTAACAAAGTAGCAACAGAAAATAACTCACAAAGGAGGAAGGCAAACCAACTGAACAAAGTAACAAACAAGAATCACCCATAAAGGGGAAAAAGGAACGAGAACAAAAATGCAAAATGCAATACACAAGGTAAGGGGCAACAGGTGAAACCAATCAGGACGGGGCAGACAATCACAAAGGAGGGAAACAAGACAAAGACAGGAAGTAGAACAAGACAAGATACACAAGGGCAGTGATTTCAAAATAAAACAGGAACTATAAACAAAACTTAAAAAACTAGAGTTCAAAAGTCCATAAAAGAGTTCAGAACATAAAAGGATTACCAAAAACAGCCCCCTTAGGGGCCAGTCATGACAGTATGCAGTGTCAAAGGTGTTTTTTAGAGCCTTAACATTAGGAGAAAGAAAAAACATTCTGAGAATTGTGATACACAAAAAGAGTTTTTAGATCAGTTAGAAGCAAAGGTCAGGAGGTCACTGTAAAGGTTAGGGATTTGTCCTAGTAACCACACTTGCAGTATTTGCAAGTAGTCTCGTGCCTACTTGTGTGACTTTTGTCCAGTCACTGTCCACATGCCCACACTGTGGACATCTGGCAGAGCTCATTGGGACATGCTTGATTAACAAGGAAGTCCCTTCATTTCTGCAAATGCATTACATTGAATAAATGTAATGTAAATACTGCACATGGCATGTTGGTACAAATAAACAGAATCAACCATGCAGTATTATTATTAGTCCCAACAACAAGCACAGACTGTTGGTATTATGTGGTAACCATCTGTGGAGGTTCTTTATATAACTATATATCTAAATACTACATAACAAAGCAGCATTTACAGCAACTAACATGTATTTCATTTTAAGACCGTCTGTTTGTCTGGTAAACTCTGGTTGATGAAGGATGTGTGTAGCTGTTTATTCCACGGCACAGTGACTGTTTAACTCTCTCCGGGGATTATATATCAGTTCTTGCATCGTGGATGTGTTTTTCTCCATGTACTGCATATGTGTGTGTCTCTGTATGCATGTTTGTATGAGTCACTACAACATGCAGTTACCTTGTTCATGATACAGTCACATGAATGTCACTTTCAAATAACCACAGCAATCACATCATAGCAGCAAAGAATAACAAAAGTAACTATGGAGTCCTCTTGTGTTTCCATTGCATGTGCTTTGTTTGCAGTTTATGCATCAAAGCCCACGTTGCCCCCCCAAAAATGAAATTCTACCTGAATTCCTGACTTCGGTAAATCTGGAAGCAAATGTCTGGTGGGTTGGAAGCCACAGTAGAGTGACTCTGGAAGAGCAGCAGTTCAAAGCCAGGTTACACCACACTGCTGGTGCTTCACTCTGTTTCACTCCTGCATATTCACACACATAAAGACACATGATGTGAAAGGCACCATTAAGCAAGGCTTCCCCTATTGAATCCCCTATTGGGTGGTGTGTGACTGTACACACCACACAACCTGAGCTCAGTTCACCTTTCTTGCTGAAGGTTAACCCTCGATAAATCTGTCTTTAATGCCATACCCTTGGATGAAAGATGAATGAATCCCATCACTATATGATACCAGTGGATTTAGACCTATGAATCGCTGCCTGCATCTACGACTTGTTCACCAGTTTAAATGGATCCATTGTTGTGCTCACTGACAGCTATTTCCACCAGCTGGAGAAACAACTGACCAATCAGAGTGCTGTGAGTAGTATTAAGAATAGGAACATAACTTCCCCATGTAGCTAGCTGCCTGGCTACATCCATAAAAAACAGTAACACGTAAAATGGCCCAACGAGAATCAGGGATGAGACTGATGCAGCTGTACAAATGCTTGTATGTCAGTGACTGTCCTGTAAGATCAGATCCTATAGGTCATCAGTGCAAACAGCTCATTATTACCCACACTTATGCTTTTGTTTAGGTGGCCTCTAGCAGCCATAGTAAATATGACGAGAGCAAAGGAGGAAGATGAGTGTCGTAGTATGAAGAGCAACAGGCCTATGATAAAGACATTGGTCCTTTCCTTACTGATGTCTCCAGGATCCTGTAACCCCCCCCCCCCCCCCCCCCCCAGTAAGAAATCATGAACACTACAATGTTGAAAATTATGTAAAATTCAGATATAACCATTCAGACTGAGCTCACTGGTTTTCTGTCATTACGATGTGGAGTTGTCCACCATTTCAGGCAACATGACAGACTGATGAGCTTTTTTTTTTTTTGTAAACAAAATGTCAATCTGTCTTTAACAAAAGGCCAAATGTGCTGATGCTGGTCAGTGTTTTTTATTTGTAGCATTATTGACAGTGGTAGTCACAGGGCTTCCTCCCAGGATGCCAAGGATTGTCCATGAAGTCTGTGTTTATTTGCTGCTCCTCTTAAATATCATAATCAGAGTGACTGCATGGGACTCTGAGTTTTATGTAAATTGCATATAAGCCGATTACAAGTGAGGCAGTTCCGCTGTAAACATTATTTATTTTATGGACTTCCAATTTTCTCGACCAGATGCGATAAAGGGGGAATAATATTACGGCCATTATCATCGCATTGCATTATTGTTGTATTATGAGGATATTTCTCATGTCACACAAGGTAAGAGTTTTTCTTCCAGAGACACAGCAAGTTTTTCTTCCATGTCAGGGAAGCAGAGATGAGATAGACAGTTGGTTTGTGTGACAGCACTATCAGCTCTGATGGTTAGAATTTTTCTCCCCTGCAGAGTTTTTTGAAATGGTTTACGGTTGTGGAGAGTCTGAGGTGGCCTTCGAAATATGGAAGAATGGAAAGGTGAATAAGCCATTCACGCTCTCCTCTTCTCTGTCTCATCTTCTCTTTAACTCATCTCTCTTGCTCTTGACCTGCGCTGCTGATCTTCATATGCACGAGTGGAATTTCTTGCAGAAGGATGAGAGGCAGAACAATGGCTTAAAGCTGTGAAAATTTCCATGTTAAAAAAAAACCTGACACTTCACCAAAGAGAACCATGCTATTCTTCTAAATTCAGATGTCTGTATAGACCCTATAAGGCTGAACCTAAAGAGACTGAACAACATAAACAAAGCTCATTTTCACAGGGTTTTCCTTATTCCCTTTACAACCTTTTGTTTGGCTAATGACCTTATAAAATATCAGTATACTGGAGTATTCACAGGAGTTACCTACTGGTGCTGCACAATCCTGCTAACAGTGGTATTAGTACTAGCTTAGCACAGGTTTAAAATATTGATGCTAAGAGAGGAAAATACCCAAGAGGTTAGAGTCCAAAGAGGAGAAGAAAACTAGATTGGAAACCTGTCCAGAGTGGACCATGTTTCTCACCCAGTGGTGCTGATGTTATCCAGCGTATCAACAACAAGTAGCTGACATTAAAAAAAATCAGCTGATACATTTGTTTCTCCTCAGTTGTGTTATTTGCGTTTGGAATCACTGTTCAGTGATGTTGATCTTTCAAGCTGATCTTTGCACATACAGTTGAGGAAACAACATGTTAAGCATTTGATCCCATTGCAAACACACCACATGCTTCCAAACACCATGAGGTACGAGCAGATACAGCAGTCCTTGATCTTCACTAAAACCTGCAACTTTTTCTGAACTGTTTTATTTGTTCATTTAATATTTGGATCTCCATATTTTAACATATGATGATGCTGAATAAAACACTTTGCTTGATACTGAGTATTTTTGCACTTGCTTCCATGTTGCAGGAACAGCCTTTAAAAAATATTTCAAAAGTACATCAGGCACATTTTGGTGTGTTTGGGTACCTTGGATTCAGAGCATATATAACGTCCTCTAACTAAACACAACACCTTGTGGCCTCCAGAATTGGTTCCCTCAGCCTTGATGGCTGCAGTGTCATCACTTTACCGTCAAGGGCTCCGTCAAACTTGTTCATTACTTTGTAGAACAAATTCAGAGAAAGCAGTCTTGTGCAGTTAACACACTCAAAACTGTAGGGAGGGGTAATCAACAGCACAAGATGTTAATAATTGTAGGCCTTCTTCACAACTTCATTCTAAAGAAAGCACACAGGTAAGAACTGCATCGAAGAGCAATATATTTTTGTTAGTCCTCTGACCACAAATTCAAAGATTCACAAAAAGTTCAAGTGTTAATAAACAGACACACGTGTAAATAAATGCATGAGAATTGTTATTTAAATTTTAATTTGGAGGGAACTCTACACTTATCAAATACAGTGAGAGAAACATGAAGTCACCATGTGCAAGTCAGCATGGGAAAGTGTTATTAATTGTTATTATTTTTTTCTGCTTTAGCTAAATTTTAAACTTTGAATATTTAGCTGAACATATATAGTTCATGGTGTCCTACACTGAGTGTCCATAGGAATAACTTCACTTGAGGTGATTCCACAAAAAATAAAAAAACAACAACATTATGACCAAGTTTCAAGCAAGTAGCATAAATTTGTCAGTAATCATTATCAGTAAATTTTCTCCCCAAATGTAGCTGAAATTTTCACATTTCCTGAAAATCTGCAGAGGAAGATATGAGCTAAGGCTTATTTCCCTCCACTACCTTTATGTGATTTGGTGCAAAAGAAGATGACGCGATTACCAAAGCACCAGTCAAAGCTCAAACAAACTGTGTGCTAAATGTGATGGAAAGATTATATATATATATATTTTTTTCCTTTTGTATTTTGTCCCTTCAGTGACGTGTGACATTTAAATGACATCAGGATTAATGTGCAAAATCTATTTTCTATTTCAGTTGCATTTTACCAGTGCACCAACTTTCCACCTCGGCTAAGTGTAAAAAGCATTTTGTGATATTTTACCGTTTGATCCAATTCCTGGTATAACCCCCTTTTTTTTTCGTATTTGTAAAATGAAAATGTGCTTAAGCTTAAACACAGGTGGACAGAAACGCTTGTTGGAGTTCAGTGCAGAGTTAGAATTAACCAGAGTTAGAGAGAACGGCTGTACGACTGTGCTTCAGAGGATTTTTCACAATGACGAGAAGAAAATTCTCAATGAAACATTTTAGCATCAACATCACGCTTTAGGAAAGTGAATATAGCTTTTGTAAAATATCAGTGTGGACACTGAACTTTAAAAACCTATAGTGACCATATCCCAGCTGCTCTCCTCATACTAGACATTAAAAGTGAATAAAAAAGGGTGTGAGGGAGAAGCTGTCTTCCCCCTGAGGGCTTCCAGCACCCACTGGCCCTGAAGTGCTGGCACTAAAGACACATTCTCTAGCAGATTAAGTCACTGGTGATAAGAGCATCCCTTCTCTATCCTTCTCTGTCTCTCCCCCTGCGAGTCTCTCTGTCCCGCCTCTCAGCCTGCCCTGCAATCTGGAAAATTCTGGTTTAAAAATACTGCAACACTTCCTTTGTTATACTAAGCTCTTTTTTGTTCCCCCTCTACCTTATTTATTTTCTTGTTCTCCCCAAATAACAGGAGTGCTGGGATGAACGAGCAGGAGAAAGAGAGAAAGAAGGGAGTATGGATGAGAGAGGGAGGGAGGGAGGGGATACAGTATATAGAGAGAGGGAACGACTCGGCTCTGTCAGAGCAAGCAGAGAGAAGGAGAGGATGGCAGAGAAAGTTTATAAGGCGTAGTTTAGGAGGAAATGCGTGAGAGAAGCTGGGGAATCTGTGGTGGCCAGCTGCAAGAGGGGAGATAGCGGAGAAAGGCTTTTAATTCTCAATCCCCACAGAGCCTTTGAAAATTACCAATCTTCTTATCACAGACGCAGGGCTGCTTATGCAAATTGTTGTGGAGTGGAACGTTTAAACGGAAAATTACTCGACAGCATTTTTTTTTCCTCCCTCCCTCTCCCCCTCTCCCTCTCTTCCTCTCTCTTCCACACAGAAAGCCTGTTTTGAGTCTCAGATAAGAAGATGAATTGCTCTCTCCGCGCTTTGAAGCGCGTCAGGATTTAAAGACTCCAGCCTCGGCTCTGGTCTAACGCCGCTGCTCTTGCTGCCTTTGTAGCAGAAAACAGGCTGGGGAAAAAAAAAAAAAAAAAAAAAAAACGGGAGAAAAAGCATTTCAGAATAACATAGATTCTGCGCTCCAACACGTCGTCACCGCCTGAGGAGACAAGGAAATATATAAATATTCCCTAACCCCTGCTCTTCACTCTATTTACTTTAACATTTTTTTGCTTAACACAGTCTGCAGTTTTTTCCTTTAAAGAAAAAAAAAACATGGCAAGTAATTGACATGAATAAATAAAGCTCATGTGCTGTGCGGAGGAACGTTTGAAGCATTTATCTAAATTATACCACAGGCAGCATTAGAAATGAAACAGGAAATAGTTATGAAAACCATTCAATGGTTGTGAAATTGTGAGGTTTTACATGTTTCTGAGTTTTATGTTCTGTGATCAAGTGGTTTTTGACGTTCACTCCATTCCCCTGTACATTCCCCTGTCTGAGCAGCCTCCCTCTTTCCTGGCACCTTCCCAACACATTTGATTAATGTGACAATGAAAACCACTCCTCTAAAAAGGCGACATGAGTTCTAAACAAACAAACAAAAAAATGGAAATGACTTGCAAAGCACTGAACAATAATTGTTTTTGTAAGAATTAGAGTGTAACTCAACAAATGATATCAGCATCCAGTGAATTGGACAACTTGTAAATTTAAAAACATATACAATATAAAACTTGTAAAGTAATATGTGTCCTATTACAACTTGTAAAATAAAAAAGAAAATGTGCATGTGCAATGTATAATTGGGGGTTAGGGTTAGGTGTTGGGATGTGAGCGTATCCTCCAAAGAGAACAGGAAAATGCTCTCTCCTCCACCTTGGTCGATACTGCCACCCTGGAGCAGTCCCCTTCAAAAAAAAAATTAGCCATAATTAGCTTAGTTTTAGCTTTATTTTGCTTTTGTTTAGATTTTAGTTTAGCTTTAGTCAGCTGTTCATAAAATTAGCCTTAGCTTTTCTTAGTTTAGGTTCCTTACTTGCTTTCCTTGCTTGGTTTTCTGTATGGCTTGCTTGCCCTTTGTTTCTTTAAAAAAAAATTGTTAATAAATACAAAATAAGTGAAATATTATGTATATTATACAACTTGTTTTTTTGTTTTTTTTTTTTTTAAAAAGGAAAATGTCCATATTTTTCAAGTGTTTCACTTTCATTTTTTTCAGTTTTATTTTGCTTCATTTTAACTTTTAAACACTGACACAGGCACTAAATCAGCTAATCAACGAACAGCTCTACATGGGCAGAATGAATTTGTTCAGGAGAAGATTTGGGTCTTACATCTGCTGGTCTGTTGCCTCCCTCCTCCATTTCCTCCTCTTAGTCATGTATGGGTGCCATCGCACAGGCAACAATAATGTGCAGCAGAGCCATCACAGTGATGACTGCACAGCACTGCGGAAGTGTAGGCAACCAGTGGACTTTTTTTTTTTTTTTTTTTGACAGTCATCCCATTCCTGCAATTTATCTGTATTTGTCAGCGTGACCTTGAATCCTCCAGCTCCTGTTCGCTCCTCTTGTGTTAATCTCATCCAGCTGAAATGCCACTTTCCTTGTTCTTTCACTTTCAAGATGCCTTTTTTTTTTTTTTGGTTCCTTTTTGTTTGTGCAGATTTTGAGTGCATGTAAACGTGTGCTGTGGGGTTGCATTGAATTATTTCAAAAACAACAAGAAGGTAGTAACAGGGCAGTGGGGCTGTTGTGGCCGTGTGGTTATTAAACTGGAGCTTGACATTTACAGGGCTGCTAATGTACCACGGCGGTGGCTTTCATGTATGCAGAAAGGGGGTTTGGGGCTGAATATTTTAGATTTCTGAGGATTTGCTGGTTAAATCACTGCTGTCTCATGTGAACCACCGACCAAAAACACGCAAATATAATTATTTAATGGTAAACCAAGCATAGATTCAAAGCACAATGACTATCATATCATATGCATATGGTCCAATAGGGAACTGTCTAATACATGAACTCCACCCACATACTGAATCCTCTCTCCCCACAGAGGCAGCTGAGGAAGAGGAAGTGCTACCTCCTGGTGGCCGGAGCCATTGTCCTCACCATCCTCATCATCATCATTGCTGTTTCAGCAAGAAAATAAGACTGGCCACTGTGGTAAGATTCATGACCCACAATACAACACTGCACCCCCCCCCCCCCCCCCCCCCCCCCCCCCGCCCCACACATGTGACAATTCCACAGTGTTCCATAAAACTCGTGCAAGGAATGCTCACATAAAGTGATGTGATGATGTACAGAGCTGATACCTGCCTTTCATTAAAGTCAGGATACCAGCCACAGGACGTTAAATTAAGTGGAACTGCATTCTGCACAAGAAGTATATGCACGTGATAACACGCAAACACACATACGCACTGTCTGACACTTTGGATCCCAGTTTCTTCATTGAGTGGTGGGGATACATGCTGACAACATGTAAAAAAGCCTATGGAAAGGGAAGATGCTGAGTTAGTAACATGTATAAATGGGATTTGAATGCATACAGATGGAGGGGGAGGGGACAAGAGAGTGGGTTATGACAGAATAACTAGGGTATGGTTCAAGGCAAAGCCGGAGCCAGCTCTAACTAAAAGCTACAGGATCATGTAGGACTTTGTGCTGACACAGGATTTCAGCTGTTGCCCTGAAAGGTGACTCTCACCCCGTGTCTACATAGGTGTAGGGTGAGCAGCACATTAGCAGAGCAGCAGTAGCTTCTCTGTCTGCGTCTACACTGGATGCATCAAGGCACAGTGTTGTAAATCACCTGCGTTTTGGGAAAGTCCAATGTGGTTATGTGTGACAAATGGAAGAAAATAGACTTGGAGTGTAATAATATGCTTGGTGAGCAGTTATGTGGCCTGTGTGACTGCTGGACTGTTTAACGGTACCTGTTCCATCAAAACATGGCTAAACAATATGAACAACAGATTGTTTAGCCATGTTTTAGATCATAAATCCTTTCCTTTCCTTTTACATTTTGACTTGCACTAAACTTATTTAATTTAATCTTATTTTATTTTACTTTATTCTATTCTATGTTGTATATTCATACATGTTGCACTGGAGAAGGAGATGCTTTCCATCTCGTTGTACATGTAAAAGATGTCCAATGACAATAAAAGGCATTCTATTCTATTCTATAAATGCTTTATGGCTGCCTTTACATAACAATTAGTATAGTATCAGTGACAAACATTGAACGGTCATGGCTGCATTTTCTAAGATTACACCTTAAAATCTTTGTTTACAGCACCACTCAGGCAGACACCATTGCTGCATCAATTACTGGCCAAGCAATATATGACAGGAGAAACTAATGAAAAAAAAAAAAAAACAGGTCATACAACAATTTCAGTTCACAAGGGGAACGTTAATAGCTATGTTATATCATATCAACACCCAATCATGCTTGGCCTGTGTCATTATTAACTCTTTCATATAATCACTGATTATATGAAATCACTGACATATTTCAACATTGCTACTTTATTGTAACATACATTTTAACATTGTTAGCTTAGAGCAACATGCATTGGAACATTAATATTGTATGTGTATTGTAACACTTATTCCCTTTGACGTTGTCATTGAGACATTTTAGTGCAACATTAAGCAACAACTGTATTATGTCCAGGAACTTTCGAACGTTCCAAAGCTTCTTTATCCTCCTTTTGCCATTTCAATGAAGAGTGCATGAAAGACCTTGCAACCTTGAGGCACCTCAGAAGGACACTGAGCCCCTGATCCAATCCAGTCTCAAGGAGGCGTGTGTGGGATCCACCATTTAGCTCCATGTGATAAAACACTGGATGAGGCAAGGCTTTATAGGTTGTAACCAAAATGGATTGGTTTACCACTTATGAATTGCTTACATCCATATCAGCCATAGTATGGGATCATGCTCTCATCCACTGACAGCCATTCCTGAAATGATATGACTCTGTATGACCGGTTGAGCTCAGAGAAAATGGGTCCCACCTTAAAAAGTGGATTGTCAGTGATTTTTTTGGTGTGGTCGGTCACATGAACTGAGGCCATTTCACTAAACTGATTATTCCACAGTGCATCTGAAAGGTTTTCATTGTGTACATCACTATCAAGTGACCAGTACATGTGTTGGCACAAAGCTTTACCCAAATGTGAGATCTAGATGCACTGTGTTATCCTGCTGATCACTACTGTCACCCTCAACGTGTTTAATCATTCCATGACTACACTGAAAATTCGGAGTAATTGCATATATCAGTACTTGACACCTTAAAGATGTGGTGTACCAAAAATCCAATTGTCCTATGTTTGTGTTAACATTTAACATTTGTTAACCTTTCATTAGGAAAATTTGATTTAGCCATCCTTTTTCTCATGGTGCAACCAGGAAATAAATAGCTCAGGTCACGTGACAATTTCCACTAAACACATGACACTGCACATATTTCACTGAGACCCTATATTATTTCAATATTTGCTGGAAGTGCGTTAATACATCATTCAATAACATTTTTAGAGCCTTATAACTGAAAATGTTTTCTACAGTCACTATTGTGACAGATGGCATTAAATGGCTTAAAAGCAGTTCAGCACCATGGACAGCTGCTGTTAACCAGCTACAAAGAGTGCTTCGCATTACGTGTCGGTCATCCACTAACCTCTGGTTTGGCAGTTCAATCTCCAGCTCTTCCTGCCCACATGTTGAAGTATCCTTTGGCAAGTGTGTGAATGGTTGGATCAGAGGCCAAATAATGTAAAGCAGTTTGTAAACTGCCAAGATAAAATAAATAAATAAGTGCAGTCCATCTACCATTTACCATCTGCACAATCACCCACTGGATGTTGTTGAAACCATAAAAATGAGCGACAGAGGAGAGTGGGCTGCACAGGATGATGAAATTGTCACACACATAAAAGAGGGGTCACAATACATTGATGGCTTTTAAAGCTGGATAAACAACAGAGTGATATTTGAGTGAGATATGCAGGCAACCCTGTGCCAACAAGGATAGAAAGCACAACAAAACCCAGTATGCAGAAAGCCTAAGTCTGCTCTCCAAAACTACTATCACCCAGCACCAAAAGTTCAGTAACAAGTCAGTTGTTTATGAACACTCTCTGTGTTAGAACAGTGGGGAAAAAAAGGCTTCAAAAGCTAATGAAAGTGGTTGGTTCCAGGTAAAAAGCCCCTGGACAGAATTTTTTTTTTTTTTTTAATTTTCAAAGCAGAGCTGCCTCAGCTTTGTGCAGGATGCAGGACAAAAGGGGAAAAGCTGCTTCACACATTGTGCGACCAGCACCGACATGTAGCCACTGAGCCTCACCTGAGACTGATAAGCACACGTACTGCGTTGGTTGCTCACAGTATCACATCATTGATTCCCAAACATTTGCTTAGAACCATAACAAACGATTTATGTAGGACCCTACACTGAATGTTCCCCTTGAACTTTAAATATAAATGTACCCTGTGTAGTTTTGTTGTAAACAGTGTTCAGTGTATTTGGTTTTACTCACCATAACACATGGTGTGTATTCTCACAGTCTAACAAATATACTGAATGTGTTTCCTATACTGTTAATACTGTTAATGAGGATTAACGGTATTTAATGTAACTACTGATATTGATATATATATATATATATATATATATATATATAGATAGATATTTTTTTCTTTTGTCACAGAATCTTAATGTATAGTAATTTGTCTGTTAATTCTTCCTCTGTTTATTACCCGATATCTAATTAACACTAGAATATTGCTTTCTGTCCTCTGTTGTATTTGTATAGACTCACTCTAGAAACATTGCTTCCCAGCATCATGCAGAATGAATGAATGGATAGATAAATAAATAAAATAGGAATTTAAAACATACGATTTCAAGTGTATTACCCCCACTAAGTTTAAAGGAGTAACAGACGCCTGCATTCTTTTGCACATACTGATTCCACCATCACTGTCACAGTATTGTAATGCACTATGGGATGGCAGTGTCCATCCCAAAGCCTTAGTCAGTGAGCTGAATGATGACAGCATACTCTCCTATCTAACTGTCCTTTGGTAAAATATCTTTATATTGCTTCTGCTAAAGCATGATTCCTTAATGAATGTGTCTATGTCAGTCCACATGTGTAGCATAGCTTATTTAGCTACATTTTAGGTAAACTAAGATTGCTCTCAACATATTTAGCAGACAGACAGGCAGTGGTGAGTAATTCTGGAGTGGTACGAGGAGCTTATATGGATTCTTAAAACTTATTTTCTGCTGTGAAAACTTTCATAAAAGGGCAGAAAGTGCAAGCCTGTGCTATTATAGTGTAGTCATCTTGCCAGCAGTGTTAATTTCAGCAGCTAATTTTGATTTAGTTGTAGCCTGTTTTACAGAACATTTTATCAGATATGGCCAAAAGGCTTATTTTTGAAATGCATGTGTATGCCGCTGTGTGTGTGTGTGTGTATGTGCTTTGTGTGTAGTTACCATGGTTACAGATGTCACTCTTGTCTGTTGTGAGATTTTGTGGAAAAGGCACTCCTCGGGTTGTTCACACACACACACACACACACACACACGCACACACACACACACACACACACACACACACACACACACACACACAGTGGCTATGTGACACTGATCTGCAGTAATACACACTGACTCTCCTCAGCAAATCCACTTATCATTATAAAGTCTGGTTGTTTGAACAGAACCTCTCCCTCTCTGTTGTTGCAGCTCTCCTAGCATTAGCACGGCTACCTGTCCTCTCCACTGCAGAGCAGTGGATCATTCAGAAGCTGACTCACTCACATGTTCACATACTGTTCACTGTCTGGCTTTATCTCAAGAGGAGAAGCTAAAACGTCACATGACACAGTGATATTTCTTTAGCAAACATCTAGAGGAAGATTTAGATGGTGGACTCTGGACATTAATCCAGGAACCTACTTATTCATTTTGATAGCGACACAAAAGATAGCCAAGTGAAAGTAGCGTTATCGTTACCTCTGCAGCACTTGATAGAGTTATATTAGCTGTTTAACATGCTGCCAACATGTTGTTATGGTTTGTTGCAGCTTCCTATCTAAGGGACTAACAACAGATAACTTAACTCTTAGAGACACAACACCGCTGAATGCAGGGTGCTTTTAAGTATTGCAACAGGCCAAGCAGAGAAGTCATATACTTCTGCACAAGAAACGGGCATCAAAAGATACTGTTGTCCCAATCTTGAGCCAATATCATAGTTCAGGCAGGAGTTTCCAATTGTCCTGCCACAGTTTCATTATGAACTGAAAATATCTTTACACTTCTCAGTGTTTCTCATGCACTGATTTATTTGTGGTAGCCCGCCACAATATGGACAGTGAATGCCACATTTTGATTTTGGTTTTTTTTTCACTATCTGAAATGGTTAAAGTCTTATTTCCTTGTAGAGATGTGCTCAGTGCTTTGATTTCACTCAGCCTCTCTTTGTACCTCTCTTTCGCCCTCTTTCTCTCTCTCTCTCTCTCTCTCTCTCTCTCTTTCCCAAACACATTGACAACACGGTCTGTCATAGTCGGACTTGCTGTTGGGAGCACCAGGAGAAATCCTGTCCTCCCAGTGGCCTTTGAAATCCAGTGGGCCGTTAAAAAATCCATAAGGTTTTTATCGTCTCACTCTGTCTCTTGTGTCTGTCATTCAGGGTGCACACGAGAGGGAGCTGTGTGCGGAGAGGGTTGAGGTTGAGGGTTGTTACTTGTTTGACACAATGGGGCTGTATATATTGTTCAGTTATTTATTTGTCACAAAATATCTAATATTTGCAGTGGAGCAGCTTATTGACAGTATGATTTATCACTCTGTCTGGTCAGCTACTGCTAAAAATACAATCTAATTCTGTGGAAAACACTGTCTCATTTTCAACCCTCACATTTTAAATAGTTATAGTGAAAAATCTGTGTTTTTGTCATCAGGGTTTTGTCGTAGTTTTCGCTGACGAAAGTACCACTGCTTCGCCGTATAATAAGACTGCACTGCAAAATAACACTGGTCAAAATCATGTGGGAAACACATTGCTGAGTTGACAGTTTCCTCCTCCAAAAAAAAAAAAAAGAAAGAAAAATTCTCAACTCAGCTCTCTAAAACACACAGTGAACACATATATTTACTTTTAGTTTCAGTTATTGTGCGCTTTGATGGCAGCTCTTAGAATCAGGGTCACATTTTCTTGGTTAACGGGTGTTTCAGTCTATCACAGTTAGCCTGTTGGGAGCCATCGTAACACTTCAGTTACTCTCAGCTACCAACTAAAGCAAATTTACATTTTGTTGGTCCACCAACTGGACCTGATGGCAGCTACCAGTAACATCACAGATGCTACATCCCTGTGTTCCCTCCAATCTGTAAACTTTTTTATTTATTTATTTGTTTTATTTTATTTTGCTTTATAGAAGAAGTTGGTGGTGAAAACTAAAGTTGGAATAGCTAATGTCTGTTGTCACAGCCATATTTCTAACTGTCTAGTAAGCTGATTTCTTATTTTTAATTACTACCAGTAAAGAAGATAAAGTAAGAGATGGGTAATCCCAGGCATGAAGTTGTTGATTATTTATTTTGAATTCATCCTAAAAAGTGCTGACGTCTATTTTCAGTCAGAATCTGCAGAAAATGTGTTTTAGTTTGAAGTTAGTTGGATTTACCCTCCTCTTCTCCAAGTTTTTACAAAGCTGCCATATGATACTGAAGCAGCACCCAACACATTTTAGCCTGATATTTTTCATGGCTGGAAAAACTTTCCTGATTTTTTTTTTCTCTCTCTCTCTCTCTCTCTTACTTGACGTTCAATACAAGATGTCTCTGCTTGCATAAAGCATTGATCGTCACCTATTTTTCTCTGGGGGGAAGGAAAATGGAGATCCTGTGGAACAAAGCATTCTATTCATAAAACAGCAGGCTGAATCGATGCTCCCGTGGCGACTGGCCCATGTTGAGGCTCAGCAGTTGGCGATCGACGCTCAAGTGGCTAGACACTACCAGTTACCACAGCGAGACAGTCTCAGAGCTAAAAAAAGAAACGGGCCATTGTGAAGACCATTAATGACTACTGCTATTTGCACACGTTCAAAGGAAGCTTTATTGATGTTCACCTGTTCTGTCAAAAAGCAGAAGTGTAGACAAACTAATGACTTCAGATTTATGAGTATTGTTTTGTCCCAATTACATTTTTCTTTTTTGTTGTACATATACAGAGAGAGAGAGAGTTTTCAACATACATTTAGAGAAAGATTTATATGATGGTCCTACAGTGTAATATTTCTTTTTAAGGAAGTGTTTCCTGGTTTAAAAGGTCCTACTCCCGCTCTTAATATTACCAATCAGTCGCTCTCCATGGGCTCTGTGCCCTCTGCTTTTAAAACTGCCATCATTCCATCATTAAACCACTGCTTCTTCCTTTAATGTTGCAATTATGTGAAAGAGCTGTTGCTGATCAACCTACTGCCCATTTATCAAACCACAGCAGTCAATGATCCACTAATTATTGCTTATGACTTTAACATCACTGTTGCTGCTTCTTGACCTGAGTTCTCCTTTTGACACCATGGACCACTGCATAGATTTAAGCTGTTTGGTGGAGCATATTGGTATCCAAAGGACACTGCTTTCAAGAACTCAGCACGTAAATTACAATAATACAATAATAACAATACATTAATCTCTGAATTTTCTGAAGTAAAGTTTGGTGTAACCCAGGGATCAGTCCTCGGACCTATGCTGAAACTGTAATCCTTGCATTTCTATCTTCCAGACATGATTACTGCCATAATGCGTTTTTCTCTGGTCTTCCTCAATGTGCTACTAGAGTGTTCAGCTTTTCCAGCAGTTAGAATCTTAACAGAAATTAAAACATTTGATCATAGAACACCCATCCTGTCCTCTCTTCACTGGTTACCAGTGCAAGCTCGAGCCGATCTTAAGGTTTTTCTTTTAACTTATAGTCCTTGAATACATTTGCACCAACCTACTTTTTATTTATACCACATACACTGACACACTGACACACCCTCTGCTCTCTCTTGATGCTGGTCTCCTAGTCATTCCTCCACACAAAAGATCAGCTGGCTGCTGTTTTCAGTGTAGTTGTTTTATTTTAATGTTTTATTCAATTCAAGCATCCATTTAACATTGGTACATTGATGTTTTGGATGTGGGTGATGTATTTTTCGTTTAGTTTATGGGCTTGCTGTATGTTTTGTCCCATGCATTCTCTTGTATTATAAAGTGTATTTGGACCATGCTGCATGGTGATTATATATTGAATATTGGTGATGCCGTACTGTATTTACTGTATGATCCAAGATCAAATTCCTGTACTGTATCGTGACTTCAACTGCCAATAAATGCAGGCATCCATATACATTCACAAGTGAATTTAAACGTTAAGGGGAATGGGCTGATCAGGTGAAGATAAATCACTATGTAAAGATAGTGGAGCGGAGCATGAGAAAGATGGAGAGGACACGCACACACTGTCCACAGTGGCAGAGAAGTGTCTGGTTGTCTGACAGAGGAAAATGTCTTTGCATAGATTACCATAAAATTTGGTACAGACATCCATGTTCCCCTCAGGATAAATTGTAGTAACCTTGGTGATCCAACTATTGACATCTCTTTAGCCTCAGATGTTCTCTGTGTTTCTTGCAGCACCTTTCATTGTGAGCATGTTGATGTCAGCATTTAACTTAAAGCACCACTGTGCATGACTGCAGCCCTTTGATGCTGCTGTAGGATTGGCTTTGCGCAAACGACTGCACAATTGTTGTCTTTGTGTTGTTTTGTTTTGGAAATTTAAGGGGCGGGGGGGGCAATGTCTGCTATATATCTGTTTATCAGCTGCGATTCTTTCCTTGCATTTTAACTTATATGTAACTTTATTGTCCAGTTCTGTAAAAAAAAAAATCAAATTTAAACTTTTATGATGGTGGTGTCTTTGTTCTGGATTTGTGTTCGGCACATGCATGAATTTCCCCCAGAAATCTCCCTCTGCTTTATTTTCTCAGCTCTCAGATTAGAAGCTCTTCATGTTTATGGAAATAGACCAAACTCTTTGTTTTAGCAGATGAGGCAGGATTACTAAGCACTGTGTGTGTGTGTGTGTGTGTGTGTGTGTGAGAGAGAGAGAGAGAGAGAAAGAGAGAGAGAGAGAGAGAGAGAATAACTATCTTCATTCCCGCTGGAGGGAAATAATATTACAACCCTCTGTTTGAGTTTAGCAGAAGTGATTGGGTTTATTGCCACAGCAGAGCAGTCATGAGCCTGGCAAAGTCAACAAGTTCTTGTACCAAAGATCCAGATGAACACACTTGGCTCCAGCTCCATCAAACATTTTGGTAGCTGCAGAAACACAGTTTTAGTGCAATGACTGCCCAACTGTTTTATCATTATATAGGTGATTTTGGCAGCAGAAATGTACATGTAAACAAACGTCTTTTATTAAATGCATACTGGCACAGATAAACATTTTACTGTATGACATACTTTATAGCGTTTGCTCTAAAATAATACCTGCAACAGCTGCAAGCATGATGGTAAAAGGCTCTGTCGATGCTGAGTCAATTTTCTTTAAGACGGGGCATCACCGTCCACAGCAGCAAAACATAATGGACACATGGAGGCAAAAAAAAAAAAACAAACTGTGGTAGTAAGAGCTCTAATTTTATACTTCATCATTCTGTTTACATCAAGCTGTAGTACAATAGCCTCTGTAGGACATGCCTAATTATAGTCATTACCACACTATTAGCAATAAAAGCAGAAAAGCTGAACATGACAACCAAGTCAAGGGAAGGATTTTATTAAAACTGGAAACATGGCAACGGGAGGGAAACGGGAAATAAAGCTTAGTGCAAGAAGCTAGACAACAACATAGCTGGAAGCCCGTCAGTGCCTGTGCCCCACCCAGGTAAATTATAACAAGCCAAGTGAGTTCTTTGACTTTTTTTTTTTTTTTTAAATCATTTTCCTTAATGTTGCATTTTTCAACATTTTTGTCAGGAAATACCCTTTTGTAAAAAAAAATAAGACATATTTGGTATATTATTGTTATTAGGTGTTGAGATCTACGACTTTGTGCAGATCCTGTTAATTATCCATTTTCTATCTAGCGATAAAAAATCCACATTACTCACAGTTTTACTTCTGTTTAGTGACATTTTTCTGTTATAAAAACTTGACAGATGTGCCGAATTGTTTGGCCTTGGTGGAGGTCTGTGCTCTTTTGAGTCTCATGCTAATTTCTACATGTGTTTTTCCTAAAAGTTTCTCTAAACCTCTTTTATGCTTCTTCTTTTCTGTTCTTTTTTTTTTATCCTATATTGAATCTTGAGACAAACAGCAACAAGAGACTTTTGTCAGAGATATTCACTGGAATTTACTCTTTTAAAATAACTGATACAAGAATCTTACAAATATAGACTTTAAAATTGCACAGATTAAGTCAAATGTGAGTCTTGAATAGTCCTGAGTAGCATGTTTATCTATTTGTGCGGTACTATTTGTAGTACTGTATCTGCTCTGCTGAGCAGGTCTTCATAGCCAGCTTCCTGACTACAGACTTCCTTTTAGTGTCAGCTTGTTAAAATGATTGACCTGATGCTCTTTCTCCTATTCATTATTAAAATGATGGATGTCATCATGACATCCATAACCCCAGCAGAGAGTCTGCTACAATGAGTAAGTGACCACTTCATGGCTCAGTGCACATTCATATCCCCTCATCTATTTTTTTTCTCTCTGCGCTTTCTGTCAGTGTCACATTACTGACATGGTACTTTAAAATCCAAAGAAATTTGAGCAGTGTGTTTCAGAAAGTGGAGAGCTAAAGAAAATCATAGAGAATGAAAAGAGAGCGAGCAAACACACAAACCTGTGAGGTCAACACAGAGGCACTGCAAGATTTGGGAGGGATCACACACACAAAACAAGAGCCTTGAAGAGAAGATTTTCAAAACTACTCAAAAAATATTTCTGGAAATTTAATGCTAGTTGTGGCTTCTACAGCAAGGCCTTGGTCACCTAGGAGACCAAATATGACAACAACTGATATAACATGCTGCCTTTATTTAGTGCCAAACACATGTAAACACATTTTATCATTTATGTATTAACAAAAATGACACAAACAAGGCAACGTTCATTTAGTTGTCGTTGAGCTGCTTGTTGAACTGGTCAGCTCTGTGTGGTTTAGTAGAAGCAGGCTCTATTTACAAACTACAGAATCCTACTAATAGTACAGTGACAGGAGATTTGGCTTTTACTCGCACCTTTACACTGTAAGTAGCTGTAATTCATAGTTATATATATATATATGTAATATCAATCTATACCTCTGTGCTTGTTATACACCCCCAGCAGATTCTCCTTATTTTGAAGAGGACATTTTTGAAACTTTCCATTCAGAAAAAGTCTATTTCCAGGCCCAGAGAAATGTGCTTCTAACTGGAGAGCTGAATGGAAGAACAAGAACTGAACCTGATGTCAATGACCCACAAGGAAACAACCATATGTTTGGTCAGTGCCCCCTGTTTACCACACCAACCACCACCCATCAAAACCACCTTTACTCTGAAATCAAAATCAAAGTGGCAGGGAAGTAGTACATCCCTGGTTGGCCCTTGGACTATACAGTTAATGGTAGGTTCAGAGGGGACTCTTCATGGAGATTCACACACTCCTCAGCTCTTGGAAGTACTGTAGTTGACTGTGCAATCACTGACATGGATCTCACCACTGCCAGTGCATTCAGTGTCAAGCAACACTTCCAGACCACAGCCAAGTAAACATGTTCAGGTCAAATACCCACAGATAGGGCCCAGTGAGTGGAGACAAACTTAAACTCACCTGATCTGATGAATGCCATTTCAGTATATGAACAAAATCCATGTTTCTACCAGAGATGGAGTAAACACAACCACTGATGATATGAATATGATATTTCATGAGACAGTTATCAAAGCTGATCTTGTAAAACAAAAACAGAAACCTGACAAAAGGCAAAACATTAACAAATGGTTTGATCAAGAATGTAGGATCAGAAAAGACCTGAGGAAAATATCAAATGAAAAGCACTGCCAACCAAACAAGCCAGCCTTATGGATCAGGTACAATAACATTTTAAACAAATATAAAAGTACAATTAGGAACAAAAAACAAAAAAATTTACCCATGTGAAACTTGAAGAATATACAGTGAATCTGGAAAGTACCCCTAATACCCGTAATGTCAATGTGAAAAAAGTTGTTTTTTTTTTGTTTTGTTTTTTTTTTTAAATGTTTGCAAATTTATTGAAAATAAAAAAAATCAAGAAACCACATGTACATAAGTATTCACAGCCTTTGCTCAATACTTTATTGATGCACTTTTGGCAGCAATTACAGCCTCAAGTCTTCTTGAATATGATGCCACAAGCTTGGCACACCTATCTTTGGGCAGTTTCACCCATTCCTCTTTGTAGAACCTCTCAAGCTCCATCAGGTTGGATGGGCAGTAACGGTGCACAGCCAGATCTCTCCAGAGATGTTTAATCGGATTCAAGTCTGGGCTCTGGCTGGGCCACTCAAGGACATTCACTGAGTTGGTCTGAAGCAACTTCTTTGTTATCTTGGCTGTACACTTAGGGTTGTGGTCCTTGCCCCAGTCTGAGGTAAAGAGCGCTCTGGAGCAGGTTTCCATCCAGGATGTCTCTGTATATTGCTACATTCATCTTTCCCTCTATCCTGACTATACTCCCAGTTCCTGTCTCTGAAAAACATCCCCACATTATGATGCTACTACCACCATGCCCCTTCTCCCCCGATTGCTCAGTTTAGATGGACGGCCAGCTCTAGGAAGAGTGCTGGTGGTTCCAAACTTCTTCCACATGGAGGTCACTGTGCTCATTGAGACCTTCAAAGCAGATTTGTGCCTCAAGACAATCCTATCTCAGAGGTCTTCAATTCCTTTGACTTCCTGCTTGGTTTGTGATCTGACATGCACTGTCAACTGTGGGACCTTATATAGACAGGGGTGTGCCATCCCAAATCATGTCCAATCAACTGAATTTACCACAGGTGGACTCCAATTAAGCTGTAGAAACATCTCAAGGATGATCAGTGGAAACAGGATGCACCTGAGCTCAATTTTGAGCTTCATGGCAAAGGCTGTTAATACTTATTTTTAATACTTTATTTTTAATAAATTTGCAAACATTTCACATTGTCATTATGGAAAAAATGAATTTAATCCATTTTGGAATAAGGCTGTAACATAACAAAATGTGGAAAAAGTGAAGCGCTGTGTATACGTTCCAGATGTACTGTATTGAGAATGGTCATTAACCAAAATCCATTCTGGGATATGTAGAACTATTGTAATGCAAAGCAACGACAAGCCTCACCTGTCCAAAATAGTGACATCTAGGGAGCACATCTCTGCAAAATCTGTGCAAATATCTAACAATGAATCCAATTAATTTAGCTCAATACATTATGAAGTAAAAAATCGTAGGAAGAACTGACCACACAGACTAAATCTCTCCAGCCAAGTAAAGCCTGTGACAGCATCAAAAAGGAAATGCTCAAATGCAGCAACCCAGAGATACAGGGTGCAGTGTTAAAGCTGCTCAATGTCATATTACACCCAACAGATTCTCTACTTGCAGAATTCTGCAAATACATTTTACACATACAATGAAAAAGACCAACAAATGCCTGTGGAGCAGAATTAGTGAGATACACACTGATAATTAATATTCAAAAGAAAGCACACACATTTTTAAGCACCTTAAATCCAGCCCACTCAACACCCTCCATTCCAAAGTCCTCCAAATCCAAGAGCTGAGTCCAGAAAAGAGCCCCCCATGTCAGCTGGTGCTGAGACTAACTGTCCCCTCTCAAACACACTCTGACCAATCTATCAACAGCACTGCTTTCCAAACACCAATCAGAGTAAAGCCAATTATTACACAAAGTAAAGAAACCAATCTGAAACATGGAAAGAAGAAACTAAAAGCCACAGTAGATCAGAATGTTCTCTGTCCCTAAAGAGAGATTATCAATTGGCAACATCCTCTGGAGTAATTTCCCCCTATGATAGTGGATGGCTGAAGGGGTGACAGTGTGGGTCAGTTGGCCAATCAATTGGTTATTCCACTGCTCCTGTCCAGAGTGAAATATATCAACAGCTACTGGATGGATTGTCTGGTTATTTGTTCCATAACTTTGTAATCCCCTGACATTTCATGTAAATGTTCATTTATATGAATTTAATTTGCACTTTAACAACTAAACCCCTGCAAAATTGTTTAATGATAATTAACAATTGCTAACAGACGAAACTAGGTATGCTAACATTGTTAGCATTGTCATTGAATACATGCTACCGTTCACTTCAAAGCATAATGCTCACACCTTTTTTTCCCTTAAGACAGTCAGAGTGTATTAAAAAAAAACGTGAATGAGAGAGTAATGGAAAACAGAAGCAGCAGAAGCAGAAAGAAGAAAAGCAAGTGCCATTCATCAGTTTAATGAAGGTGACAATGACAGAAATAACTGGAGAGCTGCCTCTGCTCTCAAATCAATACCCTGGCTCTTTATGGCACTCTAAATAATGCAATAACTGCGCCCTGACACTTATTCCTATACGAATTATGCTACTGGCACTGCCCTCACATCTTGTTTACAAAGTCATTTGGAGATCTGTCTATATGCATGTCAGCGCCATGTGCTAAATCTACACTCGTAAATCGTGTTGAGGTTGCAGGACGTAAGGTTTCCTCCCTGCTAGAAGCCACAGCAGATAAAAAAAGCAAGCCTGTCACCCATGTAAGGGTTAAAATAATCAGCAGTGACATTCTGTAAAAACAGTTGGATTTTGTAATTTTCATTCACTTATTGATATCATGAGTCAGGCCCAACCCAGGCTGTTATAGACATGATCAGGCCAAAGGTGAATCATAAAAGCTTATTACAGTATATACAGTATACATTAAGCTTTAAATAACTGGCCAGTATCAAAGGTCTGAAAATTGCTGCCATTAATCAAAACAGCAGCAGCAACAGCAGTGTCAGCTGCAATTACAGGACACTTGCGCATTTAATTCTGTTGATATCCAAGCGGTGCAGGGTAGCGAATCTAACAAGAGGGAAACAACATACGAAAGGGAACAGACTTCAGCGTAAGACTGGGACAGAGAGGCTCTGTCTTCAACTGAGGTGAAAAGACATTTTGTACTGCCACTTCTGCGTTAGCAGGAGAAGAGAAATCTGTAAAGACTACTACTGAGAAAACTACAAACTTTAAAAAGATGTCAGTGTTTGTCTGATGAGTATCTGTTATTTGTTTCCAGACCATCATTAATATCAGAGATTAGCGGAATATAAATATATATAAATATAAATTCATGACTTTGGTGAAGCCTTGTGTTTTCATCTAGCTCCGCTGAGAGATTTTTTTTTGTTTTGTTTGAGTAAAACTTATGTATTCATTAAATTTGACTCAGGCATTCATGTCCCCCCACAAGCTAAAATGTAATAAATTTGACCCCTTAACATTTCATCCAGTGCTATCATCATCAGGTCAAAGTTTTCCTCTGTCCCATACTTTTCTGCTCACATACCTTAAAAATTAGTGACATTTCCATTAGCCTCAGATGTACTTTGTGCTAATTAGAGATTGCACCCTGCATAACACTGCATGTGGATGTTAGTACTCATCAGTCTAGTTTCCAGCAAAACAAAGAACTTGAATTCACTGACAAATAGCTGATACCAGCCCAACACCAAAACAAAGAAAAAAAATCAGCAGACACAGTTAAAGCCTGGCTGGTGAAAATAGTTAATTGCTTAATTTAACAGCTAAAATGAGTATTGTTTACAAGAGCAGGTGGAGACAAAAACAGAGCTAAAAACTCTTGGTAAAGTAATCCCCCCCTTCTACAAAGCTGTTGCTAAAGATGTCAAACAGATGTCAGTGAGCAAACAGATGTCAATGAGCAATGAGTACATGAGCAAAAAAACAATCAGTTTCCTATAAAAGTTGCACAAAAATACCCTCAATATGAAATAACACTTGTCTCATTTGCTTACAGTAATCACACAAAGATATCACAGTTAATTTGAACTTGTCCCCCCCAGTAGTAATTATGGATAAGGATTAATTTGGGATTAAGTTAGGAATTGACTTTCGACAGTACAAAGTTTTGCCAATGTAAACTTGAGAGGGACGTTCTCAGAAGCACAAGAAGTAGTGTGAAGTTGCAATAAGTGGTTTGGTCAACCAAGTTTCCTGTTTTGTACCAAGAGTCAAGACATGTCCTTCAGTAAAAAAAAAAACAAGCCCATAACTTGTCTGTCCAAGCGGCTTATTCTGAAACATAGCTGCATTTTATTATGAGGTGAACTTTGTTTATGACGGGAGCAAAGGAGGAAATCAGGTGAGTAGTATACAATCCCAGTTAAGTTCTTACTTTAAACCAAACCTCGATTTTTTCCTAAATCTAATTTTTGTGCCTAAACCTAACCCAACCATGACCATTCCACAACCTTAACCATCTAATGTTGTTTAATGTCCAGTGCACCAGGTGCTGGTATGCTCGTACATGTGGTATTATTGTTACCATGCCGATAAAGCTTCGGTGGTCTGGTAAGCCCCCATGACTGTCATCTTTCTCTAACCTTGACCAAATTTCAGGAATCTAAATGTCTTTTAGCCGGAGTGAGGACACCCCTCCTTATATTGAATCCCACTAAGAGATAACACGGTGAGTTTGAATAGTCTTTAGGAACTCTAAGGATCACCAAATGACCTTCTCACCTCTCACAGTAAAAGTGTAAGAATTAAAATTGGCCAGATGTGGAGCCACCCTTCATAAACCCAGATAGGCCAATGTTCTGACATGATAACAAAGCTAATAGCAGGACGTGAACCCACTTTACAGCCTTTTGGGGTCGACCTTATCAGATCCCAGGTGAAGGACAAGACAAGGTGAAAATGCCTATGGAACAGAGACTGATGTTTTATTCAGCAAACTGAAATATATTTCACAAAGGAAAATTATTTTTAGGTTTCCTCTATCGCTCTCTCTCCTTTTCTTTCTCTCTGCCTCTCTGCCTCACACATGTTTAAAACATGTTCTTTCTTTAATATGTAATATTTATGTTACGTAATCCACTATTACATTAAATTTATGTTGAGAATCATAATGTTGATTGAGCACGTGATAAGATGAAGAGTGTGACTTTTGCACATAAAACCTCCCTCCCACTGCTTGAAATAAAGGAGTAGATGCTCACTGGAAGTGAGGTGCAACCGGGCTTGTAAAGCTGGTTCTCTGCCTGTAATGCACACCCAGACCTGCTGGCTGATAAAAAAAGAGCCCTTTGTTTTGGGCACTTTTTATATTTCATAACACTTGTCACATTAACTCTGTTCCTGTCAGCAGTTCGGCCATCTGTTTACCTTACTTTTGGATCTTCTTCCATTTTCCAACTGAAGGTGGTGCCCCAATTTTCATCAAATTTAAATTCAAGTTTAACAGCTGCTACATAGCCATTGAGTTTCACCAAAAATCATACAACATGTCCCAAATCCATAGTACATTTCTAAGCTGGTTTTTAGAATGTAGTGTTCACACTTTAAAATACACTCACAGCAGGGAGAATACAGACTAAAGGCGGTAGAGTTTTGACTGCGCTGTTGATGCATCTCCCACAATGCAATCACAGCTAGAAAAAAAAAAGTTGTGTGTATCTTGTAAAACTAACAAACAACACATTTTTTAAAAAAGTATTAAGGAAAGGAAAAACATTTTGATGACTCTTTGTTAGGTTTAATTTTGTTAAATTCATTGTTAACAATGTCGTCCTGCAGACAGAGGTATCTGATCAGTTCATGCTCAGTGACATACCGTATGTTAGCATTTAGCTTCTTCTATCAGCCCTGTAGTCACTCTATATGACGCTTGTGTCTGTATGAGCCTTGTCACCTATGATACTGTCTCTGGACTGTGGCTGCAGTTAGACACAGACCTCAGGGAATTGCAGGCGGATATACTGGATTAGTAGCTGCTCCATATTTCAGAGCAGGTACAATAAAGGAGCAAGAGTGACTCAATCAGTTGTTGGTCATCAAAGTCCATCACCTTTATCTGTGTCACCTCCAGTCCTGTAGTGACCCTGAATAGAAATAAGAGTATGAGTTGATGACTAAATAGAAAAGAGAAGAATGTGTCCATTTATGCTCTGAAAGCTCTTTTTGCTTTGTCATTTTTATCCATGATAGAGTTGGTTTGCAGAGAGAATGGTCTACACATCCCTAACACACCACTTCAAGGGAATAAACTGCAATGCTGATGCTGTATCATAACAGCCTATTGTCACTTTTGAGCAGCTATCATAGAAATGAGAGTGAATGCTTAGATTGCCATTGTAATTCACTCAATGGACTGGTAACACAGTGTGGGCAGTGGTAGACAAGATATAAGATATGTTTTTCCAAGGGATATTCTAAGATTTATGCTGTCCTGGAGTCAGAGAGAGTGTGTGTGTGTGTCTGTGTGTTTGTTGACTAAACTGTGTCAGAACTTGAGCAGAACTTGTGTATTTTTTTTTTTTTGCTGTTTTCCTACTGAATTTTAAACACGAATATAAGCCACATTTCGAGCACCTTTTCCGACTGATAAATATTAAAAAATTAATGCAGTGGATACATGTTATATTTAGCCTCTAAAGCTGCTTTAGTCACTATGAAACACAGCAGACACGCTCGCACTGAAAGAGGCTTATTCAAATGATGTAAAAAGCTAAGTTGACAACACAGAGGGGGAATTCAGGAGCACTGCGATGATCTGACAAAAAATAAATATTGAAAGAGAAATTGATATTCAGGAAATACGAAGGGAAGTTTCAGGGGAATCGTTTCAAATAAGGGTGCAAAAACAACCATCATGTTTGGCTTTCTTCTCACTTTCATAGCTTAAACAAGCATGGTATGCTTGAGGACATGATTTTGATGGATGCTTAACAATCCAGCACTGGACAAGTATTTGTATGTATTAACCAAATGCGGTATTTTGTCATGCATGCTGCAGACTGTCTGAATCTCTGTCCCTCTAAAACAGAGATCTGAGCCAGTGAAGGGGAATTGTGAGTTGCTGCCACAGTTAGTGGAGTTCTTTGGGCCTAGTATCGTTAATCCATGTCTATGAACAAGTGTGACAATAAGCTCTCTGTCTGAACAGCAATCCTCTTAGGCAAAGCTTTGTGGGTAAACTCGCCTCATGCAAATTCTAAACCCCATTAGCTTTGAGGGACTAGTCAGCTGCATTGAGATTAATGGCCAAGTGACTACTTGATTTAATAGGGTTATTTCACATCTTCCGGGGGAAAAATAAACAACAAAGTTAATGCAAGACATTTGTCACTGACGTCCTCAATCTCTCTTCTCTAAGTGGGAGAAGTTTCTTGCGCGTTCAGATGTGGTACTTATTCAGCCTGGCATTGGAGAAACAACGGAGAAGCTTTGCAGATGTTAAATAATATACATAATATACATATATAACGTTTTAAGTTTCACTTGTTTGGCTTCTTAAAAACCCAAGGTGGAATGTTTTTGTGCATTGTGGTAAATTACAGCATGGTCATATCTGAAAGTGTATTTAGAGATAAATGCGGTGAGGGGAGAAAGTGCTACGGAATTTTTCATTACAGAGTGAAAAATGAAAATCCTTATTTATCTTTTTTCCATGCCGTCAGCTTACTCCAAACTTTGCTGCAGGGGATTACTGGCTGGGTGGGTAAGGCTCTGTCACCACAAAGTGGGAGACAACACACTGTGACAACGGTGATCTGAGAGCACTGCCGACTCCTCCAACTCACAGCTGAGGCGGAGTGATTAGCCCAAAGTTGAGCAGGAGCATTTAAATACTTCCTCATGACCTTTAATCCCCAATCAAATCAAAATGCCACCCTTCCCTCTACTGCAGAACACAAGCAAACATTCCAAAGCCCGCGTGCCTGCTCAGCTCCCAGCATGCACTGCTAACAGCTTTTTCGGGAGATCAGAGATTACCTAAAGCTGACTGATTTACCTAAACAGGTGAAATGAGTGTGATCCTCCAGTGGAGGGCTTAATGCTGGTTCACATCATATGAGAACTGCTGTGGGACTGAGGCGGCTTAGACTGACATATTAAAGGAGTTTATTTGTGTGAAAGAGTTTAAATGCTCTTTTTTTTTTTGTGAGTACATTGAGTGACTTGGCAAAAAAATAAGATGACACAAGTCACAGGAGTCAACAACAACAGTCTCCGTTCTGAACCAAAGAAACTGGTGAAACCAAACTAAACAAAAGGTTGAGTTTGGGCATGAGAGCAACAGGCTGTAGCTAATTTCAACATGCTAAGATTTCCACAATGACAAGGTTAACAGGTCAGTGTGTGGCAGCTACGGTGATATTGTACCACAGTTATCATCTTAGTGTAGAATTTTATATTATTAATAATAAACTCTCAGAATGAGAGGGGAAATGGATAGTTTGGAAGGAGATAATCGAACAATGCAACAGCACGGGGATAGTGCAGCAAAAGGAATACACATGAAATAAGTGGAATCAACAGGATTTTCTTTGAAAAGGATAATCATGTTACAGGCCCTCTTTTAACTGGCACCGTCCTTTTCTTCAGACATCAAAGCAGTCCCCAGATGGATGACAAAAACTGACAAAGACAAAAGAATACAAAATGAGATCAGGCTTTATCAATACAGACACAAGAATAACAGCAGAGCGAGAGATGATGGCTAAGACGGGACATGTGGGTGGTGGGTGGTGAAAATGATAGCAGTCAATGATTACAGTTTAGCTCTTCAGTCTGTAAGTGTTTATATGTGTGTTTCAAATGACAAAGAGAGATAATGGCTGTGATATGACAGGATATCTCTCTCCACACATTTTCTAGAAAAGGATCTTTGACCATTTTGTTTTTAAATGCCGGTGCAAGGTTAAGAGCTGGTGAGTTCACTCTGATAAATTGTCGCTGTCTTTTTGAGTTCTATCTTGGTAATAGACTGAAAATTGAAGGAGGGAAGAGATTGTTTTGGAGCTGGTGTCCATTTGCCATCACAAGTTTTATACTTTATAGTTGTAAAGACTCACAAAGAGATACATTTACTGCTGGTCTTTATTGGTTCAAGGGTTGGACCAAAAAGTAGGACACTGTCACGAATAAATACATAGTTATGAGTTTGATAGTTAAATGAATGAATAGAGTGAATAGAATGAATAGAAAGAACTGTAATTTTTTAAAGTTCAGATTAATTCTGAAACATAATGTGACCATGTTCTATTGCTTTATTAAGGGAATGGAATAATATATATATCTTACATTATTGATTCTGTGGGACAGTCTGAAGCAGCCGTACAGAGAGTGGAAACGATGAAGTTTGGAATTAGTTATGTAAATATATTGTCAGGAACGTGGAAGTAGTGAAGAGGATACAGGCGCAGAGTCAGAGTATATGGTATCAAGAAACGGTTTAATCAGTCCAAGTTCGTTACACGGTGAAACAGTCCAAGAAAGCAGAGGTACCACAGGGAAAAGGCTAGCTCGAAATAACCAGTAATCCAGGCAGGGGTCATACACAAACTCACAGAACGCACTCGAACTAGTAATGGCAAGGAACGCTGGAAAGCTTGGTAGAAACACACAAGACAATCTGGCGACGAGTGCAGGGGAGACGGGGACTAAATACATCAGGAGGAGGTGCGACAATTACAAACAGGTGAAACACATTAAGTTAGGAAGGGTAATCAGGAAGTGGGAGGAGCACACGGGGAGAGGGAAAAACAGTGAACAACCCGGAAACTAAAGCATTGTCAAAATAAAACAGGAAACACTAAATAAACAAAACAAAATAAGACCGCCCTGGCTCCCAGGGCGAAACCTGACATATATCTGGAAAATCAAAGTCGAAAAGAAAAAAAATGCATCATCAGCGTAAGAAAGCATACCATTAATTTAGAAAGAAGAAGCAACAATAGAAATTTGTGCCACACTTTCATGTGCATAAATCTGCTCTACTGTTCAAATCGCTGATGTGCTACACACACCTGGCGAGTAGTACTGACAGCATTTAAATGCACTTAAGCTTTCATTATCCTCACTTAGTAAAACTAGCTTGGAAATATGAAGCATGCATGTAGGAAATAACATGGGGTAAATATCACTGACTAAAAAATAATAGTATTACAAAAGTTATCATTAACCCACAACCGTTACCTATAAAAACCAACTGCATACATAAAGTATTGAATCCAACTTTATACATAATGGTTAAAATCATATAAAGTAGGCAAATTCTTCAGATATTACATAAACCTGCCTTTAGCAACACTTTTGATATTAATAATAAATAATATTAAATCACTGTTGTGTTAGTGCTATATGACTGTGTGTGTGTGAATGGGTGAATGTGAGTTGTAGTGTAAAGGTGCTTTGAGTGATTGAAAAGACTAGAAAAGCGCTATACAAATGCAGTCCATTTACCATTTCCATTTAGTTGTAATATAAGTGTTACAAATAATTTGTATGGTTTACTTAACTCAAGCAAGCTTCAAGTTTCTGTGAACTGTGAATGATGCACAGTAAATTGATAAAAACAATCAGAAGCACTGTTGTGTTGTTCTGTAGCTGTTGTGACTTGTGACTCTGAAACCCAGGTTTAGCTGTTTCAGATTTAAGGTTGTTTGTGAGAGGTTTGAGTTGTTTGCAAACTCTCCAATGTCACTGATTGAAGATACACATTCAGTAATAAAACTCTGGGTCTTGTGAGGACCCCCCCCCCCCCCCCCCCCCCTGGACATTTCGCTCCAAACACAGACCCTGTTTGCTTGGTCTCCACAACATTACAGAGATGCCATTCATCCAGCTGCTGACTGACAATCAATGGGGCTGCCATTGAACCGCTTTTGGCTGTGATTGATACAACCCATTAGTTTCCTGTATCCGGACACTGTATTTTGGAAATGGGGGAGGAAGGCACCAACCCACCCAATTTGTCTGTATTGATCTAGACTAGACTGAAACCTCTAAATCTCTCACCGCTCAGGATAAACCACTTTAACTACCTCACTCAGATACAGATCACAGTGCTATTTGGCATTGGACTTCTTGATGTTTGTTTCATGTAGCCTATTGTAAGTGTTGAGAAATCATTTGAACTCACTGAAACAGAGGCAGTGTTTGAATGATCATGTCGTTCCACTCAAAACTCAACTATAAACTAGATATGTGTGTATTGCAAATGTGTGGCCTAATTTTGAAACCTTGTCTCCTAAAACATACTTTCACATGCACCTAATTTACACCAGCACATAACATTTGAAAGAAAACATTATTTTGTAAGAAACAATAGGCCTAATGCAAAAAGTGACCCCGATGATGGTTACAAGCGACTCTGCTCTTTAATTTGAAGCAAACCATTTGTTCCATCCCTGTTCCATCTGCCAATCCCGACAAGTGCACTGTGCAATCTGACAAGACCCAGCATTTCTATTCTCCATACTCCTCCTCACCAAAGCTTTGCCATTTGATCACAACTCATAAATACCACCTTAACCAGTGGTCATTACCAAGCTATTCTGCTGGAGATAAAATCAATATTTTATGATCTCTAATGGTGGGACAAAATGCACAAAGCACGACAAATGCTACCGGGAAATCAGCTATATTGACCTTTAAAATAAGTGATCATAGAGACAGACACTGGCTTTTGTTGTTGTACATATTTAGAAGCTTTATGCAATTAGTTAGTCAACCCCTTGTATTCATTCAATCATTTATTTCTTTATTTATTTTATATTTGATGCTGTTGTTCTCTATATGGAGCCAGTGAAAGTCATGCTAAGATCAACACAGCTCGCTGGGTGTGTTGATTCATAGGGTGTCACACACCTGTAGCCGGCAGGTGCTCGTTATAATTCGTCAAAAGATAAGGGAAAGCTAGAAAACTCAACTTGGCAACATGTGGAAAAAAGAAAAAAAAAACATACCTGCATCAGATGAACAACACAGTGTTTTACAATTAAGGTTTGCCCATTATATTATTACCTTTCCCTGTATTCAGTGAGGTAACTGCCAAGATCAGGTAATGTGAGGACACTGTAAAAGAAGTTTCAATAATCATTTCCAAACAGAACTGGATCTGTTGTTACTTGTTGTAACTTGTGATTTTGGGCAATTTAATTAAAAATGTACCTAATAATAGCTCACACAGCCGATAGTGGTTGGCTCGCAGCAAACATGGAATATGTTGGGAGATTAGCCAGCTGGTGGTGCTAGTCCATTTAACCTTGTTGGTCGCGAAAACCTCGAGAGAGTCTCACTTTCACACAAAGTTGTTGAGATAGTCTGGATACTTGGCTTGTTAGCAGCCTGTCTGATCATCTCACTGCTCAACTTTTTTCCGTAGGTTTTTACAATTGCTTTGGAGAGCATCATTACTGTTGGAAGTGATGCCCAAATCTATAAAAATAAACTGTAATGAACCAAAGGGATCCTTCAAGGTAAAGGTTAAGAGAAAGAGCAAGTAGTGGTGAAGGTTGACGGGAAGAGTGATTGTATTCCTCATTGGACTGAGGCATGATTGTAGTCATACAAATGAGTGTGTGTGTGTGTGTTGGGGGGGGGTCTCCCGGAAGCAGAGTGGGGGTGCTCTTGGTGGTGGCAGGGACGCAGAGCTTTGATGTGGTTGTGACTGGCAACACTCACTGACTGTGTGAGCCAAGCAGACACACCCCACGGACTCTGATCTCTACAAAGAACTATCTTTACATCTTCCTCTCTCTCTCTCTAAACGCACAACCTCTAAACACACACACACTCACACGCACACACACACACACACACACACACACACACACACACACACACACACACACACACACACACACACACAGATCCACCTTGACACAAATCTGCTCTATCCACCTCCTCTCCTCCTAAACTGGCATCCTTCCAGTTGGTCAGAATTGGAACATTGTGCAGATGGGCACAAAATCACCAATCTGACGTACGCCTCAGGTCTTTTCATGGACGGGCACTGCAGTGTAGTCGTGTTCATTCTCCTGTCAAACTTCATCGTCCGCTCATCACTCTTGCTCTCCCCACAGCTCTCTGTTCTCTCCCTCTTGCTCCATTCTCTCCTCCTCATGTTTGCCTTTCCTGTGTTACTCTCAGAGATCCCCTCTCGCTCTGACGGTGTGTTTTTCTAAAATTCCTTGTCCGTCTCTGTCACTGGTCACCTCTGATGGAGTGGCTCAGAGAATTTTTGATATGATCTACCTGTCTGTTGGTTTATCCAGAAGCATTATTAAAACATTATTATATTATTCTGATTTATTAAATTTTTTTAAATGAAATTTTTGTTCAGTATTATAAAAGTTTTGTAGATCGCTTGTAGATGTTTGCACATTTGTCTCTATGACAGGTTCTTTTTTTTGTTTTGTTTTTCAGTTCTTTTCATTCAGGGTCTTCACTTCTTGACCTTTGAGCTGAAGAGTGAAAGCCCTTCACATTATAAAAACAGTGTCAAAATCAAGACCTGCTCTATTACTGGATATAATGAAGTCATGGTGCCCTCTGTAAAATTGAGGGGGCTTTGTTAAATTTTATGTGTGTGTGTGCGCACACACGTTAGGGCAGTCTCTCAGCTACAGCTCTCAACAGTGGTGATAAGAGATGAGACTTTGCTGCAGGTGCCTCATTCAGTGATTATCTTTTGTGTCTGAGTGGACCTGCATTCCGACTGGATAGGGCTCTTCCTTATTACTAACCCTTTGTGGCCTTAGTTACAATAGTATTAAGCAAATGTGTTTATCTGCTACAAATTTTAGTGTACTTTCCCAGTGTTTAACACAAAACCACTATGCTCAGCCACATAAGTAAAAAAGTATGTACTTTTTTACTTTAAAAATGGTACAAGTTTTCATTTTCTGACTTTTGACATGATGCTTGTGACCACTGAGCACATCATGAAGCTCACTGACTCCAAAGTTAAGTTGATAAATTGGAAAATCATCTCTCAGATGCCAAATATTAATTTCTAACACTATCAATACAAGTCTCTGGGCTTTTTTTTTTTTTTGTACATTTCTGCTGGCTAACAATAGTTTCTTTTCAACTCTTGACAGAATTTTCTATTAACTGACAGTAATGCTATCATGTGAAACCGACTGACTCCATATGGAAATTCATCAACTTGAAAACTGACCCAAAACTTTTTCGAATTAAAATAAAATAAATCATCTTTTGAAGTTTCATTTCTTTGTGAGAAGGTTTGGATCAATAAACCAGTGCCGACATCAGTCGTTGCTGCACATCTCTCTTTGTTGATCAAAATAATGAATCCACAGACTGATCACAGATCATGTGGGTGCCCAGGCTGATTTTAAATCCCTGTTTTGATCACATTCAGCTTTTTTATGTTCATCAAATGCATGATCCATACAACAATTTTTTTTTCTCTCCTTGCAGGACTTAATTCACTTATGTTTCCAACTATTAGCTGTGATTCAGATAAAAGTGATGCGCTTTGGCCTTTCATGTACCAGGCCAGTCTGCTAGTTGGTGATTAATGAACCGCTTCTGTCTCTCGCACCATGAAATGTGGCCTGGACTTAATTAAAACTCAGCTGTTGACCACCAATCATTAATTACTTCTCACAACCTGTGACATTTTTAGAATAAAAAGAACAAATTGGTTTCTAACGATTTAATAATTTACAAATGAAAAGGAATAACAGGCCCCGAGGTAGGGATCTCCGCCCTTCCCAGGGTTTGAGGAGGCTGACATGGGGCATCTCTGATCGTGAGGCAGTGGTGTCTGCTGGGTGATTGATGCCTGTTATCTGCTCTGCTTGCGTTTTTCAGGTAGCTGCTGTCATTACAGTGTCACCTCGCTGCTCCTGCCTGGTCTGATTCCCGACCTGAGCAGCTGGTTTCCAGTAGGTGGGAGCTGCCCTGCAACAACATCTCTACTCCATCATCTGTGTCTCTGTTTACATGTGCTTCAGTCTGGGGGATGGAGGCCTTTCTCTGCAGACCGGACTGGTCAGGAGGTATCCCCGGCCCGAGCCTCTCATGTAATCATCATTGTGCTTATTTTTCTTTGTTACGTCGTGGCTGTTATCCGTGACTCGAATGTTATCATCAATGCTGAAGTCACAAGTGTGAATTTAGTCATTCCACCAGAGGCACAAGCTGGGGTGTTTCCTGTCTTGGATGCGATGTGACTGGGGTGTACATCACACACCAGCAGCTCCTAACTGTGGTGTTTAATCAGAGAACCAGATGAAGAGGGAGCCGAAGCTTCAGGGTGAGATGAGGCAGCTTGAGCTTTACTGTCCTCACTGCTGTACTGTATGCTCTGTTTCCTTTATGTATTTTTACTGAAATGAACTTCATATTTAAAGGCTTGTAGTGTAATTTAATCAGTATTATATTGTATCATTCTTGATATTGGTAAATAATGTTTGGCCAAATATATCTTCCAAAATAAAACTCTAAGTTCAACATCAGTAGGAAGTTCTGGCTATGTTTTTATTTGACATAAATCTATTGGTATTTCTATGTGCGTTTATTTATCCTATCATAAAAAAAAAAAAGTATACATTGGTGGTGGTGTTTGGTGATGCTATCAAGCAGTGGTGTGAGATAGCATCAGTTGATCAGTTATTTCAGCTAATGCACATATATTTCTGTTTCTGTTTAAGTGACCAAACCATCTACAGACTGTAGTAACAATGACAGGAGCAAAGTCAAGTGACATTGTCTGGCCAGGAGGAGCCAGGGGGTATGGACGGATGAGTTGACAAAACAATAAACTTGGAGAGACCACTGTTCATTTCCTGTTTCAAACCAATAGCCTGTGTTGTTTCTCTTTACCGTGGCCTCAGGAACGCCTTAGGGGGTTGTATCTGAGGGTAGAGGCTAAAGACTACAATCATATCATTCAAGTCTTGGACTATGATTATTCACTGTCTGGAAAACCAGACATACAGTGCAGCCAGACAGTAGTTTTTGTTCTTTTTATTTTTTTTTTGTTGTTGTTGTTTTTTTATACTTGTTTGTTCAATGGTTCTGTACTCCAGCAAATTATAATATTTGAAATAAAACAATGACAACGAGGTTACAGTGCTGACCAGTGTTTGCAGATTCAACAAAATAACAGATTTTTTTTTTTTTATTTGTATTTATTTAAAATTTTTTTTTTTTAATTTGTATTTATTTAAATTTTATTTTATTTTTTTTTTTTTTTTTAGTAAAAGTGTCTAAAAATACATGCATCATGTCTGTGTGCTCAGCTTTTACCTGTGTTTTACCTTAATCAGTCCCACTACTGCAGCTATCACCACAATCAGCAGCCAAACTACAATAACTACCTGTTTTGTTTTGGGTTTATTTTTTTAGATCATCATCATGTACCTTCCTCCCATCGCTCACTCTACACCTTCCGTAGAGTTTGAAAACCTCAGGAGTTTAGCCTAACCTGTAACAGCAGAGACTCGTCCTACTGGCACAAAAAAGTAGCACAAATCACAACAAGCAGCCAAAATCAATTTTGACCTGCCCAAATAAAGAAAAGGTTCTGACAGATTGGATGGTTTTCCACCCAGTTCCACCCTATTGCCAAGTCTGGTGCTGCTGACTCAGATTTATGATGGTTGTGTTTACATCCAGACTGGGTGAACATGAATTTTAGCCCTTTTCAATTTGAAAGAAATAATCATAATATACTTGAATGCTCAAGCACCTGTTTTTATGCATGTAAATAAATACAGTTACATCAGCAAAATATGACAGAAAGATTAAACGTAATTGTTTGTGTTTATCAACTCATCATAATTAAAATAGAGTCAAGTTAATTTTAATTATCCAACCCAAAAAGTACACATCACACATTTATCTCAAAGGACTTTACAGTCTGTACCACCACCTCAAGTCATGCCATGTAAGCAATTAATATGCTTGAAATTAAAAGACCTGTGAGAGACTGCATTTTGTTTCCTTCAAAAACTTGGGCCCTGCATGTCAAATACCATAAAGAGTCCAAGTGACAGCCTACATACATTTCTATAGTTACACTGTCTCTGCTGTGCTGTCTATGGTCCTGTGACTGAAATGTTCACTTTTCAGTCACATTTTTCAAACTCCCCTGTTTCTCTACTTCTTTGTTAGTGTGTGGGCATTTCTTCCATAATGTGATGGTACTGTTTACTTTGGCTACTGCAAACAGGGAGTGCTCACATGGCTTATTTCTGTCCCTATGGCAAGCCTCCCCCTGGTATCCTGACTGTATAGGCCCCTTTTGAGTGTTTGTAACAGTGTCAAGTTTTACCATGATCTCTCTGCTTGAATGTGGACACTGTCATTCTGAAAGCCTGGCTTTCTTAGGGTTATCTGGCTTTACTTAGCCTAACGTTTGCCGTCCTGGATAACCTGTGTCATGAGCATGTTCATGTTCAAGAGTTGTTGGTCATAAGCAGCATCATCAAAACCACACATGAAGTGATAAAATGAAATGAGATGAAACAGTGTTATACCTGCAGGGAAATTCTTCACTAATAGAAGTGTTTTCATTAATGGCTTGCTAGCTGGGACAGGGGTTTTGTTGACCTGGGGACATCATGGGTCCTGGGCCACACTGTGAACAATAGTAGTTGACTGCTGGTTCCCCGAGTGGGTCCCACACCCATGTGTTTGAGCAGGCTGAGGCTCTACAGAAACTTAAAACTGTATTGGTCCACACTTGTAGTGCAACAAAGACGCTTAGACCAACATGGCATAATCTGGGCAGATGAGTGGATATAGTCTCGGCCTTGAGATACAGCCGCAGCATGGACAACAGTTCTGGACAGAGTCTGGCAAAGAGTCAACTGAGTCCAGGCTGAGAGATACAGCAAGTTCAACATCAGCAGCAAACTTCTGCTGCTATTCAGTTCAGTTCAATTCAATTCTGCTAGTGGAATAATGTTAAAAGTCCATATACTGCAGTGGTAAGAGAAGATACCTCTCTAACTCCACAATCTAACTTTGGAGTAGACCCACTAACAGATTTCATTCAGATATTTAATTGGAAATAAAGTTTAAAATTAAAAACAGTCATCTTGGTATTTGGTACTGTAAAAAAAAAATAAAGTAACTCAAAAGATTAAAATTTCAAATTTAAAGTGCCAAATTAAATAGGCTTAATTACAGCATGGTGACAATCTGTGAAAATTATTAAGGTGAGTGGTGTGATGTGCTAGAATGAAGTTTGTGGGTGTCAGTGTTGTGAGGTGCAAAACTAAGCATAAAGATGAACTGAGGTAACATGACCATGACCAAACCCAGGATGCAGAGTACCTGTGCAGAGGAGCAGAGAGAGTGGTTAGTGTGCAGCCAAGACCTATGCAACCTGGGACACACTGGGCACCACAGGCTTTCCAGATACACCAATCAGCTACCTGCAGAGCAGCAAGATATAGATTAGTACAAAGATTCAAACCCCTGGGGTCATCACAGTTGGATACTCCTTTAAATGCACAATCTGTGATTATAATACAGTGTAATGTTTCATCCATAAAATGTCTTAAGGTGTATTCCACTATCTAGAGGCATATAAAGAAATGTAAGCACACACACACACACACACAGTGGGTCCAAAAGAAAAGCCTGAGACCACTTTCCATTCAGACCAGTTAGCAGAAGCTGGTGCAATAGTGGAGACAGGAAGGTGGAATAAGAGTATAACCAGAATTAAAACCTCTCATGGGTGCAAGAGCTCATACCAACCTTTTATGGCCTCATAAACTACATTACACACTGTACAGAATATATGAGCACAATGACACAAAACTTCAGGGCTGCAAAGTCAAGTGATAAGAACTACTGAAAAAGAGAACAGACAACACACCTCTCCAATCTAAGGAATATGTTGTTGATGTATGCTGGGGGCTTTGCTGTTGGTGCTTAACTGGAGATAATTACATGGGGGGCAGATCTGCAGGTTCTTCCCAAAACTGTCCTGAGCCATGCTGAAACCAGGGGG
Source organism: Toxotes jaculatrix (assembly GCF_017976425.1). Taxonomy (NCBI): domain Eukaryota; kingdom Metazoa; phylum Chordata; class Actinopteri; family Toxotidae; genus Toxotes; species Toxotes jaculatrix. The sequence continues at coordinate 27,837,233 of NC_054401.1, forward strand.
GAGGCCCAGCAACATGGGAGCTGTGAGGGTTGTAAGAAAGTGGATCTCTGAAAAGAAATCAGAACACAAAAGTGACTTTAATATATTTCAGTGAATACTGAAAATATATTGTTAATACAAATTTAAATTCAAGTTCATGTCCAAATTTCGTCAAATTTCGAGTTCTCCCACTCTTTACAGTGTGCTGCTGATGGTAATAACCTGATGGTAGCATTAAAAGTTGTAAAGTATCTTGAGTTGTATAGTTTTGGGAGTAGAGTTTCGTGTTTTGTGTTGATCTGATCTGATCTGATCTAAACTTTGTATGTACAAACTTGGCCAATAAATCTGATTCTGATTCTGATCTGATTCTATGGCCTTTTAAGTTATAACAGGAAAGAAAATGTTGTCTTCATGCTCTATTTTCCAAATGTGTGATGCCAGGAGATGGTGTCAGGTCTACCAGTGTGCTTGTGGTAGAAATTAGAGAATAATGGAATCATTTAGTTATAAACTAATATGCACTTGTTAAATCTAATGTGGTTATTTATTTCTGTTTAACCACATCTATATCCTCTGGACCTCTTTCCAAGTGCCTGGGAAAAGTTTTTAGAATGGCCTGGCTTTCAGTCATGAGTAATAAATGAGGCAGTGCAGTTATCAAATGTGGTCTTAGAGTTTGCTTTGCTCTATAGTAACACATACAGCTGTGGTGCAGATGTGCATGTCTCCAGGTGTGTGTGTGTGAGATGACCAGCCTGTAGCTGCGGCAGTGTAGCGTCCAACTCCAGCTGTTTCAGCAGGCTGTCAACTGTGCGAGACATCTGTCCCATAAACTCTGACACCTCCTAAAACAGAGCAGTAAAATGTAGTCACATGAAACCATATTAATTCATTGTTACACACGTTGTTAAGACGCAGATATCCTGTCTGCTATACAACTGTTTGATGCAGTCAGTTGGTGAGTATTACTCAAGGCCTGCCCACATCTGGTTGACTTCCTACACATGAATGAAATCAGCACATTTTATTTAAAATCAAAACTATTTTAAAATGATCATGGTCATATCACCACATTGTATAGGTTCTGTATTTTAAAGGAGATATATTTGACCTTATGTGGCAGTAACCAAACTCTTGAATAAAACTGGACCTATGATAAGGCAGAATGTGCACTTATAGTATAATATTTTGCTAAAAAGGTTGACAGATTGTCTTTATTTTTATTTTTAGTATTCCCTAAGTTTGCCAACATCTGTTTCAGTTGCATCTCATAACAGAGGTTGACTGTTTTCCTTAAAAACTTGTGAATAACACCTGAGGGGACAGCATCAAAGATAACTGAGATGACTGCTTTGGAGAAACAATTACGCTGAATAAATTCTGCATAATTGTAAAGCTGACCATGTTGGTTATAAGGTTTCTGACCAATAAAATATTATAACTAAATCACTGCTGAATGAGGAGAAAATTTAGTGGGAAACATCATTAAACTTTTAACATATTTAGCATCGTGAATCAGAATATCACCTGTTCATTGAAAGTGGCGTGCGGTGCTTATCTAATGTATGTGCTGTGGTAACAATGGTAGTGTCACAAATGAGCTGTTGCAAATTTAGTACCATCTCCTGAGCACAGCCAAATTTTATCATCAGGAACTCGCCCCTAGAGCGGAGCAAGAGACAGTGGAAACAAAAGCAGAACCCACAACAATGGCAGATTATTACATTCCTATAGTGGAACATTATCACACGTCTACATAAATGAACACACATACATTTACACTCACCAAAGCTGGGAACATGGGACCCATATGTTACAGGTTTTCAGTGGTATGGAGCAGAAGTTAATCACACACATTTCTGCTGGCAGTCTTATAATGAAGATGGTAATAAACTAAAATAGATCTGTAAAAGGGGTGATTACATTGCTGTGTGTTGTCTCCTAAGGCTGCACAGAGACCAGTATGATGCCATGCTGTGCAGCTGTGGGGTCAACTTTTACAATCCATCATCTTTTACTTTCCACCAGTGAAGCTGAAAATGTTTTTTTTTTTTTTTTCTGAGATTTGTCCATCACCGCTCATCTCTTCTTCTTTTTTTTTTTTTGACGTTTTGGAATGAAAGCAGTAACACACATCATTCAGTAGTATTTTCCTCAAAACACACTGACTCACTGGTGCCAGGGCTTTTCATTTTTAATGGAGTTTTTAATAGACAAAGAAGAAACAAAGACATGGAAAAAAAAGTGGAAAGATTGTAGTTGTCTTTTTTGTCTCAGGCATAATGTAATAACATAAAAATGCCAAACTCATTCCTTTTTGTGTGTGCTATTATTGAGAAAGGCCAGGGAAAAGTTTCTTTATAAGGCTACTCCCCTCCTTTTTTTTCCAATTCATTGAATATGTAGCAATAATAATAGGAAAATAGCAGTTCAAAAAGCGTTTCATCCATTTGAAAAAGCAATCAAAGTCAGGTTTTTCCCCTAGCTTGCGGCTGTGTATCTAGATTTAATTCTGTGCAGGTTGTTGGACAAACTTAACATGGTCTTGATTGCTCGCAGCGGTTTACTGTCTGATAGCCTGCTGTCTCTGTAAATACAGCATGAACAAGGGGATAAATCTCCCAGGAAATGTGGGCTGAGGGGAATTTCAATGGCAGGTGGAGCAGTTATCACCTCTGGTCAATGTCTGGAATGTTAACGAAGGTTTATTTCAGGAGAAAGACCCGGAGGAAAAATGTGTTGTTACGACTGGGACCGGGGCTCGTCTGCAGCATCAGACCTGGACTACGCTGGTGTTGTCATAAAAAAGACTTAATAAAGAGAAGCGTTCAACTACAGAGAGAGGAGCCTCTAATTATAATCCACATATGTATATTCTCTTAATTGTTCTTGTGTTATCACATGTTCTCTATCTTTGTGTTTGACAAATCCATCTTGATTTAAAGTCAACTTACAAGCTTTCTCCAGAGCTAGCCAAGGCTTTTCATGGTCATCAGTGGATGGAGTTTGGTCATTTGTCATAGAGGTGGATCAGGTGTCATCACTGTCAATTGATGACATGATGACTTAAGACCAAGGGCTGGTTTCACACTGATACTTTGACTTTGGTTTAGGTCAAATTGTCAGACTTGGACACAGATGTGCAAAGTCATCTGTTGCACAAAGTCTGGTCACCATAGTTTTCTTGGTCAAACAAAGACATGATGCTATTATCAATAATATATATTTCAAAGAGGTTACTGTACTCTCTAAAACCTCTTCCCTCTCTTATCTCTCACTTCACAATATTGGTAATAAAAAAATGTGATCCATGTTTTCTAATTCCTTGTCACTTGGCAGGTGTCACAGAGCGTTACCATGGAAACATGACTATTAATTCAGAACTGAACTGAATTGGACCAACTGGAGTCTCCCAGTGGGACTTCTTTTTTATAACCAGTCTTTATGTCACAAGCACCTACCACAAATCATTCAACATCATACAGACTGTGAAATGAATATGTTTTCCAAGTTCTCTGTAGGTCATTGTGTTGTCCTTGGTATGTGTCAAATACAGGTTGAATCATTTTAGTTTTTTTTTTCATTAAAATCATCTTTTCCTGACAAAGACATTCTCTATATATACAACTGTTATATATATATATGCTCCTCTATGTTACAGATTTTAGGCTTCACTGACTTTAAAAGTTATGTGGTAAGTAATAAAACACTTTACACTGCTGAAGTTCTGAAGGCATAGTTTTAAAGATGTCCAATGTAATGTGCCCTTACATTTATTTTCAGATTTTAATAATTTTTTAGTTCATTCTTATTATTTTGACATATTACTATTTCCAATAATAATTCAAAATAATTGTTTGAAACGGTAAGAAAGGGAGGAAATCCTTCTGAGTTTTATTAAGTCAACATTTGTGAGTTGTAGCCAGTTATATTTTTTTTAAAGATCCTTAGAATTTTAGAGTTTACTGAACATGAAATGATGGTGTTTTTATACTTAAGATAATTAAGTTCACTCTACTTATTATTAATTAAAGACATGAATGATTATTTTTGAGTTGCATTTACTATAAATATTTGAGTTGACTCAATGAGTTATTTTAATTTAGGTGTAATCACTGACTACATATAACACAAACTCTAAATGTTTAAGCTTTGCTCACAATAACTTCTGAGTTCATTGACTCAAAACAATTGTGATTGCCACAAGTTTTTTTGAGTACTGCTAACTTATTCGGGTTTACAGTGCAGAAGACAATCCACAAATGTGTATCATGATCCAGGAATATCTCACCATCAACAGACTTCATTACTTAACTTGTGTAAAATTTTGTACTCATACAACAGGTTTTGCACGTGCGTGCAAAACCTGTAGACTTGCTCCTGCGATCCCCAATCTAACCAGCAGTAGCCCTCAGTTTTCCACTTTCACCCATTAACCATTCCAATATAAATATCTGTATATTTCCTGTCATCCTAGCTAAAGTGTTTCAGCCTGTGTTCTACCTCTCCTGTGTGTTTTGCACCCTGGTCTGCCTCTTTGAACACTGCCTCTTTGTTTTGTTTTCTTTGCCCCTTTTGGGCTTATTTGACTGCTTACCTATTGTCTTCTTCAATGATCAAATAATGTTTGGAAGTTTCAGCTCCAAAGCTTGTTTGTGCCATTACAGCTCCAGTTCAAACAAGTCTTTCAAGAGGGCTGAGCAGCATGTACTGCAGTAACCACCAAAGGTGCACCTTTTAATTTATAGTAAGAATGGATAAGCTCATCCTCTGAGAGAGGTGTTTTTCTTTCATACTCAGGACTCCAAGCAAAGTAGAACTTCTGAGCAGTGGATGACTGGCTGTGGTAATTTGCTTTCCCCGTTTCCAAACTCATGAATCTTAATCATGCAAAGCCTGCATCCAGGACCAAGCAAGTCATGCTGTACCTAATGGATCAGATCCTGATAATAAAAACAGTCATTATGCCTAATTTGTGATGCTCAGAAAAAAAAAAAATATCCTGGTCTGTCTCCTGGTATCTCCTCCATGCTCTGGACACCATGCTGACAGCTGGACACAGCAAATCTTCTTGCCACAGCTCGCATTGATGTGCCATCCTGGATTAACTGCACTACCTGAGCAACTTCTGTGGGTTGTAGACACCGCCTCATGCTACCTCTAGGGATGAGAGCACTGATAAAATGCAAAAGTACCCAAAACATCAGCCAGAAAGGACGAGAACAGAGAAATGGTCTGTGGTTACCACTTGCAGAAGCACTCCTTCATAGGGGTTGTCTTGCTAATTGCCTTTCATTTCCACCTGTTGTCTGTTTCATTTGCACAACAGCAGGTGAAACTGATTCACAATCGGTGTTGATTTCTAACTGGACAGGTTGATTTCACAGAAAAGTAATTGAATTGAGTTACATTGTGTTGTTTAAGTTTAATTTTTTGAGCTGTATATATATATCTATTGAAAATGATGAGTTTTAAAGTAGCTTTGTTTTAAATGCTGGAAAAATCTTAAACAGAAATTAGAAAGGAAACGTTTTATATTTTTTAATCACACACTGCCTTCAAAAGATAACATTCATCTTAACAGGAAAATGTTATTTAGTTAGTCAACTGTACCATTTCTTTCATTTTTGATTGAAGCTAAAAACCTTTCTCTGTCATAAACTGATAAACGTTAACAAGTGCTTACAAAACCTAATTTTCATATGTTTTGCTGATGGAGTCATTATTTTTAATTAGTTGAATATTCCTTCCAAACCAAACTTCTCTCTTTGTATGTACCATTTTTCTTTGCTCTTTTTAAAAGAGGACTGAAGAAAGTGCAAGTCGGTGTGTCTGGGCCGAGGATGGCAGGCTAGAATCACAGTGGCAAAAATGATGCTAATTTCTTACTTCCCCTTCCATATTTAAACCAGTGTTCAAACAGTGGTTTAAATAGCTGCAGTAGTACATCATTAGCTCCTCTCCAGGCTCAATGTGCAGAACAGTAGGAGAGGGAAATAAATCAACATTTTATAGCTCCTAGGGGCACCATGGATCAGACTGAGCTCTGCAGTGAGAAATTAAAGGCATCCTAATGGGCCGCACAGCTGAAACATATTACAGTATCTGAGAACACAATGGCTTCCTCTTATATCATTGTATGGACAAAAAGAAGCTTGAGTTCCGCTGTCAAAACAACAAGTTGATGCTTCACTGCCTCCCACAGACAAACAGTTAAGTTACCACCATCTGCAAAACAGAGTCATTGTGGTGAATTAACCCATAATACCACAATATATAGTTGTAGCTGTTAATGTGTAGAATACATGCCTCTTTAGGCTGATATAAATCTCTGTAAGTTAATGCTGTACATCAGAAGCACTCTGGGCCAGATAATAACAACATTCATCATCTTTCCAAGTTCCACTGCAGTCAAACCACTGGTGTCTGCAACACCACAGCTGAGTTAACAGGACTAAAAGTCTGCCGACACCACCCACAGGAGGATGCAATGTTAATTACACCTCATAAAATTACAGGGATGGACAAAATGTCCGGTTTCTTAACAGTTTGCTATTATTGGAACCTTCCCAGAAAGCTAAACAAATCTGGCCCAGTATACGCCCACTACCACCGCCCAAGTCAAGCCCATGTACAGCATGATTGTCTGATGCTATTTCCAGTCAACATCAGATGATAACAGCCAGAATCAGCCCAGATGTGATTGTATATGGAGCAGACTCAGGTAGAGGACCAGCAGTGGCGTTTTTTGGCATGGGTGAACCGGGCAGCCGCCTGGGGCGGCATCACATGGGGGGTGGCGCTGCTAAGTGGTTTTCTATTATCTATCATATTACTGTGGGGAATTAGCAAATTGGCGCCCCCTGCAGCTACAGGCGCCCCTGCTTGCTGAGAAGGTGCTGTGCTCAGAAGCTGTGTGAGGGGGGCGCGGGGGACAGTTCACCTCTGGGTCTCTCCCAAATGGAACGAATGAGAGGGGGTGGGGTCCACTGTATAGAGGAGCTTTTCAAAGCTAAAGTTGATCAAGTTGTACCTGAGGTCAACCATGTCTCAGGAATAGTTCACTGGCCTTGCTATCATCAGTATCAATCACTCAATAGGGGAGCAGATTTCGTATGATGATATTATTGATGATTTTGCATCAAGGAAGGCCAGAAAGGTCAGGTTTTAGTTTTTGTTTGCTGTTCTTAGTGCAATAGTGTTTTATTATTAGATTTCCTTTAGTGTGTTTTCATTTGTGTGATCAGAATCAGAAAGGAATTTTTTGCTGGTAGTTGTTGTCTCTCTAGTGACAAGGTAGCAAGGTAAAAAACAAGGTAACAAATCTATATACAATATGTACAAATATACAATAAAGTGCAGATGAAACATGAAATGGTACCGGTCCAGTAGTGAGTAGTGCAATAAAAGGGTTAAAAGATAAAATAAAATAAAAATAAAAATAAAATAAGACAAAATAAAATAAAATAAAATAAAATATGCAAGTTAGCTGTTAACTGTTACCATTCAGGAGAGTGACTGCTGTGGGGAAGAAGCTGTTCCGGTGTCTGCTAGTTCTGGTCTGGAGGGCTCTGAGGCGCCTCCCTGATGGGAGCAGTTCAAATAGTCTGTGTGTGGGATGAGAGGAGTCCTTTATGATGTTCCCTGCCCTCTTTCGGGTCCTGGAGGAGTACAAGTCCTGGAAAGAAGGCAGGGGGACACCCTGAAGGATTTTATTTGTATATTATTCTTTTTTTTTTTATTATTATTATTCTAAAATAATAAAATTATATTGTTTTTATTTTATATCATTGTTATTCTCTGCTGTTGTTCTGTGTGATTGTGTATATTTTTGCCACTTTTATGTATATACAGTATATTTATTTAATTTCTAATAACTTTAATTTCTAATTTGTTTTGGCAATGTTTCAGTTGGAGATTGTTATAATATAAATATTGTTATAATAAAACATGGCTGTTCGTGGGTTAGGGTTAGGGTTAGGGTTAGGGGTTAGGGGTTAGGGTTGGGTTGGGGGGGGGGGGGTGCTCGACTGGGTCTCGGGACAGAAATTTTTCTGTCTGCCTTACCACTTATGGGCTTTAATAAATATAAAAAAAAATCTTGTATCATTGGATGTTTAATCCTGTGTCGCTAAGGGAAATAAATGGAAAGGGTTCATCCTCGGAGGAGTAGGAGTTTTCCTCGCATGGGATTGCTGTAATAGCAATGACATGAGTTAGTAGACTTTTAAATGATTTTTGTGTCTGATTTCTAAAACAATTATAAACTTGCTAAAGGGTTTTGAATATACATCTGATAGCTACATACAACATGGTGACATAGCACCATGTAATGATACCATACAGACCAGCACTAAAACATGCACCAGAAAGGGAAACAGTAGACATCGAAATGAAGTCTAGTCCTATTATTATGGCTGAATATTATCAGAAAGAATCTCATTTGTTTCTAACAGAACTCTTTACATTATAAGTTACTTGGGTACATATATAGTGGGAAACAACCTGGTTCAACACTGACCACATATTCTGTTCTCTTCTGATTGCCATGATTTTTGTGGAGGGTGTGGAGTGGGCTGGATTTAAGGTGCTTAAAAAACTTGAGCGCTCTCTTTTAAATAGTAATTAACAGTGTGTATCTGACTAATTCTGCTCCGCAGCCATTTGTTGGCCCTTTCCTTTGTATGTGTATAATGTATCTGCAGAACTCTGCATGTAGAGATTCTGTTGGTTGTTTATCCCAGCGGGTATAGCTGTGAGGACTGAGTAGACCCCATACTTCACTACCATATAGCACAACGAGTAGGAAAATTAGGAAGTGGGAAAAAATAGATTTTAATTGGAATTTGGAAGCTATTAAATTTTCTCTTGCTTCGATTGATTTGATGGAATCAGATTTTTAGCTGACGGTTAATGAAGTGTAGTTTTCTTTGATGTAGCATACTACAGAATAATTTACCTGGACAGATGCTGACACAGATGTCACAGTAGTTACTCAGGTCAGATTTGTCCCCACTCTTATAAATGGTGGAGATGAGCCCTTTGCACCAGATGTCAGGAAAATATCCTGACTGTAATCCGACATTGAACAGCTCTAACACTGCACCCTCAATCTCTGGGCTGCTGCATTTGAGCATTTCATTTTTAATGCTGTCTGGACTACTTGGTTTTGGTTTTATTGCATCATCAGGGATGTGTCAGTCCTAAACAGGTTTTTTTTTTTCCTAATTCATCCAGAAATAAATACTACTGCCTTTAAACACCCGACTTTTCCTCTTTTAGTTCTTTATTGAAATTTCTTTAATTTCTGACCAAATACCTGCAAAACTATTTATGTTCCCATCAGCTTCAGCTCTACTTTGTGCTTAATGCTAATAACCAGATATATGCACCAGCACAGTGAACAAGTTAAACATTTTAGCTGCTACATATCAACATAATAGCATTATCATTGTGAGCATGTTATCATGTTCAGGTACAGTGTGACAGAGCTGCTAGCTTGGCTGTAGACTCGCAGTCTTTTAGAAAGCTGATTAAAAATTTTATATTTTTTATATTTTTTCTCTCTTACTGTCGCCCAGTTCACACCACTTCTACAGACGGAGAAATCCAAAGCTTGACAGACCTGCTGTGCTGCATTACAGTTGCTAAACTGTGAAGGGACAAATTGTTTGGGGTACATATTTAGTGAACAGTCAGCTGGTGTTCTTTGAGGAAAATATATGAAGGTTTATTTTTTTTAAAAAAGAAAGAAAAAAAACCTTGATACCTTTCAAGTTTCAGTTTGATTTTCCCTCTAACATATCTTCAAACAGTGTCATCTCACTGCCTCCAAATGAGATAACAGGAGGAAATATGTTGTTAGGTCACCTTCTACTGTTTGACTATATAAGAATGTTGAAAATGTCAGCAGTAAATGCCTTCAGCTTGGGTGACTATAATGTTTAATCCATGATGTGTTTCACTAAATAATTAATTTTTCCATTGATCTCTGTCAGTGATGAATATGACACAGTACTGATTCCAACCTATTGCCATCTGCCGCTGCAAAAACCTGCCACTGGCTGGCAGGTCATTTCCTCCAAATGGTGCAAACCAATTAGCAACATACAGGTGGGTAACAAAGGAAACACCAACATAAAATGTCACGGTAAGGTGCTGGGCTTCAGTGTGCCTTGGCATTGATTCTAGTCTGTGGAGGGATGAACACCATTCTTCCAAAAGGTAGTCCCTCCTTTAGTGTTTTAATGATGGTGGTGGAGAGAGCTGTCTAACACACTGGTACAAAATCTCCCAGAGGTTGACATCTGGTGACAATGAAGGCTGTAGCATAAGATTCACATCATTTTCATACTCATCAAATCATTCAGGTGATGGGGGCACTGTCATCCTGCTTCTCCACTCATTTTTCTCAAGTTCTTTTCCTTTAATTTGCAGGCTGTCTGTATATTTGCTCATGTTTGAAGGGAAGAGTGAAAGCCTCTACATACCAGAGATGTTCTACAGTATTCCAGTCCCATCAGAGCACCATGGAGCAAGGCACCTTCATTTACAATTACTGAAAAGGGCACACAGAGCTGCATTCAATATTTGGGGGGGAAAAAAAAAAGGACTATAATTTGGCAGAACAGAAAGGCTGCTCTTTTCTAAGGAAACAACCCTTTAGTGTAAAGGAAATGATCCACTGCACAGTGTGTGTCCAGCTGAGTTTGGAATAAGCATGAAAAGTTAAAAAAAAAAAAAAGGGCAGAAACAAGAAAAGAGTGCTACCTTCAGGAACTCAAACTTCATCAACACAATAACACAGCAACAGAACTGACTGCGGAGGCAAAATGAAACTGAAAGATAGCAAGAATTACAGCTGTAGGAGACCTGTCTACATGTACAAACATATGATGGATTGCCACTTAATTCAGCTGTATCATTGCACATCGATCTGCTTTACAAATCAGAGCCATATCTTTCTCCAGAAACTGCTGGCAAGACAAAGCTGTGCAGATAGTTGGCGACAGCACATTAAAGGTCTCTGTGGTTCAGCGGTCAGCATTAATGGGCTGTCCAGGTCTTTTCTTCAATCAGGTTCCTCCGCACAGGGCTACATCATTACGATAGAGCTCCCAGCTAGCGAGCGCCGCGGTCAGACTTTTAAAGGAAATGGAATTGGTTCCAAACAAAGATATTACTGTTACTCACAACATCAAAGATGGAGCGTTCCAGTTTCATGTCACACTTACAGGGATCTGGTTTTTCTAAGGGGAAAAATTGTCCTGTGTCTGTATCCTTCATTTAGAATTCTTTTCATCTACCTTGTAGTTTCACTGGCTTTCTGCCATTGACCCTCCATGACAGCTAACAGGGCTCTCTGCTGCTACCGTGTCTTACAATGTGTGTGTGTGTGTCTGTCTGTGAAATAGAGAAAAAATCTATCTATAAGCGATGTAAAAGAATACAGATGTTAGTCAGACGTAGAGACTGCCACAAACATCACCACACCACACTCTCTCATAATCATCAAATTCAGATTTTCTCTTCTGCATCAAAATAAATCCAAGCGACTGTTGCCTGTACAGAGCAAAGACCAGCTGCCAGCAGCCAGAGCAGCATGACTCTCCGCTCCACAGATTTATCAGAATGTGAACAAATAGGCTACAGGCTGGAAAAAACAGCAGTATATAGATGTAAGCATTTCATTTAGTGAGGTTCATCCTCAATAAATTCCATCAGTTTTTTCTTTTTTTTTATATTAGTTGCAGGATAAACTTTGGCTGATGCTGCAGCTTGGTGCCATTTTGGTGAGTGAACAGAAACCAATGAGCTGAAGCTAAGGACCATCTCCAATCTGATTAAAACCTCCTGTTCTACTTTCACTATTCATGTCCACCCAGAGCATTAATAGTTACACAGCTGTTGTTGAAAATCTTGCCAAACTGCCATGTTTTCCTATACTGTGAATTCTCATATAAAAGCTGATATGAAAGCAGCTGTTGAAAAGAGGACAGTTATGCTGGGCAGACACTGTTTTGTACAGTGTGTCAACCTACAGAGATCTTTTTATTAATTTAATTGCTGCACAGCTGTTCACATTGAATATAACCCCAGAACTACCTGTCGGCATTGTCCAGAGACAATTCAAATAAAGTACATTCAAACAACATGGCTGTGTCCTCAACAGTGTTGAGTTTTGCAATTCTACTATAAACAGAAAGTAACAAGAAACAAATAATAATATGTAATAATATCTCAGCAGTCTCAGGGCTACAGTTATACCCACACTATATAAAATGCTACTCCAGTATATTAAAACATTTTGGTCTGAGTCCACCATCACTCTGCTGATGAGCTCAAGCCAACACTGTTTGCAGAGGCTGCAGCTTCCTCCCCCACACCAGCCTCCTCCTTATATGCTACTTGTTTTCTTGTTACATTGTTGATCCAACTAAGATCTATTGTTCATCTCTGTTTGTTAAGCAGGGATTAGTTGTCAGAGAGAAAATCATCCTAGCTGCTTGGATTTTTTTCACAGCTCCCTCAAAAAGCTTTTTTTTTCCACAGACTCTAACTGAGTAACCATTTGCAATACATTCAGCTGCCTCTCACTTCCCCCAGGCCCCTGCATGGACCTTTCCCCACACACACTTTGGCTGGTGAGAGAAAGAAAGGCGCGGGTATTACTAATAATATTATAACAAAGGCACTGTTCTATTCAAGTAAGTCATGATACTGTGACAGAAAGCCAAGCATGAACCAGGACCCTTAGCTGCGGTTTAAGTCACACGATCACCTGCTGCAGTTTAAACTGGACCTGTAGTTTAGTCTGAATGCAGCTGCTGTGTCCTGTAGAAATAACCTCCACTCACAGAGGTCACTGCACCTGAGGCTGAACTGATACCTGGCGCTGTCCTGGTTGAACGGAGGATTAAGGTCCTCGAGTTCAGTATAAGGACAGATTTATACAGCTAAAATCATTTCATTCATTTCTAAAATTTCAACACTCTTTGACCACATACGTATTAAGTACGGTTGCTGACGTTCTGACAAACATAAACAGTTAATTAATGCACAGAAGTCATATGTCCAGTGTCTGCAAGAAGGACAGGAAGGAAGGACATAAAGGATTATGTGTCAGACCAGTTCTTTAGCTTTAGTATAAGCTCGTGCTGTGCCACAAATGAAAGGACTAATCTTCTCTACTGGCATTTTTGAGTTCGATACAATTCAAGTACGTGCTGCTTCCAGGAAACAGTCGCATGCCCACACTCAAAGTCTAACACTGAATAGCTGTATAAATGCTAACTGCCAGCCATGTAAATGAAAGTTTAGCTTTAAGCAGTGCAGGTAGTGACTGAGTGAAGTTTTCCCCTCATGGCTTACCATAGCTGTGTGGACTCATTGCTTAGACTGTTCAGCTCTACACACCCGTACAAACCTGTATATTCAAATATCCTAATACTGTTTCTTTAACAATATTGATAATGCAGGAAGGTGAAAGAAAACATGATATGATTTACATTAGTATTTGAGGGTGGTGATACTCAACTATCACAAGTGCAAGCAGACACATTCTGAGGTTTCCAGATGAAACTTCTCAGGCAGATTGTTCAGTGTGATTCATTGGTGAAAGTTACTTCACCATCAGTGCTGAATGGAGTCATTAGATCACTGTCCAGAATGACAATCTGACAATCACACACACGTCACTCATGGTGTAATCACATTTACTCGTATTGATTTACTGTACAACAATGTGGAAATGTGAACAACACTGGAAACATGGCTGAGTCAGTGAGTAGAGACATTACGCTGGGAGGGGAAACTCATCACGGCGTCCCCCAGTCACTGAAAACAGCTGCACGCTAGACACTTTCTGGGGAGGGCATCATGTGGACTTTGTGTGGATGTTTTGTAATAAATAATTCACCAAACCACATGTCAGTCCACTGGTGATAATCAGAAGGGTTTTTTTTTTTTGTTTTGTACACTGGAGGAACAATCAGACTTAAAAGCAAACACTGATCTCTACTACAATCAATGCAAAAAGCAACTACACACCAGGGAGTGAACGTCAGGATGTCAGGGCATCAGGACGTGAGGCTTTCCAAAGGTGGAGACTGCACGGTCGGACTGGGAAAGAAGTTCAACCCTGGACTAATCTGCTGGGACCAGAGTGGGCCAGTAAAGAGACTGACAGGGCCTGTAAAAACTTAGAGAGACCTCTGGGGGGTTCAAAGAGTGTTTGAAACAACAAGTGTCTGTGGGGGCCAAAATGTACACTGTGAAAAAAAGGTCAGGCCCAGATGGACTGTGAAGGATCCACCCCCTCAAGTTGTACGGTTTGTCTGCTCTGCTTTTTTGGGATACAATGTTTATATCAGCGCCCTGCTATCAGGACAAGTAAAGCAAGACTGACCTGTTCGAGCTAAAAATAGACATCAATTACAATAATACTGAAGTGGAACTCATATCTCTCCTCACATCTCGGAACAGTGTTCTGCCCCATAAAGCAGTGGTTCTCAACCTCTGGGTCACAGTCCCCTAGGGCAGAGGTGTCCAAACTGTTCCACAAAGGGCCATGTGGCTGCAGGTTTTTGTTCCAACCAATCAAGAGCTCAAGGTTTGACCAATCAACTGTCTGAAGACTGAGATCAGTTGATTAAATGAGTCAAGTCTGGTGTGCTGCTGCTTGGTTGGAACAAAAACCTGCAGCCACACGGCCCTTTGTGGAACAATTTGGACACCCTTGACCTAGGGGGTCGCTAGATAATTTCAGAAGGTTCAGATATTCTCATTCTCTTTCACTCCTCTCATGATGATGAGGGGTTCGGGAGTAATGTGGAGCTAATAACTGCTTTCGCAAGGAAAGCTTTCACAGAGAAGGTAGAGATCATCAAAAGGGAACGATCAACTCAATGTTTTATATTTATTCAGTTTACATATTTACGGTGAACAGTGTAACATAACCTTTTAATTCTGTCCCTCATTTTTAATTTTTTTTGTTATCATATGAATATATTTTCCTTCCTGTTAATAGAGGCGCAGGCTTCCCTGTGCAAGATCTGCAGTAAGTTTGAGAAGTTTGAGAAAGGAAGGTACAGGATTCTGCATTGTCATTGGAGTGTGTCGTTGTCAAAAAATGGTACACATTTTAAAGATTACTATAGCAGCAATATAATATGATTAATATGTTTACTGAGAAATAATAATAATACTTCTCCCATCAGGAAGAAGAGGTGAGGATGTTCAGGCAGAGAGCTGCAAAAATGCAGGAGAGAGAGACCTTCAGGAAAGACAGGCAGGGCAAAATCATCGAGACTGGACCGGCCCTGAACTTAAGAGAGATTTACTACTAATACTGTCATGATAAGGGATGTTTCAGTCTGGTCCATTTTTGTCATTGGTGAGGGGGTTGGGGGGGTGGGGGGGTGGGGGGGCAGGTTTTACCCTGCTCAACATCTTGATGCCAAATCAAACTGCTGTGCCTATAACTCATTACAGACTTAAAATGATATTCTTAAAATTGAAATCCTTGCTCACCTTGGCAACATGTGAAAGGGTTTTTATCAATACAGGTCACATAATTATGGGACATATGCATCCACCATTGCAGTAGCAGGAAATATTCAGTCTGGACTGACAGTAACTTAAAGCTCTGTTATGGCTGGATAAGAGCTATCAGTTAACAGGGAGGCTTCTATTAATGAAAAAAAAACTGTAATGTTTAAGTACATGCTGCATCACTTCCCTCATATGTGAGGGATAATTTAAATTCAGCACAAGAAAAGTGTGTAATAATGAAAAGTACCGGAGAGGTGATCACTGACGGTAAAAACACTGAGTAGCTGCCACAGAAAACAATTTACTCTATAAAATAATGTCACAATGGTGAAATAAGTGGAAACAGCACTTATAACAACATTATAGATAGGATATATAGATAGGATGAGCTGGGGCTGGTGTGAAAGCTGTCAGTCAAACTCCGATCGAGACACTGACAACCCGGCTGACGCTGTTTGAAAAACGAGGGTCGTTTCCAAACATGCTGTTGTGGATTTGCTTGTGGTCTCAAAGCAGGAATTTTGTGACAGAGTCATTCTACATTTAGAATGATATCAAAGGCTAAATTACAAACAGATCCACCTGCTGATTGTTAACTGCTCAGGAAATGATCTTACAGTGATCTGCATAATCGACTTACATTTATGCAAATCGTTTGGATCACTGGAATTTATGCACGTCAGTGTGTGTGTGTGTGTGGGGGGATTTTCCCTGATCAGATCATCAGAACACTTCACACTGTGGTCTGCTATACTCCTACTCTGAGTACGTGGACAGTATATTCTGTGTTTTATATATATCATGTATATTATATTAAATTAAAGGGATAGTGATTACAAAGTAATCTACCCCAGTTACATCGTGTTACAAAACACCTCTCTGTGCACTTCCTGTTTGTCATTATTCAGCAACATGGGGCTGATTTACAGTCTAGTCACACTAATAATAATAATAATACTAATAATGTTAATAAAATTACATACAGGTGTGAAAGGATGATAAATATTATCACTTACAAAGAGTTGTGGCACGTAGATGCTATGCACAAGTCCCCGACCATTTAAACATTTACACACGTCCTACTGCTAAATACGTAACCTCGTTCCCAATATTTAGTGACGTGAAATGGTCCGTGTGTACATGTGCATCAATGTGTGTGCTCCGCTGACAGAGGCCACTTGCATGGGGCTCAGCTCAGGGTGTCACATGGCAGGGATCATGTCGTAACAAAGAGCAGAGCAGTCATTATTAATAGGAAGTCTCTGCTCTGGCAGCGCTGCATCTGACACAACGCAGCTGTGCAGCCTAACTAATCAAACACCTGACACACCAACTCTCATCTGAACACGGAGGGGCTGACTCTGAAAGCGATCCCCTGGAAGCTGACGGGCCTTGATCGCCGGTGTGAAGTGTTTCCATACTGTTGGCGGAGATGTTTGTATGTGTGTGTGTGTGTGTGTGTGTGTGTGTGAGCGGGCACAGGATGTCTGAATTAGGCTGACAAGATGCCTTATCATCGACATCTGGATAAATGCCTCTCAGAGCTCCTCGACTGCTCTCATGCTGCATTCCCCTGCTCCTCTCAGCCCACCCACCGCTTCCTAAAGAGCATCAAAATGTCACATATCCAAATACACACACACACACACACTGATTTATGGACTCACCAACTACAGCTGACTGGAGGCTGGTAAGACAAATGAACATGTACAACCAGGAGCATCATGAGAGCACGGTTTGTATCCTCTTATGTAGCAAGGTCACGCATACGTGTGTGTGTTTGTGCAGTGCTCATGCATTCATTAACACAGACGTATCTGACTAATGTTGGCCTTCTCTTATAGCACTACAGGGACTGAAAGCTGATCTTAATATGCCAGGTTCAGGGGATTTCAGGGATAAGAAAGCATGAATGGAAGAAAGACAAATGTCATATACAATGAGAAGCAGAAACAAATACAACAACAGAAATGTGCTGCAGATAAATAAACAAAAACAAAAAACGTGCCGCGGGAAAACAAATACATTAACATCAAACATGCCTCAAATGCAGAGATGATGCAAAACCAAGAACAACAGAACATGCAACAGAAAAAATCCAGTCAACACAACGTATGGTCTGCAGGCCAGAGCGAGTGCTAAGTGGAACAGCTTACAGCAGTAAAGATGCCAGATAAAAAGGTAAAATACTAAAGCCAAATGTTTAAAGAAAGAAAGAAAAAAGAATGCATACCTTTTCATGTAGCCTCTTTACTCCACCTTTCTTCCCTCCCACTCTCTCATCTGGTCCATAGGCCTGGTCTTTGTCTTTGCACCTGGCCCCAATATCAATTCAGGACAAGAATCCTAGACAAGAAATGTAATAATTATTTTACAAGCAATTGTCTCGCTTTAAAAAATGATTCCCCCGGACAAAGAAAAAAAAAAATTAGAATTAAACTTTTTGAGAAACTGTTGAGAAATTTAAACCCTGAACTATCTGAGGATACAGCTCATGCACATCTGTCTGACATCATTACTAATACTTTCTTCTTTCACAGTTTTGAGCCATTGTATTTCTTTTTCCACCTTTGTCAGCGTGTCAATATTTGCCTTTCAGCTGTTTCAGCGACATGTTTCAGATCTCAGCTTCTTCAGCTGACTTCTGCTTACCTTCTTACCTTACTTCTGCTAACTTCGGCTTACCTTATCTTGCTAACTTCGGCTTACCTTATCTTATCTTTTTTTTTTTACTCTATTTAATTGCTAATTGTTTAATTTCACAATGTTTATATATTTCTACTCTAATGTTTATTTTAATTTCTCTAATGTTATATTTATTTTATTTTTCTACTCTAATGTTTATACTCTAATGTTTATACTACTGCCCTTATGTTTATACTTCATTTCGTTCACGGCTCTGAATGGCTTAAACTGGGACCTGAGTACTAATTTCGTACCATAACATGTAAATGTCCTGGTATGACAATAAAGTTCCTTGATCCTTGATCCTTGATGTACTTCAGCCCCCCAGCACCAGTTTTAGTCTTCGAAGTTTTCAAAGAAAAGTTAATATCAGATGGTTTATCAGCCATCTTCAGCATCGCTTCAGCAACTTCCACATTTTGCTTCTACATTTAAGTTCAGTAACTATTTTCAGTAACTTTAAGCGTTTCTTCAGGAGTTTTTCAGCGTCCAATTTTTGATTCTGCATTCCAGCATTTTTTTTTTTTCAGCCATTTTCAATATTGCTTCAGCAGTTTCTTTCAGCTTTCAGGAAATACATTTTCTAGTTTCTTTTTTTTATGTATTATATCCTGTTCCGAACTTATCATTAACAGCACTTTCTCTGTAGATTGTATTGTATTGTGAGCTATTACAGCTGATTACCATGTCTTTGTACTTCCTTATACCTGTAGAATGTTGTTTTCATACCTGTTTTGTATTTTTGTATGTGTCTCTGAATTTGCAGCATGTTTCTATTAACAGAAATCTTTCAGGCTGTTGCAGCACCACCGTACTCTAAACTGCTGAGAGACCATCACAGACAGTGTGAATTTTCAGAAGAATGTTCAGTTTTGATGGTCTTTGATATCATTGTGATTTTTGACTTTGTACACTACAGTATCCTGACATTGACAGGCACCTTGTGACACACTGTTTATTGACTGATTGAATGCCAATTAAATGTCTTACAGAAATCAATATTTGTCCTCTCTGTTGTGTTTGCTTGTAGTTTTTTTTTTTTTTTTTTTGCCACATCATCTATGTACAGTACTGTGCAATTAAATTAAGAAGCAACGGGAGACCTTTGTGATGTGCACTGAAACCTCTTAAACTCTAATTAAAGCCACAGAGAGTCATCAACATCCCTCCTCCCCCTGTCCTCAGGGAGACAAAAACACACTTACAATACCATAACACTGCATACAGTATGGAATAGAGTTAGTCTCACTGCTGCCAGCATACCTATAAAAAGCTACTTTTTGCTGCTATGTTGATAGTATTTAATGTGTGTAGTCAGCGGTCACATTTTGCACTCTATACTGAAATGTCACAGCTTGGGCTCTTGTCACATTCCTCATCTCAGCTTCGGTGCTTCCATCCTGCTAGCCACTCTGCAGAAACCCCCATCACACAACTTAATGATGTGGAAGATTCATCTCAACGCCCAAAATAACCCATTATCTAACTGGCAATAGACACATTTTGGGGCCCCGACACTCTGTCATGTTGTCACCCTGTCTATTGATGCTTTGGCTTCTCCCAGGATGCAAAGTGCTGCTGGGTAGCGTCTCCTCTGTTACTAAATAAGAGTATTGGTGGAAATGAGACGTTGTTAAGAAACAGCAGGAGCAGGGTTTGAAGAATGAGAGGGCATCGCACTTGATTAACTTTGAATTGCCTTCTTGGAGAGCCACACCAGGAACAAGAAGCCATGCCACGCTTAATTGGTGGAAAAGATTGCGGGTTACCAGGACTCTTTTGTTCTTTCCCCTTATGTAAAATTATATTTGTGACGTCAGTAAATGCTCTCTGTCAGCAGCCGCTGACACTCGAACAGTGAGTCAGAGAGCAAACGTACATACTGTCCATGAAGGTGAGAACAACTCAGAAAAAGATATACAGTGACACAAGGAAGGCAAGTCCACAAGAGAGGATTTTTGTAGGAAATAGGGGTCACTGAGTCTGTTGTCTCACCACTACAAAGCACAAGGCTACACTCAGAGGACACTGCCGTAACAGAACAAATAACTGAGACAATCCAAATGTCTCACAGGCTTTTCCTCAGCATCTCTGTGGTCTATATATACATGTGCATTTACAGGGGAACTGATAAATGGGGACAGTTTACTATAGGAAAATTGATTGATCTGTTTTCTGTATGCTTTCTCTGATAGAAGACAAGGATTCAATGCACCACATTAAAGTGTGCAGACCCGAGGTCATCAGCAAAGAGTCTGCACCAATGAGCCAAAACATTATGACCACTGCTGCCTAATATATTGGTTGTCCCCCCAAAACAGGTCCATCCCACCAAAGCATGGATGCCACAAGATGAGAAAAAAGGTACCCTGTGGTATCTGTGGAAAAAAAAAAAGAAAGATCCTTTAAGTCCTGCAGACTTGTTCCAGCATATCCCCTAACACCCTGTGCTTCATCGATCTCAGGTTGCTACAGATAAGTTCAAGTCGAGCCTTGAGCCAGTGGAGACAAATATGCATCATGTATAGGTATTAAAAAGTCCAAGCTGCCAGGTTTGAGTTTAAAATCAAAAGAGACAAGTCAGAGTCAAGTCAGCAGAGCAAAGTATGAGTCAAATCCTGAGTCAAAGCTTAACCTGGACACATCTTTAATGACTCTAGATGGACTTGTGTTAAAGAACTTCTGACTTGACTCTTAGTTGTTTCAATTCACTCAACCCTTAACTGAGATTTGTCTTTCATGACTTGTCTCCAGTGAGGTCAAGACTTGTTTGTAATAACTAAAGACCTGATCTGAACTTGTCTCTAACCTGGAACTTAACTCCTTTCCTCTTTAATAATTGATTTTATGGCTCAACAATGTTCTTAATGATTCAAGGTTTGACTCGTTTTTCTAATGCCTCAACACTTGTAACTTGTTTTTGTCCCCAAGTGGCGAGAAAAATTATTTGGACTCAAGTCCACATTTAATGCCTGAGGTCTTCAGTTCTGTTAGTTACAGAAAGAACCTAAAGTAACAGCCTCTTAGAAAGAACCCAGCTGTTTAATAAGCCCAAATAAAGAGTCAGCAGTGGGTTCTTTCTAGTTCTTCATTAAACCTGAACTTGACATTCACTAGTCAAACAGCTAAAACCAGTTGGAGATTGCACCATGACATTTACTCTGTGGTGTCTAGTATTGTCTTATGAATTGTGTGTTTCTTTTTATATCAGCCCATCTCAATCATTACATTAAAACTTAATTACTGACTCGTGGATTCATTTCACAAGCCCTTCTATAAATAAAGGTAATTATTTTGTGGTCAAATGTTTGTAGAGGTTAATTGCAGCCTTAGTAAATGCTTGGGATTGTGTATGTCACTGTGACTCTACATACATTAGCATCCATGCAGCACAGCAGAGGGACTGAGGGAAATATGTGTGTGGTAGGGCAGTAACAGTAGTTCACAGTGCAAAGTCAAGCAGCATGACTTGTGGAACACAGGTCGCTCATGCATAATGCATCAGTCCTCCCGTGTCCTTAAAACAGCGAACTGTCACTCCTGGTTAGACCTAGCCCTAAACCATATTACACTAAGTCCCACTCAGCCCTCACCCCGGTTCATCCGCACATTAACACATCTGTTTTCATCACGTCGCCGTGCCACTTGGCCTCTGCTCAGGACAGTCAGGGAGAAATAACTGTGTTTAATGTGTTAAGACAAGATCACACAGTGGCAAGGCTCATCATGGACACAAAGGCAAGGCAGTAGCTGTAGAACTGAGTTAGCACAAAGCACACACACACACAAAGCAGGGTTCCCAGTGTTATTTGTTGGTGACAATTTTCTAGAGTTGCAAAGTGTCAATTATAGAACAGTTATGTTCTGGTTAAAAAAGACTGTGCTGGCTAATCAGTAGAGCAATACTTTGTCATATTTAAGTAATTTCTTGAAAATCATTTTTGGAAATTTTTCACTTTGAGAATCCAGCCCTTTAAAAGAACTTGTGTTATTCCTGTGCCCCAGAATAGTTTGGTCAGTGTTTGTGAACATGCAGCTTTCTCACCAAAGGGAGAACCTTAAAATGTCATCCTGTCACCCCACTTGTTCTTTGCTCTGCAACAGTGAATGGAGCTCTGATGTTGTGAGGCCATAAAACAAGTGTTTGAAATCTTTATTCCCGGTGGATGAGACCTGTTAGTGGGTCTGCTACAAAGCTAGATTATGGGGTTAGAGAGGTAACATTGGCTGAAAGTCATTTCACTTATATAATTCCTGCATTCCACCATTTTATTTGTCACTTATAACATCTGATCTATATTTTAATGGACGACACGGCTGCTGGTTCTTCACAGAGTCAGTGCACCATGTGTTGACTGTGGAGGATCCTGATCTGAGGATTCTCTCTTATTTCCAGCTTTAGGAGTGAGCGATGCTTGTTTCCAAATACAAACTTAACTGTCCCTGGACACAGGAATAATGTGTGATGTTGTACTTTCACTTGCACTTCTGGACTTTCACTAATTTCACTTACCACTGCAGTTTATCAACTTGACAATGTGAGTACCCATGGTGTGTAAATTATGTGTCATTTAATAAAAGAGCACTCATTTCTACACTGTAAACCCGAAAAAGTTAGCAGTACTCAAAAAAACATTTAGAGTTTGTGTTATATGTAGTCAATGATTACACCTAAATTAAAATAACTCATTAAGTCAACTCAAATATTTATAGTAAATGCAACTCAAAAAAGAAATCATTCATGTGTTTAATTATAATAAGTAGAGTGAACTTAATTATCTTAACTATAAAAATACCATCATTTCATGTTCAGTAAACTCTAAAATTTAACTGGCTACAACTCACAAATGTTGACTTAATAAGACTCAAAAGGATTTCCTCAAAACTTAAAATTATTTGGAAACCTTCTGCCTGAAGAGGGTCATCAAATGAGGGATGTGATGATCCGGCTCGCTGTAGAATGTGTTAGGCAGGTTCTAGTTGGTTATTCGCTGGAACTCTGCGTGCACCTGTATATAAAGAGTATAAAAAGCAAAGTCATAGTTACTTAAGAAGTAATTAAAATGAGACAAAATTACACGCAACTTGAAATAAATGATTGCCCAAGAAAAACAAGTGAAAGGGTTTGATCCATCTTACCCTTTGTATTCTTAAGTGACTGAGGACTAGAGGTTCAGAAAAGGGTTCCTGAAATGAACATAAAGGGCACTTGAATGCCACAGGTGTCTGACTCTTTTTTGCACTGCTGCCATGTTTTGGAGTATGGTATCTTGACAGATGAGTTCCCAGTGCACAAAGTGTCTGAAATGTACACATGCAATCATCATGGAGGCATGGTACAGGGCTAACTCTAGAAAAGTGGCTGTGCTGCAGCCTACAGTGTTTGAATAAATGCAAAACACAGCTTACAGTGCCAAGTCATATTAGGGGCAGCAACCCAACCCAGGAACCTAAAAACAAAAGAAAACACTATATTAAAAATATATAATTAAAATCCTATTAAATTTATGCAAGAATAGTACATTTTACCATCCACTGCACCAGGACAAAAATAAGTTTCCCCTACCATTATACAATTAGGGGGGCGCCTGCCCCTTTAAAGGTTCAGTTTATGTTGTACATAGCGCCAGATCACAACAGAAGTCATTTAAGGTTACCTTTCCTATAGAACAGGTCTATACCCTGTTCTTTTATTCAGCAAATTAAACATATTTATTTAATTAACACGATAGCATGTCATTTCTGTCTGTACATGGTCGCGCGTTCACAATTGCTCTGTGCTCTCTGTATCTGGTATGGCGCCCAACAAGTGCACACACAAACACACTGACTATGCCAAGCTAAGCTAGCAGCTGCACTGCCAGACCAAAACAATGCATGCATTGACACAAAAACTTGCCTTGACTTTATCTTTTCGACGTAACGTGGAGAATAAGAATGTTCGTGGGCACAGTAACCAGCAATGCAGCTAATAATGTACCTAAACTATTGAATTGTCTTGTTAGCTTGCTAACCCTGCGTTAGCAGTGTGGCTAATATGGCTCAACTTCTCTGACTATGAAAACACGCCGAACTTCCAAACAAATACATAACGTTTTTCAATCTTAAACTAAATACTTACAATTAACCAAGGGTGACTGAATGCAGAACTCTGTGCTACTGGGCCTGAATCTGTCTTTGCCGCAGCTGGATGTTTGAACTGAGACAGTTGGAAGAGGAAGTGCAGGTAGAACTTCAAAATAAAATCACGTTAACACATTCCAGTGAAAGCAATTTTATCAGCGAATTCTTGTGTATTTTATTTATACTAGTACAGTGTTCTATCTCAACATGCTTTTTTAAACTCCTGGCTTTTTGTAGAATCAGTTGCTGATTATTCCAGACTTTTTTTTTTTTATCATGGAGTAACAATATGTGACCAAAAATAATAATCATTTAGTTAGTGCTGTGGTATACTATTGATGGTTATTAGTAATACCAAACTGAACATTAAAATGTACACTGAAAGTTCATTTATTCTGTCAAAATAAGACAAAAGTTATGTTGAGACTTCAGAATTATGTTTTTAAGATTTAAGTTTAAGTTCAAGTTAATTTATTACTCTATTGATCCCTCAAGCTGGGGAAATTTATTCTCTGCATCTTACCCACACCAAGTGAACAAAATACATACAAGTATGCACATGCACTAGAGACGCTGGGGCAGTGGGCTGCCTACTGAGGCGCCCAGGGAGATAGCTGTCAAATGAATGTAGTATTTACTTCTGAAAGTGAAAGCTGAGAAGAGCATAGAAGGGAAATATTTGTCAAATTGTAATTAAGTTTGAAATTTGAGTAAATGTATTTAGTCATTTTCCACCAGTGCATCATAGACACTTGGCCCACTGGTATTCTCAGAGTTAAACTCTCTCTGCAGTGTGTACAGTGTAGGAACTATTTTTTTGTAAAATACTATGATTTGTTTTGTTCTTATATCCATGTAAGTGGAGCTGTTGCAGAACCTGGCTGATGTGCTTCTTTTTTTTTCCTGCTGGATGCCATTTGTTACCTGACAGCAATGATATTCACCAGAGAAATCTAACCTCCACAAATTTACCCCCACCCTAAGTGAGTGTCAAGATGGTTTGCGCTGTGAGGAGGTAAAATCGACTGCACACAGTCCTTTCCCTTTCACATTTTATTTTGAAACATCTGTCAGGGTGGCAAAGATTTTGGTTGTTGCACATAAGCTCCATCCTCCTGGTATGTGCATTTTGGAAGCAGGAATCCTGTCATTGCTCAGTGAAGGAGAGTGATGCCAGGGCAGACAGGATGAGGACTAGGCTGTCACTGTAAGCAGTCAAGCGCTTATTCATGAATTGAAATTACTCTCTGACAATGGCAGTGCTTTGCTTTTGAAGCAGCCAGTCTTTTTTGAACTGTAAATCCCCTGGCTAGCACCTCTTCCCCGGCTGCCCCTCCCAGCTCTTTGCCCCCACTAACTGCAGAAATGCTATTGCAAAGAGCGAGCCTTTCTTACCTCCACACAAAGAAACAGGATTTGTCATCAACATTTTCACACTCTTATAAAAACCCTGAAGGGATAAAGCAAACACTGATTTGATGATAGTTCCCATTTTACCGCTGAATGCATTTTTTTGGGGGGGGTGCGCTGGGTGACTTTAAGTTCTATTCCAGTCTGATTTCCATTGCAAAAGAGAAGTCAAAAGTGATTTCCAGCAGAAGGCTGCTGGAGACTGGACTCTGTGATTGGCTGACAGGCCTGCTAACAGTCAGCAGAGTGGAAGACTCATGAATAGCTTCAGTCAAGTTACAGCAGTGTTTGGAAAGATTTTATATAAGGAAGGGACTCAGGTATTCAATAGCATTTAAAAGTCAATGGACATAATTGTGGAAATGTTACATTAGAATAACATGACTTGATTAGTGTTTCCACATCAGTCAAGTTACTGTTACAATAAGTTTATTATAATGGACCAATAAGACATGTCAAGCTTATCTAGTAATTGTTAGGAGGGACAAGCATGAGTTGTCTACCAAGACATATATGTTGTGGTTTCCATCACTGAACAATTACAATATAACATTAGAGTTTGAGTTGACCAAATTTTAACTAGCAGTTGATTAATCACTTAATCATTAAAGGCACTTTGGAAAGTTGAAACCTCAAAAAATTTCTGTGTCAGACCATCAGGCAAAATTCATACAGTCTGATGAAGGTCTGAAGACTGAAATATCAACTTAAGTGCATTCAAGTGATGAACAGTGCATGGGATTCTTTGGTTTTCTTTTCAAGTCCTTTAAAAAGGAGAAAGGCCGGACATTTACTGTTTCCATTTTCCCAAATGTCTTGCATTTGCTGCTTTCCCCTGCTTTGGAAAACTGTAAACTGAACAGCTCCTGATGAACAGAATTAAGACTTAACCTTGGACTGTGATGTTCATTTATCTGTTAATCTTTTTTGATTGAACTGAAATGAACAGATAATGTGTGTAACTTTGATTTGATTATAACCATTTTCATATAGGGCTGCATTTAACAAGACTCGTAGCAATCACAAATGTGTTAGTGTGTAAAAAAAAAAAAAAAACAACATGAATTTGAACATAAAAAGGTAATTTCTCTGAAAATTAGCAAAGCGAAGTTTGGTTTTGTGTTAGTTAATACAAATACACTGTTGGCATCATAGTAAAATATTCAGGCTGAAACCAGATATAGTCATGTATGTTTGCTAAGCTGTATGTGTTTTAATTCATTTATTTAAGGAGACTCACTGGACTGGTCACACATTAGACATTTTGAGAAAGAGACAATAATGAATGGAAATAACTGATCTGTTGTATTTGTTATGAACATGAATAAATGAATGGCAGCTTTTATGTCATATTGTTACAGTGTTTTCATGTTGAACAACACATTCTCAATACATGTGCCAGAGAGTGAACACCATGCACCTTTCTTTTTTTTTTTTTTTTTCCATGGTGTAATGTCAGTAAAAACAAGATGCTGTCACGCTGTGCAGACAGGAACACGAGGGCGAGGACCCAAATGCAGACACACAAGACAGACAGATACTGATAATGTCCAAAAAGGGTTCAGAATGCCCACAAAAAAAAAACAAAAGAGTTAACTCTTTTCTCTGAACTTTTTTCAGAACTCTTTTTTTTTTTAGCTGCTGTTGAGTTGCACCTTAAGAAATGTTCATTGTTTCTTCTCCATATGTCATTAAATGAATGTGTACATGTGTGGAAACATGCAGTACGACTTCAGAGACATAAGACATACAACCCATCACAAAGACTGTTCGGTCAGATGTTTATTGCTGCAGTGTATTTGTCATTCTAACACTGTGTGGGTTCAGACCCAATCAGAAGACATCAGTGTGGTTCTGCTGGAGTTAAGCTCCCTGCTGTCTAGTTAGCATCTGCTCTCTGACAAGTGTAATACCGCTGCAGTGAATAGGTAGAGTCACCGGCCTTTAACTGCAACTGCCTGTGCTGAGTGTTTCCCTCCTTTACTGAATCCCAGAGGCTGTGTAAAAGCTTTGACTCATGTTTCTGTGTAGCCTACTGCTTTGAAAAATGATCAAAGAGCTGCAAGCTAGTGAGGGCCATGAAACAGAAAGCAAGCCAAACATCAATTTGTATGAATCAAGCAGCCAATTCTCTCGGGGTCAGGAAAGATGTCCTCTTTGTGCTTCAAAAGGGGAACTAATGAAGCCAGAAGTCGCTGCGCTGTGAGAGAGAACTTGGTGTGAGGTCAATTATTGTGACCTAAAGCCCACAGTAAACCAATTAGACATTAGCACCAGGCTGTCAGACTGATCACGAGGGCTGCATTCAATTCAAACACACACCACAAAGGAGTTCAGCTATGAAGTTCAACCCAAGTTAGACTGTACATGGTTTTCAATGGGGTTGTGTTCATGCATACAATAGTCCAGTATACTGTGTAATCACTGTACTGATCTAGTGATGAAAACTTCAACCAAACCAATAATAAATCAGTCAATGAAATGAAAGAAAAGTATGAACAAACTCAATTCTCAGCCAACATACTATTGGCTGGTTATAGCATCCAATAAGAGCAATGGCAGTTGCTCTAGGGATTGCAGGTTGCTGGGTCCACCACTTTTGTTCAGATTGAGGAACCTTTGCCAAAAAGAAAAATTATGAAGAGATTTGTATTCCCCAGAGGATGAAGTATAATAATTTTGGGGATCACTTGGCTTTTCATCCAGTTTAATCAGATCAGGTCAGATATTGTATATTTGATATACCACAGATCCACAGACTCAGGAGGAACTCATGAAACCAGTTTGAGACGACTTTAAGCTTTGTGTCATGGAGCATTATCCTGCTGGGAGCAGCCATTAGTAGATGGTGAACTGTGGCCATAAAGGGATGAACACGGTCAGCAACAATACTCAGACTGTGACATTCAGACCATGATTGATTGGTATTAAGGCCCAAAGTGAGCCAAGAAAACATTCCCCACACCATCACACCACCACCAGCAGCTTATCTGCGTCCCTCAGCAGAAATCCAGATTCATCAGGCAAGACTACATTCAGTTCTGATGAGCCTAAGTGTCCAGTTCAGCCTCAGATCTCTGTTCTTGGCAGACAGGAGTGGTCTCTGCTGTTGTAGTCCATCTGCCTCAAGGTTCATCATGTTGTTCACTGTGAGAAGCTTTTCTGCTCAGCACAGTGGTAAAGCATGATTATCTGAGTTAGTGTAGCCTTTCTGTCAGCTCAAACCAGTCTGACCTCTGACCTCCTTCATCAAGAAAGCGTTTCTGTCCACAGAACTGCTGCTTCACAAGATGTTTTTTTTGTCTCCATTCAGAGTAAACTCTAGAGACTAATAATAATTTAAAAATGATGCTGACTACAACTTCGTTGTAAGGATTATTTAAATTCAAAGGTCTATTCACTTTATATTAAGCTGACCTGGAAGCAATAAATACAATGTTATTTTTCCTTTAAGCTCTGAAGAACTTATATTGTTGCTGTAACATCAGCTGTGGAATAAAATCTACACTCCATAGCCATCATTCTAAAGGATAATGGCTGTGAGCACAAAGCACTGCCTAAGTACAACCTGACAGAGTGGGTAGTATGATTACTCACTGTCATTGTTAACATTATGTTTATGCTTTGTGTCATGTGATTAAACCACTGAAAACCAACATAACTGTAAACATGTGTGACTCGCAAAAATTACGTTTTTTTTTTTTTTTTCTGGATGAAACACAACCTGCTGCATGGATTGGTTTAACACAGGCTGTGCTTCTCCCATCAATTATTGGTTTGACCTTATTCAGATACAGAATTCCTGAAGCACTGTATGAATCCACACATTAATTCATTCATTCGGAACACTGTAAGAAATTACATCTAAATTTTAAATTTTGAGAAATGTGTGTTTGAAACTTAACTCCAGCTACAGATTTAACATGATCTGGTTGACTCTGATAGTGACAGTGTCCTGAGCATGAACAAAGCATCAGAAGCAGTGAAGTGACTCTTTGCACTGTGCATCTCTGGTTTGCTTTTACAAAATTCAGTGTGCAAATTTTCAATTTGATGCTTTTCTCACTGGCTATATAACATTGGTTATGGGTCTCACTGGTTATATTATTGTTAAATAACAATAATAATAAATGATGATGAGTCTGAGGCACCATGCTGCTGTTTACTAATCTAAAGAAGAGAAAGAAGGTGAAATTTAACTTCCTATTGTTTTGGCATTCTGGTGTGGATGAGGATCTTTTCCAAAAAAAAAAAAAAAAACTTGAAAGCATAGTGCTTCTCAAGAAAACTATTCAAAATTATAGTAGCATGAAATAAATGTAATACTACAGAATTTCCAGACATGAAAATGGTCATATATATATAAAGCTATTGATTACTGGCACAATATATTACTTTACAGTGACAACAAAATCGTACAGCTTGTTCTGTTATAAGCCTGCTGAAAACAAAAGCCTCACAGTTACAGAGCGGTTCACAAATAATAGCTGCTTTAGCCTTTTCTGGCTCCAGAGAGAGAGAGAGGGGCTTTTGATTTATTGAAATACGCACAAAACAAGAGTTTTTGGATATAGCATGGAGAGACTTGCCAAGTTGTTAATGGATTTTGGTTGAGTACTCTACAGAAAACAGTTAATCAAAATTATAATGCATATGGTTCCTCTAAGGGAATCATAGCTCTTGTGCCTCTATTTTGGATAATTCAGTACCTCTCCTGTCACTCAGCCCAGTGAGTCAGCCTGAGTCATTAAGTCAATCTTACTTCATCACTGAGCTCTTACATTTCATGATGGATTAAACATGTGTTCGTGTGTCAGAGCATCAGTTTCTGTGTTTTTTTTTTTTATTGATATCTCACCTGAACCTTTTAAACCAAAATTAACCATCATACACAGCACATGGTTATAGCTGGACAAATGCAGTCAAGCTACCTGTTCACCTTTCAATTCCAAGGTCTCACAAACACACACTCCTTTGCTGTGGTCAAGTATCACCTGAAGTGATTGCTTAAAGCAGCACCCATCACATCCTGCTGTTGACCTGTTCTCAGTGACTGGCAACAGTCCCTGCATTTGACACTGCAACACACCACACAAAGTGGCTGTGATAGCACCCTGGTCGCTCACAGCAGGCTATTACCCAGCCTAATTACCAGGCAGCCAGCTATAAGTCAACAGTGGCTGGGAATAACCATCCAGGTCCACAAGACAGAGAGTCCCACCTACCCCTGAGCAAACACTGCCATCCATTTTAATAAAGGCATCCTCTCCAGGCAACGAGGGGAAGATGATAGAAAAAGGGCGTGATAAGGAGAGGTTATCTGAAACATGGGTGGAGAGAAGGACATCAAGAGCTGCTGGGGAAGCTCTAATGTGTGCACAAGTCACTTTGTTTTAGTTAGGTGTGGGAAAATGACACAGGAGAAGTCACACAAATGGCATGCTAACATGTATATCAATGTTACCATGCTGATGTTTAGGAAAATGTGACCTGTGAGCTGGATGGAGGGTCAGTTAATCCAACACAAGTTGTTACATCTCACCCTGTGGAGAGAATCATTCTCAAACTGAATGGTAACAAACCTATTTATTTGCAAGTCATTCTGAAAGTGGTGGACCAAAGGACCCTCTGTGCCATCCCTGGAGTCCTGCTGCATAGTGTGGCTCAAAACTGTAGAATACTGTCTGGCAACTGAGAGGACATAATCCTGTCATGAAGATATGTCAAGATATTGCTGGACAAAGCAGAATGATGCAACTTTTATTCTTTCTAGATCTTAAATCTACTCTTTGCCTGTCACCTTCCCTGTGCTGTTTACAGCTAAAACAGAAACGTCTGTAAAATTAAGCAGTTACACAATAGGCCTGGCAAGTGACTGCTAAACTGTGTTGATAAATCTGGTGCCTTTTTGATCACTATGTGCATATAATCTTGTAAAGTACATTATCGCCACTTCTGTGCCTGCAAAGAACTCCTTGTGTTTTTTGTTTCAGTGGTTTCTGACAGTTATGATCTGAATGGTGCATTTCTCCACTCGTCCACGCTTTTAAATTGCAGGAAGGTGCCGATCATTTAATCCAAACGGGAAAAGTCACAAGTCAGTTTAGTGTAAATAATTAAAGCTGGAGCACGGAGGTACTGAGGAGGCCCAGGAGTGGGGGAAAAAAAAAAAAAAGGTTTAGCACATTTTTGTTTGTATTTCCTTCTCTACTTTCTACTAATAGCTCTGTGAGGATGTACTTGGGCCCAGTGATTCATGGACTAAATGTGAATTTAACTATGACAACCGGCTGCCATCCACCCCAACCATGTTGTTGTGAATCCACTGGATTTATAAATGTGCAGCTGTTCATATTTTATATTTGCTGTTTATTTGTATCTGCAGTTTATTTGTATAGAAAGATAATTTCTTGGAGATACGATTGTAGCTAACACTTTCTACCTGGCACTGGGAGCAACATTCAGCTAAGGCTGATGAACATTGTCAGTATTTGGAAATAAACCAATTGATATACAGTGAATTATTCAGACCCCTTCTCTTGTTTCATAGTACATTACGTAGCAGTATGCTAAAGTCTTTTACACTCATTTTTTTTTACTCTCGACTCAAGCAGCACAAGCACTACAGTGTTTGTTTATCATTACTGCTGATCGGAAGAGAGACAGGCTACAGATTAATGACGTTTGGGATCACAGTGAATGCTGAAAATGCTTTCATAATCTCTATGTCATTTTTAATGAGATTTTTTTCTCACTCCAGCAGGTATGTGATGCAGCCATCACAGGCTTTTCTGGGATCCTGACAGCCAATCCTGAAACATGAGTATAGTCATCTGACCAAAAGATGGCTAAGGCTGCTGCACGCACCCACTGCCAATCATCAGTGGTGCTCATATAATAATATGATCAACAGACAGTCAGCCTCCTCTGCAGGGGGTCTCTCGCTGCTGGTGTCCTTGGTTTGAAATGTACAGTCATGAAGGGAAGTGAGCGTCCCCGCACTGAGCACTCAGTCAGTGCTGGATGAATCAGTTCTTAATTAAAGTTGTACTAATTAAAACTCTGCGAAAGGAGCAGGGCTTTGATAGCATTAAAGTAATCACAGTAGAGCTCGCAGAGTGATGTTGTAAAGCAACTGAAAGCTGATAGCATCTAACTATCTACAGAGGAGTTTTCTCTGTCTAATCCAATTCTGGTAAATTGGTTACAGAGCAACAACTGTCTGTAAAGCTCTCATAATACTGCTCAGTGTGTTGGTACAAAATGTTCCCATCCATATGAGATAGTGTTTGGAAATGTGTTTGTTTTTTTTAAATCCGAAATGTTTGAACTTGGTTAGATTAGTAATTAGCCTCCAATAAACTGTATGTATGGGGCTGGAACCCAGAGGAAGATTCCCATGGTGAAAAGTTTGCTCTCGGATTGTCACGGCAAATTTCCATGTGACCAACACTTTCATTGATGACGACATATTTAATAAAACTAATGGCAGAAACTTCTTCTTCTATTCATTATCCTCAGAGGATGTACCTTTTATCCACAGCCCTCACTCTCCTCCCTGAATTATACTCACAGACTCAGCATTTACAATCTGTACTGTAGTCCACTGGCCTATGTTGTAGGTCACTGAATTAAACACAAAATTATTCCCCCCTTCAGCTGTGTCACTGAATCAGAGGTGAAGAGAAACCACCTTTTCAACATAACAAAGAACAAAGGACCATGTTTCCAACTTTGCCACTGGTTCCTTTTTAGTGCAATCAACCCAGTTTCTAAAGAAACAGGTGGCTATCGATTCCCTTTTGTTTCAGAATTTCAGGAGCTCTCTTCACACACACACACACACTGTGTAACTGTACGGTTGATGCTTTCAGGCTGTTATAAAGCTCTGTTACATTTTAATAATGTGGCTGTGATTGTTTTTCTTGCTGTAATATAATCAGAAACCATCCTCTGTCGACACAGTACTGCAACTACATTTATTACATTATGTTATCACATCGAATGGACTATAATATGAGTTTAAACAGTCATAATTTTACTACATTTCCCATTTATTTAGATCATTTTAAAGATTAATTAAAATTCCAAAATTTGAATTAAAACTATTTATGAGACAGATTTATAAAACTGGTCTGAATACCCCAATTGCTCTTAGAAAGCTCATTGCCAATGTCTCTGTGGTTTTTATATTTCCCAGAAATTGAGAAAGTAAAACAAATTTGCACCTTGATAGGAGGACTACAGCAAAACAAGATGTCAGAAGTCAGACAAGGCTACCAAGTTCATGAACAGACACACAGTAAACAACTACACTTTCCTGCTTTGTGATGGATGTTGGTGACATTAATTAACACATACTGTGGTGCACATTGCTTTGCTTCCTCAAGTTGGGGAAGAATTGCTCAGGTTTGCTGAAGGGAGCTGTACAGTAAAAAGCTCTGGGAAAATCTCCTAAGTTTTGTTTGGAGAGTTTGGAATAACAGATACATGTTTCTAACATCAAGAATGAACCTCCATGCTCATATGGTTTCAATATTCTTTGTATTTACCATCTGACTGTGGAGAGTGCGAAATGCCTCTTTAATATGCATGAATCTAATAGGTGGAGGAGACCAAGTATAACCCACAGCTGACTGAGATAAGATGAATTAATGGTTGATTAATGAATGGTTTTGGAGTTCTTATGTCAAGCAGTTTTCAGAAGGCTACACATGAAATAGACACTTCACAAACAATTCGCGTGGCACAGTATGATGAATGTTTTACTGTTAGTCAAAAAAAAATGATCAGAACTAATAACAGAGAATATCAACACTGAATGATCACCATCAATCCAAGAAAAGGGGAAAAACACAAATATCAGCTGAGCTCAGTTTGGAACCAGGAAGTTTTCCCTGAAGTTTTACAACTCAGAAAGTTCTTGAGTGAAATGTCTTGCCAAAATTATCGCCCAGGTTTAATCAGGGGGACTTGCATAATGTATGGCATAATTCATCTCTAGGAGCAAACAAAACAATGGAGAACAAAGACAAACAGCCAGACTAAACAAAGTAGGATATTCATTATTTTGTGTGATTCAGTTACAAAAGGGGACGTCTCTGCGTTTGCATTCTAACAAATTACCTCCCATAGCATAATAAATGCCAGACATAAATCATTTGTCATGTTTCATTATGGCACAAACCAGGAATGGATATGCTCTGGTTTCCATGTTTTCACCTGATTATTATTCCCACAATCTGCCTAGATGCTGCTGCTGCAGTAGAGAGTTTTGTGTTGTGTGTTTTCTGCAGTAATTTGCTTGTGCAGTTTTATTGAATCATGTGTCAATAGATTATTCAGTATATTCATTCCTTACACATACTCTACTCTGTGACCTCTATTGTGGAATGAGGTCATTTATGTAACTTTCTTTCCTCTGTAGCAGTTCCTTCAATTTTTAAGACATTTTTTTGACAGCTTCAAAAGAAGAGAGATACTGCTGTATCTTGAAAATAAATGATTTATTATAATAAAATAATTATGTATTATTTCTTTTTTTTTTCTATGAGTAGAAGATGCATCACTTAAATGATATTTGATGCCACTCTGCGTGGATGGCAACTTCCTCTGTATTAAACCAGACCTGGATTTTTCCTTAACATTAGTCAAGTGCTGTAATGTAACCATAAAACCTTTAATAATGCTTTACTCTCTACAAGTGGACATTGCACTGCAAGATCTGATATTTGGGCCGAAAACATTAGGAGAGGGTTGGTCGAACATAAGTGTGTTGCCGGAGTAGCTGTTTCTGATAGCTTAACAGCATGCAGTGGGGCAATTGAATTATCATTGTTATCATTTTATCTGTGGTGCTTTGTTGTTGCTGACCTGCTAACGTGTTGTGTTCTGCATTGTTTCCACTGCTCTTCATATTTCATCACTGTTGTTGTCATTACGTCACTATGAATGAAGGCGATTACAGCAGGAGTGCTGTTGTGTGCAGTTACTCAGATTGTCATCCTTGACAGTGATCTGATGACACAATGCAACACTGACAGTAAATGAAGTTCTACCAATGAATCACATTAAGTAAGAAACCATCTCCCTGCTAAACTTTTATATGTAGATCTAATTTTGACATAACACGTCTACATGCAGTTGTAATAGTTGACTATTAACCATTAACTAATATTTCAATCACATGTAAATCATATTATACTGGATTGGCACCAGTTTGATTTCAGACCTTTGTTGGCATCTCAATATGGGATGTGCCATCTGGTGTGGCCAACCTCTGCTGTCCCATATAAAGGCACTACTGGGACAAGCCTTTTAGGCACAGGGTTCAAGTCAAGGGCCACTCTGGCCTGGACATAGTCAGTAATGAGGTTCTGGGACTCACCCACCCCCTGCAATTTGTAGAGTGGCACATCATTTCCATCCCAACAGCCAGTCCACCCTCCCCTTGGTAGGGAAGTCCATCGAAAACCTGAACGTGGTTACTCTGCTGACAGTTTGTAAAGCATCAGGTGGAACTTTTGCAAGAGACAGGCCATGTCTATTTTTCAGTTCAGGGCTGTGGCAATGTCTCCAGTCTGCCAAACCAGGATTAGGTCATTATGGATTCCCCTTTTGACCTGTCACTGGCTAAGAGATTATTTGGGGAGGCTGTTACTTCTATGCGGCACGTTAGTGACCGGAGAAAGAAGCAGGGTGTTTGACCTCTGTAAGACAACACCATGCCAGCCATCATCATCATCATCATGCCCAGGCTTTGTGGCTATGGAAGCGAGAGGTCTCACCTGGAGCTTTAAGGGCCCCAGAATTCAGTTCCCAGTGCAGTCAGCAACTCACCAGCTGGGCTCTTGTGGCCAAAAACATTGGGGCAAAAAGTTTTTCTCTACCACCTCCACTGCCACATGGAACCTCACCTTCCGCCTCTCTTCATTGTGTTGGGTTTGTTCTTGGATGTGCAAGATGCTAATTTTCACATAAGGACATTTTCTCCAAACAGAAAATTTCTGAGGTCCACGTTTAAAGGCGTAGCTTATGAATATCAGACTTCACCAGGAGCGAGTGTGTCAAAGCAGCTCTAAACCCTGTGTGAGGTGTAGATTTTGGGGTGTTTGCATGTTTGGAATTGTTTTCCTATGAGGTCCCAGCAAGGAGGCAGCGGAGAGAGACACTCATGTGTTATTATGCCGCCTGACTGGCTTGGGTTTTATTGTCAATTATACGAAGAGTGCTCTGTTTCCCTCTCAGAATGTGTAAGAGCATTTGGGACTCAAAATAAACTTTCATTTTGAGCTTTTCTGTCACAAGATCAAGAAATGAGAAACACCTTGCTGTGTTCTCCTAGGGAAACTCAGCAGAACCTGTCTGTGCCTTGCAGGCCTGATACCTCAGTAATTTCTGTTGTTCTTCAGGGGTTGCTGAGGATGCAGGATTTCCAGCACTGGGTATCCTCCTTATGCTTGGATGTACAACATCATCTTGTTCCCCTTGGGCAGAGTGGTAATGACAAATGGATGGCAATTGATGCTTCATTGACGGGGAGTGCTGTGTTTCAAGTGAGGACCATAGATGGTATTTGGCCGCTCCAGTTTGCAATGACCTTAGAGTGGCTGGAAGTTTTCACAAACTTCTCACAAACATTTTTTTGCCACTTCTGAGGAGTTGTCATGTTTTGGTGATGATGCATAAACCATGTTATGGAGCATGTTATAGACATTCCAGATTCGGTGTACACTGAGGTGGATCTGCTCTCCAGCGGGAATCCTCCTTATGGCACATGGAGGTTCAACCTCAAAATGCTTCACCTGGTGTGGAAGAGATTTGTGAATTTCTTTGCTTGATTCGAAAATGCACAGTGTCCTCTGCTCTTTTTTGCTAAGAAACAAAGAAGCACCACTGGAAGCAGATGCACCAACCCCACCCACAAGGGAACCATCCACAAACTCATTGTATGGTGCCAAAAGGTTTGTGTTTGAAAGATGGTGTGAAGCTGATTGATTCTGGCGAACTGACCACATATTATGTTTGCAAGCAATGAACTTGAGTTGGACTCAACACCATAATCTTATAACTAGATTTTCTCCTATCTGACAGCACTGTCATGTATGATTTGACATCCTGTTATCTATGCTTAACTTTGTTGTTGTTTAAACTTTGCTAAATTCTAAAATCATTAAAAAATATGTAAAGAAAAAAACACACTGACATTTCACAGAGCACATCTCACAAAAACCCATATATTAGAAAAACAAACCAAACGAAATGTGATGACATTTCACAAAACAAACTGAACAAAAGACACAATAACATTTCATATGACTTATCAACAGGATAGAAAATAGAATGACATTTCAGATATCAAATCAACAGAGAAAACACAACGGTTCACAAACAGTAAAAGGTAGATGCTGACCTTTCTTAGTTAGAATTCAGACTGAATGTGTATATGTAACTCAAGAGGAAGTAGGGTGAGTTTCAAGGCTGAATTGCTGAATATTTATTTACAGTTTATGACAGTTGGCTACTTGCGTTTCTCCATACCAAGCTGGGTTTTTAAAAACTTTTCACAAAGTCAGCACAACAGCAGTCAGAGTGGACTAAACTGTGGAGAACTTTTCATGGCTTTGACATAAAATTTATTCATTCACCTCATCTTTAAAAATTCAATTTTGCTTACTCTAAAAACTTATATTTGGATGTTAAACTGAACACTGTACAAAATTTCTGATTATTAGACTGTAATTTGTTACTACCTGTTACACCTACAGTCTAAAGGCAGCCACACCACAAAGAGACATTGGCTTGTCCACGCAAAATAGGTAGAAGAACAAGAACTGACAACAGAGCTGGGCAGGCTGAGGTGAGTGTCTTTAGGCATCAGAGCAGAGCAGACAAACTAGCAAGCTGAGTGGAAATTCTCTGGACCACAGGAGGCTGGGATGGCACTGAGCGTGGCAGGATTGCAGGTAAACAGGTACTGGTGAACCTGGGGCGCAGGTAGAACAGATGAGTGCACAGGAAAAAACAACACAAGGAGAAAACTCCAGTGAAACTACTTAAATGAAGCTTGGAGAATCAGCCAAACATTACACCACATAGGTGAACCGATGATCTAGCGAGTAAGAGTAGACTGCAGGGCCAGTCTTTAAATACAGCTGCCATCAGCGCATGGCTGCAGTCCGTTAAGCTGCTGCAGCTGCAGAGCAGCTTTAGAATTAGAAAAATTAGAAAGCTCTAAATCAGTGGCTGGGAACTGGCAGTACACACAGCAAAACTGGTATTGGTTTACTTGTACATATGCCCACTAGCAGTGATAAACACTCTCCATGACTGTGCTTGTGTACTACAAGTCTCATTTACATGAGCACATACCCCAAATCAAGCACATTGGGTAAACCACCTGCCTTTAAAAGCCTCTGGTGGCATACCTGTTGCTGCCAACATGGAACAAGGAAAAGAGGTGAAGATAAAAAACCTTTACTCCTAATGAGGCTGAAGTCCTGATTAAAGAAGTGGCGCTAAATGAAAGTCTCAGCATTGGTCATGAACAGACTGAAAATGATATAGTAAGTTCAAATATGTTGTGTGAGTTACAGTCAGGATTTAGAAGAACCCTCTCCACTGAAACCCGTATTTTGTACTTCACCTACCACAGACACTAAAACCACTGAGCAGAATTAGTCAAAAGACTCAAATTCTTATCCAGGAAAAAGTGTCTAGCTTGATAGCAAAACATTTTAATATTTTGTCCAGGGCATTAGTTCAATGCTGCCACTTTCTGGCACAACAGTGCTCCACAACTCATGAAAAGCAACTTGCATAATGTTCAAAATAAGCTTAATAGGATCTTATCCAACTTTACTCTCTAAACAGTGACAAGAACATTTACTCAAATCAAGTTAGGTCTCATTCACAAAATTCTAAAATAAAAAAAAAGAAAGAAAGAAACAGCTCCTGGTTACATGACTATGTTATGCAACATTATTCAATATGTAGTTTTATGTTATTGGTTTATTAGATTTCCTTAACCCCTTCTTGCCTGACTTGAACATTTGTCATCTTACCCTTACTCTTTGAGTAGACAACAATGAAACTAAGCTTTCATCTTCATTGAGTTCACAATTTAATTGTGTGGCAGGACCATCACAGTGACCACAGTGTTATTTACTTTCATTGTTGTCAAATCTAA
Source organism: Toxotes jaculatrix (assembly GCF_017976425.1). NCBI lineage: Eukaryota > Metazoa > Chordata > Actinopteri > Toxotidae > Toxotes > Toxotes jaculatrix. Next base: position 27,877,173 of record NC_054401.1, read on the forward strand.
GGCACTTGTACTTGTGAATTGTGTCCTTAAATGTCATGAATACACTGAAAAAATGTTTTGTAGAATTTACTCAATTTTAATTCAAACGAATTATATAAGCAGTTTCAGCACAAAAAATTCTGAGTATTTGTTACTCTGATTTCCTTAGTAATTCTAACTAAACCCATGTTTAATTTACTTAAATTCATTATGTAATTCATATATTCTTGATTAACTAATTTGTTATTGTGGTTTAAATTAAATTAGTTTTATTCTACATATGTAAAATATGTGTCACGGCCGAACGAGGACAGAACCCAAAAGCACAACTCCAATACGTAAAATCAAAAAAGAAGTATTTATTGAACAAGTTAGCAAATGATAATCGCCCTATCGGGGAAACAAACGCTAGGAAACAAAATGTCAAAAGGAACAAAAAATCACTCTCTCGAGGAAACACAAAATCACTCTAGTGAGGAGAACACAAAATCACTCTTACGAGGAAAACAATAAACTGAAACAAAAGGCAAGGCAACAAGGCAAACTTAGCGAGATCAAAGTACAAAAGAACAACACGAAACCTGACATGAGAATTGACGATAAAGAGACGCTGGTTCACTTGAAAAGGACAAGACGAACTGGCACGGAACAAGGGGAGACGCAAACTATATATACACAACAGGTAAAGGGGAAACAGGTGGAAACAATTAGGGCGGGGAAGACAATCACAACGGCGGGAAACCAGACAAAGGCAGGAAGTAAAATGAGACGAGACACACAAAGGCAATAATTTCAAAATAAAACAGGAAACCACAAGACAACATAGACACGAGACCAAACATAACAAGTCATATTTTACGGACCATGACAATATGTTAATTCAACAAAACTTTTTTTTTTCCGTGTAGTTTTTCATGGCACTGCCTGAGGATGGAGAACATGAACAAACATAATATTTTGGACCAACAAAAGAAAGTGAAAGAGATTAACATTAACAATCAGTGTCACTGGGAAAAAAGATGTCTGCAGCATAAGCACATAAAAATATGTAATGTGTAAAGAGGTCAATCTTTCACTCACACAAAGAACCAAGCCAAGAGGCCCCAATAAAAACTTAATAGAACTATTGCCATCACTGTCTACCACTGTAAGCTGATGTGCTGGTCTCTGGCACTGATTCTGGTGGACACAGCAGTGCTGACACCGTTCATCTGGTGAGTCATAGCTTCCTTTGTTTTGAGCCATGTGACTGCCCTCTCAGAGATCACACAGTACAGAAAGGCATGTTTTAAACTGTCGCATGAATTTGAATGTTAAAGTCTCTAATGCACATGGAGCACTCTGCTCAATAGCACCAACTAGTGGCCACTAGTCCATGGAAACCCTTAATGGAGTCTAACACAACAGCCCTGCAATAAATTCTGGTTATAATGTTCAGTTTTTTATAGAAACTAATTCAGGTGTTCTGCGTTATTGAGAGATGTTTTTAATATTAGTCTACACCATCAGTAAACTGATGGTATAAACTGAATGTATGAAAATAAATGAATAAAAAATTCAGCTGGAGATTTCAGCTGGAGGTTATTCTTTTATTTTGCAACAGTTTTATTAAAAAATAAGCTTATGTGCTCACAACAGCTGATTCTACACACAGCCTCATCGAGACTTAACACAAAAGAGGAACATGTCTTTTCCCAGTTCATGGTCACACAGCAATTAGCACTAAGCACCAAAGATGGAGACACAGTATCAATAGAACAGCAAAAATGTCAGACAAGTCATACTCAGATGAATCAGTCCCACACCAGATCCATGAAAATCTCATAAGAACTTCCAGGACACACTGCATGACAGACAGTTACATAAATGCTGTCACACCCTTCATGGACTCATTCACTGTTTTTGACATTGCTGGAATGAAACAATGATAAACATAGTTTTCTCAAGTCTGGTCAAAATCCTGTAAGTAGCATGTGAGAGTTTGGATGGGATGGACAGATGAACAGACAGATGGACCAAGGCGGGTCCACTGTCCCTCCTTAATGTCCTTTTTGTGGGGCCAAGCGAATAAAGAAGTGAAGCATTGTCTACTTCACTGATGTGCCAGAGTACTACTACTCTCTTGCATTACTCAGATTCAGTGAAAGACTCCATCTGTCTGTCAAAGGGACTAAACATTCATTGTTGGATGGTAGTAAAAAGTGAAAGGCTTCACAAAAGGTGACTGAGGAAAAGGAGAGCCTTCTTTTATTCCTTATCAATGCAGGGCAGCAAAAATAAACAACATATTTTAAGCAGATGATTTATATTGTACTTATTGACATAGATTAATTACATATTCTAAATACCCATTATACAAGCTGAATAGAATCTATAAAATGGCTCAACTTTTTTAAATTGAGCCAAGCAGTTTATTAGAAGGAAACAACGGCCGCCCATCAGCTCACTGTAGGGAGTCCAGCCACGTCTGCTATTAGTGTCTGCAACATGAAATTTATGTCCGTGAGGATGTAACAATAAAATGAGAATGAGGGTAAGAAGACCTGGGGATGTAAATTGTAGTAGAAAGCCTAATTCTGAAGTTCTTGAAATTAACACCCCCCCCCCCCCCTTTCTCATAACAAGCCTCCTCAGACATCCATTTTGTCTCTTCTTCTATTCAGACAGAATGAGAGAAAAAATAATAAGAGGCAGTGTGCAGAGCATGAACAATCAGTGGGAAGGAAGAAGAATGTGAGAGCAGACTTGCCATACAAACCTTTGACAGTGCTGTGACCAAACCATAGAGTTAAAAGCCAACCCTGGTGATGTTCTAAAGAAGAACAGCTCTAAGTATAGTGTGTGCATCCAAAACCTGATGTTTCTTATTCCTCTGTGCCATTGAGCTCCATTGTTGTCCAACTGCTAAATCCACATCATGCTCATTGTTCAATGACCGGTTAACTAAATCAAGCATTGTCTTCCTGCCACTTGATGATGATGACGATGAAAATGATGAGTGTGATGATGGTTTATAGGTACACGTGATGTGAAACAACAGTTTCTAATCGTTGAATTGCAGAAGGATGTTAACCAAAATCAAGCCATCAAACTGACGTTTCCTTCCTTCCAGCAGATCCCTCGTTTAATCCTCTCTGTCTTCCACTGTGTAATGCAATGCAAACCTTCACCAATCTCAGTATCTCTCCTGTCCTCTGATTCGCTTCTATTAACCCAGAGGTGAGAGAGGAGGAGCAAATAAAACAAGATCTAAAAAGAATCGATAAATGTTTCATCAGATTTAAAAGACGGCGTTAGCCTCAGTTTTATAGGTGCTACGCTACAGTTTCAGGGTGGCCAAGTCCTTGGGTTTAAAAGAAAGGTTTATGGTGCTGTAAACATAGCCCAATTCTCTTTTCCATTTCGACCACATAAAGTCGTGACAGATCAGTAAATCTACACGGCAGACTGGAAGCTCTTTGCCCCCGCTCCTTCTCCTCTGCAGGTTTCTCTCCACTTTCTCCTTTCTTTCCAGTTAAGAGCACATGAAGGGTAAATGTCGGAATCAGGCTTTGAGTTAATTGTGAATTGTAGCAAATAGGAACCATCCTCTGAGGTGATACAACCAGAAATGTGCTGAATACACACCGTGGACCATACAATTTTTTTTGTCTAGCAACCAGGAAAGATGTAAAAAGATGTAAAAGTGCAGCTGCCCGGGTATTAATACTTATGGGCATAATTATTTCTTCCATGAGTGAAATAAGCATTTGACTATAAAAATTACATTCTACATAGCCATAGCAGTCTGAGATTTTGAGATCCTCTAACCTTGATCTCAACAACAGTCTGTCTGTTCCAATGATCAGTCCAACCGCTGTCAGTGCATTTCCTGTTGGTGATACTAAATGCAAAGGCAAGAAATCAACAAATGCCTTAAGGGACTTGTGTGTACATATAACTGACGATCAATGCCCTGTGAATTATGATGTTCAGCCTCTGTGTTTGCCTCTATCTCAGCATCTGTGTGACACTGCTACGCAGAGACTTTTAGATGAATTTACAGGCACCTTAAGACAGCACTCATAAACAAAAGAAAGCCCCTCTCCCTGGTTCCCCGGTCCCCCTGGATCACATAAATAGCAGAGCGTAGAGTTAAATTTAGGTCAGCACTTTATTAAATGTAACAGATGCCTTGGTTGGTCTACCCCAGGGTTTAGGGAATTGCATTTGCGGTCTGCTCTGACAGAATGGCAGACAGTTATGATAAGAGACCAGCAGGGTGGAATCCATTTAACCTCCAACCACTGCAGTGGGAAGGCAGCCAGGCCAGTGTTATCCTCCATAGGCAGGCTGCAGGAGAGGAGGCCAAGGCGGAGGTAACAGGTGGTGGAGGCAAGCTTTCCCAGACCAGGGAACCGACCGCTCTCCGACTCATCACCCCACTTTCTTCATCATTAACCTCACTCAATGACTGCAGTGTTAGCAGAAGCACAAAAGGAGTTGTCCTGCACACAGGAAGGTTGTGCATCCATCCATTCAAATTAAGCTTTTTTTTTCCTGCTGTATTTAAGTGTCTGTTTTTGGTGCCACACATTATCCTGATATGACAGACTAAACTGTTCATCTTAGTCTCAAGAAGGTTTGTTTTTTAGCCGGCATCAAACATGTGGTGACACTTGCTATATGCAGTTAGTTAGTTTCAGGTTTTTTTTTAAATGATCAAAGAATATGTATTTAATTGCTGATTTAGTAGTTGATTTTTTTTTCCCACACTTGTGATCATTTTGTAGCTAGATGGCTAGCTATAAAGGAAGATAAGATATTCTTAACCCTCCTTGCAAAGAACTAACTGACAGTAAATGTCTGTCAATGACACACCGATTGGCATCACTTAAAAACTAGCTGGAATTAAACTAAATTACTAATACTAATACTAATGTAAACTTTTAAACTGATAATAGGCACTATAAAATATTATGAATTAAAAAAACAAAAAGAAAAAAATATCACAGAAAGAGGTTCCAGTCTTGGCTGAGGCGGATCCATATTTTCTTACATTTTACTGATTTTCTCCACTCAGTTAAGATTTGCTTTACATTTTTACATTTGGTTGGAAAACCTTCTACCTGACAAAAGAGTTCCAAAAAATCTTCTCCCCTGCAGAGCATTGTGTTAGCTCAGGCAGAGCACTGAGGCTGCACTCTCATTTGCTGATTGACATCAGCTGCTTCACTCATGCTTCACCACCATTAGCTCGTTCACCAGCTGCTTGGCTTCAAGATGAGTAACATCCAATTATATTCATACTGGTGCACCTTGGCCTTTATAATGCAACACTTCTATCACTTTTACAATAACTTGCTGCTTATTAGCCCTGTCCCAAAATGAGCAAGAAAATAGTTCCTACTGATATTTTTGCAAGTTCGACACAAATCCACTGGTATATACAGGAACTAGCCAAATACCCACACATGAGTCCAACACCATCAATGGCTTTCTCCTTTTCTTGCCCACTCATCTTTAACATATACATACATGTGTGTTAAGGATGAGAATAGTTCTTCAAGTATAATCTTAGTCACTATCTCAGATTATTTGAGAGCTCCCTCAAAGAGCCTTTTCACTAAAATCAAACTGTACAACCATTTGCTATAAATGGACACAAGTGTCTCTGAGTGAAATGTCACTTGGTGCAAAAATATCAGCATTGGAGTGGCTGTCGTGATTAAAGGAGAACTAGTCTCAGAACATGTCAGCTTTGCTTATTGACTTATTTAGCTCATTGCTTTACTGTGGATGAAAAATAATGTCAACCACAACCATATATATTGTACATCTGTGTGAAGTACTGTTATCTTGAAACTAGAGTAACACTAATCTCATTTAAGCCATTTAATGAGTATTAATTATTTGCTTTTAATTGAATCAGCTATATTATTGTCTTTCGGCTGCTCCAGTTAGGCGTCGCCACCATTGATCACCATGCACATTTAATTTGGCATCAGTTTTTACAATGGATACTCCCTGATGCAACCTTGCTTTAGGGAAGCCTCCCTAAATCAATCAGCTCCAATAAAGAAGGTGTTTCTTCTTATATTTATTTATGTATTTGTTTTGTCATTGTGTGTTAATGTATAGATAATTAAAACAACAACAAAAGTTTGTTATTAATAGTATAAAATGCTACATTATTTAAGGCTTGTCAGTGTTTTGATTCTATAGTCGCAAATCTCTAAATTTTTCTCTCTGTGATTTTGGAGATGGACAGATTAGAGGAGAATGTTTTGTCAAACAAAGCCATTTTCCTGTGAGGTATTGGTTGCGATTTATCTCTGCCTGCCTCCAGGATGTCCTGGCGCTAGGTATTCATGTGACCAGCTGGAACCACCAGATGTGTCAATGGATTCCTTCACTGAGCGATTGACTGCTGTTCGGTTTCATAAGCAGGGCGATTGACTACTGCTCGGATTCATAAGCTGTGTGATTGACTGCTGTTGGCACAATAGCTGCCAGCGGCGCAAGTGGTGGCTGACAAACGACAGAGTTGAGTTGGCGGCGAGGGAAATTACCTCGGCTCTCTGCAAAGCCACCCGGCAATCATCCCACATGCCCGTGTCTCTCTCACTGCCTTTTTACTGCCACACTCAATCACTGCCAAAAAGATAATACAGACAAAACTCCAGCAGAGGGGTTTGTGTGGAAATGTGCATATGAGCGTGGGGTTATAACAACCATCAGTTGTGGTGCTACACAGCCCGAGACATTGCACATTTGCACTACAGACAAAATAGCCTCCCTAGTGTATATACATAGGACAATCAAGACACCTAGATGATTATGAACATCTGTAAACTAGTTGCCGTAACAAGCGACATGCCATTAAATATAACAAAATTAATGTGACAGCAGGAAATGAAGAAAAAAATTATCATGAATTACCATTCTCTGCTTTCTCTCTCAAATTTAATTGTCTTGTGGAAACCTAATCACGGAGTGCTGACTGCTTCAGTTAATTTGTATTATGTTTTAATTGACTGTACAGCAGTCAGGTGGCAGCCATTATGAAGAGTGGGAGAGGAAAATACCACATTATGCTGCATTAAAGTCAGTTAATTGGAAAAGTCCTCTGTGAGGGCCTGCACTCCTTCACTGCCACTGCTCTGTCTCTGTAATTATTTTTATACACTTGCTCTTGTGCAGTATCTCTGCAAATAAATGTTTAATAATGGCCGGGCTGCAATGACTGGGGATGCAGGAGACGCGGTCTTCTCTGTGAAACACTTTAATCTTACGGGAAACTTTGACTACGATTAATGGCTTTTGTTGCAGCTCAACAAAGTCTGAGGAGGCTTCTTTGTATAACGCTGCTTTTTCAAGTCTGGCAGGAAGAATGCTGCTTCACAAGGTCATGGTTACTAGAGACAGAATATTTCAGTGCTGTCTTATTTAATCCTTGCATTATTACACTGATCATCTTCTGTCGAAGCTGTGAGGAATTTATAGCTTATTCATAACCTCACCTTCCCCAATTAGTAGATTTTTATTTTGTAATAAGTTGGGGAAAAAAATCTGATTTGCTGGAATAGGATCAGTTGTTCATCAAGTTGGTGATTGGGACCTAGTGTCAACAACTCAACAACTCGGTCAGTAATGTCATCCAAGAGGAAACACAAGCAAATAATTTCAGGCATTGTATTGTGGTCCATTGCGTCAAGTGATTAAGACTAAGACTTAAAGTCTTCTTAAATTACTCCATCTTTCACACATGTTTCATTACAAGGATGGATACAGTAGGAAAACAGATGTAATACATTGACAGTGAAAGCTTTATGATCTTTTTTGGTTTTCAGTAGGTCGGTTTTGTCAGTTGGAAAAGTATTTGAGCAGCGTAATATTGCCTCAAACATATTTTGGCTACATTTGTTGTGGATGAACACATGTTTAAGGAGACAGGGTGGCTCAAATGTTCTTTTCTCAGAGGAATTAACATAGTTTTCCACTAGTTAAAGAACAACAGCATTGTGTTTGCAGGGTGTAGCATGGTTCAGCAGCATACTTTGTGAAATGCTTAGCTCGAAATGCTGTTCAATAATGCACAAACAATTCCTATTTACTGATACTTTTGTGAGTTCAATACATACTGCGTTTGCAATGGTACATACATACTCAAATAATCATATGCTTGGACATTTGCTTGGACTTTAAACAGTTCTCACCTACTCAGCTTTAATATGTTACCAAACTACCTGCCAGACATGCATTTCAACTTTAGTAGTTAAATGTGTTCCAAATGCACTCAGCATTGTGTGAAAAAAGTTCAGCTTTAAGCTGCGTGGGTGGTAAATGACTGAAACATGTTTTCCCCTCCGGGCTTACCTTAGCCATATGCACTATCTGCTGAGACTGTTAAGCACTACAAACCCGTGTACTCGACTCAGCTACTGCTGATAGCAGCTTTCGTACACGCTCGCTGTCCTCGCTTACATGCTCAACTGCAGCCTGAACGTCAAAGAAAACTGAGGAGACCATTTGGAGGCTTCGGGGCGAACCAGATTTCTTCATGTACTAAAATCAGATTGTAGATTCAGTTCTTGTTAGCCTGTGGGTATTACCCCTGTGGCCTGCAGACTTTGGCGAGACTGCAGTTTGGTTGACACAAAACAAGAAAAGTTAACTTTTCAAGTTTTGCATTTTGATTTAAATACTTGTAGTGTTTCTAGGACTTTATTTCCCGCTACTCTCATAACACATGTGTATGAGACAGCAGAATTCAGTTTATTTACCATAAAAATAACACACATGTCACCAAACCGACTATCACAGTTGTAGCAAAATCAATTCTTGATTTTATAAGGCACCAGCTTTTTGGAGCCTACAGGTGAATCTCTGGAAGGATAATGTGACATTTTGTTTTATTTCCACTCAATACCTGCATATCATGTTAGTGTGCTCCATCCTCTTGTGGACAGATCCATGTACACTGAGGCAACAAAACACTTGAACCTCCCAGTATTAGTTATTGCTTCTGTAAAGTGTCGGAGATTAGAAGGGGCTGAAACATAATAACTGGTCTATTCCTTTTTAATAGTTAAATATTTCCTAATTACAAGTTAACTGTACGTCAAAATTAAATCTAAATCTATTAAATTAATAATTAAATCTAACTAAAAATACCGCATATGAAATGTCATAATTCAGTAACTTACCTTCTAATTGTGACAGTTTTCACTTGATTATAAGATTCTAAATTGAGAAATATAAGATATGCAGCTATGTGATAATAACGAGAAACCACCTCTGAATTTGTTTTCCTTAGTAAATGCTGTGGGCCTCCATAGACTCCTGATTAATTATACTTTGATGTGAAATAGTAGGGTACTCCTTAAAGTCAAAACCATAATGTTCTACCTAGGGTTAAAAGCTGAGGATGGTCTACTCTTCAGTGCAGTGAAGATGATAGGGGATGTAAGTGACTGTCCATTATATAACAATTCATCCCAACACAATGTGACTAATGGTTTCATTTGGATGGTAAGACACGGTGAGCCTTTGGGACTGTAGGCTTACCAGCGGATGCTGCTTATTGTTTCACTTTTTAATGAGGCTCCCTTGAGGCTTTCTCATTAAAAGAGTTGTCAGTGGTGGTAATCGAAGCGTGGCCCATAAACCCATAACACACTGTTATGACCTAAACCACTGTTGTTGGACTCCAGGCCAGAATAATATAATATGATGTAAAAGAACATGGGGGATAATGTTGATAGACTCAGAACATGATATGCCTGTTTTTGTCTTCCTTGGTAATTATTTATATACATTTTTCATCTTCCATTTTCTTAAACCGCTATTACAAAACCATGAACACTGGATCAATATAATTGACTCTTTTTTTCTTTCTTTTTTTGCTCCACTGGTTGTGGCAGCCAATATAATTGAGTTACTACAACTGCAGAAGCCTGCCACTGATACAAAAGGAAGACAGTTTGCAGACAAGGGGCTCATTCTTCAGAATAATAAAGCTAGTATTGACACAACATTGCAAAAATGTATGAGGTACCAAGTATCACATGATTTGATATCCATTATGGATGATAAACTGTATGTTTTAGCAAGTGCAAAAACCATCTTAGCAGGAGTCTCACAAAAAACATGCAATGAGGAGGAACGAGTAGGTAGGCCGATGACTTTCGGACAGAAGAGGAGCTACAGGAACTACTAGGTCACTGCCATGTCAGTTATGCACACACCTACTCTTTTACATTATCATGCTCAAGCTCCCCCCACCAGGCTAAGCACAAAAGGTTGCCAAATAGTTTAAACAACCGTCCACTCTGACTACCAGAACATGACTAAGGGATTTCCAAAGTAAGAAAGACCCTAGTGCCATGGTGCCAAAGTGGTTTGAGTCCTTTTTCCATGACTTGAAACAAGTTTGGAGAGTAAGTGAATGCCACCCTAATGTATTCATAGGGTAACTCCTGAAAGTGGAACTCAGCAAATGTATTCCTCGGGTTAAAGGTGAAACCTGTGGTACTGCTGTACTATCTGTTCTTTCAGCATGGACAGAATGTGTGCTATGGAAGATCCTGGTTGGATCTCATGTTGGGTCTGTGGTCTGAACTGTGTGACCAAGGTCAGACACTTTCAGATTCTACACATAATGGTGTTAATTGCTATAATCAACAAATTAGACATGTTAAATTGTCATATTGATGATTACAACTAAAAACTTTAGTGCTGTTGCTGCCATATGACAAACTGTTGTCCTGCTGATGCCTCTGTGTGCCAGCTGTCCTGTCTCGCTGTGACTGGATGAGTCCTGTACATACACTCTATATTCATCTGATGTGTCTTCCTCCTTGAGCATGTAACAGGAGATATCCCCACTCCATTTCCCCGACCAACCGTGTACACTCAGTGACATTGTATAACTGATTGCACAAAAGTCAGACACACAAAACACACATTTAGGTCATACTGTACTGAAGTGTTCCACAAACCAAGGTTCTCTTCTGCACCGTGGGCTGTTGATGCCATTTGGTTTCGGTTCAGGGGAAGGATGAGGACAGCAGACAGTGGCCCTCCCTCTAATAGTCTGATACCAATCATTATAATTGGGTTTGTGTTTAGGGGAGTGGAGTGACAGTACAATTCAGATTATTTCAGTTGGGCAGAAATAATAGATAGGGAACAGGCAGTCCACCCTTTTCTGGAGCTATAAGTTTAAAAAAAACTGTATACTCATCACTTTCACAACCATGAGCATTAATGATACCAAACTATGTGTAGATAAAGCACAAACTCAAATGTACTTGAATTATATTATGATACAAAAAGAGCATGGCATGCCCATTTAAAGCACAAACATTTACTGAGTAAAGAACAGTTCTTGTTAACAAGGATTTGTAAGAGTTTAGAGGGCAATTCACTGCACAGTGTGAATGCAGACTAGAAAACCCCTCAGCGGTTTCAAACAGTTCTCAAGAAACTAATGTGGTCATATCTGCTGGACTGTTTTAGTAGCTCTCAACAAAACACATTTAAAAATTAAAATAAAAAGAATAAAACAAACTAAGACCAACAAAGACAAATAGAGCAAAATGAACTGAATTGAATCGCAAAAAGTAATTTCAAACAAGTGGGTTTTTAACAGTGATTTAAAAGACGAGACAGAGTTTGCTGCCCTGATCTCTCATTCCAATATCTAGAAGCCCTGACTGCAAATGCTCTATCATCTTTGTTTATCAAACTAGACCTTGGACTGACCAGAGGCAATGCTGCTGATGATCTGAAGGAGTAGGAAGGGACATCGGGCAGTAACAAATCTGATAGATAGCTTGGGGCAAGGCCTCTCAGGACTTTGTAAGTGATCGATAAAATCTTAACATTGATTCTAAAAGTAAGAGGTAGCCAGTGAAGAGAAGCTTGGATTGGTGTAAATGTGGTTTTGGATGAGCTGGAGCTGGGAGAGAGATTTTTCAGTTTTACTAACACACACTCACACAGCGATGAGGTAATTTGGGGTTTGGTATCTTGCCCAAGGACACATGGGCAGGGATAGGACAGGGATTGAACCCTATGACTGGTGGTCTACCTCCTGAGCTGCAGTCACCCTAAAACCAGGACTGAACCAGTAATTTTACAGGACTATCTAGAGTGAGTTTATGATCAAAGATGCCACCAAGACTTCTGCAATGCTGAGTACTGTCTTGACCTACAGTTAAAACCTCTGTCTTTTCAGCATTTACCTACAGGGAATTCTGTGACATCCACTTCTGGATATCATGTAGTTTAGCAGGGTGGCAGGTTAGCAGTGCTCCGTGAGGTGTTTTCAGGGTCATAGTTTAGTATTGTAAGCATAAAAATGAAAATTGATATTTTATCTGTGTATGAGCATGTAAATGGAGAAGAGGACTGGAGCCATTGTAGCTGACCTAGAATCAGCAATACCAATACAGAAGTGTCTGTCTTTCATGTAGGAATCATTGCAGAGCAGTGCCACTGATATCAAAAGTCTCAAGACAATCCACGAAGATATCATGAGGATATCACTGGTACTGGATGCTGTGCTTAGAACCAGAAGAACAAGAATGGATTTATGGCCAGCATCAGCTGACAGCAATAAGTCATTTGCGACTGTGAGAGGTGCAGTTTTAAGAATTTTTATTCTAAAACCAGATTGGAATTTCTCAAAAACTTAAGTTTCATGAATAAAAGCAAGCAGTTGGCCTCCTACTATCTTTTCCTCAACCTTAGCTAAAAATGGGAGCTTAGAAATAGGTCTAAAATTGTTAAGGTCAGAAGAATCAAAAGATGGCTTTTTTAAAAGTGGTTGAACAAGAGCATGAACGGGGTGAGAGCACTGTTTAAAATTTGCATTTGAATAGAAGGAGAAACTGTGTTAAAATATCCTTTAGAAATAAAGGGAGAATATCTAAAGTCCTGGTTGAAAGTTTCATTTTCATTATCAAGTCACACAGTAAGGATGGAGAAACTGGATTGAATGAGCAGGAGGAAACTGCACAGGGCTTCTCATCCAACCAACTGGAGAACCCAGGGACAAAATTCAACAGCTAATAGCAGAGATCCTCTGCGAAAAGAAGGAAAGAAATTTGTTGCATTTCGCAGGAGCAGCATCCAATATCTGGCACGGGGAGGACCAGTGACAAGTAACGCAATCCTAAACAACACTTTGGGGTTGGATATATTGTTTTCAATTAGAGCAGCAAAGTAAACAGATCTACAATTTTTCAGCTTCTGAAAAACTTAGACCTATCGCAATGATGAACTGGCTGAAATGTCAGGGGATGGAAAAACGAAGGGCTTAATGTGGATAAGGTAATTCTGAATTTGAAAGTTGTGGTTCTTATGTTTAACAACATCACTGATTATGACAGGGATATGACTATAGTTTATAGTGGAGTAAGTTGTTATCAATAGAGTGTGCAGGTTCTGGGATGAGGCAGTTTTCATTTGGGGTTGTGTCATTAAACGCAGCAGTTCCCTCTCTAACAAGAGTGGGTGCAATAAGAGACCAAGTGGTGGTTATAGAGTCATTCTTTTAGAGGAGACTTAAGTTAGAGTCAGGATCATTAGAGTAGCTACAGAGATTTACTCCTAGAATCTTTCTAGGACTGAGTCACAAACAATGCTAATCGGGGTAAGAGATAGTCCAGCTAGCGAGATGATCCATAGGCTGCAACGGACCCAGACGCACCCGGGCTGTATATTCCAGCACTTGACCAGGTACAGAAGTACAAGTTTCTCTCAGTATGCTTTATACCCAGCTCCCCAAAATATATAGTTGAAACAACCGGGGTTAAAAGTATGTCAACACAGCTGTGCATAAAAGTCAGTTTATGACAGCATTGACAGGAACCATTAAATTTTCATGTCCTCAACATGGACATGAATCATTTTTAAATGCAGATTTAGCTGTTCAGCTGAACATGCAAAGCAAGTAAACTTGGAGTATTCAGACTTGACAGCCAGATGTTGAAGAAGAAAATATAGAAGTAAATATAGAAATATCAAAATATAGAAGGAAATCATCTGATCAAAAAGCCATGATACACAAAGTTCAAGTATGAGGGGAACACTACATGGTCCACATGTACTGGCAGCAATACAAGTGAAGAACCTCTGAATTGCAACATCTTGATGATTTTTTAGTAGAAATTAGTGCAGTGATAGAGCTAATTAGGTCACATTAAATCCTGCAGATATCAGACACTGGAATAGAGAAGAAATGGGACCTCAATGATTTTGACTGTGGCAAGATAGCTGGTGCCAGACGGGCTTGTTTGAATTTCTGAAACTGCTGATCTCCTGGGATTTTCACATACACCAGACTCTTGAGTTTAACTCAGAATGGCGCAAGGAAAAAAAAAAAAAACATCCAGTGAGAATCAGTTTTGAGGACAGGTGAGAGAGGTCAAGGTAGATTAGTCAGACTGGTTGGAGCTGACAGAGAGGCTACAGTAACTGAGATAACCACTCTTTACAACTATGGCATCTCAGAATGAACAACACATCTAGCTTTGAGGTAGATGGACTACAAAAGCAGGAGACATTTCCAGTCCTGTCAACCAAGAACAGAAATGTGAGGCTGCAGTGGACACAGACTCACCAAAACTGGACAGTTGAAGACTGGAAAAAAGAGTCTTGTCTGATGGATCTGGATTTCTGCTGAGGCTGCAGATGGTCCGGTCAGAATTTGGAGTCAGCATCATGAATCCATGGACCTAACCTGCCTAGAGGCCACAGTCCAGTCTGGTGGTGGTGGTGTGATGGTGTGGGGAATGTTTTCTTGGTTCACTTTGGGCCTTAATACCAATCAGTTTACCATCTTCTATGGGATCATCTTCTAGGATAATGCTCCACGCCAGACCTGGATCCAGTAGAACCCCTTTGGGATGTGCTAGAACAGGAGATTTGCAACATGAATGTGCAGTTGATGTGATGCAATCACGTCAACATGGAGCAGAACCTCAAAGGAAAGTTTTCATCTTGTGAGATAAATGTTTGTTTTAATTAATCCAGAGTATGTTGAAGATGTACCATAAATAACTGAGTGTGTTATGTTTGTTGCACTAATTGTATATTTATTGCCAATGTCATGGCTGTGTCTGAAAAGAGATAACACGATACGACTGAGGCTGTGTAAGAAAAATAATGGGGTTCTCCTTTCCATCAAATGAGGTAAGATGCACTTTGAAAGGAAAATAAAAGATAAATAGAAGAATCTTTTGGACTAAAAAGGACACAGCCGACAAAATACTACTTTGTTATTGATTCATCACTTAGATTATACAGTACGCACAGTATATCTAATAATTATTACTGTATTAGCTTTAACTGGTGCTGTTACTCCTGTCCCCATGGGTAGTTTGCCTGCTGCATTATTGCATAATGCAATAATATTAATATTGCAGTGTTTTCCAAACTAGGCCGCTCCAGTCCAAACAGATCAGCTGCAGTGACCACTCCATAAACACATAACCAGTGAAGGTGTTCCAGATGCCCATTGAAGGATTTCTGCATGGATGTACCTGGGTGACTCAAGGGTCACAGACGAGAGGAGCAAAGATAAAAGGAGGCAGAATTATCCAAAAAGGAAAGTATGCATTGACTGCGAAAGACATAAACAATGTGTTTGTCTGTCTCACAATACTATTATCTACCATTAACTCAGTCATTTCAAATGTATAAATACTGTTCACTGTAGTTTTAGCAAACATACATTGAGACAATTTTGATTGTGGAAGGAGCTATATAAATAAAATTGAATTGAATTGAAAACAGTACATCAGTCTTAGACACACATAATACTTGTTAGCAACTTTAAGCAGACAGACAGGTTCATTTTGATGGTTGTTCTGTCAACAAACATTAAAAACACTGGATAAACTGAACAACAGAATAATGTAAAGTCACTATTTTGTAACCATATTCAACAAAATGTCTTTTTCTGAAACTCTTTGTTCCCTCTCTTAATGTACGACACCTTGGGATTGCACAGGTCTGTTTAAAATGTCATACTAAATGATTTAAATATATGTTCATTTGTTCAAGCGTGATGCATAATCATTCCACTACATCCACTACACTGTATAGTTCCCATTCACCCTGTTACTCTGTACAATCTACCCTAGAGCATATGACTATGTTTCCTTGTGCCATAAGTGTGTGTGTGTGTGTAAGGTGTGTTCTGAGAGCCTGTTAAATTAAATGAGCACTGCGCTGGTGTGTGTCTGTGTAATGTCCCATGGTTTCCATTAAATGGCCTGATGAGGAGCTTTGTAAAGCCACGCTGTTGGTCCACAACAAGATGCATTTTTAACAAGCTGTGGTGTGTTTGAATGTGCTGCAGAAAATGTTACTGTCACTTTCAATCCTGCTTTATCTTGTCCCACACTCCCTCTGCACCTCGCACACAACTGTGCCAACCAGACTCTTTAATTATGGAGCGAGGTTAGTGTTTTAATGGAGAGTGCGTGCCTGTCTGTGTCGACTGTGTCTACCTCTGTGCGTATTTTTTATTGTGTCTGTGAGATGATGTGACGAGGATGATGTGTTCTTTTCAACAAGGCGGTGGTAAATTAGAAAAGTGAAGGATCACAGGTCAAATCAAGGGTCACAGAATGGCCAACATGTAACAAAATACTACAATTTGTGTTCTTCTACTAACACTTTCCACAACTCTTAAAAACTGGATTATGGCTGCCACAATGACTGATTTTATGAGCAAGTTACAATTTATGATTTTAAATAAAATTAATCTGATTGACAGGTCCAGTGTGTTTTCATGAGATGGCGTGTAAATAGCACACCCTCACATGTTATTTAACACCATTTTAGTTAGGGCTAGGGTAGGCTTACGGATGAGTCGGGAGAGAAATGACAGGGCATGAAGAGCTAAGCAAAAAAATGTGTAGCAACAACTTGTGAAATGACTGTAGAAACCGGCATCTGATTTATAAGCCATTTGGTGATACCAGGCTGACAGTTCTCCCAAACACTGAGGATCACTAAATAAAATGCTTGTCCTGCATGCAAACTCTAATGGAGCAAAAAAAAAAATGACATAAGTATAAGTAGATAAGTAATAAGTAAACATTAATTAAATAAAAATAATAAATAATTTTAATGATGAAAAAAGGGTATTTTTGTATATTTACATTCGGTTTTTAAGCATTCTACATTTATGTATTTATATATTTCTACATTTATTAATTTATTTATTTTTGTGTCCATATGTTAATAACATAGGCACATAGGCAGGTCTATAGCTGGATTGGTTATGGCAGTGTGACTGGATTGGATACTGCCTTGACCCCCACTTGACCCCACACAGTGAGCTTTGTCTTTAGCTCTCTACCAGCTGCTTAGCTAAACTGAAGTTAACACTTTTTTTTATAGTTGAAAAGCTTTTACAGTGATTTAAGATCATTAATGAACAATACATCCATTGACTGCCTTTGGTTTTGTGTGGGAAGATAAATGGAGGATTTAGCTCAACACTGACACTGATGTAGGAGTTGATTTAGCAGTGCTAGACAGTATGTGAGCTGTGCACATTGTCCGCAAAATCACGTCTGAGCATTTTCCAGAGTTGCCCTTTCACGCATACAGCACACAACCTGAGGACGTCCATGTGAGATACGATCACACCTACTGGAAATACTCAGACGCTAGAACTAGCTTACAATAACACATTTTTTAATATTAACTATTAATCGAATGACTATCTGTAATTCAAACATTCTCACTCACAGTAACAAACTCACAGAGTTTTACCAACCCACTTTTTACTGCTCCCTTGATTGCTGCTCCCTTGAGCCTCTTTTAGCCCATTGTTTCGGGTTTCCAGCCCTCAGACTCATCTAAACACAGCTCTAAATGTTAAAACATTTTATCAATGGGCAAATGTTCCTTATAAAACCTTTAGCCATAACATGCTGTTACTATTATAAATACAGGTCTAACCATGGAAAGCACCTGGTCGTGTTGATTAGAAACCAATCAGATTTGGACATTATTTGCAAAGTGTGATGAAATAATTGTGCGAGTGTAATTAGTGGACACAGCAGATAGGGCTCACGCTCTCTACCTTTTGGCTTGATGCAGTCTGCACTAATGCTGCTCAACATGAAATCAATATGCAATGGATTGTAATGGGTTGAATCTATTAACAAGAGAAAAAAAGTCCCCTGACTCTCGTCTTGCACTTTCCTCAGCTCAATTTAGAAACACCATGCACAACCCTCCCCCAAAATACAACAGGGGACACTCTGAGCTTGATTAATCAAGTATTAAATGGGAATTATTTAAGTTAATGGTCCATTAGTAGCAGCTAGACACACTGCTTACTCTCTCCCTCTTTCTCTGTTCTTCTGCACCATGATGGACAGGGGAGCACAGTCCAACTGAAACAGGGAAGAGACGAGAGGAGGGAAGAAAACAATTTTACTACACATGTATCACATGTAATGTGAATTAGCAGTAAATTTGAACCCCTCTGACTGAACTGAAATGAATGGGAAAAGCCTTCAATATCTCTCTTCAATACAAAACAATTGGTTAAAAGTATTTTTCTGACATTACTATTGTGTCAGTAACTGATTTCCATAACATGACATTATATTTACTTGGTCTATGCTTGTGTGCAAAGCAACACACAGTAAGTGCTTTGAAACCACATACACAGCAAAATCAGCAGAGTCAATTCAATTCTATTAGAGTTAAATTCAACCCTTTAAAAGTGTCCACACTAAATCGAGTTAATTCAACACTTTTGAAATTGTTTTTACACTGTGAGAGCTGAAGCAACACTTTCAATAGTTGAAATTTAACACTGGTACTGTTGAATTTACACAACACTAGTGTACAGTGTCAAAATTTAACTCTATCAGTGTTCATTTTTAACTCTAAATAGAGTCTATGTTAACACTATAGACTGTGAAATATAACTCAATATTTAACTCTTTTATATAGTTAATTTCTATTTTAAACAACACTACTGGGAGTTAATTAGTAATCCTAATTTCACTCCCCAAAACATTACATACTACTAAAAATTATTTTAAAAAAATACGCAAAACACAAAACTATAGTTTGAATCAACTTGTATTTCAAACAAGCATAACATATAAACAGCACTGCCTTTGCAGTGCTGTTTATATGTCCCAACAACAGAAGCACTCCACAACAACAGGTTACGCAATAAAGTCCTTTATAAGTACTTCCATGGACTCTACCATTGATTGGACTGTGCTCTCAGCGACACCAGATGCTTGTAACTGTGCTACAACAGAACCACACGTTTAGCAAATGGTGATTGTCAACAGAGAGCTGGGTATTAATTGGAGTGCCTTTGTTTTGTCATATTCATCCAAAACATCTTGTCCCCCCTCCGGCTTAGACTGGAGAGCATCTCTAACCATCTAAAAGAGAAAGAACCAGAAAGGTACACATTAATTTAGCCTGTCCAACAACAAAACCACATCTCATCTGCACAGGATCTGAGACTTAATAACCTGATATATCATTCATTTTAAAAAGTGGAGGCAGTCACACACCTCTTTTGCAGATTCCTGTTCAGCATGCGTTCTTTTTTCTCCGTTTGTCTGAAAAATCACAGTTGCATCTGATGAATCAAATAAATTTGATTTTAATAAATGATAAATGAAAGAATATCAAATGAAGCATGGAATTACATAAAATAAATAATACAAGGGTGGCCTTCCTTAAACGACAGTGTACTTTTATGAACTGCTTATTCATAATTTCTATTTTTGATCAGCACATAAAATCAAAAGACTGAAAAAACAAAGCATTATTTGCTTTTTTGTATCGCAGTCATAATCTTTAATTCTGGATTCTCGTTTGAATTTCAAATGAATAAATGATACACACATCAAACACAACTTGGTTTGTGGGTTAATATAAACAGATCAACAGCATATATATATTGAACTTTGTGGCAACTGCTCAGTTTTCTCAAACATTCAGGGATGTATGAAAAGTGATACCAGCCTTTCTGAAGAAATGTGCAGGCCTTTGTCGTGGTGAGGCAGTGAGGCTCAGTATGGAGAATGTAGATTACAGTAACAACACATATCATAGCCCTCCTCAGTTTCAGCCACTTTGACTTACTTCTGACTTTTTCCATATCTCACCTTCACCTTAAATTTTCATTACACTAGTGTAACATGAGTAATGCCACTAAACTAACAGTCTCAACAGTTCACTTTCCAGACCTCAAACCATACACACGTTTTACATATTTAGTAGATTAATGCACAAAAAGATTAACTTAATGCAACACTAAATCCTAACAGTGTCAACACCATGCTTTAAGTACCTTAACTTCAAATTTGTGTGTAGAGATGCCAAAGTGCAAATACTCCAATACAATACAATTGCATTACACTTGCTGCACTGTCATACCATAACCTCCAATTTCTTCCTTTATGAAAAGCTGCCAAATTTAACGGTGAAACCCGACTTAAAGACAATTTCAAATGAATACCGACAGTTTTCCAGTGTTACATTGATGGCGCTAGCTTAAAATCCCTCACAGAAAACGTGTAATCGCTAACATTGGTGTGTCTTTGGCATTGAAACAGACAAAGGTGCATGGATTTATCAAGCGCATTACGTGTTAATAGCAATTTCTTCGCAAAAAAGAAAACTTTAGCCGCCAAAAGCTTTGAACATGAAAGCTACCTTGTCATGAGGTGAAACACGAACGTAGTTTCTTGCTAAGGTCAGTTTCACATGCTTAAGCCTTAGCCCCCTTGCTCTGAATTAATTCAGCACGTTAGCCTTCACGGACCAGTGTAATCTAGTCTTTATTCTAATTTCATATTTAAAGTTACTGTGTGCGGTATAACGTTATGATATAACTTCAGTTTAATAACGTTAAGTTAGCTAGCTAGCTAGGTAATACAGTTTTACATTGTGAATCGGCTAACCAGCCAACAGAGTACAGTTAACTTCCTGCCCACTTCATCCCACTAAGGAATAACTCTCTTGTAGTTGAAATGACTAAACAAGTGTTGAAATGACTGCTTAAAATCCCTCACAGAAGACGTGCAATCGCTAACATTGGTGTGTCTTCGGCATTGAAACAGACAAAGGTGCATGGATTTATCAAGCACATTGTGTGTTAATACCAATTTCTAAGCAAAAAAGAAAACTTTAGCCGGCAAAAACCACAAGAAGCATTGCGCTTTGAACATGAAAGCTACCTTGTCATGAGGTGAAACACGAATGTAGTTTCTTGCTAAGGTCAGTTTCACATGCTGAAGCCTTAGCCCCCTTGCTCTGAATTAATTCAGTACCGTAGCATTAGCCTTCATGGACCAGTGAAATTTATTCTTTATTCTAATTACATATTTAACGTTACTGTGTGTGTGGTATAACGTTATGATATAACTTCAGTTTAATATATAACGTTAAATTAGCTAGCTAGCTAGGTAATACAGTTTTACATTGTGAATCGGCTAACCAGCCAACAGAGTACAGTTAACTTCCTGCCCACTTCATCCCACTAAAAACAACTGCATTGAAAATGTAATTAAAAGGACATATCTTTGGTTTACTTACATGAAAAAGCTCTTCACAGTCCAAGTGCGGAAAAGAGAGTAGTCATACTGTCCTGGTCCTTGGTATGTGCTCCTGTGTTGTGAGGCAGACACAGAGACACTAAATTGTGGTTCAGTCAGTGTTGATTTTGAAATTAACACTGAACAGAGTGGTTCGGATTTGACTCCCACAATCAACACTAACTCTTTTTAAGGAATAACTCTCTTGTAGTTGAAATGACTAAACAAGTGTTGAAATGACTGCTTAAAATCCCTCACAGAAGACGTGCAATCGCTAACATTGGTGTGTCTTCGGCATTGAAACAGACAAAGGTGCATGGATTTATCAAGCGCATTATGTGTGTTAATAGCAATTTCTTCGCAAAAAAGAAAACTTTATCCACCAAAAACCACAAGAAGCATTTCGCTTTGAACATGAAAGCTACCTTGTCATGAGGTGAAACACGAACGTAGTTTCTTGCTAAGGTCAGGTTCACATGCTTAAGCCTTAGCCCCCTGCTAAGCTCTGAATTAATTCAGCACCATAACGTTAGCCTTCATGGACCAGTGTAATTTAATTTGTATTATAATTTCATATTTAACGTTACTGTGTGTGTGGTATAACGTTATGATATAACTTCAGTTTAATATATAACGTTAAATTAGCTATCTAGCTAAGTAATACAGTTTTACATTGTGAATCGGCTAACCAGCCAACAGAGTATAGTTAACTTCCTGCCCACTTCATCCCCCTAAAAACAACTGCACTGAAAATGTAATTAAAAGGACATATTATCTTTGGTTTACTTATATGAAAAAGGTCTTCACAGTCCAAGTGTGGAAAAGAGAGCAGTCATACTGTCCTGGTCCTTGGTATGTGCTCCCGTGTTGTGAGGCAGACACAGAGACACTAAATTGTGGTTCAGTCGGAGTTGATTTTGAAATTAACACTGCACAGAGTTGTTCGGATTTTGACTCCCACGATCAACACTAACTCTTTTTAAGGCATAATTCTCTTGTAGTTGAAATGACTAAACAAGTGTTGAAAAGACACCCAACACCAACACTGGAAATTTAACACTTTTGAGTTTGCCGTGTAGGAACAAGAGCTAAATATCATCCAAAACTGGAATTTTAATATACCTCATGTATTTTTAAACAAATACCCAAAAACAACGTGTGTGTGTGTGTGTGTGTGTGTGTGTGTGTGTGTTAGATCATGGGAATGACAAGAATAGCTGGGTGTCGTTGGCATAGCAGTGGTAGGAGAGGCCACGTGAGTGTTTGCCACGTGTTCCCTTATAACGCGTCAGATGATGGTAGTTTTGTAATCACTGCTAATTTGCAGAGATACTGACTTTAAAAAGGCACCAACGATTTTACAAGCCAGAGTCAGTTTAATGAAGCAACACCTGCAAGTTGATTCAGGTAGCCCAGCTCAAGTCTGTTGTTAAATTCACATACTCTTCTCAATGCCACACATATCCAACACACATTTTTTTTGTCCTGATGGTGTATTTAAACAGTCAATGCTCTGCTCAGTTCTTAGTTCCGTGCCGTCTTACACTGCTCCCTCTGAAAGCTATGTCTCTGCTTGTTGCTGCTGAAGTTTCCCACTCCCTGCTGATTGATGAGGTCAGAGCTTAGACTCCAAACATTAATGTTGCACATATTCTACATTTATTTATTTATTAATCTACTTCATGTGAGCCGGCTGACTGAGCTACAACTTGCACTCATCCTGTGACATCAGCTGAATAATGTCCTCTGCAGCTCTGGGGGAGCTTTGTCGGCTCTTAGAAAATTGCTCAAACAAACTGAGGGCATGGAGTTGGAAATATGTGTGTGATTAACAGGCAGGCATGGTCTAATGTAAAAATCAAGTTGCTTAATGCAAAGTGAGGGGGCAGTATTTTTGGAGTTTGTTTCTCTTCTGTTTTGACTTCTTTTTTTCCCCCAAATTTTATAAAGGTGTAGTAATAAATAGCTGAAGTTATGTGTGAGCATAAACTGGTGGTAAAGTAATTAAAGTGAACTCAGTTAACATCTTCTTTGTGACAGAAAGTTGCAACACAAAGAGTTTACAGCAAAAGTGCAATTCTTTATCAAACTGACTCATCATGTGATGTGCACCTTTAACGTACTTTGTGATGAGTCGAGTCATCAATCATTTTATAGCACCCTCTAAGTATACCTCACCTCCAAAAAACAAGTGAAGCAAACAGCAGATCCAGGGATGTAATCTGAGGTAAGGTTAGACCAAATCATGATCATTATCATCATTTCTAAAGGGAAGGGAGGGAGTTATCAAAAGGGAGCATTTTAAGGAAAAAAGAAGATCCTGAAACTACAGGGGTATTTCATGAAGGAGGTAAAGAAAAAATGTCTGTGTATGCCAGCTGAGACTGGTTTCACTTAAGAAACGTGTGATTTTTTTCATGTTTTGAACACAGATTTCAGGATGGTGTTGATGTGAAGACCCACACAATGGGAAATCAGCCTGAGTGTAGGAATGTTCACATTAGAAAACAGTAAAGAGGAACAAATCATACTTAAATTGTTTCATAAAACATGGCAATTATCGGAAGTTACCAAAATAAGTCTACTGCTAAGGCTCTCGGTGTGTAATACCTCTGTGATGTTCGTCCTGTGTTGCTGCTTATTATTATATTATTATTAAGTCCTAGTTTGCTTTTCATTTTAGCCTTTTCACTTAGTGCGACATCACTAAGTTCATCTTCCTCCCAACCATCATCACACTCTCTTGCACTCTTTCACACCTGTTCAGAAACCCACAGGGGCAGGACGCTCAGCATGGATAAACAAAGAGATAAAAATCAAACCATTTTCATCATTCATTTCTTTGTTGTTGTAAAAGCAAATGCATGTTTGCTCATCTGCTTTGCCACCAGAGTCACATTACAGGTGATTGTTGTGATGGAATTCCGACATCTGAGGATTCTTGACAGAGACTGGCGACTTTTTTTTTCCTTTTAAAATTGCTTCTGTTGAATGCAGCAGTAATTTAGTCCAGCAGGGTGGAAGAGACATAGAGACACGGCCAGCTGCTACCAGCCACATTCTCAGCACACTAACAAAGAATATATACAATCAGAAATGAATGTAGTTCCTACATGGTGGCTTCTGCTGCAATGGACCGGACAATGTTTCTGGAAAGTGCAGTTGTTGTGTCCACTGTATTTTACTCTTCCATCCATCCAACTTCACCACTCAGCCTTCCTATTCACTGTTGCTGTGGACTGGAGACTATCTGAGAATACATTCGGCAAGAGGTCTATCAACTTTCTTTCACTCAGACACTCAGAAAACATTCAATCAAAAAGGAGATAGTTTTTTTTAATTGGTCCCATTGTCTTAGATGTTTTTGAGTCAGTAATCTATTTCAAACAAGTGACTGGGCTCTTCAGTGACTCTTACCTTTTTGTCAGTTCAAACATTTACATACTTGTGGTAGGTCACATAATGAGTTGACAATGATATATGCAGATGACAGGCAATTAAATCTGTATGTCAACCCTCATGATACTTGTAGTCTGGTTGGCCTTAAGGCTGGTTTTGAGGAAATGAAGACTTGAATGTTGTGTAATTTTCTCCAGCTGAATGAGGACAAGATTGATAATAAAGATAATTGTACGTCAGTTAAACATCAGCTACTGGCTTTTGATTGACTTTCATTATTTTTTCTTTTGGATTATATTGTGCTATTTTCTTTACTGTATTTTCATTTCTTATTATACATTGTTTTACTGTTCAGTTGTATAGCTTTTTCTCTCATGTTTTATATTTAAATCGGCACTAAGGGGAAGCATAACAAGTGACAAAGAATGTCAGTGCAGCATTATGATTTTATAAATAACAAATGTCTCGTGTATCTACGTGTATCAAATTTCATGACAATCTGTCCAATAGCTGTTGAGATATTTGAATAAAAAAAATGAAAACTGTGTGTACCAATTGGGAATCCATTCAATACTTCAATAGTCCCTAGATCAAACTCTAGGGACTATTGATAGATAGATATTATTTATGCATTTTTTGAGTCTAATAAATACCAGAGGAAATATGTTGTGCTATTCATTGCAGACCACTTAGTGTCAAAGCGTCAGTGTCTAAGTGTTGGACATTTCTTTTGAAACATCTCCAGTTTTTATACAAAAAAATATAAAACATCATCTGTGATTGTCCTCAAAACTGACTGTTAAAGTTTTATTAATGAAGAAAGGACAGAGGGTCAAAGTATTTACACAATCACAGAATTAAATTCTGAACATTACACAGCATAAAATAAATTTTATGAGTCAGTTGGTGGTAACGTTATGTATGTGTGTGCTCATGCATGTGACTGACAATACGTGATGGTTTTTGCATGTGCCATGCAAATATGTGAGTTGCATTTTAGGAATTTGATGCTCATTTTCTCGTTTTTAGTGCACAGCTTGTGTTTCTTTTGTCTGTGAGATCTCTCAGCATGAAGAACTGGACCTATTCCCATTGTCTGACTAGATGGTTACAGATGCAGCAGCGCCCTCCTCATCACTTGATTGTCCCTCATCAGTTGTCTCATACACACATAAAAAACACAAAAAAATTTCATTGAATTTACTCAATTTTAATGTTGAAAGTGGTTGCACGCAATATACTCATCTAAATCTAGACATATTTTTTAAGTTGACTGTACTTAATATTTTTGAGTAATTTCAAATAAATTATATAAGCAGTTTCAGCACAAAAATACAGGTAATTTCACCACAAAAGACAAAACACCCCTCCCATGCTACCACACTTGGCTTCTTCCCCTGTGAACCTCCCTATTTAACCAAATGGACGGCTCCAGCCCAGGTTTGGCTGTTCCTGGTCTGACAGAGGAAGAAGTGCAACAAAGGAGACAGGTGAACACAATTTAAATTCAATAAAGCAAATACACAGTCACAATGTGTCTTCACTCCTTCACCCCCTCCTCCAAATGTTCATACCACACACATCACCACCAGCAGTTCCCACCAGGATCAACATTCTGATAAAATATACCTGAGAAAGACTGTGTAGCGCATGTGCCTTACTTTAGTGCACGGGGTCTCCCTGTGACAGTAGAATAAAACAATTTAATTTAAAGCACAATAACAAATTAGGTAATCACAATATATGAATTACATAATGAATTTAAGTAAACATATATTTTGTTACTAATTACTAAGGAAATCAAAGTAACAAAAACTAAATTTTTGTGCTGAAACTGCTTATATAATTTATTTAAAATTGCTCAAAAATATTAAGTACAGTTAAGTTAAAAAATATGTCTAGATTTAGATGAATGTATTGCATGCAACCACTTTCAATATTAAAATTGAGTAAATTCAACAAAACATTTTAACACTTTAACATTCCATAAGTTAAAGTGTTAAAAAAGTATAAAAATGTAAAAGATGTATTATGATATGTATATCAAGAACATCTGCAGAGTCGAGCCTGTCACTTACCTGTCAATCAAAAAAGGAAAGGGGCGGGCTAAGATAACGCAACAACCAATGAAAAAAAGCATTGTTATCATATGATCACAGAGACCCACTTGTGTCACTCTTGCCTGCATTCAAAACATGAGAGCCCTGAGAACGAGCTATTATTTAGGAGTTTGTTTGCTCGCCCCATTATATTTTGCCTGGTGCACTGTTGTTTAAGTTATTGTGCAGATACTGATGTGTTGTTTTTTCTGTTGTATTTCAGTTTTACGTGAATGAGCGTGTGTGTTTGTGACTGATACAGATGTTATCTGGCTGTCTAGCCTCGTAAGGGTACGCGTGTTGAGGGCAGTACATATAGCCTGGATAATGTTCTGTGTTGTCTTCCTCTGCTGATACTTCATCAGTCTCATTATGTCCTCTCTCTTGGAACTTTAAGCACTTTGTCATTATGGTAAAAAGAAAAAACAGAAAAACCTGCTATGCAGATAAAGTTAATGTAATAATGGACAACGTCAGTGCTCATCTTGGATTTCAGCACATTTGAGCCTAAATCCAGTTTATCCAACCTGACAGAAAATCTGGCACAGCTGTGGCTTGGCCAACTGCCCAGGAAAATAATAATGAAATATTGAAAATAATGGGGTTTTTTTTCCTTTGTGATACACTTGTGCATTTTATTTTTACGCAGGGTTACACACACTCCGATGCTCCTCGGGCATCTCCTCAGACAAAGCTTACTTAAAAGGAGTTTCCCACACCGCTTCATTCATCTTAGTGTTGGAACAGAATGATACTTGTCCTGAAATCAGTGTTTGAGTTTGAAAAGGACAGGACCGGAAGTTTGAAGGATTTTACTGCACCGCTGATCAAAGAGGATGGACCACTTCTCATTGAATTCTTCATAGCCTCACACTTTCTGATTGAGACTGATTTGTACAGAAAATTAAAGACAGAGAGAGAGAGGAACACAGACCAAAGCTCCTTCCTTTTAAAGAGCTGTGAATTTCTGTAGGAGGAACTTCTAATTTTGCTAATGCAGTTATATAAGACATCAGTATATCAGCAGTGTGGAGCTCTGGCACAATTAGCCCTCCTGTGGAATCAGTCACAATGCTAATGTGCTAATACCGCACACATCCATCGGACTTTCAGACTGCTACTTTTAATTAGAAATAAGTGAGAAATCAACTGAAAGCTTGTGTGGTTCCCATTTGCACATTAGAGACTACAAGGTGATGCTGAAAGAAGATTTTTTTGGGAACTTGAAGGTCTGCCCATGCCTGTTCTGCAGAGATAGTGGTGAAGTCCAGAAATCCATCTCACTGCTGTCTGTGACCAAGAAACACACACACACACGGAGACAAACAGACAAACACACACACACAATGATGGGTTGTTGGAGGCAGCATTTACACAAGGAGGGCAGGCTGCCCGGGACACACTGTTAGATTGGGTGGGTCACAGGGAATATAAACGAACGGGGGCAAAGGAAAATTGAAAACTGAGAGAAATGGTGGGGGGAAGCAGAAAGGCAGAGTGATGTGTGTGTGATGTGTGATAAGAGGAGCTGTGCTGTAAAGGCTTTTGAATTGACCTGTGTGAGGGCAGGGGATGGTCTGGAGTGAAGGTTTTCGAATGGAGAAAGCTAAAGGGATTGAGGTTGAGCAGTAGCCTCACGAATAAGGAAATCGAGAGTGGGGGAAGTGCAATATGTTGGGGGAGGGAGGGGCTTTGTAAAGTCTGGAGGTAGCAATGAAAAATGAAACAACAAAGGATAAAGATGTCGTGTGCAGAAAAGAGTAATTTAATTATGAAGCCTGTCTTCTGGATTGATTGAAGAAGCTGTGGTTGACATGGTTGACAGGACTTAATTATAAGTAGATGACTTGGTATATACAAAACATCAAAGCTCAGTATTGTACTGTATTGTTGAGAACAAATGAATTGCAGCTTCAGCCTCATTATCCATTAGTCTCTACAGTCTATTGATAGTCACATTAAAGTACTCAAAACCCCTTTTTTTTGTTCCTCTGTAAAAACAACCGTTCAGTATTTGGGACTAAATAAGAAACAAAGTATAAATTAGAAAAACTATCATTGCTTATAAACTATATTTAACAGCCAAAAAAAACAGATAATCTGCTTCATCTGGGCTCCGACTCTGGTTTGAATGGATTTTATTGACAGTGGCTTCCTCTGGGGGAACCTGAGCTAACACACCAACTGCCATCACATTCTGATTCTTAGTGCCTGGTCACATCAGAAAGTAACACACCAAAATTCATTTGTGTGTCCTCGCAGAATAGATAGTGCTGGACACTATATGATGTGGTGCTAAGAAGATAAGTTTAAAGACTAACTTAAAGCTAAATCTGCTTTGTATAGCAGCTTTTTGCAGCCATCAAGTTAAAAGTTGTAAAACAATGAATTTGCTGTGTCTGCCCAAATGAAAGTCACACAACTTTTTAATTCAGGATTTGAGCTTTTATCAATGTATCTTTCAGTCTATTGATATGGATTCAATCAGACTGGTCGCTGTGTGACCTGCGAATGACACAACAGTCAAACTCAACAGGAACTGAACTCCTCATGTCACATCATTCACTTTTTTTGGCAGCAGGAACGACAGGAAACAAAAAAAAGACCCAGGTAGAACCACACGCATACGCACAAAAGCCCACACAGCACAGTGATTTATTTGAGTCCACTATGTGCAAAAATCAATCAGATAAGGGGTGAAGAAATTCCATCACGCTCTAAGCTATGAAGTGCTGATGTGAATTTAAAATACTGTGAGGCAATGAGGCCATGCCACGGATCTCTGTCCTCAGGGGCTAAGCTTTGGCTCGCTTCAAGAGCTATCATGTTGTGCCCGATGAAGGAGAAATAATGCCTTTACTTCCACTTCCTGTCCTGGCAGTGTCATGCAGCACTGTCTGTCTCCGCTTCCCAGTCCTGCAGCCATTCCCAGTCCCCTGCCAGAGGGCGGTCAGGGGGGCTAAAAGCCTCTTCACATGAGGAGATAATACCCCTTCTAATTGGCTATCGCGTTGGGAACCGGGCTCACTGCTCCCCCTGTTGCCTCCTGTTGACTGTTCCTTGGCCAGCACTCACAGATTATTATAGATGACAGATGCCGCCATCTTATGGGACATGGCAGGATTATCTTATTGTGGCAGGCGGAGTGTGGAGAGGCTGTCGGAAGATGGTTTGAAACAGAGCAGAGCAAACAAAGAAACAGGCCTGCACCAACAATCATGCAAGCTTATATATGCTGTACAAATACACACACAGAATGGCAATAAAGCACTCGCACATCATAACAACGCAATAAAAGCCACCACTGATTTAAATGATAAATACAGCCTCAAGTGCTCATTAGTGGATCAAAGACAATGGGACAAATCATTTGACACTGAGAATATAAAACTCCAATTCATCATCTGCTTAAGTTTAAAAGAGAACATTTCACTGGTGTGTAACTTTAGGTGTGTGACTGACTGACTGACTGATGTAGGGGGGAT
Organism: Toxotes jaculatrix; assembly: GCF_017976425.1. Classification (NCBI taxonomy): domain Eukaryota; kingdom Metazoa; phylum Chordata; class Actinopteri; family Toxotidae; genus Toxotes; species Toxotes jaculatrix. The sequence goes on from NC_054401.1 coordinate 27,907,728, forward strand.
ACTGATGTTATTCAGCCTGACCAAATAAGATCTGACATACTCTGGGACCAGTTGCAAACAGGCAGAGATATGCAGACCAATTTCTCAGTGCTGTTAACTTATTTTGTGCCTCATTGCCAAGAAACTGCAGGGGTTTACATCATTTAATGTGTGGACGATGTGGGCAGTGAAAATATGTTGTGTGTAAAATCTGAAACAGAGTCAGGTTTTAATAGATAGACAGATAGATAATGTTATTAAGCCCTAAATTATTGCATCAACATAACCTTAGACAGCAGGTCCTGTGATTGGAGATTGGAATGGTCCTGTCCTGGAAGAACAACAGTAGCATCAGACAAAATGCACCAACATAACATTTTTGGTATTCATGACAGAATACACCATATTTATTATGGTTTATTTTGCTGCTTCACAGTGCTCTTACACAACTTCTTTTTCTGGAACTATCTTACTTGTGAAAAACAGATACTCACTGAAGCCTTTTTATATATCAGATCACTTGACAGTGAGGCACCAGTGTGTAGTAATACTGCCATTCTGTAACACTGTTCCAAAGTAAGGAGTGAAGGAGTAAAGTAAGTAGCATGCTAAGACTGTTATGGCATATATGTTGTGGTTTAAAATGTAGCTGTCCCCAATTTGCTGCTGTTGTTGTTGTTGGGCTTATTGGAAGAGCCTCTATTCCGAGGGCTGTGCCCATGCAACAACATCACTGCAGGTTGGTAACTGATAAAACCTTGCGACACAAAAATCCGAACTATCCCCATCACTCGCCACAACAACAACAACTTCCTTAAAACTTGTCCGAGTCTCATTAATACCATGATGAACACTCCACACATAAATGAATGATCAAAGGAAATGCAAACTTTATACAAATGTGAAAACAAGTTCAGTCCAGTTCAAACCCAAATCCCTTTTCAAGTTTTGCAAAGAAAATCAAATTGAACATGTTAAAGGGATTTGAATTGGACATGGACAAAAATGGACATAACATGCTAAAGGTCTGTTTCATAATTGTGAGTCAGACTCCATTATAACGCAGCCCCTTCCCTGGTTTGAGAATGGTCATAATTGTCTGTTTGTGCTGGCAAGTCAAAATAACTTCTTGGTTATTCATGATCGCAAACTACAAAATTATGACCCACCAGAATTCTACTTCAAACAAACACAGTTAGCTTTGATTAAATTCCAGTGTGCAAGATGCTTGCTCCTAGTACACAAGACTGAAGGTGTAATAGTTTGAAAAGCTTGCTGCCACAAAGCTGTGATGAGGAGGCACAACCACCTGATCTGCGTCTCTCTTGAACTTCACCAGGATGTGTTCTACCTCATCTGCATTAGTCCCTGCTGTCTCACCTTTTCTTCCACTCTGTGCTTCATTTTACCCAGCATGCCAGTGTCTGTGAGTTATTTGAAACGGTGGTACAGCTCTTACCATGCAAAAATATATGGCCACTCATTCTTTAGCTCAGCAACTGAAGGGGGTGGGCAGGCACCGATGTTTCTTCTTTGTGGGTAGTAGGTTGTTTTCATTAACTGAATCAAATGTCCTCTCTGTGTGTACCAGCTGGCCCTTCAGTTCAGCAGAGGTATTTCATTTCACATTGCTTCTCTTTGAGAGTTTCAGTTTCCCCTGGTGGATAGTCAGGCTGCCATCTCATGCAGCCATATTGGTCAGCTGGTCCTCTAACTACATCTGCAGGTGAATTTTAGAGCCTTTTTCTGCTTCCTTTGCCTGGAGAGAGATGAACTTGTACTTTTTTGTTGAGTTATGAAAAACAGATGCAAGGTGGTGTAGTGGTGAGCACTGTCACCTCACAGCAAGAAGGTTCTCCCCTATGCCACTGTGGGTTCTCTCTGGGTTCTCTGGCTTGTTCACGCAGTCCATAGACAGGTTAAGTGGCAACTCTAAATCGAATGTCAGTATGAATGGTAGTTTGTTCCTGTATATCAGCCCTGTGATAGACAAGTGACTTATTCAGGGTGTAGCCACCTCTCACCCAAAGCAGGCTGGGACTGGCTCCAGCTCCCCATCACCCCATGACCTTACATAGATAAGCAGTATAAAAAAAATGAATGGATAACGGAAAACATTCATTACCCTACCTGAATGTGATAAATTACAAAACAAATATAGTGTATCACAGCGTACATCTGTACTGAATCCTTACTAAATCTATGCTATTAAAATGTGATTCAAAACAGAAAATCAATTACATAAACACAAGTCTGTAATTGTGCATTTTCAAAAGTTAATTAAAAGATGAGTTACCCAGAGTGTGACATCACTGCAACAACACTTCATCTGCTTCCATTGCAAGCTGTGCTCCTCTAATATTCTTCATGTTCCCATCCATCAGGTCTCATCACCACACACACACACACACACACACACACACACACACACACACACACACACACACACACACACACACACACACACAAACTTCTCACACTTCATCTTCTGCCTGACTGATCCATTTCAGTCCTGACCAGCTGTTAGTGCCCACAAAAGGTCAAAGACTGACCTTTACTTCCACTTTCAGGTACCACAAATCTCCACTGAACAGCCCAGTGCATGACTGTCTGTGTGTGTGTGTGTGTGTGTGTGTGTGTGTCCAGGTTTATGTGTGTGATCCAGCACTTCTGCGGAATGAAGCTGGCAGGCTCATTATCATAGACCTCCTCTAAAACAGATATGGTAGGGATCTATCGGACTGAAATGATGGGACCTGAGTGGGCTTCTAATGGCCGTGGCGTTTGCCAGGCTGCCCCTGTAAGTGGATTTCTACTGCGATCTGCTGTTTGTTTATTGGAGTGCCTGTTGTTCTGGATGCACTCCATAGAGGATACAAATTGCATTATTCACGGCAGGCAGGCTGGTAATGGCAAGGATGAATGATGGCCCCTATTTCGCTCTTGACAGCGAAGGTCGAGAGAGGAGCTCTATACAATTACACACAAGTTTGTGTTCGATCAGCGGATAGCTACGGGTGAAGTGCTCACACACGCCGAAGGCCTGAAGGAATGGAGTTTAGGAAGAGGAGGGCTCTCTGAGTTTGACTCTCTTGGAGGGATGTCGGGGTTTGAAGTGCAGCGTTACTAAATGAATTTGCCATTGCCAAATTATATTCTGAACTCAGATCTCGGGGGATATGTGCTATTTTTTTTAAACCTGGCCATTGATTTTTCTTGCGAAGTCAATTTAGATTCTGCAGACAACAAGCCAACATAGCAAATTGATGTAAAATGCATGATCTACAGTATTTCTTTTTCCTGACTTTTTCTGGCTCTTCATTATTCTTCATTACAGAGTATAGAGTAGACTGTGAGGAAGATGATGGCCAAACCATTTCGATTTAGATTAGACCCGTGTTTTGGAATACCAATACAATAAGCCAGTAACTGCCAGTTATTAAATATCAGATAACATCCAGTTAGAGCCATCCACTTTGGATATGATGGATGTTGTTTCCTGACCATATTGTTTGGTTGTGAAATACTGTCAAATTTTACCTCTATGGTCTTGATGGAGACTAGAGTTCTGCAGACAATATCTCCATTATGTCGGGATGAACAGATGCACAGAAAAGTTTCCAGGAAACTCTACAGTTATAATTTTACCATTCAGTCATCCTGATTTGATGTTGCATTACCTTTTTTTTAGTAATGACTAGTGTGTTTATCAGTTTCAAATGTCCTGGAAACATCCTTTGTCTTCTGTATGACTTGTTGCATTTCATGAGTTCCCTGCCAGATCATCAATGTAGCTTTATGCCTTTGGACTCAAGCTATTTGTTCCTGCTCCTCTCCTGTGTACCTGTTAGTTTTGATCTCTTCCTGTTTTTGGTTTTCGGGTACCTTCTGCTTTAGTAATGTCATGTGGATTGTCAGCTGTTTGTTTAGAGTGCCATGAATGAGGGAATAACTTCAGTTATTTGAAACAAGATGTAATTCTTTGTATATTCACCAGTAATATCAGTAAACTTTCTGTGTAGTCTCTTGGAGGAGCTCCTAAATTGCAACAGACCATATCCTCTGTGCTTCACATTCTCCTGCAGGTTTTATTCTCCCCCGTCTATTAGTGTCTGTCAAAGCAGTTTTCTAACTTTCTTGGCCCAAGGAATGTGACAAATCAGCTGGCATTTTGTGGGAGCCAAAACGTCAATAAAACTTTGTGGTTGTCCTAAAATTCTACAAGACACCTGGCCTTGTGTCATGGGACATAAATGACAAACCATAAAAACCAGTGGTGGGTTAAAATGTTCATCCAGCAGTGGTGTCATGGGTGTCGGATAAGTCAAGTCCTGCGGACTGTTGTGTAGCTCCTTAATTCAAAAACAGGAGTTCCTTACTCATTCTCTCTCTGTGGCACTGATGCAGCACAGCCAGTCACTTCACCTCCACATTCCCTCCGCAGGATTGTGATCAGAATCTGTGTCAAAAGTATGAAGAGAGATAAAATCAAATCAGCCTACGAGTCAACATTTAAATCACATTGTTGAGAGGGGGCAAGCACATTTGGCTCAGTAGACGTTTTGAGAATAAAAGTTGTTTTACAGCTCTACATAACCAGTGGAATTCCCTGTTCCTGTTGTCTCTTAAACTTGCATGCTCTGAGCTCTGGGAGTTTGTATCCCTTACATGCAAATTCTAACTGAAAGACAAGAATCTGTTTGATTTGACATGTAAAGCACCCTCCTGTTAGAACACTTCCAACCAGTTCCAATGCAGGAATTAGCTTATGTTGCGATGTCTCACAAGGGTGTGGACATTGGGCGCGTACCACATTGGGCTTTCACATAGGAGACTGGAATCCTGCACTCTTCTGCTGGCAGAAAGCCGTTTTAGACTGTTAGACAGTCCTACAAGAACTTCTGTTGGACTTCTTTGGCAGTCACCTAGGACTTTAGCCAGCATCACCAGTTTTACACAGTATTACTGCAAGTTTCATTGGCAAAGAGGATAGTGTGGATAATACTGGCTTATTAATCATGATTTGGCTACAGTTATTCTGCCACTCAAACAGGTTTGTCCCAGTAGGACTCCCACTGTTGATTCTTCTAATTAGATCATTTGATCGAATAAGATATTGCACAAATAGACCCATAAATGAGTTTTAATGTGAAAGTATCTGTAAGCTGTCCACTGCAGCTCAGCACTGTTTGTAAGGTACAGTATGTGCTTCATCTGTGAACATCACCAGTTATCACACATTGAGTGTGTTTAGTGTCTTACACAAGTTGGATGTCACATCTCCTCCACAAAAATTCCAGTCATCTCAAGTCACGATGTTTGGTCGACTGCTTCTTTGCAAGATTTGGTGACTGGTGACAATAACTGGTGGTGCATCCTTTAAACTGTGTTTGTCGGAAATTAGTCACATGTACATTCTCACATGTTCGGAATCTGTCAAAACAGCAGAAGGAATAACAATTTGCAGGCTGCTCGCTTGACAGTTTTTTCATCAGTAAACCTCCATATTGCCTGCCTGTGAACAGCGCTCATTCAGCACTCCACGTCTGCAGCTGCTGTTGTTTTGGTTTTGACTGCTTCCACATTTTAAACTGTCACATTGTGTTCCTGTGAGATTTACCAGTTTCTGATAGAAGACGTTGAAATCAGGCTTTGTGTCTTTACGTGGGACACCTTCTGTCCTTCAGTTTGGAGCACCATCTGAACCAGAAATCACAACAAAATGTGAAAGTCCTTACCTGTGTCAGCCCCACTGTTGGAGGTTGGATGTTGCAAGCGGGGGAACATTGTCGTTTTACAGAAATGTATTGATTTATGGCGTTCATAATCCGCCATGGCACAAAGAGGGGAGGGGGGGGGGAGATGTGGCTCATTCCAGCTTTCTGTGACTTACACTTTAATGAAGTCATTTATCTCTGATCTAAGGCTCTCCTATCACGTCATCCATCCATCCAGACACACACACACACACACACACACACACACACACACACACACACACACACACTCTGCACACACACGAGCAGCACCCTCTTGTCCTCTGATTAGCAGGATGAGACAGGACAACTGCAGTATTAAGAGCACATTTGACCCCATGCTGTTTCATATCTGCTATTAATGTTTACCTCACGTCATTTTTTTTTTCATTTGTAATAAAATGATTTGGCATAATCTGTCACCGATTTGCTCGTGCATTTTGGTCACACCAGTCTAAGCTCCCAACATGAGGATTTACCATAGCAGGTAGGTATTTTTAACTCGCTAATAGATAGAATAGAATAGAAATAGACAGTACAAATTTATTATTACACAATTTATCTTTTATCATTTGTCATTACAGGCAATAAATCCATCTCACACAAAGGGAGATTTCACTGTGAAGTCAAACGTTCTTGTTGCACACAGGGCTGGGTGAGGATACAGTGCGAACAGGGCACAGCGATTTCTTTATCTGGGTTACCTCATCTTTTTACCATTTTCTTCATTACACACTTTGTGCTCTATCTTGTGCCCCAGGTAGTCCCAGTCCAAGAAGCTTTTGTGCGATAAAGAAAAGGATGAATTTAGTAAATCGCACTCACATATCTTGTAAACCTCTGGCACCTACTGTATCCTGCAAATAATGAATAATGCATGCTATTCTGAGCTCCCCATCTTGTTCGCATATGACCTATAGCCAAAATGATTATGCAGATTTAGGGGAAATAAATAAATAATCAAATGTTATAAATGGTCACCCGGGGCATGGAAGACTGCTGTGCATTTATCAGTCTGTGGGGGACAGAATGAAGGCAGTGTTTCCTCCTGTTATTTCGATTTTTTATTTCTTTAGTAGAAGTGATTGGCCTGAATTAACACGCTAATGTGGTGGCTGTTGTTTGCACAGCCATTTAAAATGTAATTATTTTCAGCCTGGCGGACCAGCGAAGGCAGCTGAGGCCTGCAGCTCATGGATTAGCCTGCCTCAATAAAAGCTTCAGATGCAGTCCTACAGCTCCAGTCTGTGGCTGAGAAAACACACACACACACACACACACTGTATATGCGTGGCTTGGCATTGTGGTGTGGTATTGCAGCTACAGTTGGTTTTGTTTATTCTGAACGATAAAAAAAATCACATTCTTGTTAGGTTCGAATTGCCCAACTGCACGCACACCAGGCTTGTAATGCTTTATATATGTATTATTATTGGCACACTGGATATTACAATTATCTAATGCTCATTCCTTAAAGCTTTATTAATGAGTAGTCGTAGTAGTCACATTAAGAGTGTTTATAAATGACTGTGTAATGAGTGTGAAAGCTCATATTGACCCATTATCACCAACTCTCTAATTCCTCTGAGCTCTACTCTAGTTTTTAGCCTCGTTGTTTGTTTTTGCCTTGTAAACTGCTCATCAAACTTCTCAACCTCGTCCCCAACTGCAAGGTAACGTTAGCTTCATCACATCTAGCAGCTGAAGAGCCAGATGAAAAAAGAAGAATGAAAATAGGATGAACATTAGTCAGGTTGAAAGTATAATCAGAGGACTACATAGGGCCATAATATGTCAGAGCTTCTGGAGTTTGTGTGCCATCAAGTGGTCAAAAATAATCCCTTGGCTTTAAAGCTGTACTAATATATAATTTATCAATAGTTCAAATATCTCTGTGTAATGTGAAAGAGGTTGCTCACAGTAAGTGTACATCTTTAAACCTGCCAGCATGCAGCTTTTTGTCGTATTTTATTTTACTGAATCATGCAGAGAATTGTTGGAACCCTCTGATTTGTTTTGGAGGAAAGAATTCTTTCTTTTCTGTGCTACAGGAGTTAAAGAGTTTGGTTCACTTTTTCATATTGGATAGGTAATTATAGCTATGGTTAACTTTTATTATTTTGCTGTGTCCCACAATGAAGAATTTTCAAAATGAGCAATTGGGTGCTTGGGGGGGGGTTGCTTTAAGAGCTTGGAGGAAGGGAGTGTCATTTCTCTTAGGTCTGGGTGTATATTCATAAAACATTGAGAAGTGAAGGTGTATGTGCTCCAACATTCATATAAATTACTCCAAACAGCTGCTTGCAGATACACCTTTACAGCTTTGGAGAAAACAAACTAACAATACAGCCCTTTGTCAAACAGCTAGCTGACTGCTGAGCAGTTTGGCCTGGAGGCAAAGCTGTTGGAAAGAGGTATTGGTTTGTGTAACTTAACCAGCCAGGTAATCACTCTGCAAACAGTTTTCTTTCAAATCCATTGAGGATTTGAAGCGGAGCTGGACCATGGTCAGTTACCCAGGAAATAATGATGATGGTGTCACACATGGATTGTGTTATTAGGTTTTTTTGCTTCGAGACCAGTGATGCTTGGTGATGCCAGTCAGTCATCTGTCCATCGAACCAATGGTAAAAAAGAAAAAGATGTCTTCACAACTAATGCTCTTGACTGACCTCCTGAATCGTGGTGACACCACCATCCCCTCCATCAGGAGAAAACCTCTGCTCTTACACACAAGAAACTGTATTAAATCGAATGGTCAGATTTGTGTTAAATCTACAAACCACATTAATGTTTGACAGATAATATAATGTTTCCATTTCAGACACTCCACACAAGTTCACCACAAAAATATCAACCTTCCTCAGAAGGTATCTCAGGACCTTAGCGGCAGCTTGCAATAAAATTCACTGAGCACATTCATGTTCATGCTCCCAAGGGGATACCCCTTTATCCCTGTATCAGTTTAAGGTCAATAAACCATTACAGCATCAGTGTTGACACAATGTTTAATTATCATGAACTATTGAGATTATGGGCAATAAATTAAAAGCCAGCCTTTACATTGTGTGCCAGCATGTCTGGTTTGGCAGGAAAACCTTCTGTACAATGTGCTGTGTGTTTAGCAAGAGTGGATGATGGAGAGAGTGAAAGGTCAATTAAAGAGTTGTGCACTGTAGGTCTTCTTTCAATGTTTCAAAGTAAACTTTAACCCACTGATTTCTGTAGCAATACCGCAACATTACACAGGTGCCCTGTGCATTGTCGGGCTAGGGCTGTTTACTCCATTCTTTAACTCCAGTCCCTATATTTCCTCACAAGTATGAAGTCTGATAATTTATATTTTCTGCAACAGCTTGTTATTTTCATTGAAGTTTTCTGATGTTTACACTGTGTGAAATATTCAAACCCAGGACTTGGGGATATGTTCTGCATGTCTTGTGTCATTTTATACACATTTCCCCAAATGTCACATTCTTGCATCTTTGGAAAAAAAAAATTGGATCTTTCCACAAGAATTTTGACACCTAACCTGTTTAGTCCAGTTATTCTGAACTCTGGTGCGTTTGCCAAGTTTGTTTTGGGCTGGTGAGAAAGCTGCCAATCAAATCCTTGGCGTGAACCAGACAACCGGAACAAGACTACTTGAAAAGGAGCTCTCAGTCCACTTCCAAGAAAACTCTAGTGCAGTTTGTCGTGGTCTGAATGTAAACAAACCCACCACAGTATTTTGTGGTTTTAGCGTAAATGCGAAAATACTAATACATGCACTGCTGATCACAAACTGCTTAGGAAGCAATTTTGTAATTGATATGAAGGGAGCAACATGAGGCAAAGACACTGTGCACTCCTTCTCAGGCACTTCCCTCCTTCTCTTGACATGAGTGTAGATTTGGGTATGAACAGTAGGGACATGTTCCCCCCAATGTCTAGGTGTTGCTGAATTGCTCCTTCCATTATATTTACCCATCTCAAATGATCTTGCTATTTCAACTCCCCTCTATGTGTTTCCTGCAAAACATGGGTTATTATGATAATGAATGAAAAGACTGGGATATGGTGGATACTCAGCTATGATCAGGCAGCCTTTAACTTCAAACTGCACAGATGATTCTTTTTACCTCCTCTTTGCTGGAGGGGTTTTGTTGTTCTATCTTCCACTTTAAAGTTCTCTAAAGGTGTTGGCTTGGATTCAAGTCAGGGTACAAACTTCGCCAGGTCACAATTTTCACTTCTTTCCTTCTTTAAAAACTCTTGTAATTCTTGCAGTGTGTTTGGGATCATTGTCTTCAGGGACATTTGTCCCCTGCCAAGCTTCAGACTCAGACTGGGAGTCTGAACCTTTTGCAGCCTCATACCAGCACACTCCCACCTCCAAGTTTCATGGTCGCCACAATGAATCAAACGTGCTTGACCCCCACCTGATCCAAACTCATTGATTTTAGCTTCATCTGATCAAAGAATGTTCTGCCAACACTGACCTGTTTTCATTTTCTTTGGCAAAGTTCAGTCTTGCAGTTTTGTGAGTAATGGTTTTCTTCTTGGACGCCCTCCATAGAGATTGATTTCATGCAATGTCCACGGAGCTTTCTGATCAGTCTCTGAAACACCGGTTCCCACAGATAATCCTTGTACCATGTCGGAAGCACATACCCATGTTTTTCAGTGCAAATCCTGATGACCACTGCACCTGTTACTGACAGTATGGCTCCTCCTGTACCACCTAACCACTGCTGCAGCTCTGTTTTACCTTCTGTTTATGTATCCTGTCCTAGTCTCACTGTCTGGTTTCTTGTTGTTCAGGCAGTTCCTTAACATGAGGAACCATGTTGCATTAGACACAACCCAGGCCAAAACTGAGGTGTTATTTTATAACATCATTCATGCTATTAGTCTTAGTTTGAAATCACATTTACAGTCAGTTTTGTTGCAGTGATCACGGGTGTACTCAAAGTTGTATTTTCAATGTCTGTCTAACCTGTTTGTTTTTAATTATACATCAGATCAAATTCACTCATTAAAACAATGTTGCCTGAGAACATAATCCAGCCAGTGATTTAATTTCCGACAAAACACATTTGTTGTTGCCGTTTAGTTGTATAGAAACATCATTTCCAGGAGAGGGGTTTGCCAGGGAGCATTAGGGGAGCTGCAGTAAGGTGTGTGGAATATGTAGACTTAATTTGAAATATCATATTAACGGTAACACTGTGAGATAGAGAACAATTCCATCTCAACCTTTCAGTAATTATAAAGGTCATAATTTGACAGGGATACACATTATAACTGCTGCATGTAACACGGCACCTTCGACATCCAATATTTCATAGAATTAAGTGAATCTGTTTGGGGAAAAACAAAAAGTGACTCTTTAGAGAAACAGGAAAATGCATTACAAGTGTAAAACATGATGAAACATGATGAAAAAGCATTTCTTTCTTTTCCATGGCCAAGTCGGTCTCAAAAGGTAACCTCTGGTAATATGACTCCTGCTCCTGCACACTGAAAGCCTGGCCGTTCTGACTCCTCCGCCTCGCTCTCCTGTAAAGACCCTGTGACCCAGCTTTGATGGAGAGCCTGCGCTGGCCAATACAGAAGGACCTCTGGACTCTTTAAGTAACCAACTCAGCACGGTGTCTCTTGCTGTTTGGCAAATAGCCCAACAAGGGGTCTGCTATAAATTTTTGAAGAGATGATAGAACATGTTTTTAGCTCTCATTTGCAACCGGTGTAGAGGTGCCACTCTTGCTGTGAGGGAAATTAAACTGCTGACCATGTGTGTGTGTGAGAGAGCAAGTGAGACTTCTCAGTCCATCATGGATGAAGGAATATCAAATTCCATCTTTCTGAGATAAGACGCTGCTGGTTCTCTACATCTCCAATCTCCAGATGAGCTGAGGAGAGGAAATGTATGCTCCCGAGCAGCAGAAAGTAATATCCTGTCCAAAGGTGAACCAGCGCAAGAGATGACATTCAAAATCACTTTCTTTCCTTCTCTCCGACTGATATCAGTATTCCCTTTATTAACATCTTTTCAAATTCTGTTCGTTCTTGTCCCAGAGTCTACACTAACTCTTTTTCATTTGCTTTCAGATGATTACGTGTGAGACTTCACATAATATTCATTATGAGTAAAATGAAGCCACCTTTATGAATGAGGCTCAGGTTGTGAAAAAGAGGGATTGAAAATACTTCAGCCTGTGGTTGCTAAGCACGCTGGCAGCCATTTTTTCCTCATCTCTTTGTCATCTTGTCTCGTTAAGTGGCAGTCACACCATGAAACATATTCTTTTTTTTTAATTACATATTATTTAATTATACAATTAAATAGGTGGGGCTCAAAGCTCAGTGATGTTGTGACTGTTGGCAGGGTCAGCGGTGAACTGTTGTAGCTGGTGGAGTAATTGCTAACTTGCTAACTAGTCTGGGCAGGCTGGTGCTGAACAGTAACAATAGCACAGGGAGTTTTTCTGTATTTGCAAATGTGCAAATTTGCAGGTCAGAAATTCACAAAAGCTGAAATTTGGCCCCTTTAAATCCTGGTTTGAGCAGCCCTTTACACTATGGATGTCTACATTTTCTCTAAACTCCTCACAAAACAAAAAAACAAAATAAAAAACAAACAAACAGTTCCAACAACAACATTAATGGCGACAAAAATGTTTGGAATCTGTCTGGTATTGAGCGAGGATCCTAAAACCAGCAATTGCAAAATGGCTGCAGTGTACTTCCGCTGAAGTGCTTGTTTTTGTCACTGACAGGTTCAGACTGTTATTGTAAATGTCTGACACCGTTCTGGAAAGGATCCCTGCAGATATAGATGTGTGTCTAACATGTGACAAAAGTCTCGCTCAAGGAGAAGCTCTGAAATCTTGCAGGAGGTGAGCTGTTGCAGGAATACCACAAAGAGAGCCATCCAGGGAAGAGTGGAGTAACGTTACAGAGCTTGAGTAAAGAAAGCAAAGTTTTTCTGTTCTCTAAAATATTTAAAGTAAACAAACAATAGTTCCATGTTTGCTTTCAATTGTGGCAACAAAATGATGCACCACACTTCATGAATCTTTCACAGACTATCTTTGTGGGGTACACGGACACTCTGGAGTTGTGGCTAGCTGTGCTACAAATGGATAAAAACACTCCTGTCCATACACAAGACCATCACGTCTGCAGTGACCTTTTTGACTGGGATGACTGCTGCCAGTCAAACAGCAGAGGGACCTGCTGCAGACAACATGGAGGTAATGTTATTAACTAAAGTTATTTTGTTGACCTGGCATCAGTGCACATGAAAGGCAACACAGGATAAGACAGGAGAGCAAATCAGTCAGTGAAGCAATAACACACACACACGTGGAGCTGAAAAATGGCTGCAGCCAGCTCAGACTCTTTCTGTGCTTTGTGATCAGCACGTCTCCAGTTTGTCATCAAGGTAAACAACTTCACTGAGCACTGCAGCAGAAAAAAGCACTTGCACGATGCCAGCATGGCACGACTGCTCAAGACTGTTCACGGCATGGTTCAGCACGACTAACTCCCCCCCGCCCCCCCCCCACTTCCCCACACCCCACTACCCCACCCCCCATCCCATCCTACTATCAGTGACAGCAGCCACACAGAGAGAGAGATGCTTCTAATCAAGTGGAAATGGGCTATCTTTTGTTAAAGGGGGCAGGGCATATTGGGTGCAGATCACGAGTCGTTACAACAATAACTTACAGACTTAACTGGTATAAAGCCTGAAAAACAAGACCAAAAGTGAATTTTTTTATTATTTAAACTGGTCTGTAGTTTGACCTTTTGAACCTTTTCAGCTCTGGGGGCAGGTGAAACAGCTCTCCTGACCTCCTGTGACTCCACACAGGGACCGTCGGTGGAGCTGCTCAGTGGCCGACAGTACATGACTGCAGGTGTAGTCAGCAGCTCCCAGTGGCCAACAGCTGTAGCTATAATCTTCCTGCTCCCCTCCCTCCTCTTCCTCCGGTAGCTGTGAAGCCCAGCAACAGAGGTTAACAGTTTTTCCCTGCAGTCCACAGTGTGAGCTGAGAGTGGTGTTAGTAATTACACATGGTGCTTACACACACACACACTGACACGGTGCCAGAATGCACATATACATTCATGTACACACACAAAGATGCACAGCACTAACATAAACTACATCCATTAACACTCGGGTCGAGCTTTCTTTTGACACACACTCACACACAGTCTCACACTCACACATTTTTCATCTTTTTTTTTTCCCTCTCTCTCACAATCACACACACATGCACAAATCCTGGGCAGCTAGAGACACACTGTACAGTTGCAAATGCAGACCTACAGGCTTTTCCCTCGGTGAAACCCCACACACAGAATCACAGACACACTCACACTAACTGACACACTGCTGGATTCCGTGATCACTTCGAGTGCGTATTGATTTGCTGTCGCTCACGGTGGAGATGCAGTGTGTAAATTGGCTGCTTGTCACTGTTATGAGGCATTAGCCTGCTGGTCAGGAGGGATGCTGCCCTGCCAGATTATAACACGACAGACAAACACACACCAGCCTGGTCACACACACACACACAGCCAGAGCAGCCTGCTGCATGTGCTGTCAGCTGAGGAAGTTTAATCATAAAAAATCAGGGATTATGAATGAAATAGTGAGTAGAATAGAGAGTGTTAAAGTCATGCCACACACTCATTAAAGAGTTACACTGTAATTTAGTATCACTACTCTATAAAGTTCAGTCTCACAAGAAACAGATTAAAAAAAAAAAAAAAAAATTCAACTGAAACAGCAGAAACTGAGTTGTAGTACCTAATAAGTGTCTTGCTTCAATAATGTAGGGGCCTCCGTTTCCCACAGTGCAACTTGGTAACATGTTCTCCTTTGACCCTCCCTGTCTGCTAAATGCTCACATCTTTCAAACTCCATGCCTACATGTTATAATACAGACTTTCTATTACAAATATGAAGTTTGAAACCCAAGCCAAGATCAGTGCTTCACATCACTTACACCCACATAAAAGTATCAGTACTACACTACAAAAAATATCCCTTTACAAGTACAATTTCATTGAAGACTTATATTAAGCAGCACAGAGATGTTAGGATTGAAATGTACTTCAAATTTCAAAAGTAAAGGTATTCATTGGTCAGTGGGGTTATATGATTGGATCAATGCTATTGATGCATTAAAATTTAAGAAGTACTTTAATGTTGATGGTTGAGGTGGGACTAATTTCAGTTGCTTCTTATACTGCTGAGCACTTCAGCTTCTGATTTTCCACTGTGTATTGGGGCCAGAGTTCAACTAAACTGACCACAGGCTGGCCTCACAATGACACTGTGTAATGTGTGACAGCACAAATGTATAGATCCAAGGAGAAGTTTATATTAAATCTATTCATAGTACTCTTTCATTGAGATCTACATTCATGTCTCTACCACATGGCCTCACAATGTTAATCAGTTCTGTCTGAAAATATATTTAATGGCATCAGTTTCTCAAAACCTAGAGTGTGTGTGTGTTGTAGCCTCCTCTTGTCATGTTGATTGTGTTTTGATAGTTGACAGAAGTGACCCATTCACTCATATACATTATCATAAAAACAAAGTTCTTTATTCGAATAAAACAAAAGCAGTTTTCAGCTGCAGCCATGTTCATCCTCTCTTTCTCTGCCTCAGTCTGTGCAGGCTCAATGTGACAGTTTCGTCATCTTCTAATTGTCCTTTTTTTTTTTTTTTGTCGTCTGCTCTCTCTGGCCCTTTTCCTCTCTCTGCTGCTCATTTGACAGGCTGATCGGTGGGAGGTAATGAGGGCTAATGGTCTGTCTGAATGACTCAGTGAATGTGGTAACAGAGCATAAATCTGTCTGAATGGTACAGAGATACAAATGTGTCATTTTAGAGAAAACTTATAGGACTACATCGTTTTAGCTATTTTGTTATAACTTCCAATTGACCTGTATGAGGCAGGAAATTCAGGTGTGGTTGCAGTGGGTTCTACCTTTTCTTCCTGGCAAGTTAAAGGAGGAATCAGTCAAGTCAAAATAGAAGATGGATACTTTGATTTGTGTCTGTTTTGTCGGCTGTGACAACATTTGCATGGAGAAATTTTCTTCCGCGTTGTGTTGCAGCGAACGGTTGGAGTGGAGGATGGCGAGCGGTTGAGAGGTCCAAAGAAGGAGAAGTGAAAGTAATAGAGTGAGAGAGAGTCAGCTGATAGCAACAAGCGATCACTGCGGCGTCGAATAGAGAATACTGTGTTTTCCTCTTTCAGACAAAAGCGATCTATAGTGTCCGTCACACCAGGAGGCAGAGCTGGCATCTGGCGGCGTCAAACAATTAAAGTGTGAGGATAGTGCAGCTCTCCATCAGCTCTCCATCAGCCTCCTGTAAATAGCTGGCATGTGGAGATCTCCTCAGCAGATGTGATACAAGAATTTGTTAGCGTCCCCTGTTCCTCATACGTATCCCCAGAAAGGTATTACCTGCCAAGTTGAGCTAGAGGAGATTAAAAAAAAAAAAAAAAAAAACCCCTCACCATCTCATACTGTATGTTCCTGCTTCAAAACACATTCTGGTTCTTTTGTGCTCAAACGAGCAGTGCTGTGTCGCTATTATGTTTGACAATGCCACTAATAAGCTGTGACTCGTGTGCTACGGGTCATGACATTCAGCAACACAAAGTGGCCAAATGTTTTCAAGGGTGTGACATTTCACTTTGCTTTTGTTTTGTTTTTTTGTTTTTTTGTTTTTCACATCTCTTCACTCAGACCAGAAACACAGATCCCCCTTTCTCCGGAGCTGCAGTTCACAGCCAGACCTGGCCTGTCTGCACCTATAGCTGCTGAGAATGACGCCAGTCAAAGTGTCATGTGCAAGACTGTAACTTTGGACAATATCCTTTTGAGTTGACGAAGTAAAAGTGTGTTTTTGTGCAGGACTGTGTTTTGTCCCCAACACTTACTCTGAAATAGCTTCAGGAGAGGATTTCTTTGTAGTCACTATGATTAGGGTGGAACAATTACAGGAACCAATAACCCGTTTAATGTGGGTGTGTGCTGTACAGTCAGTGTTGTTTTAAGCCTTCAAGAAATTCCAGTTTTGTGCTATACAGGCTTACCATGTCACATAATACAGAAATTTCTGAATTCAAAAGTCCTTTCTTGACTGTGACATCAATATGCAAAACAAAATAATATCTACTAAATGTTTTGAGATGTATCGGAAAACTCAAAAGAAAAGAGATTGGACCTTGAATTGAGATTATTTTGTGGCTCAACTCGGAAAGTGATTTCCTGCTTTAACTTTCAGTAAGAAGGCAAAAAAAAAAAAAGGGGGGGGGGGTGTCCTGCTCCTTTAAGGAGTCTGTTTAAATGAATGTAAACAACTGAGACCAAAGCTGCTCAGCAGGGCTTTGACGTGCAAGGAACAAACAAACATGTTTTTTTGTTTTTTTTTAAATACACATAAAATTTGAGTTGCTTTCAGACATATTTAGATGTAAGACCCTGAATATGTAAAAGCTTCAGTTAGCGGTTATGGGCAGCCATCTCAGCGTGCCTTTTTAAGTTATTTATGCAGGTTTGGTTTTTTTTTTTTTTTTTGTTGTTGTTTTTTAAACTTCGGTGCACGGCTGTTGAATCAACACCTTTCGGCTTTAAAATATTCGCTGCAAAAGGTTCTTGCAGATTGGAAGAACAATCAAATCAATTAAATGGGCTGAAAATAAATGTTTTCCGTTCGGCATTAAGGCTGAAGTAAACACACATCCCGAATGATGCACACAAAACACATTCTCAGGAAAGCGCAATCGCTTGCCATTGCAGCGGTGTGCCACCTGCTCAATTTCAAGACTGTCCATCACCTAGAAACAGCCAATCAAGCAGCTTGACTGTGACGAGGTGACACCTTGGAGGGTGCAGCAGCAGATGGAGAACAGCCCTAAATAAACGGCACTGAAATGCACTCAGACACACATCTATAGCAATATACTGTACATTTAACAGCATGACAACACACCACACTTCTTCTCTGGCCCATCTGGGCTGTCAGCACCACACTGAGCAGTGTAGGTGTGGATATACAGTGAGAAGGGTTGTATGTATGTATGTATGTATGTTATGTGATACATGTCAGTCAAGCATGATCCAGTACGACTGATTACTGATTAAAACTGGTGCTAATTAGACATTTGGACCAGACAACAACAACAATAAAGAGGCTTAACAAAACTACACATACTTGTTCTTATGTATGAGACGTGGGGGGAGCTTTTACATGTGTGTTCTAAGGGGCTCACTGTTTCATCACTGGATGACTCCCTTCAGCTTTGGACCTTTGACGCTGGATCTAATTATTGTATTTGAAAACTGTGATTCATGGGAAGGGCAGCACGGTGGTGCCGTGCTCAGCACTGCCGCCTCCCAGCGAGAGGGTTCCAGGTTTGAACCCCGGTCTGGGCTCGTCTGTGTGGAGTTTGCATGACTCAGTGAGCACCATAGCAAGAAAACACAGTATAGTGCCTCACCTGTGACCAGACAGTCTATACATTCTGCTCTTTTCACATCATGCCTACATTTTATTTTCTAGGATCTGAAAATGAGACAGTTTCTAGGTATCTGTTCACTACATAATACCTGTTATTCATGTATTTGTATCCTATATGTGAATAACTCTTGATGGCTGCATACATTTC
This sequence comes from Toxotes jaculatrix, assembly GCF_017976425.1. NCBI lineage: Eukaryota > Metazoa > Chordata > Actinopteri > Toxotidae > Toxotes > Toxotes jaculatrix. The sequence continues at coordinate 27,926,155 of NC_054401.1, forward strand.
CCTGTGGACCAGTCATTACTTTCTTCCGTGTTTCAATACTAAATGTTGATTGGTTGTAAAAAATATCTGATGACCTTACCAGGTGCAAGAGCAACCTTAAAACTATGGGCATCTGTGTCGTATAGTTGTGATACTATTGACAAATGGAGGACTTTGCTTGCTTAGCCTCCGTTATAAAAACGACTTCTCATTACTGAGAGCAATAAATAAAGAACCTGAATGTTGGCTCAGAACACAGGAACACAGGCCTTGCATCATAATACGATGCAGTTCTGCTTGACTGTGTTCATTAATGCTAATGAGGAAGCACAGCGAGATCTAGAGCAGGTTTAAGCGGTGTTTCAGTTCTGTTTCCGCCGTGCCCCGCGTGTGGGTTTTGCTGTGTAAATCCAGTTGTTCTGTCACCTCTCCAGCTGACTCACCGCTGTCTTCCTCATCAAATCCCATAAACAAGGGAAGCCAGGGATTAGTCCCAGCTAAATACACTAAGCTCATTTGATAATCACAGCTTCTCCCCTGTCTCCACTAATTAACAATGGATGTGACGAAATTAATCTACATGAATGGCTGCGAGTATCCATCAGCGTTATCAGCATCACATGAATGGATTTCCCTTCCTGAATTTCATGGCCTTTGTGGCATGAAACTGTTCTGATCTAATTCCAGCACCCTGATATGCAGGTGGCTGAATATCACCACAGAGCGCCCTTGAGACCATGCAAGGATTTTACTGTATATTTTTCAAGGGGTCAAATTACCATATGGCCATTCCACACGGTATCCGACTGCAGTCTCGCTCTTTAAATCGGCCACAATGACAATTTAGCTCAGTCAAACACTCACATTATAGACAGCTGACAAAAAACATCAAAACTGCTTGATAAGGATTGAGATGTCAGAAGTGTTGAAGGGCAAGTAAACGATGGTGTGACGTTTGGTAGAGAGCTGTGCTATCTTGTTCTGCTTTACTTAACCTAAGCCATCTCTTGAAATTCCCAGTGGTGCGTGGTAGTTTTCAGAACCAGACCTTTCTAGGTGCCTTCCTTCCAGGAAATCAGCAACATGTCCAATCTGCGGTGAAGTATTCATTAATACGGTCATTACACTAATTCGCTTCAGTGAGAAGGAGGAGGGCAGAGGGTGAATGAGTGAGAGAGGTTTTCAATTCAATGTCATCCATTCATTTGGAATGTCACCCAGTGCTTATTGTCAGGAATATTATTTATTTTGTTTAGATTTCATATTTATTTGAATTCATGTCATGACTTTGCTGTTGTAGATACATTTTATTCCAATCCTGTCCTGAATTCATTCTATAAAAAATCTTCATCACACAGTCCTTTGAGATTCAACTGACAGAGACTTTGCCACACATATAAGTTGTACATTATTCACTGAGGATTATGTTTATGGAGTGGCTCATACTCCATGGACCACATGACCGAGGTTTGAGCAAATCCTGGCAGATCAATCTGCAGGAGCACATCTAAACCTGCTCAGGTGATGGGTCCTGAGCCTTCTGGGGGAAGGTGGACTTCAAGGTGGGTTACCTGTGGGCAGGCAACACAGAATGAGGACAGGGGTCAGTGTATGAGTGGGAGGAGGTGTAACAGAGGGACTGAACACATGCAGTGACTGGATGAATGAGAGGAAGTGAAGGATGGGAGGAGAAAACGCTGCAACCAGCAGCCTCTCGTCATCTCACTCACACAGAAACCGCTACCAGCAGTTTGGTTATGTTGCAAATACATTTACTGCTACATTTACATAGCAGCTTCTGGATGCTACCAGCAAATGAATTACATTTTCTATTAACATAATGATGTTTAGTTACATATCAAATGCAAATATGTTGATTCTGAACTGTGTGGGAAATGTTCACAGACAACATATTTGTTTTCCAAAATATCTGCTCTCACAGTACAATATCCATGTGTAGTGACCACAGCATTATTAAACTTAATTATGGTTGTGTTCAGACTCTCACAGCTCTTGTTCACCTGTTAAAGTTTGGGAAAGATCCTGGTCTGGTTTAATACAGAAACATTTCACGGCGACTTCAGACACAACATGTTCATGTGCATTTAACCAATAACCATGAACCATGATTCCATTGTTCCATGGCCTGTTACCACCACCTGTTAGTCAGCATGAAATCAATATGTGCTAGTAGCACGCATGTCATCTGTGTCGACTAATCCATGAGTGTACACCTTTAACAGATAAAACACCTCGACACTCTTTGTGTCCAGACAAAGAAAGTGGTTCCGAATGTATGGAATTCATCTTTAGGCTCACGCAATTATATTAATGCACTATGTCCATTGAGTTATGTCTTTATAAGTTAAACTGATTCTTTTCAACATCTTACATGGAGCTGCAATTGTATTAGAGACAGAACAAGCACTATAAATTCTCACTGACTGAGTCTCAAATACACGCAATCAAATCTCGGAGAAACGGGAGCTAATATAACTGAGGTAAGAGGAGAGGCAGAGGAAAAAGTCGGATCCAGATTTCTGCAGAGGCCCTCTGTGTAACAGAATCCACTTAATTTCAATTGGAGCTGAGAATGATAAACAATCTGAATAATGTTCCTGAAGTGGTCTAATCTCTTTAGGACAGAGAGAGAGGTGGAGGATGGAGGGCAAGATGGGTGAAGAGGATTGTTAATTTCATGAAAATGGTGGCTCAAGAAGTGGAGGAGTCTGGAGATTCAGCCCACAGGGAAAAAAAAAAAAAAGAAAAAAACCCTCTCCCACCTCCTTCATCCTGTTACATATTACTCTGTCTCCCACTGCTCAGCTTAATACTTAAACTCAAATATTCCTCCCACAGTTAGACAAACAGCCACGTCGGCTGGGGAGTGTTCATACTGTCCCTGGATGGATGTGTACCAGTAGTGCGTTGCTATTTGGGGACAATATTAGTCTTTTATTAAATCTGGCCCAGTCAGTGTCACCCACCCTATACATGATGGATATTACACAGTTTGTGTGGTTGTGCGTTTGGTTACATGTGAAAAATGAACAAGGCTCTGACCATCTGACTCTGATCTCTCCAGGATGTTCTTCTGAATCTGATCTGGTGAGTGATTTAGCTAGAATGACTCTGGAAATGACTCCGATATGTCTCTAAAAAAATTTCAGGTGTAGTATGGGACAGCAGGATGGACTGAGTGATCCACAGGTGGATTAGTGCAGTGTGGACAAAGAAGCCGGCTTTGTACCAAACTAAATGTGGTGATGTGGGAGCTGAGCCTGAAGGGGAAGTTCTTGTTTTAATATTCTAGTCTACGCAGCAGAACCCTCACCCATGGCCAGGGGCTTTGTGTAGTGAATGACAGAATGTGACTGCTCATCCTCAGGCTCAGCCCCAAGACTTTGAAGAACCACTGCTCGTTCACACTGAAAGGTTGAGATTGTTTGTGCATTTGAATAGGATGCCTCCCGGACGTGCCTCTGCCTCTGGAGGTTTTCTAGGCATGTCTGGGACTATGACCCTTTAGTAGACCCAGAATGCACTGCAGAGATGACTTCATATCATATTGTGGCCTCTTATTGGTGCCTCAGGATCCTGAATGACGTAGCTGGAGAGAAGGGCATATTAGATAACTTGGACAAATTTGGCGACACACCATTTGTATCAAATGGCGACTTTCAATGAAGGGAGCAGTGTGTCCTTTTTGTACTGTGCGTCCGACCATAAGAGTTTGGAGGTCAGAGTGTGCAGTGGGTGTGTAGCAGAAGTTAAATCCAGCCATTACTACTGTAAGTTGCCTTAGCCTTACAGCAACTGCATCAGTTCCATCTACGCTTAGTCCCACCTGATTCCACCCTTCTCATTGCCTAAAGTAGGCACAGACTTCACAACAAAATCTGAACTGCAAACTGGAAACATGGGCAATGATTTGGAGCCAAGGTAAATAACCCTTCACTGAGGAATAAAACTGTATCCATCAGATGTGACCAGTTTTATCATACACAGAGCTAACAATCAGTCATTAACCCCTGTGTCTCAGCTGACACTTCCCTCAGCTGCTGCTCTGTAAAATCTATTCAATGCTGTACTGTTTTTCTTTTTTTATTTTCATGAAGTAACTCCAAGATGTGTTCAGTTTTCATTAGCAGTACAGGATGTTAACACTGTGACAGACTTTATTACAGCTTTACAAGATTTACAATTTCTCGGGAAACTGGACATGACAGGTTGTGGATAGGCACGTTTGTCTCCTGCGTGGCCACATATGGCCCGAAGGCAGGGACATGACAGACTGGCCCTGTTTGGCTGCACTTTTGTAGTGTTCAGCTCTGTTTGCCTCTCTGCTTGAAGTTCATACTGGATGATTCTGCACCGTCACAGGGTAAAGGGGGTGGGACGATGCATAATTTTAATCCCTGGAAACCTACCTGAACCCCACTTACAAATTTATTTTCAACAAAGAGAAGCTCAATCAAAGGGGGACCTGAGCACAGCCAGGTCTGCCCCAAATAGACCCGAGGATTATTAGATCCAATCCAATCCGAACTGAATGGACCCACGCAAACACTGGCTGCAGAATGTTGCTTTATCAATTAATTTGAACAATGAGCAAATTAAGGTGGAAAAGCGGCACTATAATAATAACAATGCTGAGCTTAACCTCAGGATCTGTTCCCAACCTGTCTGATGGCCAGCAACAAAAATAAAACCCAAGTTGTAATAAACCAAAGTTTACTAAAAATAACATTTGAGTCATTTGTAATAGTTTTGGATGACACAGTGTGGTCCTGTTGATATGGCATCACATCAGAACATGTGTGGTTTTAGAAGGAGATGACACTGTATTTTTTGTTTGGTTTGCAGGACTCGGTGGTTAAAAGGGACAAACCTGTAAAGCACCAGACACACAGTCCATCCACACATGAAAACCCAGCTCATGATGTTTCATGTGTGATGTTCTCTCTCTTCTCACTCTAGAATCTTCCATTTTCCCCAGAGACGTGGAGCACAGACCTTTTGTAACCACAGAGGATGCAGTCACTGTATTCTAACATCTATGCTCCAGTGTTTTAGTATGAAAGCCAATTACCGACCGTCCTCCAACACCAGGCCCACAGAGCAAATTATGATAATTCTGACATTTTCATATTCCTTTGTCTCCCACCAATAATCCACTTATCTTCCTCTTCTAACAGATTATATTTATCAGGATGTTGCTGTTTTTTTGGGGGGGTTTTTGTCATCTGACAGTGGCATGAATAATTTAGCAGCCATGAAAATTTTAGCCTCCTCTACCTCCGTGGTAACAAGAAAAGCCACTCTGTGCACAGGATGCAAAGTCACAATTTATTCATGAGGAGATGCCACACAGCCGAGGAACACAGAGCGAGAGACTGGAGCCGGACAGAAGAATACAGCCCTGACATCACCCATTCATCAGCACTGAGCGGTGTGTACAGTATGTTATTATTAGCAAGGTCAAAGCTGTGTAGCACGCTGACTCCCAGTAGCAGGTCGCTGAGTGACTGGCAGTCCAGCAGGGATTATTGAGGTTCCCCCGCAAGGAATACAAGCAGCTGTCTCAGGTGAATGAAAAACTAGAATCTGAAATCAGTTTACTCTTTCTAGCAATGTAACCTTCCATCATGCTTGTTGTGAAGGACAGATGTATTCTCTGGAGGTGAAAGACGGAACGTAGCATAGCATGATTCTTCCATTTTTGTCCACTGCGAAGCCTCAGATAACAAAGTTGTTGCTCCAGAGTCAAAGCGGCTTTGATTGTTCTTGTCTTCCCTGCCTCGTAGCACAAAAACGGCCACATTACATCCAGCAGGGTCGATAAGGACATGATCAATGTCAGTGACTTAACAATTACTTGGCCATCTGCTGAGATTTCTGGCTGCTCAAAACTCACTTTGCAGGCTATAATCTGTTTTGGAACCAAAAAAAAAAAACCTAACACCCGTTTTAGATGTTACCACTGACAACCCACGCACATACACAGATTTTATACTACCCAGTGCAGATGATGGTACTATCAGTGTGTAACTTTTTTTTTTTTTATAAGGTTACAGTTAAGACAAGAACGAAGAAGGATCAGTCATTATCTGGCCCAACATCAGTGGAGACCTACTGAAAGTGGAGCATCATGCAGCAAAGTTTGAGCTTCTTATTTTACTGTGGGACACATGTGATTCCCTTCTCCAGGCACTGTAGCCGACAGGATATTGTATATTGCCCTTTCAAACACCTGTGATTATAGACCTCTTAACAGACATCTTGATTCGTCATTTTAGGAAAAGAAGGAAAAAGAGGTCATTAGTAGGTGTTACTAATATCACTAACAACAGCTATGTTCTATTATAGTGTCCCAATACCAGAATACCACTGCCCTGAAATTGAAACAGCTAAATTGAATTCAGAGATCATTGACTTTATTATTTAAACCTGTGCATTTCCTGCAGTCACAGGGCCTATTGCCATCAGGCATGATGTCATGATTCAAGAATCACTTTTCAAACTCTTCTTCCTTCTTTAATGTTTAAATACAGCCTCTTGTCTATTGCTTTTTTTTTAAAGCATGAATGTTTTACCTTTAATAAAGTCATTTTCAAGAATCATGTCCACTGTCCCTGTGTAATATATTATTGGTTCCACTTCATTTCAAGTGTATTTAATAAAAAAACAAAAAAAAAAAACAAAAGAAAAACAGTTAAATGAAAAGCTTTGTAACTGGTGCAGTCATATAAAAGAGAGAGGGAAAATAATTAATTATATTTTAGTTACAATTAATTACATTAATTTTCAGGAAAAACAATGGCTGCTAATGTTGCTGGTGATAAGTGTCACTACTAACACCTACCACAGTGCAAGCTGTGTCAGGGGCCATGGCCAAACACACACTGGGATAATAATCACGCTCATATGCAACATGTAACACATTAAGCAGCACAAACATTGACTGTCACATGCAGTGTGATTGTCACTCTGGTTGTACACACTTTCAGGACACTAAAATGCCACCTGGCCTATGTAAAAATATATTTTTTTTAAAGTCTGCATGTCCAGGACACAGTGCTTTCACACAACATGGTACCAAAATAATGTTTAGATCTAAAATGTAGATTTAAAGTACCTGCTAAAGGCTGTAGCAAGTGTGCTACATTTTAAGAAAAGCTACGTTTTTTTGCTGTTTTATTGTGATTGTGTCTGTATTTTGCATTGTTGATGCATATGATGTCTGATTCTGATGTTTGAAATTTGGATCTTTTTACCTATGACTTTGTGGAGTGAAATTAAGTGCAGACTGATTAAACTCTTCTCATGCATCATAAAGATAATTAATGGGAGTGCATCTTCACTCAGTTGACCTTGTCTGGTCGGGAAGTACATGATCAGAATAAAACGGAGTAAAAATGTTGTGCCGCTCAAGGTGAAGTGATGAAAGTGATGAAAACAAGAGGACTTGGATCAGTCAGTGTTGCATGTATTTCTCACATGTTTGAGCGGCTTGTGGTGGAGCCAGTATGTCAGTCCATCTGTGCGTTGGTTCATCCAACAATGGTTTATGGCAACATATCCAAACAACCACTCACTTTTATTTTCTTAATAAATTTGGGCCAACTTACTGCTGCACTGTAAAAAGCACTACAGCTGTATTTATGGTCTGTTATCTCTTTGTCAGCTTGAATTTAATGTTATCTTATATCATTTTGTTCTAACATTCTATTTTAGATTTTATTTTTATCGTGGCTTCTCTTTTTGCAGATTTTACCACTACAATCTGCCATCATGAATAGCCGATACAAGTATTCTGCAACTCCCCTTGAATTCTAGCAAAGCTCTTCTTTAATTATATTACTTACTTTTCCTGAACCACCAATGTTCTTTGTGTTTTTTCTGTCCAGAGTGTTTTTTTTTTTTTGAACAGGGCAACTTCCTGTAACAGTAAACACAAATAAAAATACATCAGAAAATGCTCTCATGAAACACTTTTGCTGTTTTGTCTTTGAGGTTGGGGGACTGGGTTCGTTGCTTTGAAATTTGCTGAGGGCATTTATGCTCCCCAGAGGATGAGCCCCTTTCACTGTGGACACTCTGTGACCTTTAGACTTTTAGAGCATTGTGTTTTATCACAAATGTTTTATACTCAAGGACATGTTACCACTTCAAGCACAGAATAATATGAGATGACATGCTGCATACATTTTAAATTTTCCACTTTGTGTCTCAGCCACCATCCACATTTCCAACCCCATCAACCATTTCAGACAACGAGGATATGGCTGAAGATCCCTGACTCAGTCTTTGCAGAACATCCTGTAGTGTTAGTTCTCATATTAATCTTATCTTTAATGTATTTTTCTGTGATAAAAAAAAAAGCCTCAGAGGCGCTCAGTATCAGAGAAGATCCAGAGATAGAGAGGAGCCAGCGGCAGCCCAACGGCCGGCGCTGATAAAGCCACAGGAGATCCAGCAAGTTTCCTGTGACACCAGCTCTCACTGCGAATCTCCCAGAGGACAGCTGCAGAGCATCATTAAGTCTTGCCCATTTCTGATAGCATAATCAATCCCACAGCAGCTACAGTCCCCACATGTGTGGCACGTCAGACAACCTTGCAATTTACCTTTTAGTCTCAAAAAGGAAGCATTTTCTTGATTTATGTGAGCGTAGCCTGAGGTTTGTCACACACATTTACTGTACACGTGTCTGAATACACACTGAGGGAGTGTTGTAAGTGTTTAACAGCACACTGGCCAAGATCCCTCATACAGCACTTCACTGATGACTAACAGTAGGGGACATAAAAGCCTTGAAACTGAAATGAAGCAGTAATATTGTGAAAAAACAAAATGGATCCACCTTGGACTTTGAGCAAAATGTGTTTTAAGGAGTTGGGGAGCACTACTGGAAATGTGAAAAAAAACCCCATCACTATACAAATAAATAATAATAACTCAACTGGAGTACCCTTGAAAAGTGTACCTCATGTCAGCATCGTACCGAGATAGTGTGTTTAGAGTACAGGATTGTCTGGAATGTGTGTTGTTTCTGCATATAATTACCCAGAATCACTGTGAAGGGACCAGACTGCATATCAGCCTGATAATGGTCCAATCCAACAAAAGTAAAGATAGCCAGTGATTCTAATCCAATACACTTTTCATAAAATTCAGTAAATATCTCCTCACGGTCGGCTAACTGTCCATTCTGAGTGTGTGCTGAAAAATCTGGCTGAGTCTGAGTCTTTAAATGGGATAAACAAATAACTCGGACTGATTCTGCTCAACTGCTCAGTCTGAGATTAAACGATGGTTGTAATCCATTAAGTGAGACTGTGGCATGGCGTTCAGTACAAATCATGATATTAAAGACATTTATCAATAAGCACGTTATGATCTCTATCTATCCCTTGTGCCACAATCCAAGGTAAGCATACATGTAGAGGGACAACTGTAGGTTCATTGGAATGATATACTATCATGCAAAATACCATAGAAAATATAGAGCTGATAGTGCTTTGAGTTGATTACTGCCTACTGCTACTTTCACATGGCACTTCAGCACCAAAGCTATTGTTCAGGTGACAGTGTGCTCCATCTGCCCTATGATGCTGATATAACATGTATGCATTTGTGAGCCACTTTTCATAAGTAAATTACTGTCAGTAAGGACCCATGGAACTGGGTTAGAACATTAATAACTGTTAACCATTATTACCATTAACCATTAATAACCATTATTGAAAGTTGCGTCAGAAGTGGTGCCAAGACCTGAACAGTTATTGTGTTATAATGTTTGATATTGTGTTTGCACTATGGTCTGGTTCACTGAGTCTTGTTTTTCCTACCTTGTGTTTGAGTCTCTGTCACATGCATGAGGACGTGGAGAGGGACCTCCTGCTAGGCTCTCCTGAAGCCTTGGATTGCTTTGAAATACCAACAGGGCATTTGAGCTTGAATGGCACTGCTGAGGTGACAGTGTGCTACACCTAATCTACAATGTTTATACATTATGTATGCATTTGTGTATCATAAATTCTTGTCATAAAATTGCCAAGAAAGAAGTATTTGTTGTTTGGTTCTCACCATGTCTGGTTGTGGACTGGGAAGCTAGGGGGAACATTGCAGAGATCCCTTTGAGGGATCTGCAAAACATAGGAAATCACATCAATGTCCATCAAAACATGAAAAGAAAAGATGACGAAAAGAAATCTGAGCTCTGTTTTTCCCGTCTACCTGGGAGAGAAAAAAAGAAAATCGATTGAAAGAATACACTTCATGTCATCACTATGGCAGTGGCCATGATGCTGGCATACCCCTGCAACTGTCAACAACAACAAGCCACAGCACGATGACAGCAACGCTAACAGCCACTGTTTACCTTACCAATTATCTCTTACCTATTCCCCATCACTGGTTCTATTGGATCAACTGCAAAATAGCAAGGGAAGGGAAACAGACTGAGGACCTGCTGCAGGACAGATGTTTGGATGGTTAAGAAAAACAGGCACAACTTTAAGCCAACTCTTCATATCAAAGTCTGTTCACATCATTGCATATGAAAGCCTTTACATATACTTGCAAGACTCTCTCATTGTGTTGAATTCCATTTTCTTGCAGCTCTTTAATGTCATCTACCGAGTCTTGGACATCATCTTGAACATAATAAGTGGATTCGGTTTTGTCATTCCCCGGAAAAGACCAACAATAAAAGGCTTTAACCCATGAACCTGTGCCAGCATGGGCCAAATTAAACACTGTGATTTGAACACTGGCAGTCCATCAACATTAATGCACAAAGCAATTTTGTCTGTGAAAGCCAGCTACTGGCAAAGGATGCAGCTTATTCCACTTTCCTAAATCATAATGGATGTTCTCTCCTTTACGTCTTTCCTGGCGCTGCACAACTTTTGGAGTGGAGAGACGCGTCCATGTATCCCTCAGTAGGTCTGTGTGATCATGGTTCTGGAGGATTCTGAGCAGTTCATCAAGTAAGTTTGGCTACTGGCCGCTATCCAGTCAGCCAGATCACAGCTTTCAGTGGGACTTTCATCAGCTATTTCACCCGCCTACTTTACCTCCAGAGTCAGAGGACACAGTAATGTATTGTTTGGTGTCCAACATCATCATTGTTCATCTGCTGGACTTGAGTCATCATGTTCTGTTCGTGATCAGTCCCTTCATCCATTTTCTCATCATTACTGTCAGCCTCAGCTGATCAACACACAGTGGCATCAACAATCCTCTGTTTCTTTAGGCAGCTTGAGGCCATCTGTTCATTTTACTCTGTTTGACAGAGGTAGGTGAAAAGTCAGAATATTCAATCAAAACAAAAAACAGAGACAAAATACTTCTCTAATCAGTTTGCTGCTGATGTCCTCCTGAGACAGATCTGTTTTTGGAAAGGTTTAAATGTACAAATGTGACACATTTGTGTGACCTGTTAGTGGGTTAGAAGCAGGAGAAATGGGAGTTGAGCGAGTTTGACAAGGGCCAAATTGTGATGGCCAGAGGACTGGGTCAGAGCATCTCCAACACTGCAGCTCTTATGGGGTGTTCCCGGTCTGCAGTGGTCAGTATCTATCAAAAGTGTTGTGTTTCCCTCCTGGTCTGATTGTCTTCCCCCGCCCTGATTGTTTCCACCTGTTTCCCATTACCTTGTGTGTGTATATATTGTCTGCGTTGCCCTTTGTCCTGTGCCAGGTTTTCTTATCATCAGAGAACCAGTGTTTATTTCATGTTTAATCCCTTGCCAGGTCTTGTATTAGGTTTAATACCTTTTGTTTGATCCTTGCAATTGTTTTATCTGAATTCTTTTATTACTTTGCTTAGTCGGTTATTTAGCTGTTTTAGCCTTTTTCCTCGTAAGAGTGATTCTTTTGTTTCTTAGTGATTGTAGCGAGCATTTTTCCTTAATGTGTGATGTTCTTTTGGTACTTTGAAAATAAAAAAACAATTTATTTGTACTTTGACTGTTTGAGTTGTGCATTTGGGTTCACGTCCTTGTTCATAACAACCAGAGCCCTTGAAGCTTCGTTGCACTATTTTTCAGAGGCACTTTTTTGGAGTGTGTCCACTTCCGTGCTATACAAGACGCTGTGGATTCCATCATACTTACACTTACATACACTTTTGGTCAGCTTGCCCAGTCCTGCCACATGTTGTTGTGGAAGGAGTACCAGGAGGGGTGTATTTATTTTGCTGTTCAAACATCAACAGTCTTTCTCCAGAATCACCTACTCCTCCTTTAAGCATCTGGTGTGAAGTTGCTAATTTTGTCCTGTATAGTGAGTCAGAATTGAAGATGCAGCATATGGAACATGTCACAACATCTCAGCAAAAAGACTAACGTCAATTTTTTTGGCGTCTCCGGCTGAGTTTGACAGTTTCTGCAACGTGTTCAAAGAAACTGACCATGTCCTCCCATATCACCTCTGTGTGTGTTGCAAGTTAACATACAACATGCTATAAATGGGTGGTTGTCTGCAATGTCTCACGTTTCTGAAGCCACGTCCAAGCCAGCTTATTTGTAAATTTGTTAGCTTTTAGTAACGTGAAGAGAAAAAAAAAATGTTGCAATTACTACTCATTACACATTGTGGTCTCTGGAAGGCAAGTCAACAAATCGATAGCTTGGCCGAGACGTAAAGTCCCTCACATTTATCGAATCAACTACTCCAATGGCTACATTCAACAAAAGTTCAAAGTAGTAAATAATAAGCAGCAATAATTGTTTGTATTTCTCAAACAGTGAATTTCCACTTTAGTTGACTGGAATCTCAGCTGAGTTTAATCAATTTCCATTAAAAGCTTTATCATATAAAAACATTCCTACAACATCATACACTTTTTTATGATGTAAGAAGTCATTCAGAGTGCAGTAGCTGTTACATAAGCACAGGATTTCCAATAGCATGACCACTGGTTCCCACAAGAGCCTGTGACACATACATGTAGACTGACACACATGTGAAAACACACACTCTTCACGGGGTTAGGTCTGCTGATGAGGAGGAAAAGACCACTGGCTCCCTCCGGTGGTAGAAAGGGGGGGAGATAAGAGGAGCCAGGGGGCAGGAAGCACGTTTGGTTTTCTCCAGAAGAAAAGTTCAAACTTCAGTAGTACTAAAAAACAGCATGCTGAACATGTTAATGAGCTGTCGGGCTCAGACTGATATTAACCACACTGCTGTGCTGTGTGATGTTTTCTGAGAGGAGACAGACTGAATGAAAAACGCTTGAAACAAACACAACATTCACTTGAGACTGATCAGAGTCTGCGATGTTTGCTGACTGTGTGGCAGGGCTGGACACACAACAGGGAGAGAAGAGGTTTTTTTTTTTTTTCTCATGGTTTCTCTCAAAAAGCTGTCCTAAATGCATCATCCAAGCTCTGCATGATATTTGAGACTTCTGGTCTGGAGATGCAAGGACCAATCAAACCTGCATGTGCATGTATAGAGTTAATGAACTGTTAATGAACTTATTACTGAATTGAGTGTTTGACAGAAACATTACATCACATTATTAAATTAATACCACCGACGTCTGCCTGCTTCCATTGCTCAGTCACAATGGAAGAGAAAAACTAGAGGGATAAAACAAGACACAAGAGGTAACGATAAAAAATAAAAAAAAAACCCAGAGGGATTTTAAATAAAACACCACCTTCATGATAAAAGTTTGAAAAGCTTCTGCAGTTTGTTTTATTTATTTATTTATTTTTAAATGCATAGAAGTACTTTTTTTTAGAAACAACAGATTTTAAACATCAGGCTCAGCTCATTCACTGTGGTCAGTACTTAGCCTGTGAAAGCAGATGTATATGTATAATGATGTCTGAGGCTGTGGGGGAGCTGATGATGTTGTCGAAATCTGACCAAACTCTCATTATAAAAGACTCTCAGTATAAAGACAGTAATGTCCATGAGCAGACGGCTAATGTGAGACTAGTCTGCGCTCCAACCTGCCGTGGTTTGCCCGCTCTCTTCCCCGCTCCCACATATGTCAAGTCTCAAATACATAAAACATTAGCCTTTACAGACTTAGTGAGAAAAGAAAACATTGTATTTATTCAGACCGGTTCTTCATTTAGCCTGTCTCCACACACGATTCAGTCATTTTCTGAATAGATAAAAAGGTTGTCCATGTCAACAATAACAACCACACAATGAACATTTACAGTTAATCCACAGCTGCCTACAACGGTTTATCAGTGTATATATTCAGCTTATCTATACACAATCAACAATCAGCTATTCTGAAGTCTGTCACTTTGTGTGTTTTGCATGTTTTTCACTTTATACATCAAAACATTTATCTTTATGTTTGTTTTCCTTTTAATACCCTTGATTTCTAATTCACTTCAACAGATTCTCCCTTTTAGGATTTTCTTATCGTTTTTCACACTCCACTTTGAATTCTTTTAGATTATTTATTTTTATTTTATTATTTATCATTTTTATTTTTGTATGATTTCACTACTCTGAATTTTATATTTTTATCCTACCTCTCGTGTTTGCTCATTGGGAATTTATAAGATTTATGATAGCGTTTCCTCAGTTCCTCATTTATTTATTTATTTTTTACGCCACTGATTATTAATGAATTGTGTGTGTGTGTTGGGTGGGGGCATTTTTGTAAAGCACTTTGTGTTAAAATGCATTTATATGAAAAGTGCTTTGTAAATAAAGTCTGACTGATTGATTGTATTTGTGTCTTTCGCTATGACCTTCAGGTCTTGGATGTGTTTGTGTTGGTGTTTGTAGAGTGGTGTGACTGCAGGCGTGTCTCAGGTGGTGTGTCAGAGCTGGTGCTATGGAAATGGAGTCCAGTTATCTGAGTCCTAGATCTTGAAGTCCATAATCCCACTGATAATGTACCTAAAAAGTTCAAACACCACCATTTACACAATATCATCATCATCATCATCATCATGACTCTGCATCAGAGTCTTGGGTTGGGCTTGGACACTTTCTTCATCAGGGCAACATAGGGACAGATTTCAGTCACATCTGTGTGTGACCCTTCTCCAGGCACTTCGGTGTGACTCCCTTCTTCATCTTTGAAAAGTGTTGCTGAGCACCGAACTGCAGTTTTGGTGTACCCAGCCATTCCTCCACAAAATGCACTCCTCGTGCTCAGAGAGGAAAACAGGATGGAAACTCACCAGCAGACAGGGATCCCTCACCTTCAATGCAAGTGGCATTGTGCGTAGACACATCGTACACTGTGAAGTTGTGAATGTTGAGTTTTGTCTTGTAGCAAAAAGCCTACAATTTCAGTCTGGGGCAGAGGAGGAGAGCTTGCAGATCCACGCACACAGCCACATGTTCTTTTCATTCACATCACTTTTGTCCTGCACAGAAAGTGGTCCCACCACTCATCATGTGACAAGGAGCAGCAGGTGTTACAGTGGTCCTTCTCTGGATGGTAAAGACCCAGGCTCTGCTGCTGAAATTCCTCTGAGGATACCTGTCATGATGGTATACTTCATGCAGGTCAATCATGGGCTGGAAGACAGGCTCCAGGTCTTGCTTTGATGTTGATGACCTATACCTTAAAGAATCCTGTACTCCTCAGGAACCCATGACCTCTGTGGCTGCAGTCCTCTGTGGATTTCCTGTGTCCAGTTAAGGGCAGACCGTGGTCATTTACAGCAGTAACTAGATAGATTTCTGCACACTGCCCCAATCATAGATAACAATAAAACTATCAGTACAAACGCATGATGCTACAACATGTATGTACATAGAATAAAACCATGTTATGCTCACTTACTTCCTTATTTCTGGTCAAATGACATAACTTCCTGTTACCGACGTCTTCCTGTTAGATCATAGGATGTAAGAGGAAAATGTCAGCCACAAATAATACAACAATACAACAAAAACACATAAGTGCGTGTGTGTGTGGGTGGGAGGGTGCATGGGTGTGTGTGTGTGTGTGTCAGTATTATCCACAAACTATGAAATGTGCCCATTTATCCACTTAACACCCCTTAACACTCATTATACATTGTAATATCAATTCCTATACAACTCGTCCATCATTAACACATTATTCACTCACCTGCATCCACTTCAGATTCCTCTCTGTCTACACTCTGCAGTGCAGTCTCCTCATCCTCACTGTCTGAGCTACTTCATCTGGTTATTCATTCTCTACATCTGTGCTCTCACTGTCTCTGTCTCCGTCTATAACTGGTCTTGCTTTGCTTGGTTTGTCATACGACGCCCTGACCATTTCCTCCAGGGACAAAGACATTGCTATTGTAAAAAAAAAATAATAATAAAATAAAAAATTCGGAGGTAGGAACAGCAAAGAGCAGCTGATCAGAGGATCTGAGGGGTCTAGATGTAGAGTGTGGATTGAGAAGATCAGAAATGTAAAAGAGACAGAAGTGACCACAAAGAGATGCAAAATAACCACAAACATAATACATCTACAAAGACCCCTTACTGTGGGTCCTGCTTTTATGGAGATAAGGTGGGGGGCCTCTTACATGTGCTTAGGGGCCCTTTGACTTATGTTCTATCCACATGGACACCTCACAGTAGGATTTCCCACTAGTTACTCAGGAGCTCGGGCAATCTGCACCTACGATGGTCACTACTGTTGCTTCACTGTGCTTTTGGTACAGATCTCTCCTGCTTTGTTTCAGACTGTAATGATTTTCTGTCTCTGTGTGTGTGTGTGAGTGTGTCTGAACACTCACTTTAATATGTACAAAAGATGAAGGGTATGGCAAATTAGAGAATGCATCTGCCCGGCGTCTGAATAACAAATAACACCATTAGTGAGACAGGGGTGTTTTCTGCCAGGTCCTCCAAGATGAATGGCTGTGTCAATGCCTCGCTCACACACACACACACAGACACACACACACACACACACTGTCATTGGAAGGTAAAGCCCCTGGTGTAGTTCTGTCATTCCTGTGGATGATATAAGTGTAAAAGATACCAACCCCAACCTCAAACTGATCTGTTTGCCATCTCTCTGCTGCCTGTCTCTGTGTTTGTCACTGTCCCTCTCTGTACCTTGTTCACACTGTTATTTAGGTCTGTGATGTACAGTATTACTCCTCATGTTTTACCAGTTTGACTCTGATGACTGTAACCTTTACCTGATGGGTGGTGGCTGTTATGGCATGAAAGCATCTTCCTCTTCGGTTTTTGGTTTCATGTGTGACTCCAGAGGTTCACCTATGTGTCCACTGTGCTGTTAGCATTTAATGGGGGTATACAGTGTAAAGCAGCATGTAGAGAATAGTGTCATCTCTCCTCCATTCTGAGCCACTCCTCTGTAAAACATAGGGGGCTACATGCTCTGTCCTCTTTCAGTGTAGAACTGTTCATCTTGGTGTTACCATCCATCCACTGCAGCTCATCATGGATGAACAGTCTGATGACACACAACACTTGATTTGTCCAAAGGCCCATTCCTGGTTTTGCTAATTAGCAAGCATGAGCAAGCTAACACATTAACACGGTACCTGCCACACACAACTAAATGAAATACACTGGTATTTTTCTGGGGCACGCTCAGATTATGTTCTCCCACTGCATTCGGAGCAGAGGTGCAGTGCAGGCTTTAGCACTGTTAATCAGTACTGCAATTCTGATGCCAAGAATTAGTGCATCAAGTGCAGTTCACTGCTCATCTGCTCAGAGCTGTTCAGCTAGAAACCTTTGTGCTTATGTGAACATCAGACTTACAATTAATTGTGTTAGTTTCTACAGTAAATTATCAGACGTGTTGGAGACAGGTGCATTTAAGTATTTCGCACTGTGCCATGAAAAGGCGGAGATCAATTAAAACTTTCCTCTGGCGTTCCTGCCAGTCCTCCTCTGGTGTCTCCATCCAAAGCACAGTGTAACAGGGGCAAAGACTCCAAGTGTCAGAGTCGGAAGGATCAATGTAGTGAATGTCACTCGCCATGATTAGCAAAGCCTCTAACACAGCCAGCTGCAATGCACGAGAATGTATTCTTTCTGATCCCACCCAATATCCAAGTGTGCCACAGGTGCAGCAGGAGTCCAGTCTATTCTTCCTCTAATGTCGAGGGAACATATGACAATGCAGTTTGTGATAAAGAAGGTTGAGTCAGTGTGGTTTATTAAATATTTGCAAATATTAAATATGAATGTTTAATGCTACAGGGTGACAGGCAGGATGTTGGGAACATTTGAACCTCATGACAACAATATGAATTCGCTCCAAAGAGCAGAGTGTAACTTCTTTGACTTATTAGACTTTTTTTTCTTTCTTTTTTTTTTTGCTTTGCTACTTTGTGACTTACCACATTTGTAAATTATTGTTTTTTTTTTCCCCTAAAGCAAGATCTTACAGGACGGAGGCAGCATGTGTTTTGGCCCTGTGAATCGCCTGGATTTCCATCTCATTTGAGATTAGCCGAGAAGAGCTGTTTTGGATTAGCTGAGCTCCTCTCTCTCTCTCCCTCTGACAGTCTCAGATAAGAGAGCCCGCAGTCGCTGAAACACACTAGTCGAGGAAAATGCCCTTTTCTACATGGTTAAGACTGCTCTGCTTCTCTCTTGTTGCCCAATGCTAACTCTTTGTGGAAAGGGATTATTGCGACAGACTGTGAAGAGCTGTTATCATGCTGTCAAGTGAATGGTGACTTTTTTTTTGAGTATCACACAAGGGTTAGCCCAATACACAAGGCCAGTATTGGTCTGTCATTAATAATGTGACATCATCTACTTATAACTGTCCACCTCAGTCATGATGGATGGCACGGCTACAGCTAATCACCATGCTTTAATCATTAGTGTTTTTTTTTCATTTGGACTGGAAATTTCATTCAAGCGTGGTGTCTGAGGAAATCTACTCAGCAGTCTGTAAACCCTGCACTAAAATGACATATATATATATATATATAATGTGTTAAAGAAGCACTTCATCATTTGGAAATATACTTGCTATCTTATCCTAAGTGAGATGATGCTGGTTACATCTCAGGACAGACACTGAGCCAGGCTTAGCACAATGATCCAGGACAAAAGTGCAAACATGGCTCTGTGGAAAGTGAACAGTGTCCACCAACTGCAAAAATGCTTTATTAACACATTATGTTATAAAGATGTAGAAACCCAGCTGTGGTTTTACACCTATTAGGGCTGTAGTGGAGGTTAAATGCACATAAATGATATTTACCACTGAAATTCTGAAATAGTATTTATATGCAAATCGGTTTACATGTGTTTGTGGGCTCAAATTTAGTCTCCACTTCTCAGTTACTTCTGCAAATTCAAATTTGGCAAGTGTGTTGCAGTACAATATCCACGTGCAGTGACGACAGCTTTATTAAACCTTTTTTATGATTATGTTCAGACTCTCACAGCTCTTGGTTTAAAGTTTGGAAAAGATCCTGGTCTGGAGAAAAAGTTCACAGTGAGACAATGCATTTATTTACATTTAACCAAAACCACCAACCTTTCCCTAAACACCTAAGCATATTGCTTAAACCACAGACAGGTATCTGAACAATCTGAACAGTCATGCGCTTTGTACGCCTGCCACCCACCCCAACCAGCTCCTAGCAACTACACTACTGTTAATAGTAACATGTAGTGTTTCATTTGTTTAAAATAAAGTTGCCACTGAACAAAATCCATCCAGCGATTATGTTGCAACCACAGTGTAACTGGGAAAGAGGTGTAGCAGTGTATGAATGTCATTTCTAGGAGACTCTCAGTGTTGGCTTTGCCAGTACCTGGCTCTGAAACAGACATTAGATCAGTAAAAGCATGTGGTCACAGCTATGACCTTTGGAAGGCCATGCAGTGACAATGCTGCTGCTATTTAAGCTGGTTTGCCAGTGTCCAGGGGACAACTTAGAAGAGCGCCTCCCTGTTGGCTCTGTTGTTCATTCTGTTCTTTGTTCTATTTCTATGCACAGCAGCCTGTGTCTTAAAAAAATGGGTTTCTATAAATGGTTATATGCATTTTGTTTTCAGGTTCACATGGCAAAACTAGTTTGTCTTATTTGTTAAGTCTGTGAAGAAGGAAAGGAAAGGGAATGCCAATGCTGTGATAGATGGTGTGCTGAGTAGTTTAATTAAAATTTGCACAGACAGTGTAATTGTTAGCACATCAATCATCACTGAGTTGCAAACATGTATTCAATATACTTGGAAAACACAAAAAACTGGACACATGGGTAGTGTCATCACTGCACACAGTGAACGTGAGGGGTAACTCTCATGTCATTCAGGCATGATCTCTACAACGGCTCCTAATTTCCCTCATCACCTTTGCTTTATATGTAGCCATTGTGTTTCCTAACTTTCATGTAGTAACACAGAAGGCAAAATCTGTCTTTGACAAACATTTGGTCCATGAAAAAAGTCATATTAAAAACTGGAAAACATTGAAAGTAGTTGCTGATATGGAAGCTACAGAAGCCCTGAGAGATAAGTAAGAGAAAAAAAAAATCAGTTAATCCATTTTCTAAGTTGGGTCTGAATTCTCTCTGGTGCTCTCTGGTGTGCAGCCCAGGCATTATGAATTATTGACAGAGGGACAAAATATCCCAAATTGGTCCCATCACTCACACCACCCACTCCTACCACTTATACCAACACCCTCAATTTCAAATACGCTGTTGGCCATTATCCTTGTAGTGACACAGATGGAGTCTCCACCATATGCAGGGTTTTAGAATTACTGATGTCCAAGAAGTAAGCTTACTACAGGACGTTGGAAGCATGTCCCCTTGACAAATTTTCGATTTCCTTCGTCTGTGTGCATTTTAAGTCTTTTTGAGGGCATAAATTGGACAACAAAACTATTTAACTGGGAATGTTTTTGTTTTATACAAGAAAATATGTGTGTGTGTGTGTGTGTGTGTGTGTGTGTGTGTGTGTGTGTGTGTATATATATATATATATATATATATATATATATATATATATATATATATATATATATATATATATATATATTACACTATAATTAAGCTAGGTTTGTGTTGTTAAATTGAGGTTCTGTGGCAAGAGTGGATGGAGAAGGCCCACAAGTGGAAGAGGGCCAAGTACAAAGACCTGGTTGGCAAGTGCCAGAAGCAGGTATAGAGCAGCAGGGACATCCCTGTTGAGGTGGACTGCAGAGGCTTTGCTGGCCAGTCTTTCTACAGAGCCCTCAAGCTCTTTGGCATCACAGGACTGCACAGTAAAAAAAAAAAAAAAGAAAAAAAAGAAAAAGCCATCAAAAATGCTGCAGAGAAGGTGTGCAGATGGCTATGGATCGAGAAGGGGATCTGTGGACTGCATGGACCACTGGGACACAAGCTAGTGTTGGAGCAACCTTGGCTGGGTCGTCTGGATGAGGGTGTATGATTGTTGAAACACCTGATGGCCCCAGGTTGCATCACTGATGACATGTCCAAGTGCATCGCAAGATGTATGTAATAACCGGCCTACATTGTTTGAATGTGACCAAGTCGGTCAGCGCAGGGACACAATGTTACTGCTATCCTGGGACATCCAGTGGGCAGTACCTGCTCTTCCTCTCTCATCTCCATCACCTTCCCTCTCTCTCTCTTTTGCTTCTCATCTTGTCCAGTATCTCTTCCTTTCCCAAAGTTGAGCTTTGATTGATGGAGAGTTTTTCCTTTTCATCTGCATCAGTGAAGAAAGTAAACACAGGGTCAACAGATATTTGTATGCAAATGTGATGGGTACCTCATTTAACATGCATTGTAACCCTTTACACAAACTGAACTGTAAGAAAAGCATTTCAGCTTTCACTGAAAGTTTATCAGTCTGACAGCGGATAGATGGAGATAATGTTAGCTGGCTAGCAAGCAAGTAAATTCCCTCAAGTGAAACTAACTAGCTGACATCATGAAGGATGGCCACTGTATTGTGACCGCACAGGAGCTATTCATCCGACTGGAACTGAACTACATGCAGTCTGCTAGTAAAATTCTCTCATTACCTGTATTAAGCTTCTCTGGAACCAGAACAAGCGATCCCTAAAGTGTTGTGAACTTGGAGTTTATTGTTAAGATATAAACTTACTGATGATTTTTTCAAGACAAAAAATTCCCATTGTCACTTCTGTCCAATAGCAACAGTCCCTGATTTAAAATGCTAATAGATCATCTGTATTGGTCCACACTGTCACGCTCTTTGTCCTTACTTCTACAAAATTTGGCTTTTTTTTTTCCACATTTATCATTATTGCCCTTGTCATGATAAATTGCAAACAACGCCTTGCAATTGGTACATAATTGCATACCTGCTCCACCACTTTTCACCCTCAGCTCGACTTGATCCTTTACCTGTGTCATTAGCGGTGGAGAGCTCAGGGTACAATGGCCTGGCTTTGGAAAAGCACAGAGGAGTGTGTAATTACACTCGGCTTTGATTACCTCTCGTTTGGAGCAGCCTGTTCAATAGCCATTACATGGAGACACTCCTTTGGCTGCTGTTTAATGGCCCACTGGCCCAGTTTGTATTCTCGCCTCAACCTGCTGCTGCTGTTAAGCTCACAAAAGACTGAGCTTTCGACACACCACTGTTCGGGTCCTTTCTCTGACTGGTGCTGATCGATCGACAGGGTAGTGGAGAAACACATTCCATATACAGCTTTTTTAAATAGAAAAACACACAGACAGCAACGCTGTAACTGAACAGTGGGATAGTCCTCTGTGCTGTGGTGTCAGTGGTGTCCTCAGTAATACGACTAATGGCCACAGCAGTAGATGATTACTACACTGTAATTACTCTTCCACTGTACTTCTTTTCTTTCTTCTTGTGGTCTCAGTAGTCAGTTTTATTTTTTTTTTTAAATCATGACTGGACTCCATTCACCTTTATCTTAATCGTTTATCCTTTTCATGGTTGTGGGAGTTAGGGCCGTCTTAGCACACACTAGGCAACACTCAGGATTCAGGATTTTGGGTACAGGTGACCCTGGCTCTTGGAAAGGTCCCATGCAAAGGTCATGCAGGGTTATCCTGACAACTAGTGCTGAATCTCTTGCCAACACTGACATCCAGAACTGCTTGAAAAATGACCTGAATGAAGTATTTAAACAGATGATATATTTAAATGACAGTATGCTCTTATTTTGAAGTAAAGGCAACATGTGTAGATGGTGATATATTGATAAACTTCCCACCATGCACTGGGGCAACAGATTCATGCTCAGATTTGTGTGTGTGTGTGTGTGTGTGTGTGTGTGTGTGTGTGTGTGTGTGTGTGTGTGTGTGTGTGTGTGTGTTTGCATTGTTGCTGCTGTTATAGTGTTTTGTATTGTGCTGCAAACATTATATGTTTCCATTTTACACATTGTTCCTTTGTGTCCATTGTTGTTTTAATGAAGTGTTAAACTGATTCAATCATATGGTCAACTTTCAAAGAATTTCATTAAAAATGCAATTAATGCATTTAAATTGTTTTATTTCACAAGGGTTCATGAATGGACCCTAAAATGATCCGGCTAAGTGTGAATGAGGAAAAACTCTTCCAGACTCGAGCATTAAGGACTTGGTCTGACAACTGCTCCAGATGAAATTTAAGCCAGTTCTGAAGAGCTGAAGAAATCCATACTCGAGTCATTAAAAATCAAATCAAGCTAACTCAATTATCCAAGAAGGGAGTTCAGGTCCGTTCATACTGTTCCTGTTGTGACAAGTTCAGACACTGACTGTCTTCGTCTGGTGTTTCAGACGGACACAAGTTAATTCAGCTGCTTCTTCTTGTTACAGAAAATCATCTGCTGCAGCTCCCTGCCTGATGGCAACAGACTGAAGGAAGTTCCTTCTGTGTAATCACTAATACTTTAATGTCAGTTTACTCTCATTTCATGTATATTAATAAAATTGTAGAGCAGATGTGTTACAGGAAATCTGCTTTGCATATATTATAGATATTGGGTAGTATGTACTGTACATTTACGTTTAAGAAGTTGCATTTGCTCTTTTAATTTACACATTTTATAGTCAACAATTTTGAAGCACACTTTTCATTTTTCAAATTGCCGTTTCACAATATTAATTTGTGATTTAAAAATCCATTTCTGTTCCCCCTTCCCTTATAACTATTGGTTATGTATCAAACTGGGCACAAATAAAGGACTCAATAGCACTACTCTCACGACTAAGGGATTAAAAAGGCATAAACTGGTCTTTAATACAAGCAGAGTTTGGTCTCAAAAACTGGAAGAGGTATCAGAAAACATGAGGCTGAATCAGAGAACACTACAAGGAAAAACAGGGTCTAAACACACAAAAGACAGCACTAAGAAAATGGCTGGAACAGTAGACAGACACAAGGGGCTGAGATGATGTGGGAGAGACAAAGGGGGAAGACACAGCTTAAAACAATTCAAATAAACAATTATTACCGTTATTATTAATATCATCACCTTCAAAGTTTCAGAGCTTAGAATAAGATGGTTTTAAATGCCCTCTGCTGATATCTGTGACGGTATGTGCAGCAGTTGTTTTTGCATCGCAGTGTGTGTGTGTGTGTGTGTGTGTGTATGTGTGTGTGTATGTGTGTGTGTGTGTGTGTGTGTGTGTAGCCTCACTGGGAGAAGACAGAGTTTACACTGTTGAGCTGTGTGTCTGCAGTGACACCAGAGCAAAGTCTGAAGCTCTGCTACTGCACCACCTCTGAGCTGACAGCTGTGGATTCCTAGAGGCTTTTACTCATGTCAGCCACTTACAAACATCACAGTCACACATACTGAATACCAGTTAGACAGAATTCACATTTTTATAAACGGTGACAGTGTGTGCCTCAGCTACAGGAGACAGTGCTGCATAGACTATGACGCAAGGCAATGTATGAGGAAAGATTCACACAGGGCTCCATCTAAAAGCTTGACTAAACAGGCTTGTTTGGTAGACATGAAGAAAAAGTATTAGTATTATACAGTGTTAATAATATTAATATTAATTATTATTATCAACTCTCATAATAAAAGTGTTAGAAATAACATGAGAACAAAATTAACAAGCGACATTAACTCTCTTCACAAAGGTTTTGGCTGTGAATCTCAAGCAAAGGACAAGGCCCTGTGAAGTGCTCATAGAAGTGGTGTTTTGAGGTATATTTTACAAAGCAAAAGACATCAGTGATTAAATACATAATGATTTGCAAGTCTCCCTCTTTCTTTTTCTCTCCCTCTCTCTGGTTTACACGCCCAAACAAACACCACACGGTAACTTCTCCCCCTCTGATAACAAAGCTGCCAGGCTCCTGTCATAAATTGCAGCTGCATTCCTAAAGTTCCGTATCATGAAATTTTCCCCTTGGTTAGGCATATGTCTGAATTAATATGAGTTACCTGTCCAACTATTCAGTAACGCAGAAAATATTAATCAGTGAATGTCTGTTTTCAAAATTGTTTTCAAAACTTCCATGTCTGTGGGATACAAATGGCCAAGTTATGAAATGTAAAATTCAATGCATTGCAACCACACTGCCCCCTAGTGACCATTATAGGTGTGTCTCTGTAGCCCTTTATAACCCTTAAAGTATAATATCGGTCCCAGTCATTTTTAGGGATTTGGAATGTGCAGTTAGACTAGACTGAAATAATCAATCCTGTATGTCTTATTATGAGAATTATGAATAATTCCCTGATTTGCTGCACTGTGATTATTGTCAAATCATGTGTTTTTTCTTCGTATTCTATTTAAGATGATCTCACATTACATTTTATGTTCAGAATCACTCTTGATTGACCATAGTGAATAAGAAGAAGTGTGTGATTTGTGCACATTAAAATTTCAATTGCATTAATCTTCTTCTACGTACTGAAAGTTACCAAATAACAAAAATCCCTCCTCCATTTCTTGAAACAGATATAATCACCATGGTAGATCATTTCAACAAACATTTCATTAAGTCTGGTCATGCCTTTGCTGTCAACCTTGCTGACACAACACCAAACAGTGACCCCCCCCCCCCCCCCCCCCACCCTCTCCAAGCAACTCTCCAAGCAACTCCCATTTCTCCTTTCAATCAATACAGGAGCACGAGGTGCTTGGGGAGCTACTCAAGCTGGATCCTCACAAATCAGCTGGATTGGATACTCTGGATCCCTTCTTCCTGAAGTCAGCAGCACACACTATTGCAGCACCCATCAGTCATCTGTTTAACCTTTACAAACCTGTGAACTTCCCCAAGACTGGAAAATCTGCAGCTGTCACCCCTCTCTTGAAGGGAGGTGACAATCTAGACCTCAGCTGCTCTAGGCCTATCTCCATCTTGCCTTTCCTCTCCAAAGTCATTGAGAAATTAGTCAACAAACAGCTTACCCACCACCTGGAATCCCACAGTATTCTTATCCGCATGCAGTCTGGCATCAGATCTGGCCATGGGTATATTTCTGTAACATTTAAGGTGTTAAACAACATCATATGAGTTTGACTAACCTGTCTCATAATGTGACTGCTTGTGTTTCTTACCCCACCTGACAACTTCTGGCCAAAACTATAGAACCCGATCAGTTCCAATAACCTGGAACTGTTTTCATCAATCAAAACAGTTTCACTTTTATTTTCTCCAGTCGTTATTTTCACTCACACAAAAAAAACCCTCTGTCAGACATCAGCTTTGCTTCAACCTCTCTCACTGTGTTGCCTTTAGTAAAGACCTTCCACCACAGTAACACAGAGCTAATTCACTTAAGAAGAAATGTTTACCAGTGACCCCAGTTCAGGTTGTGTTTGAGTGTGTGCATTATTGCATGTGTGTCTTTACTGAGAGGTTTGGGGAGGGGGGGGGGGTGGTAAAAGAGACAGTTAATTACAGAATGCAAATTGTGTTGTCAGAACAGCCATTCAGAAAGTGTCTTCCTGCTTGCCTGTTCAGGCAGATTTAATAAGCATCCCTCTCAAACACTCCTGCTGAAAACCCATCTGCATGAAACGCAAAGTAATCTCTCCGAGATGAGTCCTGCTGTTCCAGCCATGACAACATAATTCATGCTAAGTAGAGTCACAGTAGATGAGAGATGGGGACACATGTTCTGACACTGTGTTGAAGAGCACACTGACCCCTGTTGCTTTAGAGTGGAGGTGAGATGAAAGGGGCTACAGCAACGCTTCATCTCTTTTTTCAGTTGTTTGTAGTGCAAAGGGCATCTGATGGTACACAGTTTAGTAAAATGTTTAATGCTACACAGGCTTCTGGCTTCCTTTAAACCTTAGTGCATATAGACATACAATAGGCAGTGGATCAGGTTGGTAAGGTAGCACACGTGTAACAGCAGCAAGACTGTCTCTGTCCAAAGGTAATAAAATCCACCTACCAGCACCCCTGAAGCGCTCTGATTCACACGTTACATCTCGTATGTTTTTGGATGTGTTGAATTTGTTACCTTCACATGAAGCCCGGCTTGCTGTTTCCCTATCTCCAGTCATTATGCTAAGCTAACTGTACTTACTGTGCAGACACAAGGTTGGTATCTAACTGACATCAAGAAAGGGATTAAGTGTATCTCAAACTATTTGCTTTGATCCCCAGCCACTAATGTAGTGTCACAGATGTACAATAGAGACCTAGATTAAACAGCCTGACCCTTATTCTGAATTAGCATTTCATTTTTATTTCATAATGCATGAATTCCTTAATCACACAGAAAATGTGGGGAAAGTGGGCTCGGTCTAATGAAAGACTTAACAGGGCTGAATTCTGTCAGTAACAATAGAGCACTATACTATAAAAGGATGATAATGCTAGTTTTACAGAATGAACTGATGTCTGCACATCTGCTTTAATTCAAAAGGCATATCATTTTTCAGATTAAGTCAGCATGGATCTTTTTTTCATTTTCTTTTTTCTTTTTTTTTTTTTTTAACTTGTAAATTTGGTTTTCATTTTTGCCGTGCCTCTGCTGGCCCTCGAGCTTCAGTATGCATAAGCTCCACTCCTCACCTCTTAAATCTCCACAGAGCTCTGGAGAGTTTACAGCAAAACAGATAACGCTTTAAGAGTGAGGTTGCAGACTTCCAACCCCCCCCCCCACCATCAACCACCCTCCCTGCACGTTAT
Source organism: Toxotes jaculatrix (assembly GCF_017976425.1). Taxonomy (NCBI): domain Eukaryota; kingdom Metazoa; phylum Chordata; class Actinopteri; family Toxotidae; genus Toxotes; species Toxotes jaculatrix. The sequence continues at coordinate 27,954,183 of NC_054401.1, forward strand.
CTTAATTGTACAAGACAGGCAGCCTCAAACTACAGAAGAATCAAAAGAGATCAACACGTTCAATTTAAACTGCGAGACCATGCAGGCAAATAGGAATCTCTAATTACTTATGCTAATGCAGTGATGACAGAGAAAGAGAGGCAGGGAAGCAGAGGAGGAAAGAAGCGAAGAGGATGGAGGGAAGGCTACATTTGGTGTATCACTCAGGGTGTGCTCTAATTAAAAACAGAATTAATCTTTTGGACGTAGCAGCTCAAGAAGAGGCAGACCTCTCTCTCACAGTGTGTCTCCACTGAGGAGCAGAAGCCACTGAGAGGTAATTACTGTTATCTGCTGGCTGTTTTATTAACATGTGTCCTCAAAGAATGGAAGAGTTTAACTTAGCCCCTACTCTGACTGATGCCACACTCGATAGACCAGCACAGAAAATGATTACAGGATGGAAAAGGGGGCCCTAAAACAGAGAGCAGTACTTTTGTTTCTTTTTTCTTTTTTTTTTTTTGCACTTAACTCCGACTCTTTAAACTCCCTCTGGGGAGTGATATTTCCTCAGACCTATGGATAGAGTGAGGAGGAGAAACAGAGAGAGTTGGAGCACAAGGAATGGAGAGGTGATAGGAGAGAGAGAGAGAGAGAGAAGATAGGACAGAGAAACTGATGGGAGGAGGGAAGGAGGTGCAGAGCGGGCAGGAGAGATAGATCAACAAAAAGATTTTGCTGCCTTAGCGGTGAGGAGAAGCCCAGAGAAAGCACACGTGCCAACAGCTGGTAATTACACGCCAATCATCTGTTCACAGGCCAGTGCAGGGATTAACTAAGCGAAGAAATGGTGGGAGAAATTCAATTAAAAAAACCAATTAATAAGCAGACAGTTTTTCTTCTGGCCGCAGGGACCAGCCGAGGGGTGGGATCAGGCCTGTGTGTGCTGGTCAGTCATTGGGAAGGCAGAAATCATGGGGACATGATTGGTGGTGTTAAAAATGAGGAAATATGAGGGAGTGCGGTGATAGGATGCTCTGATATCGTAATGCATGCGTATTGTTTAATATACACAACGACACTCAGGTAGAGAATTTTCTTTTCACCTTCTGTTGAGAGAGCAGGGCAGCACAAAGGAAGCAGACAGGGTTCAAAGGCACAGAAACTGTGAATGGAAATAACTACAATTCCACATGTGCTCCCTGTAGACTCCATTCTGGACAACATTCTCTTTAGCCTTCCCACAGTCATACAATATATTAAAGCCCATAACAGATTAGAGGACGTCACGTGATTTTCGCAGCGTTTGGGATCATAGTCTTGTTGGAAAATCAAGGAGCTTGTCCTGCCAAGCTTCATGAGACTGGGAATCTTTTTTTTTTCTTCAGCATTAGGATATACAAACTTACATTCAGATTGCCTTCTGTAAACGTCATCTCCCTTACACCGTTTGCACTCATACAGCCCGAATCAGCAGACTCCCACCTCCAATGTTTCAGGGCTGGCACCATGTCACTGTGGCAGTCTCAGCCAGGTCCACACCAACCATGCTGGATCCCATCTGATCCAAACAAATTAATTTTGGTTTCATGTGACCAAAGGATGTGCTGCCAACATTCATCAGACTTCTTTTCATCTTCTTTGGTTTCAATTTAACTGTTTTGTGAGTAATGGTAGAGACTGACCTGTAAGGTCCTTGGCAAGATAAACCTTGTGCCAAAGTAAGAAACATTTACCATTGAGTTTTTCAGTGCAAGGCTGTGATGCCCACTGCACCTGCAGTTATTGATGTTGAGTTTATGTTTGGTAGCCTACTGATGATCTTGTACCCATGCTCTTGTTGTTCAGGCAGTTCTTTACCATGTGGAGTGTCATGGTGACATGGCAGGTAACAGGCAGACGAAAACAGGTTCAGGCAAAGGTCATGGTCAGGTAAGCCAGCTAAGAAGGCTGGAGCACTACGACTACAGGAGTGCAAAGGCAATGATACCAAGAAAGTAATGAGACAGTGGGCAGGGAGGTCAGGTGATTGTGGGACGGATGAGGTAAATGCAGGGCAGGAGTCAAACAGAACCAAGGCAGAGAACGGCAACATCATAGTATGATTGCTGATCATGGCTTCAACTCTATTTTAAAAGAAATCCTTAAATTATGCACAAAGAGACAAATTAGCTGAATGAGAATTAACAGGATTATTTTATCCTGAAAAAAAGCATGTTAGTCTTTATTAATTAAGCCACATTTGAAGGACAAAGCCCAGAAAGCTGCTTTAGGTATAAGATAACTGTAAGTTTTGACTAGTTATAGGAATAAAGTAGCATTAAATCAAAATTTCAGTTCAGTAATTCGTTTTAATTTTCAATGTTTTACACCACCATATATGACCAATAATGAAGTTTAAGCATTCAGCTTACCATCACTAAATTTAATGGATACATTTCCATCACTGTGATACATGGTTTTCATGAGTTTTTAGGTAAAGACTTGTAGGCAAAGACGTCCCATATGTTGTTCTGTGTATTAAAAGCGCTTCAGTGATTTCAGACAGGTTGGTTATGTTCTGTAGGACATGGTCGGAGTCCAGAGTCTCACCATCCTCCACATGGACACGCTCTCTGCTCGGTTAACTGATTCATCATGGTGAGCGTCATCTCAGTGACAGGTCAACATTCTGGCCCTGGAAAAGCATTATTAACCAGGTAATTGGTGGGTAATTAGACTATTGTTTGTTGGCACTTCACCAGTGTGCATTATTGCCTCTCCACTAACATGATTTATGGGACCATAATTCACATTCTACCACTGTAATTACATCCTTACAGCCCCCATTACTGTTGTTCTGTTAATGGTGATGCCTCAGTGGTGCTTATGGGGGCAAATAGTCACTGAGCAAACATATGGAAACAAATTCCAAACTGTAAAAACATGACTGGGTGCGTCTCTGCTAGACACTGTGTTTTGTAAAAATGCATGGATATTGTTATACCTAAAATATCAGACTTGACGTGTGAGAGATCACTACATCACAGTATATCAAAACAGTACTAATTTCATTTTCCTTAGACTGCGTTAGTTATTCTGTGAAACATCAAAATAGTTTTTTGTAGGACCACTTAGTTTTCTCTCTCCTCAAGTTACCACCACATTTTTTTTTAACAGAGCTGTGCATCAACAAAGAAAATTAACTCAGTGACTCAGCAACTAAGAAATATTACTAATATTACAAATTTTAATTACGATACACTAGACAGGTCAGCCAGCAAGTCATTCTGGATACAGATCCCTGAGCCATAATTGCAAAGAGCACATTTGAAAATAACTGTAATGATCCTTTATAGTGTGGAATATGCAGTGAAGCTTTTATTTCAATTCTTTGTGATTAACTGCATGATTTTGATATAAGTGACATAATTACCAAATGGAAGGCTAATATAAGGTCTTTATAGGAGAGCAGGCAGTGTTAACGGCTGGTGCAGAGCTGCTGAAAAGTATAATTTGATACTAAACACGTAGGTTTAATATAACTCACTGTGGGTGTGTGATTGCACTGATATGCATTACATTCCTCTTCCCAAGCTCAGAGGAGACAGGTCTCTGTGTGGCACTCCTGTAGTAAGTACATCGGAGCTTCTTAATATAACCCGGGATTGGATTGCTATTTTCTGCTTCAGCCCTGAGCGAGAAAAGTTTATGTTTGTCAGGAACATGTCAGACGCTCCGCGAGACCCAGTGTCCACCCACCAGCAGTGGCTCTACCTGCTTTTCCTAAGGAGGGCAACTTGAGTTTGAAGCTCACACTTGAATCACACTTAAGTTGCATACAAATTGGCTCCATACTTGACGTCTGCTTTAGGAGATAGGGTTTGCCTAGCCTAGCCTCTGTGTTACCTTACCACAGGGTTCAGACTCTGGGCAGGACTGCATTATGTAGAGGCATATAAGGGCTGTGCTGGGGATGGCTTTCACATTTCCATGGTTCATTTAAAGTTTTCTTTCATCATAATTTTCCTATTTATTTCTTATATGTTGTTGATCACCTCAGTGTATGCTTCCCTCGTGATCTGTTTTACTGTCCTCTTCGAAAAAAGTGGAAGCAAAGTAATTTCACTTATAGTTCTTTTTTCATTTTATGGCAAATGAACAAATATTTATCATTATAATAATTCATCTTTTATGTTGTAGTGGTTGGAAGTTATCCACTTATATTTATTCCATTTGAACCTTGCTACTTGTAGTATTTAGTAGTTTACTTAAAAGATAATTTATACTGATGTCCAGTATTTTCTGATCAAATTTGAAAAAATCCCACTAAAATCATCAATACTGATCCCCAGTTCTCCCATTTTCAGGGATTATATTTTTTTATGTTTTTGTTTATTTTATAAGATTTTGACCCAGGACTGCTCTACAGCAGTGGTTTTCAATCCAAGGCTCGTGACCCTCTTAAAGGGTCACAGATAAACCTGAGAGATGGGATGATTCACACAAGAGGAAAAAAAAAAATTCTACATTTTTTTTCCCGGCTTTTTTTTTTTTTTTAACTTATGAATTACTGGATAACTTTAGTTCTTAGCTAGTCAGCAGTGTTTTAAAAGTGAACAACAATTTAATTTTAAAGTTCAATCAAGGACGCAAAACATACTGTGTGGTATGAGACACATGCTTGACCCACACAGGTTGAAATTAAATGAAGCTACCAGATGCTAGCACATGAGACAGGCATTTTCCAAACACCTCTGCCAGCTTTGACAGAGGGGGTCGATGCCGCCCAATACATGTGAGCCAAGAACGAGACAGCTAACTGTAGCACAGGCCAAGCAGACCACTCAAATCTGTCTGAGAGCTCCTCGGCAGCGACGCCTCCTCTCTGGTCCCCGGGGACTCAACTGTCTGTGCAAATGAACAGTGTTGTGAGCTCCTGTCCTCCCACCAAACTACTCTCAGAGAAGCTTGAGTAGCGGAGACAAAGGGGCTCCTCTGAAGACGGAAGAAAACTCTTCATTAGCTTGTGTTTGCATGGATAACTCTCTTCATGTGTTGTCTTTCGGTGTCCTCTGCCGTTCCTGATGAGACTGGCTAACTGTGAGGTGAGTCATTTCTTCGCCATTACTCTGAATCACACAGAAACTAATGGAACACATAAATGCAAGAGAGGAAAACATTGTTTAAGGGCTTAGTGGAAACTAATTACTGCACAGAGATGTTGCTCAGTCCCTAAATTAATGTGGATTGTCCTCAGAGTGAAGGTCTTTACTTCCAAAAACTTACCAAAAACGTGTAAATACTGAAAAGGAGCTGGGACCTACCCGCACACAAACCTCACATGGAAATTTCCACTGATGGCGTGTGGTGAATGCTTGATGAGTATTTCTGATGGTTTATGTTTCTATGTAATTTATTCTTTTATTTTTATTGTAAATTGCTCTGTGTATGTCTGCAGCCCTGTTTATTGTGCTGCTGCCTGTCTGGGTCAAGACGCTCTTCTAAAAGAGATTTTTAATCTCAATGAGACATTTCCTGGTTAAATAAAAAAAAAACAAAAAAAAAAACAACTCATGGTTATATGAGCCCATCAGCAACAGGCCCAGAGTCTAGACCAGCCTTCATTAAAGAAAGAGACATCTGAAACGTTTACATGGTTTTGCACACTGTGTATTTGAGCCTGTCCTTTTGTAATAAACAACCACATATGTTATTTGTGCAAGCAGCTTATTATTACCCACAGGCCTCCAGCCAGAGGGATGACAGGTGGTGTAGACCTTAACGCTGTGTTTATTATTGTAACCATGACGATGATGGTCCCCTATGGTCCCCATGATGCCTGCAGGATCAATCCTTACCCTATTTTAGAGAGCCTCTGGCTTTTCCTCTTGCATCACCACCAGGTCAGAGTTTTCCTTCACACTGTGAGATATGTCAACATGTAGTTGATATGATGACAAAAAAAAAACACAAAGTTTTGTTCAGGAATTCACGATCCCCAAGGAATCAGTCAAGACTTTGGTGACTTTTCCTCTTGTGCCATCATGAAGTTAACTTTTGTGGTTTTGAGTGAAAAGATTTGACAGTTGTTGGATGTATTGCAACACAATTTGGTAAAAACACCTTCATGTTCCCCTCAGGATGAAGTGAAATCATTGTGATGATCCTCTAACTATTTGGCCTGAAGACTTGTACTGCCAAGTATTTTTCTCCAAACAGCATCTTTAATAAATTCAGTTTGTACGTTTCAGTAGGAAAAAAAACAAACAAACAAACTGTGGTCTGTGATTTGGTCTGGAATTATAAACTTACTGAAGTGAACTGAGAGTTTAACAGTGAAATTAATGTTACTTCCACCTTCTGCCAGACAGCACTGGAGGAAAGGAGAATCAACACCTCAAAAAGCCGAAGTAAAGAAGCAGCAAGTGGAGAAAACTTGGAGTCAGAGTCTGTACTCGCTCTCTTTTTTTTCTAACCTTCAATGTATATATAAGCATGTGAACTCATACGCACACCCACACACACACACATACAGATACAAAAACAGGTATATACACACATCATGAACACACACACACACACACACACAGCCTTTCCCAACTCCACTCTGCTCATGTGTGAAATGAGCAAGGGTCTTATCTCTTGGAAACACACCACTGAGCCAGAGGAGAAGGAGAGACAGGGAGACACACAACGGGAGAGCAGGGAGGAGAGAAAGAAGGAGGAGGAGGAGGGGTAGAAAGATTGAGAGAGAGGGAGGTGTCACGTGGTGTGCATGCTGATCACTGTGGACTTGGGAATCCGCTGCAGACTCTGGAGGTCTGAGGCTGAACCACGATCAACCTCGTGTCCCTCTATAACGCCCGCCTTTACTGTCCTCTGCAGGCTGCATCACCACATCTACACACACACACACACACACACCTCCCACCTTCACACACACACACACACAAAATCACACACAACATTTACAAAATTGACATACAACAGTTCCTGCATATTTAAATGTTATCTGGGATCATATAAGGAGCTGATCAGGGGTTGAGCAGGTCAAAAGCATCATGCCCGCCTCACACGGTTGAGCGTCCCAGTGCGTGGAGGTGTAAACGGGAGGGTTTGAACATCTCTCTCAACCTTTTTTTTCCCCTTCTTCACACAAACTATTTCCACTTTACTCTACTTTTTGTTTGTGGAACTGAGTACATTGCCGTGAACGCCTCTGAGGAGAGACTGCTGTGAAAGTGTGTGTCATCTCTACTTGTACGATTCATTGCGTCGGGACTACAGAGACACGCAAAATGACACACAGTTCTTGGTGAGAGATCTGAGGGAGGCAGTGTGATGTAACCAGAAGGAGGCTTTGACAACAGCCACCACAAATGTGCACCACAGTTAAGTTTGCTCCTTCTTTAAGTGGCCATTTGTAACTGGACAGTTCGATGTGGCAGATGGCTGCGTAATTTATAATTTCTCCTCGTCAACCAAGTTTAAAACTCAACACCGTTGCTCCTTCACGAAATTAAAAAAAAAAAGAAATTAGATGATTTGGAAATGGTTCGCGGCAAGAAAGTTTTCAGCAGAGCTAAAAATGACTACCAATGTGGAAAGGATGGAATAAAACACAGCTTCAGCAATCCAAATTCTCAGCAGAGACACGCAAGCACCTGAAAACTGAAGTAGCACTAAGTTGATGGCAGAGCTTCCTCACAAAATACAGCGGTGTTCCTGGCTTGACCAAAACTACACAGAAGGTTTTTGATCTGAGGTGCTGGACAGGATAAATCAGCTGTGTCCTCTGAAATCACATTAAAGAAAACTCTGTTTCTCTGCCATATCTAAAAGAAGCTTTGGGACTGGACAGCATTAACCCCAGAGCCCGAGATCAGAGGAACAGCCTAATTGGGGGTTGGTGTGGGATGGCTGACCATTTCCTGTCCTGGTAAAGAGCATCTCTGAGACTCTAGTCAGGCCCTGTAGTGTAATCAGCAGCGATTTTTTTTTGTGATGGATTGTGGACTGGGTCATTATCTTGTCCCCTGACAGACTGGTAGATGACAACAGAATGGATCATGGACATACAGATTTGTGAGCCAAACAGATCCCCTTGTCTCTTTCTCCTCTCGTCTCTCAGGTGTTGTAATCTCCATTATTTTTCTCTGTACCCCCCTTTTTTTTTTTTTTTTTACCACACTCATCTAGAGAAGTTTGTTTTGCACCTGAAACGGCGTCTCTGTGTATTTCCCCTGCTGCGCTGTTCCTCACTGCTACCACAACTTTCTGTTGACATACAAAAAAAAAAAAAAAATCTCAATTGAAGTTGGTTAAACAGACTTTTAAAAGACAGTAGACACCCTACTGAGGAAAGTAATAAGGAGAATTAATTAAACCAAGATGCAGCACTGAAGAATCCAGATGGGAACTGGTATGAAAGTGAGCACAGTGTGACCTCAAGTTTGAACAGATGCAAATTAACAAAATATCTTCGTATGATACTTGAGCTCTAGATTGTTGCATTGATAGTCAAGACGCTACAAAGCGGTTAGTGAACAAACAGTCCTTTACAAATTTGTCATTCAAAGATGATTTATACCTCAATTCAGCGTGATTAGATGTATTATGATTGTGATCCCTGCATTTGATTAAAAAAAAAAAAAAAAAATCCATCTTTTACAGGTATGTTGCTGCAGAGTGTTGGATGCTGGCTTTGTTACATGTGCTGTATCTAACAGATGCAGCCTCAGATTTCACTCCACAGCTGGACAGCTGGGATTTCCACGCATTTTTTAACCATAATTTTGATCTGTGAACTTCTGCTAGTTAGTGCAGTAGTCTAAGTCAGGAGCATGTTCGAGGGGAATGCACTCACATTTACCCATGATAGAGGCTTCAGTTAATCCCCACTCTTTCCCTTTCCTACCACCGAATCGCCGTCTGTCTCCACATGATTATTGCAGAAGACTGGCTGCCTTCTGCAGGCCTCTACCACCGCCTTGTGGTCAATGGGAGTTACAGTCATGGGTTTAAATGTGAGCATGTGGATGTTACTGTAGCTGTGTGCAAGGCTGCAGTCTCATAATAGTGGGCATGAACAGACAGATGATAACTTAATGAAGAAACCTGAATAAGAGTTAAGAAACAGGGCTCAGTGAGTGGTTTGATGAGTCTGTAAATGATGGCAGACATTCATCCTTCTACTTCCACACACTTGGAGGCTCATCTAAGAGAGCTACAGCCCAGTTTTTTTCTGATAAATATCTGGCAACCTTTGAAACCCAGAGGGTGGTTTAACAACACTTTAAGATGTTTTGAAGATAGCTGCAGACCTTTTAAAAAAATATTCTAATCATTCAGCAAAGAAAGACTCAGACTTCTTGGATATGAAAAATAATAATAATAATAAAAAAATGTTTCAAAAGGTGCAACTCTATTTCTCTGAATATCATGTGATGTGATTGAAAGCCCTGGAACAGCTACTAAATGGACCTGGATTGTATTTACAACAGCTCTTTTAAAGGTCAAGAATAAATTCAAAAAGAATAATACCTGTGTGCTCTAGTTCATTTTCATTCCACAATACAATGCATTACATTTTATAACTGTCTGTCATACTGTCATACTGTATGTAGGGAGAGTACATTGTAAAACACCATACAGGAATTTTGTGGACAGCTTTTTTAATTAACTAAATGTAACAGAATGTCTGCTTTTCATCTTCAGACTTAGAACTTAACATGAGTTGTTCTAACTTGAAATGATGAGTTGAATGAATGAACTACTGAGAGTTCATTTAACATTAAATGAAGACTTTAAAGAAACAAAACTAGCATGTTAACAGATTTCCCAGCATGCATTTTTTGAGAGTTAAAGGACTTGTTTTTTATTTTAAAGAAAACAGACATAGAAACTGGCTGTGTCTTTAATAAATGCGAAGGTAAGTCATAAGCAGGGACTTTTACATTTTCAGGACTCATAAAACAACACTGAAATATAATAACCGAAAATATAATGATAAAATAATAAATAATAACGGTATATTTTTAAGGCAGCAGGAGAATTTTTTGTTTCTAAATGGAATTAACTATTCAGAGCCTTTACTGAAAGCACCACCTTGCCCAGGTGGCACAGGCGGTGGAAGCATCTCTGTGGGTGTGCAGGCATTTCCATAAATCAGTCTGTTCATATGAATGGTTCTCACATGAGGTATCTGTATGCTCTCAGCATTGTGGTATGAACACAGCGATTTGTCTTCATTCCTACGTGAGAGACATGCTCCTCTGTAACCACAGCAAACTTTAAGCATATTTTTATTTATTCTTTTCTTTGGCTGAAAGGCTCGGCCCTGATCGAAAATTACACTGTTCTGTCACTCAGTCATTCAGACAGATCATTAGCTCTCATTGTCTCCCACTGATCACCCTCTCAAATGAGCAGCAGAAAGAGAAAAAGGCCAGAGCAGACGGCAACAAAGGATGATCAGGACCATTAAAAGATGACTCAGCGGCTGGAACATCTCAAGCTGTCACATCAACTTTGCGGAAGCTGAACTTTTCTCAGCCATAGCTGACTGATGTTGTGTTAGTCTGCATTTGAAAATCAAATAGAGGCATGTGGTCAAGTAAATGCCAAAATGAAAAACTACTAATTAGAAGATGCAGTTGAAATTCACAATTAAAGTCAGTTGCAGATCAAATCAAGAAGTATTCAAACTGAAGCTGCTGATAATCTGAATTTTGTGCCTTTATGAGAAAATAGTAAATAAGCAGCAGGTGAAATAATCACATTTAAACTTTCTGCTTTGAAAAGAAATATTATTGCGGGGCTCATTATATACAGTGTTATGATGATGTATCTGTCAAGTGTGAACAGCAGTGAGTTAGTGCCACCATCAGAGACGAGCAGAACTGCAAACCTTACACACAATCTAACATGGAGAAGATTACATCTATCACCCTGCTGTGCTTCCATTTGAGAAAAGAAATGCTTTGTGCATTTATGTAAAGAACACAAACACGTCTGTGCAGCCACTACCCATTAGCAGGGTGCTGTACAACACAGATGAAGATCAGACTTCTACCTCAGCACACACACGCCAGGACCAAGATGTTTGTGGCCAGCCTGTCATCTGTTTCACCCCCCAGCCCTCAGGAATGAAGAAGGATTTGGTCTTTCTTATTCTACCCATGATTTAGGTCAGTGCAGTATTAGTGGGAGGGTAGAGAGCCAGTGCCACATACTGTTATGTCTAGAAAATTTAAAAAGGTGTTACAGGTATTGTAAGTAGAGGTAAGTGGAACAGCAATGTTTCTGGTTTGTTCACTGTGTAGATGGACACAGGCAGACAGATCAGCCTGATTAGAACAATAGTCAATTAACCAGAGGTATTTTTATGAATCTAAACAGTAGCAGACAGACCAGATGTGACAAAAATCATAAGTTTTAGCTTCCATGATGGACAAAAGCAGCTCCCCTTATCTAGAGGCCAGTTTCTTTTCTTCTTTCTCTTGCTGCATATTTTAATAAGAGTCTACAATCATGTTAACAGCTCTGTGAAGTAGCTGTGAGCTGAATGTTAACTCACTATGACAATGTTACCAGGCAGATTATATTTACCTTGTTCACAATCTTAGTTAAGCATATTAGCATGCTAATATTTGCTAATTAGTAATAAACACAAGTGTTACATGCCAGACAGGGGCAAAATGAGTGTGTTCTCCTGCACTCCTGCTTTTCTTTCTCTCCTCCTCCCCTGCCCTGTCTTCTTTACAGGTGCTAGCTACTTGATTGGTTTCCACCTGTGCAGTCCAGTGATGATGCACGGCCACAGGTGTCCTCAGCATTCAAGCTGGCCAATCATCATTCCTCTATAAAAGAAGCATTCCTGAAGAGTTCATCCTCTCATTCTCTGGTCTAAGCCTGCCTGAGCTATTGTTCCACTAATACATACACACATACTGTTGTAGCTCAAATGGAACATGTTCAGACTCAGTTTAACCAAGAACATGCTCAAAGTGCTTTTTAATCAGGTCCACATTTCATCACCACCAGAGCATGAAATGTACTGTGTGACATAACTCAGTGTGAAATTGTTGAGATCCAGTGGCCCATAGTACATGTAAAATTCATGTAATTATCTTTTACAAATAGCTTGTAGAGAACATGGATGCAGGCATCTTAGGTATGGATGTAGTCAGAAAATTTCCTTTCCTTCAATCCTTACTTACTTCCTTCCTTCAGACAATTCATTTACAATCCAGCAGCCCACGAGATTAAAAACAAGGGTGAAGTTCTGAGTCACTTTGTTTTCAGTGCAGTCTACTGAATTTTACAAATGCTCACTTAGCTCTTTTAAAATTATGTCATGGCATGTTTCATGGAATGTAAGTATACTGTTTTTATATAGTATATAAGTTTTTATTTTTTACTAACATACTTCAAAAGATTTACTGAAATTTACTGAAATAAAGAAATCAGAAAACGTGGCTTTTAATCCTGACAAATGTATGTATTATTTCATATATATTTATTATTTTGAAATTTGACCTTACAGATTGTAGAGCGTACATCTGTTTATAGAAAAGCAGAATTTCACAAAACTGGCGTGTTGTTAAAATTACATGATGTTAATAAGTAAACCGAAAAAGTAAACACAAGAAAGAAAGACAGACAGAAAGAGAAATGTAAGCCGCTTTTAAGCTGGGGGTGGGCGGTTATTTGTTTTATTTATTAACTCCTCCCGCCCGGGGTGTCGAGAATTTACAAAACACGCTAACCCTAGAAACCCAGGAAGTGACTTCAGTGGGTGAAGGCAAAACAACAGCGATTATCCGGAGTCGCCGAGCGCACGAAAAGCAAAGAGTCCTGTCGACGAGCATATATATAAACAGATTCTACGCAGTTTAGGTAGCCAGCTGCTGTTCTGCGCTTTTAAAAATGTCGTCTTTTACAATCGAGAGACAAACACCGACCACTTCGCTGTCTATTGCCGCCGTTGTGCTGTGGGTTAGTTTTGTTAGCCTGGGGGATTGCCAAACAACTCCAGCACCTATAACTCGTAAGTTGAATGTTAGTTTTTTTTAAAAGTGTTACTGTCTTTTTTTTTTTTTTTTTTTTTTTAGAGTTGACATTTAGGTAACGTTTAGCCTGGTTGATAATAGACTTTAATGTCAATAGGTTAGTTCATTAGTGAAATAGTATGATATTTAAAATACGTCACAAAAAATACTGAGCCAGTAACAGTGCTGTAATGGCCTTTCCTCTCTTTTCAGCCTGCTCTGCCCACAAAAACTGTGACACCTGTGTTCCACATGCCAAGGTAAGGCTGCCAGGAATAATGTGGGTGCAGTACCTGAATAGCAGGACCAGACCTTTGCCCCGAAAACATCAAACTCCTGCCATAAATGTCATTTTATGGGCCCTTGTTTGTCAGCACATTAACCTCCAACATCATGGACTCTCGTCCATCGTCCAGAGTAGTGGATTAATTAAAGCAGCAATAAGGAGGGATATTTACTGGATTGTCTGCTTATTACCAAATATGCCATCTATATTTTGCTTGTTTGAATTTTGTATGTATGTAATTTATGAGGTTATTACAGAGATCAGACATTTTTCATGTATTTTCAGATGCATTTTCAGATAAGGAAGGGATCATAAAATCACCATATTTTGCATGGAGTTTGGTTTGATAGTTTTTTAAATGCAAATATGAATGACACAATCTTGTTGACAAATTTTGCAGCTGTCTCTTATTTGAATAGGCCTGCAACCGAATGTTATTTTCACTATTTATTAATCTGCTGATTCTTGTCTTGATTAACTGGATAAATGTGTGGTACATAAAGTGTCAGACAGAGAAACAAACAGAGAAAAGTGTCCATCACTATTTCCGAAAGCCAAAGTCGACACCTTCAAGTGACTTGTTGTGTCTGAACAGTCCAAAAATCCAAACATGCTCTGTTTACTATCACAGAAACCAAAGGAAACCAGCAAATCTTCCTAACCGAGAAGCTGGAACTAGAGAATATGGCATTTTTGGCTTAAAAAAAAAAAAAAAAAAGATTAATCGACTAATTGATGGAGCTTTAAATTTTAAATACCCAGTAGATCATTCTGCTCCTAATAGACCCATTGCCATTCAGAGGGTTGATCTGTGTATTTTGCCTTCACAGTGTCTGTGGTGCTTTACCACCAACAACTGCACAGAATACCCAGTGAGCTGGCTGCTGCCTCCATCTTCAGTGTGCCAGTTGTCCCAGGCCCGTTGGGGAGTGTGTTGGTGTGAGTCCATCAGTCTGATTACGATGCGAAAGATGGTGATTTAGTCTGTCTTTCATATTTCAAAGGAGTCAGCCAAAGCTTTCAGTTCCTCTCACCATATTGCTTCAGTGTCACAGAGGGGAGGTCTCAGTCCTGCAGCACTCTGCCTGCTTCCTCTCTTATTTGGTTGAATAGCTTTGCCAAAGAACGGTCTACAACAGCGTAATAGAAGCGAACCACTGACTCTGTGCACAGCAGAACGTTGCCATTCGATGCAGAAAGTAAAATCGGTGGTGGGCAGGGAGCTCCCCTATTGTTCCTGAGTAGCCAGACAGATGGGGAGAGTAGTCAGCTAAAGGAATGTTGAGGTGGTAAATTTTTAGGTGTGATTTTCAACCACATCAGTAAAAAACAAACAAACAACTTTATCACAGCCTCAAAACTTTGTTATTTCATATAAATACAGATAAGTAGTCTTACTCAATTGATCAAAAATATATATTTTTTAATTGGCTGCATGTTAAAACATAGTCCAGCCATCCTAACACAGTTTTCCTTCTCTTGTCAGATATGCTCAGACCTGGCTGAGAATTTGGCTGATAAGAGACAAAAGAGATCATAAATCAGTCATAAATACCATTGTCTTTGTCAATGTATTTGTCTCACTGTGACCTGATCGCTGCTGCTAGATCCAGTGTGTTATCACTGTAAGATATTATCAACCAGAACTGATAATAAAACACTAAGTATAGTGCTGCTGGAGCGGTTTTTCTCTTCAACACAAAGCCTCCATCTGATCAAGTCGTGTTTGACGTCTTAGTTATGTTTTCTCTGGAACTGAAAGCGTCTCGTGGTTTCATCGTTACACTGTGGCGACTTGCAGTGTTGCAGAGAAGTCAGCAGGTGGCACCATTGCCAAACGAGTTAAATGTATAATGACAGTCAAGTAAAAGAGGGACTCAAAAGTTTGGGGTTTCATTTCATCTATGGCCACAGATTATTATTGTGAAGAGTTTTAATAGGAATTATTTGTGGTGTTGTGTGATTCAGTGAACTTTGAGGCCCTGATCATTGCCCTGGCTGTGCTCGGTGGAACCATCCTCCTCAGCATCGCTGTGTGCTGCTGCTGCTGCTGCTGCAAGAAGCGTCCATCAGGGTAAGGTTAACATGACAAATAAAACCGTATCAAAACTATGTGAGACTGCTGCAACCTAAACACTCAAAGCAACTACCATCTCGTAAAACCAAAAAAACAAAAAGAAAAAAATGCCATTACTTTGTGGCAAACAACAATTCAGTGCAGTGAACCTCTTCGGTTGAACACCTATGAATCCAGGCTACATTCAGTCCACTGCTGTCCCTGTCGTGTTATCATTTGAGCTTCCTGTAGAAGAACACTGTGTGTATGTGGTGCTCTCCTTCAGTGTGCTGGAGTGAATTTAAAATGTCATGTTAGTCAGTCAGCAGCAGGCTGGGCTGTCACACACTTACAGTCCTGTGGGTGTTTGCTCATGTTTGACAGAAAAAAAATGGGACAGAGAGCTTCCCCCAAACTGCCTTAAATTGACCCTGTCATCACATTTCCTTTTTTTTTGTTTGTTTTTTTTGTTTTTTTTTTAATTTACCTACAGGCAGTTTCATTCATCTCACCTCACGATTGCTCAGCTTTTATTAAATTAGGTAATTCCATTATCCACGGTGATGCACCTGGAGCACATCTCACTTTACTTTTGAACATTTCCCTTTGTTTCTCAAAGCTGCAGAGATCGTTCATGAATCAAATATAATTCATGATCTGGAGACGGCAGAATGTGAATCACTGTAACTATGGCGTTCAGCTTTTGTGAAGGATATCTCTCAAGCAAATGTGGCAGTTTGTAGATGCATGTAATTCACCACATCCTGATTAGTCTGATTGCTCTCTGGTTCTGTGAACAGTATTGATTCTGATACTCTTTCCGTGCCTCCTTATATCTTAAGGCCTGACAGAGATGAGGAGAGATTTGCCAGGAAGAGAGAGGAGATCAAACAACGCTCTGAAGAACGGTAAGAGCTTCACTCCAGGCTAAAGCTGTTAGTAATGAACTATAGCAGTGTTTATTTAAATAACAGCTTCACGTGACACTGTGCCTGTCTGCAAATAATAATTCATTAAGGGAAACTAATATTATTATGAGGAAAAGTCTTTGTGTTTTTTTTTTATGTTTGATTGTCCAGACTAATGAGTAGAAAAACCTGAGCGACATGGATGGAGAATTTTGGACTTGACAAGACTCCAATAGCAGTTGTTTGCTAACATGACACGAGCCATAGCACACAACAGGTGACCTTTTAGCCTGGTGGCTAGGCTAACCAGTCGCTTCTTACTGAGGGTTTTTCGACCATCTCACTTTTGGATTTTACAACCTTACCAACTATCCCCAGTGAGTCAGTGACTCAGCAGAAGGCAAACAGAAAGATCGCAGACCTTAAAGAGTATGTTTGTTGGCTTTTTAATGAACTGCAGAAGAAAGACTCTCTTCTGTCCAGACTCCATCTCCAAGCTCCTAATCTTGTCCTAAGTTCTGGAGAAAGTTGTCTATATATACAGCTTCTGTCTTATTTAGACATTAATAATATGAGTGAGGAATTCCAGTCAGGCTTCAGGGCTCATCACAGCACAGTGTCTGCTCTTCTCCAAGTCTCAAGTGACCTACCTGCTAATAAGGACCAGGTTGGCATCCAGGGCACTGCCCTCAAGTGGTTTGCCTGTTACTTAACTGACAGGTCTTGATTGTTAGCGTCTCTGTCCCAATCACTTGTGGACTACCTCTGGGTTCTTTTTATTTGCTTTATATTTGCTCCCTTTAGGCTCCATCTTCAGCAAGCACAGTGTCTCCTTTCACTGTTACGCCAATGACATGTCCATGATGTGCTTCCACTGAATCCTGATTCTGTCACATCCATCTTTTATTTCCTCCTTAATCTGAAATTCAGGATGGCAAAAAAAAAAACTGTCTTCAGTTGAATGACAGAAGACAGAAGTGACTGTTTTAGGTCCTCTCTTAATGATATTATATGAAGACTGACATCACCACGTTAATCTCCTCAGGGGTGGATTATTGCTCACTCTACCTGGACAGTCATCCTTGTTTTGCCTTCAGCTGGTGCAGGCAAAACAGCAGAAATTATAGCCTAGCCATAGGACATCAGTGTACTTAGCTACAGTTTTTCTGTTTTCTTCAAGTGTTAATGGTTTAAAAAAAAAAAACTGTAAATGTCCTCTGAGTTTACAGACGTGGCACTTTTGGCCATGTCAGGATTTTAAACTTGGAAAATGTGTAGATCTGCATCAAAATGAACACCAGTTTTTTTTAAAAATTATTATTATTATTTTATTACTTTATTTTTGGAGAAGGCCTAAATCCTGGAGATATCACAGTATTGCATAAGAATGCCTAAGACTTCCCAGAGTCACAGAAATATATTTTGGACAAGCAAAACTTTGACAGATAGGGGAAAGAACGGTTTTTGGGACATCCAGATATTTACCAAATGTGGCTGACATGGAGTAAAATTTGTAAGATGAGTTTGAAGAAAATCTACAAAATCTAACTTTCTTCAATAGAGGCATCAAAAAAAAAAAAAAAAAATCAACAAAATTGCTTCCACATCTCACAGTTCGGCAGTTATGAATTAAAGTGTAAGTTGTTATAAATGGTGGCTCTTCTACCACCAATACATAATAAGTTCTTTATTAGGATGTCTGTGGCAAAGGAGTTAAGACGCCAACCATGAACTGCACTAATCATATTCAGGTTTTTAGTGATTAGTTAAAATGTCTCTGAAATGACAAGCAAACCATAATTAATAAAAACAAGCCCAGACATTGTGTTAATACACATTTGTTTATGTAATACAAGTACATTACAAATGCAGTCAAACTAGCAGTGTCATCATATCAGGTTCTATGGCACAAACGACCTAAGGATTTAATCCTGTTCTCTCAGTACATCCGGTATTTTTGCCTCTCAAGAGATCCCAGCACAAGCTACAAGGGACTTCCTGCAGCAGAATAGTTCATAGTCCCCAACAAAAGGGCCCATTGTATATTTAGGATTCAAGCAACTGGTGTTTGTGTGCAGCCCCAATGAGTCCGTGTCCTAGAGGAGGAGCTCAGCGTTCCTCTGCTCGCAACGCAAAACATTTGGATTGTCCAGACTGAGCAGCTGCTCTTTGGTCATGTGGTCATGAATAGAGCGAGCTACATCCTGTGTAGTATCCTCCACTGTCAGAGAATCACACAGCAGTGTGTGTTGTAGTAGTGAGTAGACCTTGAAACCCTCCTCTTCCTGCACTCCATAAATGTTTCAAACTCCCCTTTCTATTTAGTGCCTGTGCTCCGAGTGCATTCATCCTCTGAGGATGGTTGGCTGGTGATGTGTCGGTAAGCGGGGCAGTCGTGCGGAAAGATAAGTCAGTCACTGGTTTATCAGCATCACTTGCAGTGCTGGCAAACATCAGAGCCCCAGTTCTCTGTGCACTCGCGTTTGAGAGAGGGAGCCTGTGAGTTGAATTATCCAACCTCCGGTGAACTTTTCTCTCACGTGCCACAGAATCGAGCCAGGGCTTCCTCCGAAGTCAGAGTTAGTGCAGTGACCTACATAGATGGTGGTTCGTGTTGTGAACAGGACGTTCAGAGTAGATAGGACCCATCATGAAATAGACTAGTTTCATGTAGACACGGCAGAATGACCTCAGCACTGAGCCTGGACTGGAGAACAGTCTTCAAGGGACTGATCCATCCATCCATCCATCCTTTTAGATGTGAGACTGATTCTTTTTCATTTTTGGGAGACCTTTGCTTTTGGCGTGTTAGGAAAAAACTCTTTTCAAACCGTGTCACAGTTAGCAAAACACGCTGAAAAGAAAACATTGAGCTTTTATAGTAACTCCCAGCACCCTTCTCTGTGTAGAATATATTAGCATGAAATAGATATGTTTTTAAAACCTGAGCATTTCCATAGGTCAGTGCTGGAAAAGTTCCCACCCTCCCCCTGCTTTCTTTCTGCTCCCCTTTTTTTATTCCTCTTCCTTCACTTGCCACTTGTTGAATCCAGCCATATTTATGCGGAGGGAGTTTTGAACATGTCACTCAATTAGTCGCACCCAAGCCGGGAGCAGGCCCGGGGGGACAGATGGTAAGCAGAGCTCAGCCACCCTGATTCCTCACAGATCACTACCTGGCAATAACACCCTGACTGATTTACACCAGCTCTTTGTGACTAGATGAAGTGAAGTGACAGCTCTGGAGGGTCCAGAGCGTAAAACCTCTTCCCAGGCTTTTGTTACTCCTCAGAAAGGCTGACCGGGGCCAGGCCTTGAGAGCCTCAAAGCCCTGCAGCAGCCAGAGAGCTGCTCAGATAGGAGAGGGATCCACAGAGTTACAAAGGAACTTTCTGCCCGCTAAAATATTACAAAATATTGTAGTCGGGCGATTCGCGAAAATGTGATGTAACACATTAACACAAGCCAAGGTTTAAATGCCATTAATCAAAAGGAAGCCATGTTTATAATGCGTTGTACCTTAAATGTTTTTCTTTTCCTGCTCACCGTTACAGTACATGATGGAATGATCTGAAGGTTGATTCTTTCTGATTGTTTCCCCCTCAGCTGTCTCACGTTGTTCATTTGTGCTGGTGTGTGTTAGCTGATGATGTCTGCCTCGCTGCATCCTGCGTCCTTCCTCTTCCACCTTTGTACAGTTGTACCTCAGAGACCTGACCACTGGTTTGGTGTCTCATTTGGTGCTTAGGGTAGTGTCGGAGGGAAATTGAGGTTGTGCGTGTGTTTCACCAAAACTGAGCGTGTGTTTTGTTTTTGTTTTTTTTTAACAGGAAGGTGGAGAGAAAGGCACGGCACGATGAGATTCGCAGAAAGTACGGTATGTACCAACCTTTGTCTACATTGTATTACCATATGAACTGCATTCAGCCTCTGTCATGATAGTCTGACAGACTGAGTACACATCTCTCACTGTGATGTATGAACCTGCTGTACGTGAGCTGATCAGTCAGTCCAACACAGATGCCGGATGGAAAACGAGGAACGATCCTCTCTGATCAGTTCACGTCAGCTTCCTCTCAGACGCATGTGTTGAATTGGTTTCAGATTTTCCAGGACATTGTCGTTGACGTTCATTTCCATACCAAGTGCCAGCGATGCATTATTCAACAGTAAGAGCCTGGTCCCC
The DNA here is from genome assembly GCF_017976425.1 of Toxotes jaculatrix. Classification (NCBI taxonomy): domain Eukaryota; kingdom Metazoa; phylum Chordata; class Actinopteri; family Toxotidae; genus Toxotes; species Toxotes jaculatrix. The sequence continues at coordinate 27,974,632 of NC_054401.1, forward strand.
TTGCAAAGGCAAATTCGGGTCACGTATAGGTTACGCTAACTCCTGTCTGTTTAAATCAATATAAGCATAATTTATCATATCGCTGGTGTCAAATGGAAGTCCCCTCATGACTGTGAGTAGGATTTTACAGGCTACTGAAACATCCCACAAAGAACACTGTTATAGCCTGTGTTATAGCCTGTACCACACACTGTTGCTGTGGACAAAGTATGGTAACAACTGTTGAATCAGTAGTCACCTAATGAATGGGAAACTTTAGGTCTTCTCCCTCTCATACAGTGTGGTTTTCACCAGACTGTTTAAACTCACATTCTGATTTATTTCTAAAGGGAAAAAAAGCTAAAAATACACAAATATATAAAGTTAATATTAATCTAAATCATGTTCATTTTCTGTTTAAATAACAGAACATTTACCTTTGTGAGTCTGCATGTTGACACAGCCCAGCATTGAACACAGAGTGAAGCAGAGATGGGTCATGATTTTCAAATAGTCAGTAAGTTATAGAAAACTATCTTCTGGCCCTAAAACAATATAAGTACTGTGTTACTACCACCAGAAGGTGGTGCTAATGCACCTAAAAGCTGTTTGCAGCTGCTGTTAAACAACAAAAGAAGAAGAAGAAGAAGCAGAAGACTCAGAGGTGGAGGAGGAAGAAGAAGAAGAAGGCACTGATAAAAGACATGTGGCTCTGTGAGATTAGATCCTACTGTACAAACCCAAAGCCAAAGACGACTACAGCCGAGAAAATGAAAAAAAAAAAAAAAAAAGGAAAGAAATGAGAAGCATGTAAAGCTAACACACCATAAATCTACCACAGCTATGCAGCCTTGCTGTGGAAAGCTTCTCTCCCTTCTCTGAAAGCAGCGGTCCAGGGCAGACATGACAGATGAGGAGAGCGCACTTCCCTAAATACTGAACTGTTCCTCGTTCTTTGCACAGCAGCCACCACTGACATCTGCTATTAACCTAACTAATCCTCGACTTCCCTCCGCTGCCTTTGTTAGTCCTTCACCCAGCTGGTGTTTTGTCAGCAGTATTTCTGCTTTGCTGAGTTCCAGTTAACTCTTCAGTCAAGTTCTTCTGACTCAGTAGTGAAGTGGTTACTGGCATGGACTGAAAAAAAAAAAAAAAAACACAACATAAAGCCACAGTGAGTGTGGACACGTGAATTCTGGTGTTTATGTACTGTACCTCAAAGACACCTACAATAACACTAAAAACAAATGTCTTTCTACTATATCATCAATGTCATAATGTTTTCCACATTAGGATGATGGGAAGAAGTTTTAACTGTTCATATATTGTTGTTGCTGCCTCAAAGACCCATGGGAAATGTAGGCAATCTAAGCAGAGTAACACAGCACATCATGTCCACTGACCCACCATCAGCTTCTGTGTTTTCATTTAGTCTCCACTCTCTCTCTCTCTCTGTCCTCCTGTTTCCTGTGTGCAGGTCTGATGGTGGACTCGGACCACCCATACAGCAAGTTCGAGAACGAGTGAAACAGCTGCACTGGAGCGCTTCCTCAGGCAGCGTGTTGAGCTGGTCTTCATTTTTTTTTTTTTTTAGCTTGGAGTGATGCCCTGTCCTCACACAAACCGCAAGCAAACGAGACAAATACTGCAGAGCGTTGTCCAGGATGATTCCATTCAGACAGAAATCACCGTTTCACACTTTCCACATAACAAACATTGATCGTCGAATTTATTTTTGCCTTTGTGATTCTTGAGGAGGAGACAGTATTTTGTGTCGGTTCGGATGTTGAAGCTTGTTTTTAAACTTTCTGCGAATTTCCTTTGGGTTCTGAAATTTCTTTTCAGAGTTCTCTCTTTTTAAAAAATTTCATATCAGTCTTTGCACTTTGTACATATAGTTTAGATTTTTGAAATGCACAGTAGTGATTGTACTGCAGATGTGTTCTGACACACGAATAAAAAAAAAAAAATCTCTTCTTTTAACAAAGAGGTTCGGTTCATTTATAGATAAAGACCTGGTGTATTTCGGGTGCTGGAACTTTAGAAGAGTGTGGACGTAGATAACTGCTGCCGTGTCCTGTGACACAGCAGCACCCAGCAGAAGACATACAGTTCATCAGTTTCTCCTCGCAGGCTTACGAAGACACTGACAGTCTCACCTGTCTTAATGATGACTCAGCACGTCTTTTCAGCAGTGCTTCCTTAACTCTACTTCTTCAAGAAAGGAGAAAACTATACATGTAGCTAATTACAAAAATTTGACTGGTCAAACAATCCATTCACGCATGATGTCTCTCCTCTGTGTGTCTAAACCAGTGGACTCGCTCTTTTCATTGATTCCTCTTACTTGTAAAGAAAACAGCCCCTGGGGGGGTAGTTACTGTAGCAGAGGAGCTTTCTGCTCTCACATTACCTGACAGGATTCCTGGTCTGAAGAAACCTTTCAAACGCAGTCACCTCACTGCCCATCTGGTGCCACCATGGTTTTTTTTTTTTTTTTTTTTTTTTAAAGCACTCGGTATTTTAACATGAGCACCACCAGTCTGAGTTTTACTGGCTTTTTAATACGTTCGATAAAATTATGTTCCACAGCACAGACATAATCTTTCTTGTGCTGTAGAGGTAGGCTTTAACAAACACATTATAATAAAAGACCAGTTCAAACTAATGAAGCTGTACATTTGTCTCAGTTATCCCTGGGGTTTGGTCAAATGAATGAGGAAGCAGTATGAAAACATTTCAGCCCTCTGCATTCCTGAGACGCTTTCACACTGTGCTGGTCTTTTAACAGCTTTAAAATGAGGACCAGATCCAGACTCACTGAGACAATGTTATGGTACAGGATATATATATATATATATATACGCTGCTACGCTACTGTTGTTTTGATGCCTCTGAGTTACTCATGAGGCTGCTGTGGTGACAGCAGTACAGACACCATCACACTGGAGATGCCAGGCAGACACATAAAGACACATTACAGACGCAGGACAGAGCTCATGAGCTCAGTGCTGCAGGATTTTAGATGATTGATGCAGGGTTTTGGACTGCTCTGATGGCTTTAATCCCACACATCTCTTCAATCCCAACTACATGCTATTGTAAAATGAACTGACAAATAGTTGTGGCTGAATGGGCTGCTGGATGTTACTACCATCAAAGAACTGTGAAGACTTCTGTGGACAGTCATTAATAAAATCAAAAAATGGCGCTGAGATGTCATAATGGCTATAAAACAATCTCATTATTTTCAGCACATGCAGGAAAAGACACAGAGCAGCATGTAACTCAGTCTGTTAGTGCACATCACAAAAAAAAAAAACAACTCCACTGAGATTTCTGTGCATTGTGCTCAATAATTGATCTCCATGATATGAACAAACAACAACAGGCCTCTGGTGGCGTGATTTCTTTCAGGATGAACCATCAGCTGTGGAGGCTGCTCATCCGCTGAAATGAGGGAGTGAGGCTGACGGGGCTGGTGTTGGGGGGAATACCTCGCCCTGTGCGCAGTGACCGGGTATTGTAGTGGGGAGCAGTTTTCAAACAGCGGCGCTGACAGCTAACTGGATTCCCGTGGAAAATATTCCTCCTTCTGCAACACATTACAGGGGCGGTGCTGGCTCGCTTTGACGGCCAGGCTCCTGAGCAAATATGAACGCACTTCTCCCGTGAAGTCCTCCAATCCCCGCATCCAGGGCGGGGTCTGGGGGGGGGGGGGGGGGGGGGTGGAAACCAGAGAGAGAGAGAGTGTCTCCAAAATGACATCTAGATTGCGGTGGAGCTGAGAGCAACTGGGACTCAAAGAAGAGAAAGAAAGAAAGTCCGAGCCAGATCACAGTTTTAAGATCAAAAACCAGACGCACCACAGGAAGGCGCAGCGAATTACGCACAGTCTCCAGTTTGGATGAATCTGCTTCAGCGCGGACTTTTATTGCCTCTTTGGAAATGTAGTTGCATTCTTGAGAAAATCTCAGGAAGACATTTGCTCTTACTAGTTGATGAGAGAAGTGAGAGCTGTCGTTGAGCTTTCGTTTCCTGTGTTTTCCCAGCGCGCTGCAGCTGGGCTGAAGGAGCCCCGCTGGGCTGACTTGAACACCGGTCTACCGTCCCCCGCTTCAAAACCTCGTCCAGTCCGCCGCCAGTCCTCCTCGAAAGTCGGTGGGGAGGTAAAAAAAAAAAAAAATTAGTAATAATAAAAATGTGCGACCTGATGCCAGCCTCCCAGCCCGCGGAGAAAATCGGCAAAATGAAAAAGTTGAGGAGAACTTTGTCCGAGAGTTTCAGGAGTATTGGTGAGTAACGGGGCTGTCTTTTCCATTTTCTAACCCATTTTCCAGCCGCTTTGTGCAAACTGTGAGATTAGAGATGTCTCCAGCTGCAGCTGCAGAACAGGCTGCTGTTTCCCTACTGAGGTGATGTCTGGACACAGTTTGGGGTTAACAGCCATGGAAAAGCCACATCAACTTGGCCTGTGCATATTTCCTTTTGCACAATGTAGTTAAGTCTTTTTTTGAGGGAGACTTTTTTTATTTTAAAGTAAGATTTATATATTAAAAACTAGTCCAGTTTCTAAACAGCTATGAGAACAGTGAGAGATTATTTTCCTGGAAATATGCTGCTGAATTTCAGATCTGATCCTCAGTTACACAGCTTTCTATAAATAAGGTAAACATGGGGATCATCATCATCATCAAAATCATCAAAAATTAAATTCCATTTTTGGTTACTATATGTAAGAAAATCAGTTTGATTAATGGACTGATCAGTCCACTATCACAAAAAAAACCCAAACACATTAAGACTGATTAGCAGAGTAGTTGTTGGCTGGTTTGCTATGGATCAGCTGTAATTGATAATTATATATAAAACGAATAGATGAATAATTTCAGCTCTGATTTCTATTTCTTTTTTTTATTTTGATATTGAAGAATTGGGACTAAGAGCTGGACATTTTACAGTGTCCACTTGTGTGTGTGCTCTCTGGTGGACAAACTCTGTACTGTTGACACTGTTTCTAAATGATTTCTGGTTGTTTATCAGTCCACATGTAAACTGATGCTGATGTATCGGTGATATCAGCTCATATTATCAGCTGTAGTTAACTGTGTTCTAATGCACCTGCACTTATTTTTCTGAAATTAAATACCAACATCCAGCAATGTATGTAACCTCAGCTGTTCCACGGTAAAGAGTGTTTTTCAACAGTTATTTTACATTTGGTTAGTTGGTTATATTCAGTTACTGTGGTTAAGATATGTTCTTCAGGGGACCTCGTTACTTCTGATCTAAAGGTGTTTTATTGGCACGAAAGTTTCAAAAACAATGTCCCCAAAGCCTCAAAATACAATTTACCCAAGTTCACAACATCAAGATCGATATACACATATACATGAATTATATATTTACAGCATATCATGTGTGCGTGCGTGTGTGTCCAGGTCATTAAGTGTCTCTCAGGTTGTGGCATGTTGATATATACTGGGCAGAAAGAATTGCCCTGTCTCATGGTCCAGGGAGTATTTTTAATTTTAGGTGTGATTTAGTTCATTGAAATGTGGAATTACAGAGTTGAATTGGTTAAAGTAATTGTTCCTTATTTCACTGAATGATTACATTTTAGGAGGAAGTTTATCGCTGTCTCAGCCTCACCGGTCCAACACTGACCACATGTTCTGTTCTCTTCTGGTTTTGGTGTTTGGAAAGCAGTGCTGTTGATAGACTGGTCAGAGTGTGTTTGTTGCTTATACTTCACTACTATATAGCACAATAAGCAAGAAAACACTATTCAGTATTCGTTCAGTAGGAGATAGCAGGACAAGGTCATCAGCATAAAACTGAGACTTCACCTCCTCCGTATGTGGGAGGTCAGAGGTCAGGAGCAGTACACTGATCCAACTGAAAAGCAAGTTCGCCTCTCCTCTGGGTGAAGAATTCAGTTAGTTTATCACCAATTTTAACGGCACACCTATTTTCCAAATACACTGATTTAATCTGATCATATATTTTCCACACATATCTCATTGTAGAAGTCTGTAATGGAGTCCTTCATGTCAAATGGAACCAAAAGACCATCAATCCAGAAATCCGAAGATATTTAATATCTTATACAAAATCTTATATATCTGTACAGTGTAAGGCTGCAACTAATAGTTAGAGTTACTGCTGATTATTGGCCAATGGAATATCAGAGAATAGTAAAACCACATGGCTGTTACAGCCTCAGCAGGTCTGAGCTGAAGTGTTTTACCTGGACCATCAGTCCAGAACCAGAAACCATCAGGTTTTCAAGTAATGAAAAGACCAGAAATAAGCATTAACATTGGACTTTGCTCATCATCATCATCATCATCACGCTCTCAGTTTTTAAATATCATTCTTTTCTAAAAATGGATTCTGTGCTGCCAAAGCAACCTCGAGTGTGACTCTGTGAGCAACAGTCATCACAAACACACACACACAGTCACATCACTGGTTGTCAAGGTGCACCCATCATATCTCATTTCATCTTTCTCTCTCTCTTCTTCCCTTTTTCTCACTCATACTCACACACACGCACACATCCTGCTGCAGACACACAGACACACACACACACACATACACACAGAGTGCTTTGGCACAGATCTTCAGGGGGTTGAATCAGTGTGTGTAGAGAATGAAGAGCTGGATGCAGCTTATAAGAAAAGATGAGAGATGAGCAGACGTGAAGTTGGGGTCGATGTCGTGGGAGAGGAGAGATTGGCATTGACTTTTCTGCTGTGCTGACGCTCATCTCCTATTGGCCATCTTTCCTCCCATCTCAATCAACACATCAGAGCATCGATCGGCCTCTCGCTCCGCTCTACGGATGCTTTAACAAAGAACATTCAAGAGCCAGCTTTATTGTTTATGTCCTTGTAACAGTGTTGATCCAACTGGTCCCAGTGGACAGGGCTGCATCACATGTCAAATTATGGCACTGTGCAGTATAATGCATTGTGGGTAGTTTCATTCTAATAGTTCTGAACCTGTTTAATGGAGTGATGCAGGGTTTCTCAGCCTTTTCTGGTCTGTGAGCTCAGGTTTGTTCCTCGTGAGCTGAGCAGTTAGAGAGCTGTCAGTTCGACATGTGAATGTGAGCACAGCATGTTGTGTTTTCAGACTCATGGAGGAAGATCCAGATGGATTAAAGGGCAGTGACAGAACATCTCCAACACTCTTTAATACATTTTTATGAGAGGGATATCAAACATCAGACACATCCCATGTGGTCCCATCAGTAAGGAACTGAGGGCCCCCCCACCCAGAGATGAACTAACTCTGGACTTTGTGAAGGGTGGGTTTCACTCTAATTTACATTTTAATTTTTTTAATGTACATCACAAATTGTATAATAGATGTTTTACCATACTTACTGTCAAGTAGGATTTTTTCCCGTGGAAAAAGTGGAGATAAGTCTGTTCTTGTACAGTATAGTAAATTTGCTGTGCAGCATTTTTCTTTTTGCATGTTTTCAGTCTTTGTATGAGTTTTGATATTTGTTGCATTTCTGGATTTAGAGTATGTTTCCCTGAACATTTGTGCTTGTGCTCTTTTATGAGTTTTGTCCTTGTGGGCCACCTTAGTTTTGGCCTGTGCACACAAAACAGATCTGTAGATCTGTTTTGTGTGCACAGGCATAAGAGACATATGTAAAACTGTTGAGGAGATATTTAGAACTGCAACAAGGTCAATTATTACTATGTCTGTATGATGAGGTGGAGGTTTTATATTTGTAAAACTTTCCAGGAGCATAGAAAAGTTTTATTTTCGTTACGTCGTCACGATGTAAATTCTATGGACCAAACAGGAACATGTGGGCGAAGCCCAGCAGGGGAAACACTAACCCACATTGTGCAGTGGGCTGCACGTTACAGAAGCAAACCTTTTTGGCTTGTGCACCACATAAGTACTGTTCATTCATGTGAGTGGGCGCAGCCTTTGAGTCCTTTATCCAGTTCCTATAAAACATCCATGATCTGTTCAGATTTCATACAGTTCAGTAACATGTAAGTGGAACTGCTTCCTCCTGCATCAAGCTGCGGTCAAATCCTGCACTCCGGCCCACAGTGTCACTGCCCATCGTCCACTGTGATAGCCTGAAACCTAGACAAGAGTCAGGTCAGGTGACCACAAATGATCACAGGCGATCACAGAGAGCAGCAGGGGAAGGATCATTCTGCCTTGGCTGTGTCTCACTTCTGACCATTTTGCTGTTGCTCAGGTGTTTTTCTGTGGAAGCAGATCTGTACAGAACTGACTTGTGAACATATGATGTTTTCACATTTAAAAGACTTTTTTTTTTTAGAATTACGGTGGACGTAGTCTGCGTGTGCGTATGAGACAAGACGTTCCTGTGGAAGAACGTTTGAGCTCAGTGAAACTTCCCTGGATAAATGAAGGTTAAATAGATTTAATAACATGCCAGCTATAAATACACTTCATCGGGATTTAGGTTCTTCTCTGTTGTGCAGATAATACTTTGGTTAAGGTTATGTTACTGCAGCTTTGATCAAAAGTGAGAGATGCTGTATGAAAAGCTGTAGATGCAGGAATGAGGTGTTATGGCTTTTGAGGCAGAAGTGCCAGATATTTATTTATTATTATTATTATTTTGGTCTTCTTTTGAAGTCAGTTTGGACAAACAGTCTTCTTTTCCTCCTCTGTCTTATTTTTATGTCTCCTTGTCATCATCTACTTCAGAAAGGTGTGCTGTTCTTTTCTATCTGCTGCCTGGAAATATAGTATAAACTTTATTTACAGTGTACAAGAACGCTGAATGTTTGACACTGTACATACCACAGTATAAACCATTATTATTTCTAAATGATCAATGACAGTTATTAATATTCATAAAATGATTGATGGGTATTAATAATTGTAGGGCACCACCCTGGTATCAGGGACTGATAACCAAACTGTAAATGGAAATGGGTGTCAGATGGGTGATCACCTGCGAGTGTCAGTATCTGAGGAACATCAGCATTTATGAAGTGAACAGCACTGACCGTCACAATCCAGCTGTTATCACAGGAAGTCTGCACGAATAGTCACAAACAGCGGCTGTTTAAAGTATAACAATATAATTTTTTACTGTCAGCAACATTAGTCAACAACCAATTTAATGCCTTTAATTTGCCTTTAATTATCAAATATCTGTTATCCAGCCATATCTACAACAACAGATGAGGACGAGAGTGTGAGACAAAGGCGGAGATGTGATCTAACGTGTGTCCTCCGGTGAGAGGATGGTGTTGGGGCAGGCTGGGTTATGGTGCCACACTGTGTGTGCACCAAATGTGTTCGGGATGTGTGTGCAGAGGTGTGTAGGTGTGGGTTAGTAGAAAAGAGAGAGAGAGAGAGAAGCGTGTAAAGAAAAGCAAAGAAGATCCTAATTGATGTGGAGAGACACATTAAAACAGGGGTGTCCAAACTGTTCCACAAAGGGCCGTGTGGCTGCAGGTTTTTGTTCCAACCAAGCAGCAGCACACCAGACTTGACTCATTTAATCAACTGATCTCAGTCTTCAGACAGCTGATTGGTCAAACTGTGTGCTCTTCATTGGTTGGAACAACGTTCAAAAAGCTGCAGGTCGTCGGCTGCCGCTTGCGGCTGGCTCCAGAAGTGAGCAATTCTCCATTGACCCCCCATGTTAAAATAGCTAACTTTACACCCTGGCACATTTTTTGTTTTTGGTCTCTATTGATAGTTTCCACCTCCGTGAACACTGGGGGGGGGGGGGGGGTTATTTTTTTGACATCCCCTTGGGCTAGGCGGCTACCTCCAGCGGTTGACAGGGGACTGCACTGTCCGTGTTTGTTTGCCAATGTTCGGACAGTTTTTTGTGACAATATGGCTTGTTGTAGTGTGGACTGTACTAACCGACTGTCGAAGGAGTCTGTGTTGCAGTTTTTTCGGTAAGTAAATTTCTCACTATTTTACCTGGATGTTTGCACTAATTAGCATGTATTAGCATTTTTTGCCGCTAGCTTATGACTTCATTGCCGATTTCTGGTCGCTGCTGATACAGATAGAGGACCGGAGCAGCTAATGTTAGGAACGCTGTTGCGGTGTGTTCCGTGCTCTTAGTCCGTTTATTGTGGGAATACTAGGCTACAACTTTATTTCGTCTCATTTTTCTGTTTAAAAAGTCCGACATTGCATGGACAGAGCAGCGCCCTCAGTAAGCGGCTGCTGTTGTTTGTGTGCTGCTGTAACTGTAAGTGGATAGTGGATGGATGCAGCGGTGAAAGCCGGTAAATATTAAACATTTTAATATATTATTATTATTATCATTATTTGATGGTTATCATAAATAGTAATGTTTTATTATACGTTATACATATAACGTTTTAATATATTTTTATCAATAATAATAATGATTGTTTCACAGTTAAATAACAGGCTAGAAATAAATTTCCCCCCACAACTACACCAAACCCTGCAGCTCCACCTAAAACCTCTCTATCTGAAACAGTCATGTTTAAAACACAGCAGCAACATTATGATCTCTGTTGTATGCTCTGTGTCGCGGTCGTACGGGGTCGAGCTAGTCGGGTCGGACTCGGGGACTGTCGCGTGGTGGATGTAGCTGCGTGTAGCTGCCGCTTAGCTTGTTAGCCTAGCTGATTAGCTGATTAGCCTTAGGCTAGCTCGGTTGCTCCGAGCTAAGTGGCCGGGTTCTTGGCCGGCTGACCCATAGAGTAACCGCTTCTCCGCCACACACACAAAAATTGCAAGGTTTGTAGTAATAGTTTTATGGTGCTTCAAGTCTCAGTGTAAAGTCACGGTGAAACTTCTCAGACTCTCAAACAAGGAGGCAAATATGACAGTGTCCTAACAAGCTGCTGGAAGTGAAAGTTTTAGTCTGAGGCCATTTATTTTCAGCAGCTATAACGACAACTGTACCGGCAAATTGATGCAGCTGTGGCTAATTAACAAACTCTGAACTGGCAAGACAACAAAGAAACTCCTGGCTGGTGTCTGATTTGTATTCTGCACTATTTACACTGTGCCAAGGATTATTTTTCAAAGAAGAAGAGCAAGTTTGACATAAGGACAGTGGCTTTTGGAACCAGTGGATAGATAATCTAGGTGACTGGTGGCTTGGTATTTCTGAAAATAAATAAAATACAGCACATAATATTAAACATTATCATGCGTAGTGTGTTAAGTTATTGAGTTATATATGTATATATATCATTTTAAATACCTGAGTTGAGGTTGTAATGGGTGTTTCCTGTATTGTGTATACTGTGCATACTAAATCATCCATGTCAGGCGGAGCACAGAGCAGAGGCTTTATTCTACCTGCAGTCTAATCCATTGTATTGAGTGTGGCTTTGCGGCTGTGATGATGCTGTCTGGAGTGTCTGGCTAGTCTTTGGGGAGTGTGTGCGTGTGTGTGTGTACTGACCGTCTGAGGACAAGGAGGCAGCGGTTTAACGGCTCAGTGACTGTGCTGACAATGCTTCCCAACACTCACTCTGACATAAATAAGTCATTTTTACTGGGATGCGGCCCCCGGAGCGCTCTTGTCTTTTAGCCATCTGTACTGCCTTCCTCATTAGACAACATAATCATCATTAAGTATGTTAATAACTAAAAAATCATTGTTTAGCTATTAATAACACTCTTCATAGGCTTCTGGGACTGTGACAGATTTAGAAATCAAGGCACTGTTGGTGATTTACTCTCCTCCTTCTCATGCTAGATGTGAAGAATATTGATGTCCAGTGAAATATTGTAGCATCACATCATCACGATTGTCAGTGTGGATTTAGAAGTAACAATTAAATAGCCTTTTATATGCTTGTACTTGTACTTCTTGAATGTTTTAGTTATCTTTGCAATTTAGATTTTTACATTGTGTTCTCCTTGCAAAAAAAAACATTGGATGCAACATATTATATGTTAATGAATTCTATTTCACAGAGAACCACTGTGATAGTATTTTAATGGGTGATCATCACACACCCCTTTGTAGAAACAACCCTAATAACAAGATTGAATTGTAGTGGACATAGTTTTGGAGCAGCTATGTAAAAACCGCATGTAAGTTTCAGGTTCATACAGTCACACCTCTACCTCTGTTTGCTGTCTGCATATGTGGCTGTGACCCCTGCACTGGTTTTACTGTTGTCTTACCAGATGATCAGATGACCTTTCTGTGTATGCAGACAGAAAACACTGCAGGCTGAATGCTATCAGATGGTGGTGGTTTGACTGACACTGTGATCAGATCTCAGCCCAGTGTAGATGACGTCTGTACAGTGTGACAACATTCCTAAGAAAAATGCTTCACAGTTCAAAGACAAACAAGAGCCTGTTCCGCAGCATCACTGCAGGAGACTGGATCATTAAGATGTGTAAGACACTGTGCTAACATTAGTGCTGACAAGCTTCTCCGTTGGCTTTGAAAACCAATATGAGTAACATTAGTATAGTTAGCAAGGCTACTTTAAGCAGCCTATGTAGTCTCTGTCTGTCACTTGACCTTGATCACTTCTCTGGACCTGGGGACATGGCATGTCATTGTAGACAGGTCTAAAGCCAGCTCCACATATCTAATTAGCATATTGAGTATGCAAATATGCAAAATGTAAATGCCAATTAATTGTGAGCTTGATTTTTCAAAGAGCTGATGAGTCATTTCATCTATAAAATATCACTTTATTGTTCCCAGAGTCCAAAGCGATGTCAGCAAATGTCCAGAATCCAAAAATATTACATTTACTTTGATATTAAGACAAGAAAAAGCATCAGGTGATCACATATGAGAACAACAACTAATCAGTTCTCAGACTGATTGATAATCTGCTGATTGACTAATCATTGCAGCTCTAATATTTATCTAATATTAGATGTTCATCTAGTTAGTGTGGAAATGAATTCTTGATCCCAGGAAGACGTGTGTATGTGATCGAATGTTACTAAGTCAAGGTCACTCACTTTCTCTGGCCTCATTCATGTGGAAAGCTTTTCACAGCCACTGCATGTCAAGGCTGAGATGTCACGAAGTTGAGTATATGTAGTCACAGCCAAGGTTAGTGTTTGATGTCATACTGTAAATACCAGCTGAATGTAATGTTACCCATACAATGGAATATGTTAGTGTGTGTCCTCCCCTGCTCATTCTGCCCTCTGCCCTAATGAACTCCCTCAGAAAAGTGAATTATCACCAGGACTAGTGAACTCTTCTTCAGTTCCAGCCTAAACCAGCACCCACACTGCTGTAAGGAGCACAGAATGAACTCCTGACTAATTTCAGCACAGTAACGAGGTTGTGTGTCGTGCTGCATCTCTACCAATAGCCTTTTTTTTATTTTGTTCATTCTTCAAAAGATGTCAATGCAGGCGGTGTCTGATTCTCTCTTCCTTTCTTCTTTTCGCAGCTTTCAAGAAAGAGGACAACGGCTTTGATGAGGTAGGTTGAAAACAAAAAGCAAATTTTTAGGGAGCTTGTGACATCACTGGCCCAATTTCAGGGCTCGTACGCTGCATTTTTCAGGAAAATTATTCATCAAGGTCTTGTTGGCCAGATGTTGTCAGAATACTCTGCAATGCGGTTGATTTTTTTTTTTTTTTTTTTTTTTTTTTTTTTTTTTTTTTTGGGGATGTGGATTCCGCTGTAACTCAGTGCATATGGTGTGTAATATATTCATGTGTGGAGCATGGTGGTTTTTCTTCTCATCCCAGAGACGTCCCTCGGGGTTAGTCACCATCACAGGGCTCCTCTGGCCTGCCAAATGAGACATCAGCACACGCACCAGCCACATTCTCTCTGTATGAGTACACCCATGGCTACAGACTTGTTCCACAATGTGCCCACTGTTCTGAAGTGAAAATAGACTGAATCTCCTTTTGTCGCGTTTCTTGTAAATCTCCGTTCATTGTAATAAAACGTGCGGTCAGATGGCCTCCTCGTTCTCTCTTTGAGCAGCTGCAGTGTTCTGGTGAATTGAGTCCTGACTGCCCCTGCCTCATCCTGAATGTATAACTCAAAAGGGAGGGTTGTGTTGTGTAAAGGTGCTTATTTGCTGTTGGGTTGCACCAATGATTTGAAATTTTTAAAAACTCTAATGCCTCAGTATAAGTGAGGTTGAACCTGACTCTCAAAACTGTATTGATCGCTCTTGTTTAGCCAGTGTTTGACTCCATGACATATCGACCTTAAAAAGCAAACACTTCCCTGTTTACGTATCCAGCAGTCATGACATTTTCATTTGGAGTCCTCTCTGACTCCACCACCAACTCCTGGGAAACATATCTGACCCTTTATAGCTGCTAAATACTGCACCGTGTCTGTGTTGGTGTTCGGTGCTAAGCAGGTAGTTTAAAGTGGTAATATCAGAGCTGCTCCTCTGAAAACAGCTGCCCGCTGCTGGAAATGAGATTGATGAGATATGTGAGGCTTGAACCAAAGCAGTAACCACGCAGCTGTAAAACCAAAACAGCGAGTTGAAAGACACTAAAATGCTTCATAGACCTGAGAGGAACTGGAGAGTTAGTGATAATTCTCTGTGAGATTATCACTACATGTTACCACTTTTTTATTCCACGCAATTTACCATTTGTTAGTGTAAAAATATTCATACGTGCAGCTTTAAGGCCTGAGAAGCAGGTGACAGCTAAAGTTTGCAACTATAATTTAGTCAGGGAGGTAGTTTACCAGGATGTAGCTTTGGATGGGGAGAGTCCATGTAGAATCAAGAATATACTGATGATGCTTTTAGGCGCAGGCAATAAAACCTGGAAAACAAAAATCAATCAACTGTTTATGGGGAAAAATAATCAGACATGATTGTCTGTTTGTGTCTAAACTGGAAAACCTGACAAACCAAGATGCTTCATCACTCTGATGCATCATAAAAGTCAATATCACCATTAATTCATTGATTTGCAACATTGTGCAACATGTATATATCATTATAAACAACCAGGATTGTTCAGTATAAATGATATGGTAGAGGCTCTGACGCTTGACAACGCTTGCCTCACAGCATCCACTGTTATATTGTACAATCCCAGATGCTTCTGTGTTTGTTTGAAGCTACGTTAAAACAGTTTGTAGTTCATCCTGTAGATTATTTGTATTGTCCTGGGGACACTGGGCTGGTGTTACTGTGCATGCCTGTATAACATATTGATCTCTCTCACATTCTCTCTCAGTGTGCTGTGTTAGGCGGCCCGTTGATGAGGCGGTCGATAGGTTCGAGGATACTGGGATGTTGCATTTGGTTTGGAAACTCTGCTTGGCAGCTCTTTCGAATGAAAGTAACAGTATTGAGAGTATTGTCTGCAAAAGGCAGTGGCATCACTTAATGAATAAGTGATAAACACCAGCATGCTTTGTCTTGATGTTGCAACCATGCAACCGCTGTGGTTGGTGGGTAGATTTTCTTAAATTATTCCATTGGATAGACGATCTGAAGTCCAGAGCTGTTCCTCAGGAGAGGTCTGAAAAAAAACAAAAAAACATCAGGCCTCGACTGATCATCTGACCTAACTGCTGCAGTAGAGTTTGGAGGAACAGGAGCAGTTAGGATTTTTCATGTTATTCAAACAAATATGCTGATTTAAGAGTTATGTCTGTAAAATAACAAAGTCCCACCTAAAAGTCTCTGATGGGTTTGATTATTTTTTCCAACCTGCTCTCTGAACACAACACAAGAAACATTTGATTCAATGATATAATCAGAAGTATTGGCAGCAAATATGAGCTGTGAAACTAGGGAAAGAGCAGTTAGCTTGACAGTCAGCAACAAAAAGCCTGGAGGTATTTGACTTTCAAATAATTTAGATAAACGTTAACGGAGAAGCTGAAACTAGGGAATAGGAAATGACTCAAACCTTTGACTGATTATCTAAATATTTGCAGATAAACGTTGTGTCAATCAGATCCTTTACTTTTGATCAGGTATTTACTGATCTACGTCAAGAAACCTGTCTAACTTTAGATTATATTTTATTCGTATTTGTATTTATTAAATGACTAAGCTGGTCCTGACTTTAACTGATGTTTTGAGGATGATGTCAGTTCATTAATATCCCCAAAATTTGGTCAAAATTTGAAAACATACTGTTTCTAAACGAGCTCAGACATGTCTGTGGCATTGCTGTAATGTGATCAGCTCATCGACGGATAATTTGGCAGGTTCACAGCCAGTTTATTGGCTGGGCAGCAGTTCTGTTCTGGAGTGGTACTGATATCATAAAACGCACAAGACAATACTCAGAACAAACGAATCAAATGTCAGTAAGAGAAGGTGGCAGGTGTGAATGAACCCTCACAGAAGTTGTGGTTCTAGTTGTTGTTAATTAGAGCGCCACCATGTGATCACAGTGAGTGTCATTGTCTGAGACGTGAAGGAAGCCACTTTCTAAATTCACTGGTTTTTGGATTTACTGTTTCTGGACTTCAAATTATTTTATTCATGTCATGACATCCATGAAAGCAGTTAGCATTATGGACTTAAAGCTATAAGAAATCTGACATATTCACCCTGTTCTTTTAAGCTCCATCTGATTTCTGTTTTCAATATTCAGCACAACTTGAAGACAAACTGTGTGCCCTTATACTGCAGCCTCAGCTGTAGTGTGGAGATGTGTAGAAGGGGCAATGAGAAATGCTGCATTGCAAGATTTTCCCATTGAGAGGACCTTGGAGAAGTTTCTTTATTTTTGTTGGCAAAGGGACGTGAGAGCTCAGATATCAGAGACGTCACATATATTTGGCAACAGGGCTGTTTGTCAAGTTTCCTGAGCTTATTTAGATAAGAAGATATAGCCCATGTTCTCCTTCAGGACGGGACTTTTGTGGTGAAACAATGTGAAGCCGACCATTCCTAGAAACCATTGCCATGGGAATCCGCTCGGACCGTTTGCTATAAATGGGCCTTTCTGCTAAGGAAGAATGTAAAGAATCTGAGAGGAAAAAAAAAGAGTCCTTCCTGTCCTCTAACATGATGTTTGTAAGAAAGTGAATGATGGTGGACAGCTACGGCATGTGAGCGTATATTAGCTTGGTGGAAAACAGCAGAGGGTGGTGGTGCACGTGCATGCATTCATACCTTCTGTGTGTCAGCAGACAGAGACAGAGAGCTTGTTTGTAACCGATGCCTGTTGAACTGATTATCATTTATCATAGTGGATAGGAAACTATGTGTCTGTTTAAACCATAAAGATGGCTGAGGTCTGAGCCTGCGTTCAGACATCAGGAGAAGCAGAGTCTCTTATTGCTTTTATTTCCAAGGTTTGATATTACGCCATAAAAACATTCAGCTGGGTGTAGGTCCACAGAAGAGATCACCGGTCTTTGGTCTCACAAAAGACTGTTTTCTGATTGGCTAAAGGAAAACCTCTTGGATCCTGATTTTGAAATGGGGGAGGTGGGCTGTAATGTAGGTGTATGTGACAGTAAAAAAAAAAAAAAAAAAAGCAAATAGACCTCACCCTGGGGGTGAGGGTTACCACAGCACCTCTTATGTGGGTGGTACATTAATCAACAGCGGTCAGTGAAATCTTTCCTCAGCGCTCACAAGGACTTTTCACACATTGCAGTGCACCAGTTGTTAACTCAGACTCATTTTTCTCTTTTTACAGGAAAATGAATTGGGAGGAAGTTGGAGGGGTGTGGGGGGTTGGAGGGGCGTGTAATGGGGTGGCACGTCATGATGTCTGACTTTGCTTATCATACACAAATAGTCATTCGTCACCCAGCCACAGGAGGCCGCCTCAAAAAAATGTGAACTGAAGATGTTTTTTTTTTAGTTTTCAAGGAGTTTTACTCAAGGAGAAAGAGCTGTTCTGCCTCTGAGTCTGAGCAGGGCAGGAAATCTCTGCTCCCATGTGAGTTCTTCCAAATGGACCAAAGATTTGAGAAACATGATGAGCTCTTGCCCTTCTCTCTCTCTCTCTCTCTCTTTGCCTGCCTCCTTCTCTAATGGAAACAAAGATACTGAAACCTAACTGGCTTAATGCAGATCTCTGGTGAAAGTGCTGCAGTCAACAGAAAGAGCCTGTGGAAGGCTTTGATTATTTAAGGTGGTGTCTCTGCTTATCGGCTTTGTGTGCGCTGTGATCTTATTGTCTTGGACCAGTTTGCTGTCACAGTATTGTCTATAACATTCAGCTTAACCAGACTGTCAGGGTTTGTTGTTTAGTCGACAGAAGTCCTGATTGCTACTTAACTCATGTCTGTCCCATCAGCCATCTTTGAATCTTTGTTCTCTCTCTCTCTCTCTCTTGTACTGTCTGGCTCTTTGTCACTCTCCATTTTGTCTTTGTCACACACACAGTCTTCATTTTCTATTCTCAGTCCAATTTGAGCTGAATAATTTTACGTGTTTGGTGTCAGAATCAAAAATTAATGCAACGAATGTGATCCTTAATTACTGGAAGCCCTTGGAGAATCCATTAAAAGCAAAATGCTGTCATTAGTTCCAGGGAGCGTAAATCACAGTGAATTCTGTGGTATTTTTTTTTTTTTTTAATCTTGTACTTCCACGCCATAATTCTTGCTGCTCTCATGTGTTTTTTTCACAGTATGAGCCTGGAATTATAACAGGCTCTCAGACAAGATTTAAAGTAGACCCAAACAAATTCAACCATGATCATTTTTCTTTTTGTGACCACCTTGAATTAGCATTTTCAAGACAAATGTCATTAACGGCCCATTTGTTAAACCGTGTCACATGAATTGTCCATTTTTAACTGAGACATTAGAAGAAACTTGTGAAGTCCAAAAACTCCCTCTTTACTAATGAATATCTTCTTCAACTTGGTGCTATTCATATTAAACTTATTGTAATGACATTTCTTTGTGAATATGTTGCGGTATTGTCTTTAGCATGGGTTCAGCTGTATTCCTTTCAAATAAATGCAGAAGGAGAAATATGTGCTCGTGGCCACTGCGGAAACAATAAATATTCATGTTGTCTTCACCCCATTGGTCAGTTGGTCAAATGGAAATGTTGCCGTCGTGTTGGGGCGTGGGAGCAGTTGTTTTTTTCTGCTGTATTTTTTTTTCTATATTCTCATTTTATAGGATGCTCATCAAAGTTTCCCATCAAAGAAAAGCGTATTGGAAAATTTAAAGGAAACTTGATCCATTACCACTTGATTTTTATTCAGTTCAGTTGGTTATGATAACCAGTGTACTACAGCCCCAACCAATAAATCCATCAGCCAGGTCAACGTATCATTCAATATTAGGCCATTTGCAGATATTGTAATGTATCAGCAAATATTTCATCCATTAAATGACATGAAATCAAATGCTAATATGAGAACAGAGAGAGGGGTCGCTCCTAGTGATGACCCTGCAGGTGAATTATCATCTGATTATTTAATTGTCTGGTCCAATCATTTTACCGTCTTGGTTCATTCTCACTGCTCCCACAGCATCATGTTCAGCAGCAGCATCTAAAAACCCACTGTAAATTACCAGACAGCAGTCACACACTGAATCTGCCAGTCAGCTAAAATTCAGTGTGTTTGAATGTAATTTTAGTAATGGGCTTATTGTTTCTTATTCTTATTCTTTTTGCAGTGATGTGATTTTATCAGCATCATGTATTCAGGAAGCAGAGTTTTTGTAATCGTGGTAGGGGATTAGAGAAAGGGATTTTTCCCAGCTAGATTCCTCCTGGGGGAAACCTCTCTGGGGCATTTCTATCCATTTCATACCCCGTTTTTATTATTTTTTTTTATTTTAATTAACTTTTTACACGCGAGTATGTCCATGATGAAGACTTCAGACTAGGAGAGTATTATGAATGTTGTGTGGGGGAGATGAAAGGAAAGATCCTTACACACAACCTGGTTTCCTGCGTGCATGTAAACTCAGTATAGTCAGTGCCTATGCAGAAAACATACAGTACTACCAGAGACCTGAAACAGCTACTCCCACTTTGTAAGTCTTTTGTCCTGTGGGGGTGGGTGGGAGTACTTGTAAGTGCATGCTGGCTTGGGTCTGTACATAAACATTTAAAGACACAAACGGATCACTGAATGAACCGTTTCTGTCCAACCTCCCACTCTCTTCCTGAGCTCATAGGGAAGTAGAAACCGAAGAAGAATCGAGGTGGACAAAATGGCTGACGTGATTTTTGATGGGTTCTCCCTGGTGAGGCTGCCTCACAGGATGAATGACAGTCTTGATCACATTTAGCAAACATTTCTCTCAGACCATTAAGCCCTGATGAATTTAGAAATGCAGCCAGCATCTGCTCTGTCTGTTTTCATAAGCTATACTTTCTATTTATAGTGAAGGGAATGTGTGTGTGTGGATTTCCCTCCTTGTACGTGTCTTTGGTTCACAGCATCACTCCTCCTTTACAGAATACAGAGTTAGCATGCAGGGGGGCAGCAAAGGCTGAGTCTCTTGGAATTGATTTTTTTTTTCTGGTTGAAGTTCAATTACCGATGCTTATTTTGATGGCTTTGAAAATTCCAATCAATGCAGCGCATTGATAACGTTCCCTGAAATGACCAAGAAAAGGCTGTTGATGAAAGCCCTCTCTGGTTATCATTCTGTAGATCCATTGGCTTCTAATGTCCGACATGGCCATGGATGTAAACCCTTGACATGAATTCAATAAAGTGCTGAGCCAAAGAGCGAGAGGAATGACGGAGGAGGAGGAGGAGGAGGAGGAGGAGGAGAAAGGGCATTGGGACCTATCAGCCTGTCAATCAGCAGAGATAAAAGACCTGTGATGAAAGAGTGAGATGGGATGAGGTGAGGTGGATGCAGTTCAGCCTGAAGAGTGGAGCACATTGTGGTGTTGATTGGAGTCTTCCCTACCCACTTGTGATGAAGGTGTTTATGGCCCATGATCAGTTCATAGTGCAGTGGAATGGTACCTTTCCATGTCAACCCTCTGGACTTCCGGTCTGCCCACATCATCAGACCCTCCGCTCATTGTCTTTTAGCTGAATCCTCCACAAAGGCCTGAGGTCAGAGGTCAATTAACAATAATAGGATGGTGATTAGAAATGAAAGGCTTAACTTTGAGGATGATTTTCAGACAAAATAAGAAGTTAGTAATGACTTTGAGAGTTTCTTATACTGGGGCTCAGACCTTATGTTCATGAGAGATTTCTAAGACTGACATAGTGATATTTGTTTGATACATTAAAAATGCTCTTGATAATATAGAATCATTAGTAGTACTCAAGTAGTGCTTATGTAGAAGGTTGGAAAATGCCACTTACACAACTTAATTAGCAAAAGATATTGAGGAGTAGTGCTGTGTGTGTCTCCAGAGGGAGCTGTGCTGTGTGAAGTCTGATAAATGTCCTGAAGGAAATGTCTCACACACAGTGACACGAAACACAAAGTACAGTAAGGCTGGTAGGAATACCAGTAGTTTTGCAGGTATTTGTTCATAAACCAAAATAGTGGACATATTGAAATTTGGACCAAATCTGAGACATTTTGCAATGTTGACCTCTTTATGTTACTGGATAAAAATCAGGGCATCACTGAGATCATTAGGATTTTTCCCTCCGGGCACCATGAATGCCTGTATCAGATTTTATTAACAACCCATCTAGTTTTTCAGTCGGGCCCAGAGAGGTGGACACACAGACATTACCACCCTTAAAGTTCACAGTCACAGCAGTAACAGATGCTGGTTAAAGCTAATGAAATGTGTGGAATTGCTTTCTGGACTATTACAGGACAAAAGAAGCAATTTGAAGAAATCGATTTAAGTTCTAGGAACTTGTTAATGTCATGAAAATTAGGTGGCCTAAAAATTGTTCAGGGGCACAAAAGATTCCCTTTGAAATCACATGTTAGTCAGTCAGTGTCAGCCATAAAGGACTGGGTGTCAGACCTCTGAGTAATAACTATGCTGTGGCACAGATTGCCTGCCTTCAATCTTAGAGTCATGTAATATATTTTATTACCTCTGCTAAGGAGGTTTTGCTTCAGGTCTACTCTGTCTGTCATAAAAGATAAACAGGTACTGGTTGAACACTGAATGGATAATGGTGAAGGAGCATAGCTCAGCTAACAGTCCTCTGGTGTGATTGCATGGTGGAGGACTTCACATGACTGCAGGGCTCATCCTCAGACACCACCAGCACCAGTTAAATATCCCACTCTGGATCCTCTGAGGGACAGACAGCCTCTGCACAAGTGGACACAATACGTATCAGACAGTCACTGTCAGACAGTCACTGTCACTGTCATATTTTCGAAACACAGCGTTCAGCCTGCTAACTAGCAGAGGATTAGAACGAGCTTCAGCCCATACATTACAGTAAGAGATCAGCCTCTGTAGCACACAGCACTTGATGTCTTATTCATTTCTCACTTTTATTTATTTATTTATTTTTGCTCAGTCGCTCTTTTTATACTCTCGTGGAGTGTGACTGTGTGAGGTCACACTCTGACTAGCATATTGAGTATTGCTCTCAGAATTATCTGGCAGTAGTCACAGCCAGGAATTCTTGCTGTGCTTCTAATATAAGCCTCCTTACTCGCTATCAGTCACTTCCATTTAAAAAAAAATCTTAACTGCCTAAGTCTTGAGTCAAAATGAGATTAGTCTTGACTTGGTTGTAGAAACAGTGCTGAGAGAAAAACATTTTCTCTGTGTCTGACTTTAACCTTATTATACTTAAAAATGTAATTTTAATACTTCTTTTTTTTTGTTTTATTACACACAGTTCACACTCCAGCCTGACTTTGTTGTTAGTATACTGCTGCCTAACCTTCATGCTTGGTCTTGTGCCACTCTCTGTAGCTTTCAGCTGATACCTGGCTCTCCTCCTTCAGGCCTATGGAGAGACAATCAGCGTCTGATTGATCGTAGCAGCATTACTGTACAGGGGGGAATTTATCATCCAGCAGGCCTGAGGGAGCTCTGTGCTGTCAGCAGCAACCTTTTGGCTCCCGCGCTCGCTTAGAGGTAGAGATCACCTGATTATATCACGGTGTCGAATGCTTAATGGAGTTTAGTTACTGTGCAGGATACGTGAACGCTCATCACATTTACACTTATCGCATGTATTTCAAGTACTGCAGTACATGTCTGTTGGGAGTCAGCAGCGGATATGCACATACATTTAAGTAAAACGTTGTGTTCCTAATATAACATAGTGTAATGTTGTGATGCTGTACAGTAAGCTGTGTAGGGGATCCCCTGGGTGTTAGCATGTGAAGCTGCCAGGGAGGAAGCATCACTGTGTGGGCTGTATGTTTCTCTATATATGTGTTCGTCTTACCAAGTGTTAGCAGCAGGGTTCAAATGACATGTGGTTTTGATGTTTTTGTACTCAAGCTGTCAGTTGTGTGTATTTTGCCATTTTTCATGTGGCAGTTTTTTTTTTTTTTTTTTTTTTTTTTTGCTGCAGTACTGTAACTGACAGTGCTATTGGATGTGTACATTCCATCAATATCAGTCAAGAATATCAATTAAACTACTTTGATATATACTTTATATTTAGTGAAATTTGAAACTGTTTCAGTATCTTTTGGTTCAAGAGTGTTGGTCAGGCAAAACAGACTGTTTGAAGATGTCACCTAAGAAACGGTGATGGATCAAACAAATAATTAATAGATTAACTGAGTCCAAATATAAAGTATTTTTATGTTATTATTATTATTATTATTATATTATTATATATTTTTTACATGGTTTCTTGTTTTTCATGTTTATTGTTGCTTTGCACCCACCTTACGTCAGTTACTGGAGATGAACATCCAGGGCTAGACCTGCTCACGTCTGTGATGAGTACTTTCAAAAAGGTTTATAAACATTTTTACTGTTAAGGGGAAGTAAAAATTCTCTCCTGACTTTAAATTCTTATACTGATAGCAGTTCTGTAAATAAATGCTCACCCTCCCAACAAGCACACTTTGAAAAAAAAAAATGTGATCAATAAATAAATGGGCAAGGAAATGCACGTTTTAACATTGCCAGTGGTCAGGCAGGAACTTCTATCATGCTGGAGATGGACCACACTGGATGAAATCAGAGTATATACCAAGGTGACATTGGTGTTTAGTCTAGTCGCCAGATCACACTGCAGGGCCAGATCAGTGTTTTAGGTCTGTGTTTGAAAATCTCCTCAATTCGTCCTGTGCTCCCTCTTGTTCGACCTCTGAGCTCTTCCTTTCTCTTTTTCTCCCCTTCTTCCTGAGCTGCAGGAAGATATCGATAGATACCCTTGAATGCTCCTCTCTGCTGGTTGTGTGTGTGTGTGTGGTGTGGTGTGGTGTGGTGTGGTGTGTGTGTGGTGTGTGTGTGTGTGTAGGGTGCACCACATCATGCTGCTGCCAAAGGAACCGCACTCTACACTACCCTCTCTGGCTGAGCACACCAGGGTGGAGAGGAGCCCAGAGCCAAGATTACTCATTTATTTTTGTATGGCGTGAGCGTGTGTATGCATGTACTGTATGTGCCCTCGTGTTTGTTCACTTGAGGATATGTTTTCCATTTTCGCTTCTTTCTATAAAGCATTAGACCTGTGGTCAGCTCTATGGTTAGAAATAGAATTAGGTTTAGGTTTGAGTAAAGAATAGAATCAGAGAGCCATCACAAAAACCACAAACTGAAGTGAACTAATGACCTCAAGATAAAAGGCTCAGATTCCACTGAGATCCTTTTAAGTCAAAAAGTCACTGATTCTCTCTTTGTGTTGAAGTTAGATCAACAGTACTATGATTACTTTTTCAAGTGTAGTTAAAAACGTGTTATTTACCAGATTACTGCATTCAGGTTCAGGACATGGACTAAATAAAAAGACCATGCAACACATTGGCACTTACAGTCATCAACGTAAACTGTTACAAAGGTATTTGGCTTTGTGTGTTATATTCCAACAAACACAGAGCAACATTAATGTTCTCTTGGAATTTTGTTTCTGGCCACGTGATGAATTTTCAGTCCAATATCAACTCTCCTTTTGGTCTTGTTTTTGGTCTCCACCACCCTCTGAGAATAATATCTGGCTCTGTAGCTGCTAAATGCTCCACTATGTTGATCAGCTGCTCTCTGACTGTGTACGTCTGCTGTTTTGTGCCAGGGCAGGAAGTGGACAGTGAGTTTTTACAGCTTTTCCACTGAAAACATCCACTTTCTGGAAATGAGACAGAATAGTTGTTGGTATTATCGATACCTTTCACATTACACAGTAAGCTCAAATTAATTAATTCATTAAAATTATTGATTACTGCAGCTTTTTTAAGCCTGCTCCACTAGTTTATTGCACTCCTATAACACTGGACTATGGACTGTGGTGCCTCCCAGTAGGAACTCTGTGGCCATGTTCCAATGGTATTGATTAATTGGAATTTTTTTTTACTTTCAAGTTGACAGGAGCTGCCTGGATCTACTAAGTGACTGACATGTCTTCTGTCAATTTAAGTCATGGTGGTTGCTACTTGCTCTTCCAGCTAGGGTTTTTTCCCTTTGACCTAATTTGAATTTTCTGGTTCTAATAACTGACAAATTGTCCATCACTCACCCTACATCCATTTTTTTTTTCTACAGCCTACAGCTAAGGTCAGGAACAGAGCTCTGGGGGTGAACTTAGAAATGAATAAATGAATATCCTCAGTGGAGGTTAAAAATATGCATGTGATTTTTCTGCTGTCCCCTACCATGAGTCCAATTTTAGGATATAGCCTTTTAGCTTCAGTGAACTCATTAACTTTGAGTGCTGCGCATGTGTTTGTCTCCATATGACTCCCACTGTAGCAGCTAATCCTGACTGACTGACTGACTGTCACAGTTTAAGTTGTCGCCACTGGCCATGTTTATTTGCCTCTGTCAATCTGATCTGTGTGACAGCTGCTGGCTAATCTGCGCATGTTAGCCTGCGAGGGCTCGAGTGAGAAATTCTCCCAATCTGAGGTTGACCGCTGAGTTGAAAGTGAACTAACTGTACTCCATGTACTCACTCACCCAGCTCTCACCTCCCTCTTGGAGGAGTCCACATTGAGGAGCAATTTAATTTTACTCTGTATAACTTCCCCAGAATCCAAAGATGAGCACTATCTGTGTAAATTAGCAAGGCTTCTTCTGCCATTGCTCATGTCAGCCTCATGGCCCTGAAGAGGTAATTCTGGGAGATGTAGTATTGAGTATCTTTATAGATGAGTCCTCTCAGCCATCATGAACAGCATGAGGCCCTGAGTGTTAGCACAGGGGCAGGGATAGCATCTTATTATAAATTTTGAGTGGTCTAATCGCATCTTTAATTAACCCTCCACTAATCGGCCCTGGAGGGAACCTAATGGATTAAATATTGCTGAGATATTAAAATGCAAATGGAGGTGAGGAGCTGGCGTGGTGGGTCTCTGTCGTGAGACATGCAGCGATGATGGTGTCGGATGTGATGTCACATCCATCATGTTGAAGGCTGTGGAGCTTCCCCATATGCTCCGTAGTTCAGTGTTGTTGGTGTTTGCAGGCAGGGAATGAGCCCCGACTGTTCACCGGAAGAAGGTGATAGAGGAAGGTGATTCTATGAAATGAGACATAAGAAGGGTAATGGAATATCATATAACTGTGAATCAGCCTGATGGTTATGATGTGGGTTTAGTGGGTCAGGCTGGTAGTCCTGCAGAGTGCTCGTTACCCTTACAGATTTTAGGCAAAGTACGACTGAATGTCTAAATCCCTGCTGACCTATAATGTTCATTACACTCAACAAAAGGAATGTGTGAGAAATTTTTTATAGTATAGCCCTTGGAGATAAAAAGTTAAATGTTGTCCAGCTGTGGCGATACAGATTAAGTCCTCAGCAGAGAAACAACAGCATCAGTCTTTTGTTTAGTTACCGAAAACGACCAGTGTTTGTATTTTCCTAACAAGGACTTCTTGTAGCCATACAAGTCTGACTGGTGATGTCTGTTAGAGCAGGACTCTGATGAGACATCAGAGAACCTCTTCAGCAGGACGTTGATAGCTGAGTCAGAATAGCTTACACACAAGTTCTCTGTTTACATCTAGGATGATACCAACAGTCATTAATATCTTTTACCCATGACCGTGATCAGACCCTAACCTCAACAAAGTAGATTTTCTGTGACTACAAACCTTCTCTGAAATTAAACCTACATTCTTTTAGCCACTTAGGGACAGTGCAAGAGGCTCATATCTTTGATATGGTGAACATATTACAGTAAAACATAACACTTGCCCTATGTACACATTCAGTAGACAAAGAGCAGTTTCTGGTCACTTGTTGAATGTTAAGTCCAATATTCAGTCTCTTTTAACCAAGGGAAGAGTTGTAGGTTTCAGCAGTGAGCATCACTTCCTCGGCTGCCGCTGGGGGCTGGCTCCAGAAGTGAGCAGCTCTCCATTGACCCCCATGTTAAAATAGCCAACTTTACAGCATAATTATGCCAATTAAACCAGATTGTGTAACTCGAAACACTTTGTTATGCTTAATTAAAGATGGTTGTCTTAGTTAAATATATGAAAAAAAAAAAACCTTTGACATGAAGAGTCAGGAAGTGTTGCATGCAGGTTAAAAACCTTTTTATATTTCTATTTTTTTAAAAATTGTGTAACAAGTTGTGTGGTATAAGAAGTAAATCAGGTTCAATATTTCTAACCAATCCCAACGATAATATTGGATTGTGATGTTGCTATAAACGTGAGATTATAATGCCCAGATAGTTGAATGTTGACTCCTGTAGGTGGTGGGTAGCTGTGCAGAGCTGGAGGCATCCGCTCTCATTCTGATACTGCTGATTAACTGGTGTTCAGCAGCTGGTGTCTATATTAAAGCATCTAATCACCCCTGAATGATGGCGGCGGCACACTCTGTCTCCTCGTTCAAACCTCATTTAAATCAAAGCAACAAGCATATACATGGATGATATGTGTTGATGGCCCTGGACCGCTGCAGACATCCAGAAATGTGCCAAACATACAACAGACAAAAGTCAGAGTCTGAATATTTAATCAGCGCTGCAAGACACGCTGACATGACTGCAGAATGCTGAATAAATGGACTGCTAATTAAACAGCTCATTAAATCAAACATGATGTATATAGGTGTACCACTGTTTATGAATTTTATTCACAGTAAACATGACTGAGATAATTATCTACTTACTGCCACATAGCCATACTCAAAGCTAAAGAAGGTGGCAGTCCGTAGCTTTAGTTTTGGTTCATTCTCACGGTTCTCATCCTCCTCTAACAGCATTCGCCGTCTTATGCAGGATTACGTGTCGGCCTATTTCTTAGCTGGGAGCAGTTTCCAGGCAACGAGTGGATTGCTCCCAGGTAAAGAAATAGCCCAGCACATAACCCCTCATAAAGCACTTGGATTTTTTTATGGATAAAAAGAAGAGATGTTTGGATGGAGCCGTACTAGTGGTGTCCCCCTGTTTTCAGTTTACGTGCTATGCTAAGCTAAGCATAGCACATAAACTGTCTAATATGATAAAGTTGTAATCACCTTTATTATATTAAACTGTTTCCTGTGACCTGTACTCCTCAAAGACGCCAGCAGCAGAAGACAATCCTACAGACAGAAAGTTCTCCACCTGGAATGAAGTCATGGCTATGTAGTATTTTAGCTTTGAACAGTTTGAAGTTGAAGACTACTTGTAGATTTTGCCAGGTGATAATGACCTACACAACAGCTAACACAACCAACACAGCACCAGAAAAACATGACAGAGAACGAAAGAAAGAGGAAACATCAAGAAAAAAAAAACCTGTGTGCGAGCCAATGAAATAACTAAAACAAATGGCAACTTTCAACCTACAGGCATTTTCTGTCATTAAAATCAAGGGCTTTA
This sequence comes from Toxotes jaculatrix, assembly GCF_017976425.1. Lineage (NCBI taxonomy): Eukaryota > Metazoa > Chordata > Actinopteri > Toxotidae > Toxotes > Toxotes jaculatrix. Next base: position 28,003,412 of record NC_054401.1, read on the forward strand.
GAGAATTATTCACAGTGCTGGAGCTAAAAGATCAAGTTCCATAAAAAAAACAAAACCTTTTCCAGTGTATTTTGTTTCTCTTTTTAGGTTTCTGTTTGAATTACTGATTATATTTCTTTAACCCAAGTTATTTTGACAATTTAGTTTATTTTATCCTTACTTAAAATAATATTATTGTATTATTTTTTTGCAATTTAATGCATATATGGCAGTTTTTTTTTTTTTTCAAATATATTAATTCAAACCAGTGCCAGAAAAAAAAAAAGAATGAAGAAGCACAAGCATTGTGCTGTCATACATTGTCATTGAAAACATAATCGTGTTGTGGTTGAATCAAATCATAAACCTCATACTGTGCATCTGAACATATCAGGAAAAAAAATAAAACACAGTCTCAACCCGATACAGAAGTGGAAATAATAAATGATAAAAGACATTTCAAAAAGTCAGCAAACTGTTGTTTTAGCATCAGAGCCATAAAAGATTTTTTATTAAATATGCCCAATGAAATTAATTTCTGCACATCACACAACAGCACAGTGAACCCACAGAAGAGTGAGGCGGCCATATCACTTTTTTTTTTCTTTTTTTTTTCTCTGCCGCAGAAAGCTAGCAAAAGCTGCTTTGTTGACAGGCTTCCTTTTCTGAATCTGGGTTGGCAACAAAGGATGTCTTTCATCCTCAGTGGCTGCCTTGCTATCTGCAGGAGGCTGCAACCTTCCCTTATCTAGCTCCAGATAAAGCACTTTGTCATTCAACAGTTTACCATGACCAAAAGCCTGAGGATTGAAGGATTCCTCCCTCTCAAATGGACAGCTATTTGAGATGCAGCGCTTCACATTTATAGCAATGCAATCCCAGTCAAACCTGAACTGTTTTTAGATTCTCTTTCAGCCACTGAAATAAGGAAAAGCCGTGGTGGATTTCCTCAATTATTCATCCCAAGTGCTAAATGTCGACATTTTTCCACATTTCCGTGCACTTCTTCACCTTGTGGACTTTTTTTTTGAGCCAATGTGTCGTATTTGTGGGTTGGATAATAAGTGGACATGTGAGAGGCACACACCTAGAGAGCAGGCTGCCACAGATGAGGGCCTTGAGAATAATTCACTCTTCTCACATTAAGCATTAAGCAAAAAGGCTGACAGACAGAGGGCACAAAGCGACCTCACCACCATGCTTTATAACTGAATCTCCTGTTCCAATAACTGGAGGTCAGCCCGGAACTACCTGATGGTGTTTGATGTGGACACTGATTGCACATACAGTACATTTAAGACATCTAGTCTTAAACTTACTGCATGTTTAAAATGGAAAATTGTCCATGTTTTTAACTGTGAGGTTGTTATGAGCTCTTGCAGGGTGGGTCAGGAATGATTTCATCTCTGATGTATTTGCTCAAGCTTCCTCCCAAATGCTGATGGTCAGAGAGCAAAAATGTTGTGTAAAATATCAGGATTATGAGACTTTGGTTCGTCACATTATCATCTGCACTCATGTTATACTGAATAGATGACCCATCATGGTGTATACAGAACTGTGCCATAAATGCTGCTACTATGGCTACTAATACTACTGCCACCATGCAGACCATTGCTAATACTGGTACTGCTCTTTTATGATAAATCACCACTGCTACTACAACCATAGTAGTAGAACTATCAATATTACTACTCCTACTACAACTGCCATTACAGCTTAACTAGATCTTCAAACATTCCCACTGGCTGCCTGAACTGCTACAGAATTGACTTAAAGCTTATGGGGGAGCTCTTGCTCCAGATTATACATCTGATGTGCTTCCAGTCTATCAACCCACCAGATTCGTCAGGTCACATCAGGCAGCTATCTCCCTCAAATTACCAGAGTTCTTTCAAAATCTGCCAGCGCGGCATTGAGTGTTTATACCCCGATTCCACATCGTGCTGCCATAAAGACACTTCTCTGAAACACTCCACAGAGATCCCACCTCTCCACAGTCTTTGCTGCTGATGGGGCAGACAATCTTGATTGTTACAGTCTTCATAGACTTTTTTTTTTGTGTGTGTAAACAGCGATGAGGTATTTTGTGTTTGCAGCCTAGGAGGGGCTGAGCAAATCAATACTACGTTAGAGATCTATTGTGTTTGTCCACTAATTGGCTTACGACTATCAAAGAATGTCTTCGATGACAGGATTCTATAAAGATGAAGGTTGTCTTTTATCCATTCCTATTCTGACATCCAACACGGGACCTTTTTTTTTTCCTTAGATCAGGGATCTTCGCTTGCTTCCCTCCACTTGTTTCCACAGTTTTTCTGCCAGCGCAACTGCAGTGACATAACCGCGACGCCCACATCTGCAAATCGTCAAATCCAGTTTATCGTTATATGAAACGATCTTTACATGGTCTTTCAGAGGCTGGTCTTTTATGAGACATGCAGCTTTGTTGTTCACTTGTTGAATCTTACCATGTTTGTTCAGTGCAACAGACAAGCAGTTCATTTTAATCAAACTGTGGGCTCAAGAAGGGCATTGTATAGAATCTGTAAAGGAGTGTAACTATTTCATGTTTTATCCCAACGTTCATTAAGTCTTCTCTTCTCTCACTGCCTCCCTATGAGCTCCTTTGTAGACCTCTGCCTGGTTTGTGGAGTAAGTGTTACGATTAACCAGATGTTGCTGAAGACTTTATGGTCACTGACATTGTCTTGGGGAAGACTGCACACCAAGAGTCCTTCCAAAAATATGTCGTCACCTGAGTCTTGAACTTTACAGCATTGACGCATCAGTGTGTCCAAGGTCTTAGAGGGCTCATGGTAGCATCCTTTAGGAGACTTATTGCCATCTGCTGGCCAAGCAAATCCCTAATCCTGTCCTCACTTCTGTCAATGTGGCATCATTTACAGCATTGACAACCAGCCAGTAAACACACACACACCGCCCCATTACATTTGTCTCATCCAGAGCAGGTCTTGCCATTTTCTCGGCATCATTGGAGCCTAGTGTTCTCCGTTTACTTAACTCTTAGAAGCTGCAAGGCTACACGAAGTTAAGAGTCAGGCCAAGGTCAATCCAGCCGTAGAAGTCACGCTTCTACAGCACCGTTCGCTTTGAGACTCTGGCACTTTGCGCAGGTTTGCTACAGTAAAATGTAAGAGCTAATCTGAGGGCCTGGAGCAGTGTGCTTAGTGATGAATATAAGGATGCACCGATACCACATTTTTTCAATCCAAGTACAAGTACAAGTACTTAAATTTGAGTACTTGCCGATACAGAGTACCGATATGAGTACTTATTAATGCCATTACACTTCGTACATTTACTTGAAAACATGTTTTATTTTCATCAAATATTGTTTCATTCTCTGGCTGTAAGAAATTGCTGTGACTGACATTTGAACATTACATTATATATGGCATTGCCACACATTTTACTCAAATAGAAGTACTGTTATTGACATTTTAGCATTCAACTGCATCTTTTTTTTAACAAACAGCCTTGCCACATATTTCACTTAAATATAGCCTTGAAATATAACTGTACCAACATAAAACTGGCAGAGCAACTAAGGCATTATCATGTAATCAGCAACGTCTGTCAGTCAGAACTAAGTCTATTTTGAAAAAGTGAGGGGCAAGTTTTTTTTAATGAAAAGCAGCTTCTCTGCATTATCAGCTGTTAGTCTGTTTCGGTTTTCATCTACAATGTGGGACACTGAGCTGAAAAGCCTTTCACTTTCCACACTGCTGCATGGTGCTGAGAGGTATCTCCGTGACATCTGAGCCAGAGTGGGGAACCGCACTTTATTAACCCCCCAGTACTGCAACGGGTTGTCTTCCCGAGCAGTTGTGGTCTCTCCAAGGTAGGTCTCTAACTGAATGGCAGCACCCACTGGTGCATGGCTCTGTGATACCAATTGCTGCTCATTTGCTATTTCTTCAAACACACAGTCCAAACTGCTGCTGGCTTCTGCCTTGAGAAGCTTTTTGGCAGGTGGCTCTCCCAGATCTTCCTCTGTCTCTCCTCTGTAAACCCTCTGCAGCTCCAGCTTCACCATTTCCTTGGCGTCCGTAGCAGTGTTGATGTTTGAGAAAAAACGATCTTTATACCTAAAACAGTGAAAATAATATATTAGCCGTTTACAGACAAGCTAGTCGGGTACTGTTAGAATGAATCAGTTACATCATTACTTTCAATTAACTTTAAGTAAGCTGATTATTCACGAGTTAAATGATAACATGTTTTAGGTTGGTTATAATGAAAAACTTTGTTTTTATGATATTCTCTTCTTAGCTAAGCACACAAAGACTGACACACACTTTACCTTGGATCGAGTACAGTTGGGATGCAGTATAAAGGGTTTTTCTCCGTGTCAATGAATCTCCTCTTGACAGCTGCAGCTAAGGTCCCCTTCATTGTTTTGATGCCATGATCACCGTCTGTTTCTTTGTTTAGAAGTCTTAAAAGTACGGCCACAGCAGGAATGACATCAGATGCCAATGCATCAGAGGAGCTTACTTTTCGTGTTAATTCCTCAAACGGAGCCAGGACAGTAATAGCCTTCTCCAAAAGTGACCATTGGTGAGCCGTGAGATTGTCGGGAAGCCCATGCTCAGACCCGTATATTCCCAGAGCCCTCTTCTGCTCAACGAGAGACTGCAGCATGTAGTACGTGCTGTTCCAGCGGGTCTGCACGTCCTGTTGGAGTCTTTTTATTGGCTGGTTGAGCTGCACCTGAATATCTTCAAGGCGGGAGTAGGCTAAGGCGGAATGTTTAAAATGTCCAACTATTTTTCGCCCGACTGCCACAGCATCAGCCACGGTCCTCTGAGCTAAAAGCCCCTCATTGACAGCCAGCTGGAGGGTGTGTGCCACACACGGCAGGCTCGGGAGTCCAGCATCACTCATGGCTTTGATCATGTTTTTCGCGTTATCACGTAGCACAACATGAACAGAACTTTTAGGGACCCCCCATGTCTGAAGCATGTCATCAAACACGCCTGCAATCGCTTGGCTGGTGTGCGAACCCCTAAATTGTTTTGCATGCAGGACGACTCTTCGCGGAGTAAAATCCTCGTCAATCCACTGTGCAGTTAAACTGATGAGGGACACCGGGCTGACGCTGCTCGTCCAAATATCAGTGGTGAAGCTCAGGGCTGAAATGTCTTGCAACAGGCTGTGGATGTGCCTCTTCACAAAGTCGTGTAGCTTTGGCAACACTGTGTCAGTGATGTGGTGTCGGCTAGGGATCTCATACCTCGGCTCCAATACGCTGAGAAGACGTCTAAATCCCACATTATCAACAACCGATAGCGGCTGGTCATCAAGAGCAATGTACTGGGTAAGAGCCTCTGTTATTTTCACTGCGCGCGGGTTGTCTCTTGACATCTTCTCCCTCTTCTCCAGAGTTTGCTGCAAAGTTGGTTGTTGCCGTTTCCCGCTGTTAGCAAACTCTTTGAACTCGGCGTTGTGTTGGTTTTTTAGATGTTTTATCAGATTGCTTGTGTTGAAAGTACTCGCTTTCGTCCCTCCTCTTGACAACTTTGCAGAGCATAATTTACAGTCTGCTTTACTCTTGTCGCCATCATCCACTTTGAAATACCTCCACACCGCCGACATTGCTCCTCCTTGCTCTCAATTAGCACCTGACCGCCCAACTGAACGTCGCGCTGCCGTAAAGTGGTATCGGGTGCTGTGGTATCGGGACACTTTTATGAATACGAGTACGAGTACATGAACAGGGTATCTGACAGATACCCGATGCTGGTATCGGTATCGGTGCATCCCTAGATGAATAGGGATTACAGCGCTTCTTTTAAAATTCTGCAGCAGCCCTGTCTGTTTCATGCGCGCGTGTTGTATCATCCTGCTGATTTGCATTCCAATGCTCGTCAGCAGCACAAAGCTGCAGTTTATCCCTCACGGCAAGCAAACAGCAGACTGATGAGCTGTTTGACCAGCACTATGAAGCAGTAATTGTCTGAAGGCTCGTCCCCTTATAGGCTGACCTATTGTTTTATGAGTTAGTCCTAAATTAATTGCAACGCTGATGTCGTGAGCGAAAATGTTTTCCAATAAGAAGTTTTATTTCACAGTGTGTGTGTGCATGTGATTTTATTCTCCACTTCTATTGATCTGCAGGGCCCCGGAGGTGGAGGGCAATTTGGAGCACACTGCAGAATAACAATGCTAGAGCGATGGAGGGGTAAACATGGAGGCTCTGCTTCTTCTGGAGAGAAGCCATAGGCATCAGCAGGATCCTAAGTCCTGAGACAGACAGTGGGTGGGTGGGAAGGACAGTGCACAGATGTGCGATCTGAGTTCTGTGGGAATTTAGGCCAGGCAGGGGGTGTGAATACCACTTAACATTTGTCCACATACACAAGCACACATGCGCACACAAACACACACACAGGCACAGAAACCCATATAAACAGCTGGAGCGCTAAGAACAGCAGCTGTGTGCTTCATCCTCTGTAGGTCATTCAGCTCTCCGTCATGGCCAGTGTTAAGTGGATATGGTGCTTCTGTGGCATTATACGCTTTTGTCCTTGTCAATTGATTGGCACTTTTCTTCGAGAGGTAGGTGTCGGTTTGTTGTCTCTGGGCTTTTGTTTGTTTACCAAGGAGGAGTCAAGGTCATCAGCAGGCCCAAACACACTCCTACATATTCTGTGTAGCTTCTGTTGCACCCTCTTTCAAGAATCTCACGAAATGTGTTTCACAGCTCGGTGTGTTCGTGCCCGTGCGGGGCGTACGGCCAATTATACCGTGCAGCCAGCGTGAGGTATGATTCAGCTGCGAGCGTGAAAACACTGGGCTCATTTTAATAGCCACCTGAGGCGGACCTCGCCTCTTTACTCTCGCTCTGGACTTTTCCAGTTCAGGTTTAACTCTTGTAATGACATCCAACTTCTCTGGCAGTTTCAAAATTGGATGTCAACTCACTGAAGAGCTTCCCGCTGTAAGTGTTGATCCTACAGCTGCTGTTTATGTGACATGATTTCAATCGTGTGTCTTTCATTTCGTTTGATGTGTTGAAACCTTATGAATCCTACCTTCAAATCTATTCACAGCCACATAGAAAATTCCATTTCTACTTTTTATATCCCGTCATTGAAGTTATATTATTACATTCATGAGGCCCGTTCAGACTGGATTAATATTCCAGAGAGAGTAGGTGATAAAATACTATATTTACCCTGAAGTTATTGTTGTGAATGGTATTCAAGCTATTGCAAACTGTCAGAGGATGGTTCTGTAGTGGATTTTAAAGGGAAAAGGAGTTTTTTTGAATAGTATTTATTGGTTTTACACAAGAAAACGTCAAGGATAAAAACGAGTTGGTTGGTTTGGCAGCCTCGTGTAAAGAGAGCAATGCTTTGACATGTCAAAATCTCCGCTGTGAAAAGGTTAAATATTTCCCAGCTAAAGCGATGGTGGGAGAGAGAGAGAGCGAGCGTTGTCACAATCTGTACACGTCCACTCATGTCTAAGAGGAGGTTTAGTTTTGCACAGTAAAGGAATGAATGGACCAAAAAAAAAGATTATCTGTTAATCATTGTGAAGATTTCAGTCCTGGTTGTTTTAATAAGAAGAATGCCGTTGGAAACGACGTATCGCAGCATACACAACCTGTAACTTCCCTTTTAGAAGTACAACAGAGGAAGAGAAACCTCTGTATCTGTTTACAGCACAGCCAAACACACTGCGTCCTCACAGTCACATTGTTTTAGTAACAAGTACAGAGTACTAAACCGTGTCTAAAATGGGGTTTGATAAATGACAATCTGAGTGAGTATAAACAAAGGATAGTTTTGTTTAAAACTCTGGCTGTGCAGCACGTGCTCGCACCAACAGGTGGCTTTGACAAGCTACAGTAATATCGGGATATCCAGGTCAGAGACATGTATCAGTTATTTGAGGTCATGGATGTGGATCAGGAGTTATAGCCTCCATGATCATGTGACTCAGCTGAGTGAATCCTATTATGAGGCTGATGTAGGTCTGTCTGCAGCTGAAAGGAAGAGAGCCACTGTGATCCCACAGAAACCGTGGGTTTTCGTTCCTATTTTGCATTTATATCACTGAATTCACAGTGCATTCATCACACAGTCTGACATGCTTCAAATTGATATGAAGTACTATTATTAGAGCCATCTGCCACAGAATGACGGGTAACGAACCTGCAATGCTGCTGTTATCACACGGTGTGCAGGTGATATTAAAGAGACACACAGATATTTAAAAAAGAACATAAAACAAGTGGTTCTGTATTGTTGTCTGTATAATTTGTTTTAGACAGTAATTAAAAATTACTAAGAAAATAAAATTAGTATTTTTCTAAATCAATTTTTCTGCACTAAATAAATACATTCCATCCCATTTGAAATATAGGGTCATATATGTTTTAATGTTTGGAAGATTATAAGTAGAAATGAAGAGGTTGGTATGGTAGTGTGGTCCTCTCAGCACGCTGTAGGATGTTGTCGTGTCACTTAAAGCCCACTGCATTAAAGTCCCTTGGGGTGGGTCGGGTCCAGAGCAGGGAGAATATGAGCAGGTATTCAGCTCGTCACTGCTCAGTCAGACCTGGGTTCTGCACTGAAATTAGCCTTTGATGGATAAATCGATACAGGTGTCCCACCACGCTCGCCACTGTTTAATGAGACCTGAGATCAGAGTGTAGCCTCTGACTCGGCCTCTGCACACTGTGTGTTCAGTAGCCGTCCCATGTTCTCCATGAGCCAGTTATAAACACGGCACTGAACCAATGCCAGTCCTAATTCTGCAGTATCATATTTATATGTGTGGAAAGCTGGTCCTTGGATAATAGCTACATTTTGCTCATAGGCTTCTCAAAACAAACAATGCTGAACCAATACAGAAGCACATATAAAATACACTATTTGTTCTTTACTAAAAGAAATAGTTCAGCACTTTAGGAAATGTGCTTATTTGCTTTTCTTGCTGGGTAATATGACGCTACCACCAGCACCTGGTATGCTTAGCTTAGCATAAAGACTGGAAACTGGAGGAAACGGCCTGTTTCTGTGCAGTGGTAACAGAATTCACATGTTTTTAGTTCAGTTTTATTCCTCTGCAGATAAACTACAGAGGGTATATTAGACCCTGGTAACTTCTCTGTCCAGCTCCCATTCTTATCCTCTGCTCATCACACATTCAGGCAGGCTGTGCATTGTCTCTCTACCCCTTCTCACCTCTTACCCCCTGATGGACCCCCCAGTCAGCCCTGTGGCCTGTATACAGTATGTGTGTGTGTGTGTGTGTTTTATCTGCTTCCGGACCAGAGTTGGCAGAGCGTTTTGTGTGTAACACTGAATAATGAATGACCTACAGGCTCCCCCCCCCACTATTCTGTACCACGCTTGCACACATTTAAACTGTGTGTGTGTGTGTTCTCGTGTGTGTATGTTGACAGGGTTAAATCCTGTTAAAATGCAAATAATCTTTTGTGCAGTGTTTATGGTTTTAACTGATCGCTGTGTGCTGCGGTTTGGAAATCGAGTCTGGTTTTCGATCCAATCTGAGGCGTCTTATTGTGGATTTCACACCTTCCTGTCTCAACTGAACACAATAGGCATAGTGCGGTTCCTGTAGCAACAAGCCTGTCAGTCAAGGTCACCCATGACAGAGAGAGAGAGAGAGAGAGAGAGGGGAAAAACAGGGGTGAGAGTGAATCTGAGTGAGAATGGGAACAAAGGAAAAAGTCTCCTCTATCTGATGATTTGTGTTTTGGAGTGTGACAGAGCGTGACATGGTTTGGGAGGCAGCTTCTCTTCTGTGAAGCTCTGACAATGTGGCTGAATTGACGAAACCCGTTATGGAGATGGACTCAAAATACATTCATGCATACAATAATTATGATACACTACAGTCTAATAAGCTGTTATATTTGAAGTGATTATCTCTAAGTTCCCCCTTTTTTTCCATGCTCATCATTGGTGTTAAGCACTCGTTGCAGTGGTTCCTTGTGAAGTATTTCTCTCACATTTATTCATGCATTCATCTGTCTTCACCTAGTGGTTGTTAGCAGATATGACACTGTCAGGAAAAAAAAAAAAACCCTCAAACCCTTGTTTTCTCTCAAGACCCATATGTTTAGTGGGTTGTCCCTGTTAAACATATGTTTTTCTCTCCTTTCTTGTCCTCCTTTCCTCCCTTCCTTCTCACTTTCTTCAACTTCCTCTCTGATAGGAGACAAGTTGTAGAGCAAGGAGAGGTAGCGGGTAATAAGTGGGATCACGGTTGTGTGTATAGCATCCCGATAGAGAGAAGCTAAACAAACATGTCGTTGTTAAGCTCCTGTAAGTTAAACTTGACTCTTCCTTCAGGTGTTTCACATTAAAGGCCAAAGCAGCAAATTAAAAATGGGAGCAGGTCAGATAAGAGGGAGGCTTGAAAATAAACGACTTATAAAACTGGGGTAATGATAACTAAATAACTACCTGTCTGTGAGCTGGTTTCACATAAAGGCTTTGTTCTCTCTGCAGTTCAAGATTGGAAGAGTTTTAAAACAGTAAATTCCACTGTTTATTTGTGTGGAACACAGCAGCATACATACAAAGACAGCAGGCGGATGATAATCAATAATAAGCATTCTAAATGGATTATGCATGACTGGATAAATTGAATTTGCAGTAGCCTGATCGCATTATATATTTATTATTTATGCATCTGTGCCATATGTCAGTAAGTGAACACAGGTCCATTTCTAATTTCAACTTTTATCCATATTGGGTTTTTTTTTGTTAAATAACAGGCTGTTGATGTGGCAGAGTGCTAAAGTACCAGACACCTGATGGGAAACAGAAGCACAGTGGGTATTATATCTATATAGAAATATATTAATACATTAATGGGATATGAATGAAACAGGCTGCACTGTTAGGAATGCTGCAGTCAGTGAATGAATTTGCGCTGTAAGCAGCCTTAATTCATAAATAGAGCTGTTTGCTATAGTCTTGTGTTTTAAAGACAAAGTGGGAAACCCGTGGTGCTGCTCATTATCGTACAGCTCTTAAATTATGAATTTGGAATAATTCTTCCGGCCTGTGAGCTCGTTCACTTTCATGTCAAGACTCTCCTTTTTTTTTAACTCGTCTGATGTGATCCTCTAAACTTAACGACGCAGGTTAGGCGCGAAGCATAGGTTACCATGGTGACAGCTCGTGGGTATCATGAGGCAGGCCCTAGGTCAATAGTCCGCCGCTTCTACTGTCACTACATATATATATACAGTAATTGGCCCAGAAAGCCTTGGACAGTGCTTCCCTCTGGAGTTAATTTCCATTTCATGATGTATGATGAGACTGTATATGGATAATATTCCTCATAAACAGTGTATAACACTCTTCTCTGGTTTGGAAGTGTAACCTGAGCAGAAAAAACTTACCATGCCAGTGATAACTGTGTAAGTCTGACGGAAGTGGATAAAATATGGTTCCACACTCAACCTGTGTCACTCTCATGAACGTATTAGGAAATCGAGTGTCGAGTATCCAGTTCTGAAAATACATTTCCACACTCACTCCCCATACAGCAGTTGTAGTACTAGTACTGAAGCCCATCCATTGTTAGCGGAAAAGTTTACTACATAGTGTAGTTTCTGACGTTTGTTTGAATAAAGTACAGCGAGACCTGATTTATAAGCCTAAGTTATCTTGTAACAGAACATTTATTATTGTGTTTCCTGTTAAAGGCTGAAGTATATTTGCTGCAAATCAAATTGTGCAGGTAAATTGAATTTCTCTTGAAGCTGCTCGAAAACCATGACCCAACGGCTAAAGATGTGCTGCAAGGTAGTCACTCCTCTCATGCCATATTTGGAAAAGCTCATTTTAGCTGATAGATATCATAGTATGATTCTGTACTGTTATTTTCTCATGTGGAAGCTTATAGCTGTACACCAGCTTATCAAATCTCATCCAGCTCATCTTCATTTAGCTCAGATTCATATACGCTGATGCCGTGGTAAGCATCACTGTAGCCTCAGCTGCTAGCTGCTGCTGCAGACACTGTTTGCTTCCTTAAACTCCTCTGGGCTGTACCATTTCAGCCGAGCAGGGGTCCTCTAGGGTTTCAGGATGTCCTCGCAGGCGGACTTTTTCCTCTCCCATCTGCTGCATCACACCCATTCCTAACCGTCCCTGGGCCCCCCCCCCCCCCCCCCCCCCCCCACCCTTGTCCCTCATGAGCCACGAGCTCACAGTCTCTCAGGGCTGTCGGCCAGAAACAACACAGCCTCCTAATACCCTCTGCTGCCTCGGATTTCACTCCCCCCCTCTGCTTATAGTACAATCTCATCATTTCCAGCTTGCGAAGGGAGCGGAAGAGAGGGGAGAGAGAGAGAGGGAGAGGGAGATGTTTTGAGCTGGTTTGCAGGGAGAGGGGTTGGCCTGAATGCGTTCTGTTTGCTCTTCAGAGACATCCAGGTGAGCTGTTTCCTCCTGGAAGGTAAGAGGAAGACTGAGATTGGTGCTTATTTTGTCCTGCATCCCTTGTCATTACCCCCCCCCCCCCCCCCCACACCTCCGTCTTCTCTGGCTTCAGATGCATTGCTTCTGTTAGCGTGACTGTGTGTGTGTGTGTGTGTGTGGTTGAGCATGAATAGTATTCCCCAGACATACCACACACACACACACGCCTAATACTGTACGAGGCGGTGTGAAGATGTGCAGATGACATGTGCATTATGGGGCAGATATGGGTTGTGTGTGCATTGTGTGTGTATGAGTGCGTGTGGTTTTTGTTTTGGGGGGGGGGGGGGGGGGGGGTCGAGCTGTGATGATGAGTTCTCATGCTAGCACGACAGCTTGAAAGTGGATGGCCCACCTGAGTCTCATCTCAGAGGGAAGGATGTGACGAGCGACTTTGGAGATAGCAAGGAAGTAGTGGGAGAAGGGAGAAGGCAGTGTGTGTGTGTGTGTGTGTGTGTTTAGCTCTATCTGCAGTTTTTGCAACAAAGTCTCAGTGTTACCTCTTGCCTGGAACAACGTCAGCAGTGTCAGCCCCCCCCCCATCCCCCCCCTCCACCACCAATACCACCATCTCCTCCGTACTAATAGGTAGCGTTTCCGTTGTGGTGGTGAAATGGGTGCTGATGTTCACTGGTCTAATGGATGGGATGCTCTGCTCTATTTCTGCTCACTCTACAATACGTCGTCCCACTTTGAGCAATTTTGCAACATGCTCGTCTTTTTCCGAGCCCAGAGGGATGGAATGTGGGCACTGTAGGGAGGACAAGGGGGAGAGAGAGACAGGGGACAGGCCATTTACCATCTGTGGCAGCGTTTCGTGGAAGCGGACTGAGGCTTTCTGCAGGGCCATATGCAGCTCCTTGGGAAGACAGCAGGCCAGGCTGTTTGGAAAAGGAAGAATAAGGAAGGAGGGCTGAAATAGGAGGAGGAGTGAAGTATCAGGGTGTCGTGTTTGAGAGCGGATAAGTGTTGTCAGGATATACAGCCAAGTCTGGAGTAGTGTCCTCTTAATGGCGATGAAACGACAAAACCTATTTTTTGCCTCTGCTTCAAATCCAAAGCTTGCTTCAATAAGTGCAAGAAAAAAGTATAAGTTACCATGTTTTGAGGTGGCTACCATCGTGGCCTGGCAGGGTGTCGAAAGCATTTGTGTGGGACAGATGCACAATAGATAAGTTACAGTTCTTAGCCTCAAAGGAACCTTGATCAAAGCAACAAGGTTGTGTAAAGTGTAGTTTGACCATGTCTAAAGGCAGCCATGTTCAGACCTGTCGGCAAAGCTGAAAGGTGGACAAAAAGCCTGCTGTCGTAGCCCCCTCCTGGCAGCTTCCTGGATCCCTCTCCAAAAACTTTGTGTAATCTTCACGTCTTTGTTGGCTTGACATGATGAATAGCATAAATGGGAATAAAACCGCACACTTTGAGATAGTCTTCCCTGGAAAGCATTCGTGGTGTCGTAGTTCAAACCCTGCCTACTTTCACACCTCTGTGTGTCTGACCTTTTGCTTTGTTTAAAGGTGCCAGTGACTGTTAGATTGTCTTGTTTTGAAAAGTTATTTTCTGCCATTAGAAAGGGGGTTTCAAATGCTGCTTTATAAGTCATACATGCGACTGGCTAACCACAGCACCCCCATCATTAACCTGGAAAATACTGTACTGGAGTACTTTATAAATTATTCTTATTAAAGTCGTCTTCTAAATACATCCCAGGCTAAAACTGGCTGTTATAATGTTTCAGTTTATATTTATAACACCTTGTTTTTTTCATAGCTGCTCATGAAGGTCAGGAGGAGTTTTGAAATGAAGTGGGTCATGTCTGATTCCCAACCTTTTTGACCTTTTGTGACTCTTGTAAAATGACAATGGACCTGTTTGCATTGCAAGAACTTTGTCCTTTCTGATGGTGTGGGAACTATTGGACAGACATTGCAGAAGTGAATGTTGCTCGCTGGTTCAACACAAATCCTGTGGCTGCTACAACTCGAGTACAGCTTCATTCACTTAGTAAGCAGCACTGGACATCAATATTAGGATTAGGTGCCTAAAATGTCTTGTAAATCCAGATCTTCAGTGCTGCCTGTGCTGGCACCTAGAAGGAGAGGTCAGTACAAAGAGCGTCAGCGCAAGACAGGCCTGCATACAGGCCTCTGACTGCGTGACCGACATTATGCTTTTATTCAAATGCAGTTCCCCAGAAATGGCACGTGGTGTCATTCAGATCGAGTGGCTACAAAATGAAGGTGTTTGCTTAAGTGGCACTTGTGTTAATGAGTGAGCAGTGAATGTCCAATTAGAAATCCACATCCAGTTAATGCCATATTGTTGCTCATGTGGACCTGTTGCATTAGCTTTTACATAAAATCGCAACATGAGACAAGAGAACAGTACTTAAATGTCTGTTTTACAACAAGCACTATACAACACTACAAACTTAATGGTTGTTAGAATAGGTTTTAATTAATAACCGTACCTTAGCTTTTTGGCACTGCTCTATGGACAGTACTGACAGTAGCATAGTCATTTTGGTCTGCCCCCTTAACCTGACTCAATCTCCAACGACAGTTAGGTAGATTGGGATGCAGGTCAAAGGATTTACTTATCCTGTGAAATATCTCTTGACAATGCAGGACCCAGGATTTTCTTAACCTATGTCGGGGACCAGGAGTCAGGATCCTCTGGTGCTGCCCAGATTATTTTTAATCCGACTCCTGTGAGTTGCAGTACTAAATTACTGGACTCCTTCTTCATAGTACGAAATACATACATTGTATGTGTTGCTTTTTAATTATTAACAAACAACAAATGGAAGTCTAATGAATGGTTAGGCCAATGGCAAATGGCAAATTTGTCTTTGTTTCTGAGAACAGCACTAGTGCTGCAATTTTAGTCCTACCAGCAGAGAAGTCTTAAAACTTTGAAGGAAGCACAGCATCAAATCATACTTAACTAATGAGAACTCATTCTGATGCTTTTCCAGCTTAATGGTCTATCAAGAAACCGTAATGAGTCCTCAGAGTAGGACTGGTCTTCTGGGAGACAGAATGAGAAAATTGCCACCAGCACTTTTGCATTAAGTGAAAAAGTTTTTCTCCTTAGTGAAGTATTTTAACGATACTGCTGCTGCTGCTGCTGCTGACTCAGGTTTCACAGCCTGAACATGACAGCAGTGTTGAAGATGAGCGAAGGGTAGTGGCTGCCGTGGGTGTGAGGAGTTAAGTCTGTGGGGGTGGAGTCTGACCACGCCACGGGCCATTCTCCTGAGCAACAGTGTGCTCTCCTGAAAGCCGGAAGCGCTGGGAAGGCAGCCAGTTTGGTCATTTATGTTCCTGCATTTTCTGTCCTCTAGCATCTCAATCAAAGGCAATGGCCCGGCTGCAATAATCAGGTCTGGCAGAGTAACTAACTGTCCAGAACATTTCCTCCTCCAAGAAGTCTGCTGGAACTCAAAAAAGCCTCCTACATGCAGGTTCTTGTGAAGGAAGAGGCTGTTTGGCACTGGTTGCTGAGTTTGAACTGTGAAAGCATGTTTGGAATCAGAGGTACAGATACACATGGGAACCATTTGTAAGGCACTACAAGCAATGACACCGTGATAAATACATAAGATGGTGGATGAAACGCGCTGCGTCATGGTACGGTTCATCGCAAAAATAAAACGACAGCCTGTAGTGTCACGGTGATGCAGTGTATTACAGTTTAAAAGAACTCAATTTCAAATCTGCAAAATTTCAAATCAGGTTTACCTTCAGCTTCTGGATAGAAATCCAGAAATACTTGCACCATCAAAAATAAGGGAATGTCACTTTAGCTATTACAAAAAAAAAAAAACACCTAGCCTAATGTATTACTGATTATTCCTGAAATAACTCAGCAGTAGATGTTTATTCATTAGGAATGCATACAAAATGTAAGCAGTATGCAGGAAAGAAACACTTTTTGAATGCGGTTATAAGGTCAGGCCACTGGTGTATTTCAGAATATTTCTACACTAACTTTTTTTTTGTGATTCGTGTGTGTCTGTGTGTTTTTGAACCAAGCATCAACCACTAGGGCATAATGCTGTAGCTAGTAGCGTTTGTCTTGTGCCCGCATGGAAATTATTTTTTTTTGTTAAAGACAACATTAGGACTTAAGACGGAGCTTAATTTGAGGAGTGTGTCTTTGATTGACGGGCTTCTCAGCCTATCACAGCAAGGCAAGGGATGCCGCTCTCTGCTTGGCTCACCTTGTCTTTGCCCAGGTTTACGGTTTTCCGTTCTGCTAATGTCGAGTGTGCTGGACTTTAAAGTTTCTATTCTGCCACGGTGGGATTTCTGGAGAATGAACCCTAAAGTGGTCAGTATACATGTATGGCTTTTCTGCACTGTAGGCTTGTCATTTGTTTTTTTTTTTTAGAATGTGTGCTGTTTTCTGCAGCGGTGATGTCGGTACACACCGCTGTAATGAAGAGCCTCTGGCCTGTTGGGATATTTTATTCCACCACATATGATAATTAAGGTTCTCATCCACAATATCTTAAGGCAAAAATGATAAAGAGCCACAGCAGCAAAGGAGCAAAACGCACTTCCATATTTTTTATTTTTGCTGGTACATTAAGTGAGTGACTTGCAGAGAGAAGTCACATTGGCTTTGGCAGGAAGCCAACAGAACTCAAGGATATGGGGAAAGTAGGCTAGGTGTGCCAAAAATGAAATGACAATAATTCATCACAAAAGAACTCTGTGTGGAGACACAATTTACCATCACAATCAGCCATAGTGAGTGGCTTCCCAAACCCTATAGGCCAAGGCATGGGAACTAGTACATAAGTGGATGCATATACCAGTGCACAGTAGCAATGCACACCTTTAAAAACAGTCTTTCCTTGAAGACATTCACGGTGTTATGTATGAAAAATGAACAGCGACAGAGGGCTTGAGAGAGAAGTTCCAACCCTGACTAATTTTTCCACCTCAGGCCAGACACCAGAATCTCATCACTGCTTTCCAGCAGCAACAGGGAGCAGCATTCCATGGAATAAGCTCTGATGAACTCCCTACATGTTTCCTGGCCTGCACCAACACAAGTGAACAACTAGCCGGTGAACATAGTGGAGCATTTAGCAGCTATAGAGGTACAGATCTTTCCCTCAGGAGTCGTTTGAGACCAACACAGAGCCTGAGGAAGTGTGAAGATTGCACTCTAGCATTCTGTTATCCGGTATTCATTTGAAACACCACTCCACAGGAATGATAATGCTGCACTGCACCACATCAGATTCAATTAGTTCTACTTAACATGTCGTAGCCTTGTTTTCAACTTGCGACGGAATGTGGTCAGCGGCTGCCCGCGCTGGTCATGTGAGCCTCACCTTGCACACAGAGAGCTCAACCCTCAGTCAGGTCCTCCGCTGTTAAACTGTCCGTCATTACCGGATCATTCCTCCGTGTTCACCCATCTATGGTTCAAATCTCTGCCAAAAGGCCCTGACCAAGATATCGCACAAAAAAAGCTGCTGTGTTTGAGGAGGCAGCAGCTATTTTTAGCACAGACGCACACACACACACACACACACACACACACACAGCTTGATCTGCTCCTGAAAAACACTGAAACAAAGGCTTGTGCTGTCCAGACAGTGTGGTTAGATGGAGCGGAGGATGAGGTGTTTTTTTTTCCAGTCTCTCTTCTCTGGTGTATCGTCTCACTATCAGAATGATGAGCCCAGGCAAACCGATAGCCCTGCTTTGTTGTCTCGGTGAAATGAGTTTACGCAGCGGGTGAGCCCTGAGTGTGGCCAAGTTAACATGGCTGATAGCCTTGAGTTAGCATAGCACATAACCGGGCTTCGTGGCTGATTGGTCTTTTATGGCCTCTGTGGTTCTTGTCATCATTCAAGCTAATGCCATCAGTAACTGCTTCTCCAGAGATAGTTGCATTAGCCGGGGCCTGCCCACTGTGTTACTGCCTACCTCTTCCATTAGCCTATTGTATGAACACTCTAAGATAAGATTAATCTTAAATGATCCCTGTGGGGCAATGGGGTCACTGCCGCAGCACAGAATAAATTATAGATAGGAGAACAATGCAGTTTATCACAGTTTGTTTATATGTGTGCATGTGTGCGTTGGTAGGAGCGGCGGGAGAGGGGGGGGGGGGGGGGGTGGGTCGCAGTGATTAAAGGCTGTCCCTCAACCAGAATCGATATGGTGTAATTGCATCCGTGCTGAGGGTTTCCTGTCTTGGCGGGGCGTTCCCATTCTGGCAACAGAGGAGAGCCAGATGTAGCAGGGAATCCACATGCTGCCATAAACCAGTGAGCAAAGTTGGCCTCCCTATCATTCATGCACAGAATTGTACTTTACTCTGAGTGGGCTTTTTTTTTTTTTTTTTTTAATGCTTACATGTTTTTAATATAATGATTAAACTACAGTTAAAGCTGCAAGGTTTAAGCTGATTTGGAATTTTCTGTTGTCAGACATGATCTACTCTAATGCTGATAGAAGCTAAGCTAATAGAGATCACATACATACACAGAAGTGTAAATATCCACAATGCACAAGTAAAGCTTTGCCACTTCCAGGTCATCGTTTAAGCTGCCGTCTTTATTTCTGTGTGTGATGAGACAGATGAGATTGGTGGAATCAGATGGAGCAGACAGATTCTTGGCCGAGGATCAGCTGTAGATAATCTGCTCTCTGCTTAAGGATGTAATATAGTAATTGCAGGCAGCAGTGGTCTGGCAGAAATGATTCGATAATGTGTTCATATGCATATGTATGTGTTAATGTCAGAGAGTATGATGGGACGATGGGTCCTGTAAGTCTTGTCTGTCATTTCCATCATGATGTCTTTATTAAAAGGCCTTGTAAGTGAAATGTGTTGGACTGTTGGGTCCTTTGTTGCACCCTGTAGAAGTGTGTGTGATCTGCACATTGTTTACTACGAGTTAAGTGTTAAAGAACCTGTCCGGCCTGCACACGGCTCGGACTTCAACCCCATCCCTACACCTTTGGGATTCACTTCAGTGCTGCCTCTGTGCCAGGCCTTATCACCCAGCATCTACTAGATGGCACCATCATGGCTTATTTCTGACCTTGATGCCTGAAGTCTGCAGTAGGTGGTTCTGAATGTGACTTGTGTCAGAGTGCAGTGGTGCGTCTCCATGCGTTCTGCAGCCGCACTTCTCATTTTGGATCCGCACTTCTCGTTTTCATCTCAGTTGTTTTGGAAGTGACGTGCCCCCCGTCCTGCCTCTGTAACTCTACTGCCACAGCTGACAGCCAACAGATGTCTGAGACATCTAATTTAAATCAAACTGGTTCTACTTTTCCTGGCACGTGGAAAGTTATGCATGGATTCAGTATTGAACATGCACATGATACATCCATCCGTTCATCCATCCATCTGTCCATCAGTTCCTTCCACTCTTCTCAAGCTGCTTGCAATCGTCAGGGTCATTGCAGCAGAGCGACCGGTCGGGGACGAGGTTTGATATCAAACCAGAACTAATGCTTTTATTTACCACCTAAACCACGGGGATTGTGCTGTGCTGACAGGGTGTAAGGCTTTTCACCACGTGTGTTGTTACCGCTCTGTGTCAATCATCACCCCTGTCCTGACTTATTTCTTTTTTTTTTTTTTTTTTTACTGTTTTTGCTGCAAAGAGAAAACAGTGAAAACAGCTTCTCATGGGGAAGCGGTGCTAAAGCTGTAGGAGCTAAATTAAAAATAACACGGTAGAAACTTCTGCTTTATCATTAAGTGAATATCAGCTGAGCAAATCACCCATTTTTTCTGTATGCACTTAGCATTACACGTCGCAAGGACAGAATAGGTCATAGGATATGTTGTAACACTGGCAATAGTCTGAGGCTGAGCACTAAAAATGCCACAGCTTCCTCATTTTAATATAATGGACACTAAAAAAATATTTGCAGATTCCTGTAGTGTCAGAAAGAGGCAAAGGGCACTAAGAAAGATCATGAATGTAAGATCTGATAAGGGATTTGTTGGGATTTGATAAGGAAGCTTAACAAATCCAGGTACTTTACCATCTTGGAACTGGATCCAAAATGCAACGGGCTACTGGAGAATTTCCAGTTGGTGTCTGGTCAGCTACTGTTGGCCTCGCACAGCACTGAGGATTGCTGCTCCTACGTACAGTAGTGGAGTAGGATTATTTGGGTGTTAAGCTAATGACACATTAGAGCTGTTTCACCAAATGTGAATATGTATATGAGTGTGAAGGCGATGAAGTTGGTCCTCTGTGTGCGTGTTAACAGGCCCCTGTAACCAAACACACTAATGAAGAGCATCAATGTAGCTTACAGGAGGTATCATGTTCCAAAATGCAGCACGGAAGCTGTTAATGACAAAGGACCAAGGAACGCAAGACCAACACAAACTTATATAATCATTTTCCACTTCAGGAAGGTTACTCATTCACAAAAAAAAGATATATATATATATATGGAAAGTAAAATAAAGGAGTAGGAGTAAAGGAGTAAAGTCTGCCATTCCCAGTATATCTGCGTTTGTACTTTTGAAGACCTTTGGTGACCTTTCTATCGCTCTGTCACGTCGCTTTGACTCCCATGATTTTCCCCCGATGTGAAGCGCTTGGAACACAAGCCTTGTTGAACACATCCTTTCCAGACACTCATCACATATTGATGCCTCGCAGTGCGATGGGTCCTAAACGACGGTATTTGTTTGTGTTAGTTTATGGGCTGTTCTAGATTACAACTGCTGTCACTGAGGACACGCTGGATGTGCATGGGACTCGTGTTTATGACAGCTCGGCGGCCTCATTACCATGCATGCTTGCAAACTCCTCATTTCCTTTTTTTTTTTTTTTTTATTCCTCCTGTATCTTGCTCTTCGTGTATTTTTCTGGCCCATTTTGCCTGCTCACTCGCCTGAATGTGTTCTTCTTCTTATCACTTTCACTCAACTCTTGTTAATTAGCTTTCATTTTATTTATTTATTTATTTTTTTTAGAGATATTGAGTATCAAGAAAGAAAGAGAAACTCTTGGATGGTGGCTGGTTAATACTCCTGCTGTATGTTGTTGTATCTGCGCCATTTATATTTGGCCGTAAAATGTTTTTGGTCAAAGCAGATACAGCTTGGCGGCGTGGCTGGTAACGCCAAATCTTTTTCTGCAAAAAATAATCACGGAGATTTTCTTCATGTGAGCTTCAGACTGGAGAAGCTAGAATTTGGTCCTGTGGAGTATAAATGACAGTTAGCTGGTAAACCGAGCATCGTATCTTCTTTGTAAAATGACCTTAAAAACACTGCAGTTATGCATCAGTTATAACTGACTAATAAATACAATGCCACGTGTCAATATCATGGTTATATTTGAATATTAAACAATCAAACATACCGCTAATGTGATATTTTGATAAATATGAGCTAAATTTATTTTTTGTCCTTTAGAAAATTAGTCAAGTTTTTGTGTTTAATTGTATGTAAAACCTCAAAGAAAGCCTTCATGTTTGATTTATATAAAAAATAATCACAATTTAAACCAGAGTACTGGCCAGAAAGATCCCAATTAAATATTTCCTGAAACCATTAAGCCCTGCGTTGCATTCTGCATCTGACTTGTAATTTGTAATTTGTGGTGTCTTATAAGCCCATGGTGGATGGACATAGTTGCACGGATGACACAATAAGAGGATCTTCATCATCACCACTGTTTTAGATCCTTTTTTTATGTTAGAAGTGAACATGTTAGAGTTACGGAGCAGGGAGTCGTGTGTTGTGAGAAATGTGTGTCCGATGAAACCTGGCTCCGGTTAAAAGAACAATCCAGCGAGCTGCAAGATGACTCCTCCTTGTGTATTAGAGTAATTAGAAGTTCTTCCTGCAGGGGAGCCCAGGCCTAAATATTTAATCTGAAGGGAGCCGTGGCAAAACATGTCATGCCGCCTGCGTCCTTTGTGTTCGATATACACAGTCCACGGTGGAGGAGCAGCAGCTGGTAAGGTTAAGCTTTGTGTTGGAAAATGGAAGGGAAGTGTGGAGGGCTGTGTGCGTGTCCAGTGGGCTTGTACGAGACAATCTGCAGCATATCTACGCAATTGTATGGATGTGTAGTAGATGTGTGTCAGAGATAAATGTGGGAATGTTCAGTATGGAAACAGCAGCGGCAGTAGCCGGCGGTGTGTGTGTGTGTGTGTGTGTGTGTGTGTGTGTGTGCAGTAGAGCCGACTGAGGCTCGAGCTGTTTTGATCAGAGAAAAGAGAGATGGAGATAAAAAAAGACTCTCATCTTAGCAGAGAGGTAGCAGCAAGTCTCTGCAGGGAGGGAAGAGACCCAAGCTGACAGAGAGATGAAAAACAGGCGGGATCTAGAAGACGGGGGCACAGTCAGTTTTTGGCTGAACACTGGTAATCACAGATGGGTTTTTTTTTTTTTTTTTTTTTCCTTTAATGCTCATTTTATCATCTCTCTCCTTTGTTCTCTTCCTTTCTCTCTTCCTTTTGACAGATATGTGTCACAAAGATGTCCACACGCAGCTGCCAGGGAACGGACTCGGTCATCAAGCCCCTGGACACCATCCCTGAGGACAAGAAGGTGAGAGTTCAGCGCACGCAGAGCGGCTTCGACCCGTTCGAGAAGCCCGCCAGTCAGGTGAAGAGGGTCCACTCCGAGAACAATGCCTGCATCAACGCCAAGAGCTCGTCTGCCGGCAAGGAGTCGCCTAAACTGCGCCGCCACTCCAGCCCTAGTTCTGTAAGTACACCCTCACAGAACCGTGGTCACACTCACTGTAGTGCTCCATGCACTGATGCTGCTACAGGTTTGACCAGTAGCTTGTGGTTGCTAACGCTAGCAAATGTGAGGCAGCTTTAGCTCCTGTAGACATTCCCATGCACCGGAGTCAGTAACAAGAAGTAAACCATACCTCACCAGAGGCATGTTTGTTGTTTCCTGCCTCGTCTCATTGTCCTCGCTCTCTCTCTCTCTCTCTCTCTCTCTCTCTCTCTCTCTCTCTCTCTCTCTCTCTCTCTCTCTCTCTCTCTCTCTCTCTGTGAGGCTGCCTAATGATGATGACTTGAGAGGAATGCCTCAGTGTTTTTGGGGATAATGCTTATTTGCTTTCTTTTCCATGAGTGAGATGAGGCGGTTGATCTTAATGCCACGTGTTAGCTTAGCATAAAGGCTGGAAGCAGAGGGGAAACGACTAGCCTGACTCCGTCCAAAGCTTTAATAAGAAAAGCAACAGTTGGCGGTTTTAGGGGGAGTTATGTGAGAAAGGATGAGAAAGCAGTCCACGGTTTTGTCAGTGTTGCCATGGCAATGCAGCTTGTAGTTCTGAGATAGTAGGTGGGGGGGGGGGGGGTGGTGGTGGTAATTTCTTTTTTCTTTTGGTCATAATTGGGCAGTCTTTGTTTTTGGCTTTTTGGACTTACAGTAGACGCGTCTCATATTAGAGGACAGAACTTCTAGCCATGCGTTTTTATAACCAGCCTTCACATCAAATACAGAGTAACCACAGTCTAATGTCAGACGTAGGGACACAAACCGAGTCTGCAATTCTTCTGTCTCTAAAACAAATTGTATTTATTGCATATTATGTGTTGTACTTGCCTCCTGTCTTACCTTCAATTGCTGTTCAATGCCAGCATCTTTTTTTTTGGGGGGTGGGGTAATATTATAATTACATTATCTGTTACAGGCTCTCCTGTGTGCTTAGACACTTATTTTAAGCTCCGAAGATTCAAGACAAAAACACTGGATTTCATGTTTCAGTCTTTTGGCTGTGTGTTGATAGATCCTCAGCTTTCTTGGGACAGAACATCAGATTCAAAGGTTTATATTTTTGTTCGATGGCGCAGGCACAGTGGTGAAGATGCTTCATGAAAAGGGACTCATTTTAAAGTAACTCAGTCATTGTTGATATTTTCAAAATGCCCATTGTTAATAAAGAGTCTGCGGCCGTGCTAATGGATCTGTGGGGCGAAAGGACAATGTTGAAAAGTGAGGGCGGGATATGTTTTCTATGACCACAGCAGAAAATGATGCCTGGGATTTGTGCAGCAGTGATTGTAGGTTTAAATTGATATCATTTTTGACGATCACATACACTCAAATTATTAGTGGAACACAGATTCATTTCAGCGCTCGCTTGGCTTTGACACGGATTTTCAAACGCTGTCAAAGCTCCAGCTACTTTCTATATTTCTCAGGTGTTTTGTTTTGGCAGCAAGCTCGTTTCTCTCTCCCCATCGGAAAGAAAAATAAATAAATAAATAAAACAAAAATCCCAGCCTGCGCTCCTGCACATGCTTAATTGAAGTCTGTTTACAAACAAAGCGATTTTCTTAATCATGCAAATGAGATTTTCAGGTTTTTATACATATGTGGTTCCTTTTTCATTGAGCTCCAAATGTGAAACGCCTTAATGAATGTGCACACAAATAAGATTTAATAAGTGTGATATGAGGCTTGACTGATTGCCTGCCAGCATCGCTGCGAGACACTAATGAATTGTTTCAGCCATGATTATGAAAATGCGTAAATTGTCCCTTTCATGGTCTGTTTTGTTCAGATCGTGCGACCAACCCAACTCTCTCAGAAACGTTTCATAGACAGGTAGATCCAGTCCCGAGTTACATTCACTGATGCTACGATGCTACGACAACAAATCCCTTAGCAAAGTAAGGTAGCAGCTTTTTGTGTTAATGTGAAACTGAATGCTGTCGATCTGCTTTAGGTGTGCTTTTATTGTATCATGTCATTCCATGTAGGTTGAGCGATTCTTTTTTTTTTCTTTTTTTACTTTCAAGCACTCATCCATATAAAGAAGGGCAGATGGGAAACGGTTGATGCGGCACGCTGCAGACAGAAAATGACTTTATTCACGGGCTTAAAAATGCATAAGAAGGGAATGTGTTAGCAGCCCGTCTCAGCGTGACTGAGAGGGAGGCGACAGGAGTCTGTGTGAGAGGTTCCTCAGGCCAACCGGTGAGGAGAAGATAGAGATTCACTTCCTGTGATCGCGCCGCACAGGATGGTTGAGATAACAAGAGAGGGGAAATAAAACAGTGAGGACGGTGCAGATGTGGCAAAGACCAATTTGAGCATAAACCTGATGGAGTGAGGACATTTTGGGAAACTGAGGACATTTTGGTCTGTCCTCACACGGCGTTTTGAGGATTAAGATCTGATTTAGACCTGGTCAAGCTTAACACAGGCAGTCTCTGAGGTCACAAACCTAAAAATCATATACTGCACAGTGTACTGATGTACACTACATCACTGCAGTATTTTTCCTTATAACGAAATGTTGCTAACTCATCCCTCGGTAAGTTATCGAGTTTCGTAGGAGTTGGGTAACAACACATTCGGTCCTCAGCTGTACTTATTACTTCTTTCCTCTGTGAGCTGTCGAGTTAAGTGAAAAGTGTCTCAAAGTTATGAGCTGACGATTAAATGAAAAGTAGTCTTCTTTCAAGACTTCTTCTTCCACGAAGCGCGTGAAATTCTCTCTCCTCCTGTTCACTGACACTACCCCCCCTCCCTCCCTGATGATGATGCAGTGGGGAGCCTCCAGATTTTAATATCGCTCAACAAGACAAGTGTCATGTCTTCTGGGGAAATCCTCCGAGACTCTTACTTCTTCTGGGTTACTGAATTCATCCTTTCATATTACGTTTTCATATCTCTTTCTTTCTCCTCAGCCCACAAGCCCCAAGTTTGGGAAGGCAGACTCTTATGAAAAGCTGGAGAAACTGGGAGAGGGCTCATATGCTACAGTTTACAAAGGAAAGAGCAAGTAAGTAGCGTGTGCGTGTCGAGTCACTGTCTAATCCACTTTCTCTTCTTTATAGTTCATATAGAGCCACTCATGCAGGCCAGCGGATATTACATTTAATTACACAGGAGCAGGGCTGTAACTGAATAAATTAATTAAACAGAAAAGCAATAACAGTTACAGAGTATAGCTGTATGTAAATATATATTTTTTTCTCAACACTGCATGTGTGGGATTTGCAATTTCTTTTTATTGTAATCACCGTAGCATGGATGTTTTTATTCACTGATTCAATAGTTGTGTTCCACTTTTTATGGTTCGGTGCTCTTCTCCCAGGTTTTGCTAATTAAATTCCCCCGAAAAAAAAAATGAAGCTCACACACTGTAAACGCATGAAATTTCACACAATCCAATCTTCTCTCACTAATGATGTTATTCTGCTTTGCTCTTCACTGCAACACATTTGATTGGTGAGCTTCCGTTGTAATCCTGTGGCCTTGCACTCAGGTTTCACTCGCCGGCTGCCGCTGAATTACATTTCACCGACGTGAACAGCCCTCGCCGTTCTCTGGGCTTGACTGATTTTTAATAGATTCTTTTATTATGTCAGTAAAAACAGCAGATTAGCATACTTTGTTTGTCCTCCGCGTTGTTGACAGGGTGAATGGGAAACTCGTGGCTCTGAAGGTGATTCGTCTGCAAGAGGAGGAGGGAACGCCCTTCACAGCCATAAGAGAAGGTAAGAGGTTTATGAGAGGACTGTTTTAGAAGAACTTCCCTTTTAAGTGTTTCTAAGTTTCCAGGAGTCACAACCTCTGACTTTCTCTTGATCTAATTACAAAGCATGTAAATCTGATGCAGGCTGGCTTTCTGCTCACAGCTGGCGATCAGAGTTTAAACCCATGATGCCCACAAACAAAATGCTTCATCCACACCACAGTGTATCTTGTGTCATCAGAGTGTTGTTTTGACAGTTTAAAAAAAAAAACATGTGCCTCTATCTGGTCCTATATCTGTCAGGATGAGTGTTGAAGTGAAGATTTAAGTGAAACAAAATATTAAAACTGTATTTAAAAAAAAAAAAAAAAAAAAAAGACTGTCTCCTCTAAGGGTATGTTGCTCATAGTGCTCAGATGTCTGTGTGACCTCCTGTGCTGTATCAGTTTACCCCTTGCATGAGCTTGGTCTGTCTTGTGAAGCACTTGAAGCTCTTCAGTTTACTGGTTGGACTTAAAGAAGAAACACTCACCTCCACCTGCGCAGCTGGAATTTGAATAGAGACGACAGATGAGAAAATGATTCTGTCTGTTTGATCTGTGTATGATACACACACACACACACACACACACACACACACACACACACACACACACACACACACACGGAGTCCAAACTCTCCCTGTGAGCAGATCAGAAAGGCACTTTGAAATTGAACTAATTCAGCAATTACTGTGCAGGAAGCTCCCAGCGCAGATATGTGAGCAGCATTGCAGACCGCTGCTGAATAAAGTAATATCCAGAGTAGAGGAGTGTGTGTGTGTGTGTGTGTTTGTATCCACGCTTATTAAAACTAGACACTCGTGCCCATTACCAGAGATGGGGTGGGTGTGTGTGTGTGAGGGAGAGGCTTGGATCTTGGAGCTGGTGACAGGATCTTTGAGGTATCTGACTGTAGCACTAACCTCTTGCTTACTGTGAGGAGTCCTGCCTTTGATATGCTTATCTGATTTTTTCTTTAACAACCTTTAGGAACTCATACAGGATGAATGTATTCATGAGGCTCTCTCATTCGCCCGGCTCTCTGAGGATCTGACCGTCAAAGCTCCCCGCCGTGCCCTTGGAAGAGAACTTTGTGTTTTCTAAATTAATAACATTGGCAGCCATCTGAAAATCCCATTTTATGTCTCATAATAAAAATTGAACTTATTATGCTGCTCTCACATTCTGTCCTGATGAAGCTATTCCCTTTATTGCTTTGCGGTGGCCCGGACGAGTTTGTCTGTCGGCTTTTTTTGTGTCTAAAAAAAAATTTGTCTCTGTAATTGTTGGAAAAAGAACTTTGCAGTTTGTTGCTTGAGTATAATCCGAAAACTTCTAAAATAGTTTTATTCTTTCTCGTTCAAATACGGACGCTCACGCTGGAGTGACGAGTTTTATAATGCAACACTGACCCCTGCAAATTCTGTAAACCTCAGTTATCATACCCGTGTCTGTTATTTGCACAGGCTTCTCTAATTGTACTCAAGGTGTTAACGCAGATGAAACGAATCACATGTGAAAGTCTTATCAGGTCCGTCCCAGAGTGTGATCTGATCACACCCAGCCTCCGCAGTAAGACTCTGTAAGCTTTGCTAGGAAAGTAATAGGAGACTTGATCATCTTCCCAAGACATCATCTCACTGCTGTGATTAGTAAAGTCTATTACATCATAAACATGTTGACAAATGAGTGTGAGAACTTCCAGCAGTAAATCCACCCTGTATTTTCTCTTTCTGTTTTAATCTGTTTTTTTTTTTTTGTTTTTTTTAATCCTGTGTATGTAGTGAGGCTTAACTCGGGGGCCCGTGTTGCATTCTAATGATGCAGCTAATGAAGGCATAGATCATAGCAAGTCCTCTGGTATCTTAGTATGTGCCTCACATCAACCCTCCCGTCTCTGTCTGTTCTGCCCTGTGTCTGCAGCGTCTCTTCTGAAAGGCCTGAAGCACGCCAACATCGTGCTCCTCCATGACATCATCCACACCAAGGAAACCCTGACTCTGGTCTTTGAGTATGTGGTGAGTGTGCACTCTGCTGCGCTGAGATCGGACCCGTCGTGCATGGACCAGAAAGCTCTGAAGAATTAGACTGAGAATCTGTTTTTAGTGTTTTCAAGAAGGAAAAGAAACCACAGCTTCAGATGGAAACAGAGCTCCGTTGCCGATGCCTCTGTCTTTAGCGTGATCGATTTGACCTCAGCGTGTTCTCACTGATGGAAGTTTCAGTTTTTAAGTGCTTCTTGGCCTCACGGAAACATGAGCTGTGGATATTTTGATTGGCATACTCTCGTTTATAGGGTACAATGTTAAAGCAGCCTGTGCTTGCTTTTTTTTTTTTTTTTTCCTTTGCTCTTTGCTCGGGACCGTAAGACGGCAGCCAGACCCCAACAGAGGCTGGTGTGTCTGTGCCCACAACAGAAAGCCAGGCAGCCATTTTATGGGAAGGTCACTGTTTTAGTACATTTCCACAGTTGTCCTGTCAAATATGGTGGACTTAAAGGACACCAAGAGCTTTCTAATGACCTATTTATGACCCATAGGAAAACGACACACTAGGTTATACTCCTGGAATACATCAAGCATAGGGATGTTGTTTGTTGATTGCAAAAGGCAATCCAGAACTGGATTTAATGAGGAGCAGAGGTCCGTGCCTCTGGTGACCATTAATTGTTGCATTAATTGTTTAAAATTTGTTTCTGCCTTTTTAGGAGACAAAAGAAGATTTTAGATCTAAATTAAATCATTTTAGTTATTAATGAAACTGTAATTACTCAAAACGTCATTAGATTTGATCATTCATCCAAATGGTTTCAGATCTGATAAGTAGAAAATAGCAGATTCTGGTAAGATGTCTGCTTAAATGATAACAAACCCATTTTTTTTTTTTTTTTTTTTCCTTTTCCAAATCCCGTCTAAACCACTGAAAGTCAGAGCAATAATATTGAATTACTGGGCCAGCCCCAGAGGCGGAAAACCTCAATCCAAAACATCTTTACCAGTTAATATTAGAAAATACAGTTGGGCCCAGCTTTCAGAAAGTTTTGGATAACACTGAACTCTCTCCAAAATCCTCTGTTGTCTCCCTGCATTTGTACCAGTTGACAACAGCTTCTGATGGTCACATTAATATTCAGGTCAATCTCTGATCCTGAAATGCTGAGCGAGGCCAAGTCTCTCAGCCGCAACCGGCTTACTCAGCTCTTCATCACTACTACTGCATTTAATGAGATGAGAGAGTGTGATGCCCCCTGTTGGTAGATGTAACACATGTCAAAGATTCAGCTTTGAAAGGAGATTAGGAGAGATGTGAGAGGAGCTCAGCCGGTCATGTTTAAAATGATGAAGGAGAGCTGAGATCAGTTTGGGTTTGGAGTTTAAACAGAGAGGTCAGTTAACTGAGCTGATTATTCACATCCCTGACTAAATAATCCTTTGACACAATCCTGTGAATATGAGGAACTGCTTTCTTTTTCATTTATGAATTTAATTTGCTGGCTAATGGTTATTTGTTGGACTAAAATGGTAAAATTTCAAGCTGTATAAATGTATGGTGGTTTAATGTTGACGTATCATAAATCATCAGTTCCGTAATCAGCCCGGGCTGTTTTACATTCAGAGGGTTTTTCAAACCGGAAAAATCCATCTATTGTTCTCCTCACACAGCTAATGATGATTGACAGGAAGAGGGTGACATCCATGAGGAGAGGGGGAGCAAAAAAAAATGAAGGGGAAAAGGGCATGAAATCTTTTACTGAGCGACAGAGAAGAAAATAAACGACGAGGAAATGGAAAGTGAGATAGAGAGCAGGTTTTGAGTAAGATTGAAAGGTGAGTCCGTGCTGAATTGGTGAGCAGAGGAGGCTCTGCTGGTGTGGGCAGCAGCGGCGGAGACGGGTTGATTTGTAAATATCACTTTTATCTCAGAGACACCATCTCCTCCATCTTCGGTCTGCTAACAAAACACAGGGGTGTAGGGCAGGTCAGTGTAACACTGCAGGCATGTCAGTGGATGGAGGGTTTCTGAAGACCCCCCCTGTCTACAAAGAGCGTCCAGATTTGGACTGCTTTGCCACACAGGTAACAGAAATGACTCCCAACCACCATGATGTCAGGATAAATCTTCTTAGGCTCTGTTCAGACCTTATGTTAATGGCTCAGGTGATTGAGGATGCATTTGAGATCTGATCACTCAGACCACTAAATCACGTCATGCAAGAGCCAGTAAAAACAAATGGAATGGCCAGAGTTGTCATATTGACATTTAAGGTGAATTGATTGATGCACGTCAGCTAATGTACTGAGTAACATGCAAGAAAACATTCCACCTTAAAAGCTGCTGGTAGTCCTTTGAGTGGCTCAGCGAATGAAATGATTTTTTTCTACCTGTCGTTAAATAGTAAAGAAGAAAAGGCAGCAGATCATCCTTCATTCATCCTTCACTCTTCTGACGCGTCTTTATTTTGTGATGCAAATGCACAGAAACATTACAGAGCCAGCAGATGAAACATTTTGTGCTGTTCTTTTGTTTTACAGCACACAGACCTGTGTCAGTACATGGACAAACACCCTGGGGGTCTCCATCCAGACAATGTGAAGGTACAGTATGCACAACCACGCTGCTCTCTCTAAATTTTGTGTCACGATCACGTTGTCTTACAGGCTGGTATGTTCTCCCTAAAATAAGGAAGAGTGGAGATTTCTCCACCATGAGCTCATAAACAGAACCAGGCAGCAGTTTGACCTAGTTTGAACATTGAGTTCTTCTGATGGTGTAGTCTAGTGGTTACTAATGGAGGGGGTCAGGATGTGCGATGGGATACGATAAATCTGTGAAGTTACAAGATGGGGCACCCTGGGAAATTCGGTTCTTTTTTTTTCTTTCAAACTTTTCTTCAGTTTTTGCTTTTTTTTGCAAAAAGTCTGCTTAGAGCTTTAACTGCTCACAGCTTATCTACACTTACACACAACCTATGAGGGGCCACAGCTACAACTGAGACCTACAACTGGTGGTGGGATTTAAAAAAAAAAAAAAAAAAAAAAAAAAAGGAAGCTGTATCCAGCTGGAAAAAGCTAAACAAGTACTGAAACAAACAAACAAACAAAAAACAAATAAACAACCTTAGCCAGTTTAATTACTGTTCCTGACATGAACCTCTGTGACATCGTGTTGGTGAAGCTGCTCGCTGTCCTCTGTGATGTTTGCAGGAGGCGCTGGTGGCATAAATGAACCGGTAAAGAAAGAAGCAGTGACAGAGTGAATGAGGCCATGTGGTGGTGTTGGGTGGGGGGGGAGGGGGGGTGTTAGTATGTTCCGTCATACAGGAAGGTGACAGTTCAGACTACATCTGTTATATAACAGCTTGTACTTTTTTGCCACTGAGGATTTACATAAGTAATATGTGTTTTTGCTGCTAACAGCAGCCTCATTGAGATTCACATGAATAATGTAGGATTATTCGGAGAGACCACGGTGAGGTGTTGCTTGGCTCCCGCGGACTTTGTTGGCTAACTTGTTAGGTGAGATGCCTGAGCTGTGATTTCTAATCTGATTATAGCACTTGTGTGGCTTTGTTCCTGTGCAGTCATGTGACGGAGGCTGCACCGAGCTACCCAGCATTAATACGGTGGTTGTAATGATCCATCACAGCGAGCACGGCATTTTCATTCTCCTGATATCGAAACTTTTTCATTATCTCTGTCAGTTCTCAAAGAGTGCAGTAAATCCTCGGTGCGATTACCAACAGAATCAAACTGGACTGTGGCTGTAGCCGTTAAAGACATCACAATGTCAGGTGGCGCTGAGCTGGTAAGCTAATTATTATCAGTCTAATAAAGCTAAGTGGATGATGAAGCGGAGTAAATGCAGCAGGGTGAGGGTGTGTTCCACTTCAGCCAAAATACATTTTAGAAGCAACTCAAATTCAGCACAGTCAGCGTTGGCTAGGTCCATCTGTCAGTCGGTCAAAGACTTGGTGAAGACATTCATGGTCTCCAGAGGTTAAATCCTACTAACTTTGGCGACCATAACATTTCCTTATGTGTCACCATCAGATGACATTTGTGGGTCAGAGAGAAATGTCTAGACAACCGTTTAGTTTGGGCCATTGTTGTCCAAAAACTCAGAAGCACACCAGTGAGCCACACTGTTGCACTGGGTGGCATGTTCCATTTACTCATTTATTCAGTGTTGGTGAGTCAACCCAGGGTTCGGTGTCTTGCCCACGGATGCTGTGGCACACAGACACGAGGGGCAGGGGATTGAACTGTCAGCCCTGTGATTACTGGACAACTAGTTCTACCACCTGAGCCACAGCTGCCCTGTTGCCATGAACACACATTGTGTAATTTAGTTTGAGTAGACCCCCCTGATGGTGTAAATAGTCAGAGATGACAGGAAATGAGGGGAGAGACAGTGTGTGAGAGAGAGAGAGAGAGAGAGAAAGAGAGAGAGAGAGAGAGAGAGAGAGAGAGAGAGAGAGAGAGAGAGAGAGAGAGAGAGAGAGAGAGAGATGGGAAATGAATTGCAACCCTCAGTCGGACTGAAAGCCATGACTGTGTGAGAGTCATGTAGACAAATGTGTAAGATGGCATCAAAGGCTGTGCTCACCCACAACCTCTGTCTGCTTAGACCTCTGATCGGGTTAAAGCTGATGGAACAATGTGGCAAATTAAGTGATGTCACCAAACTCTGTGTACTAATAGAAACGAAAGCCAGCCAGGTTATCCCGATACAACAAAACCCTGAGTAGAGGTGAAGGCTGCAGAACAGAGAAGCGCTCTGTGGGGTGGACTAAGGTGTGCAAAGGTGTGAAAAATGTTTGAAAATAGTCATGTATTTTACAACCCTTACAATAAGTTGGATTTTATGAAACAGAAAAGTATATATCATCGCTTTTTCTGCAGAGCAGGTCCCACGTACAACATTAAAACGAAACGGGCTGCTCCTCTATCATCAGACACAAACCACCTTGTTCCATCTGAGGGGATCCTCACTGGGTTTGATGTTTCTTCAGAGGTTTGTTCAAGGTTTCTTTATCAGCACCCAGGGCTAAAGACAGGAGATTTGGCATTTAAGAGTTAAAAAAAAAAAAAAAAAAAGACATCACAGTCGCATAGATTCAAATGACATCAAAACGAAATATGATTAAAAAAAAAAGTATCATCATAGTGATAAAAACAGTATCAGAGTATAAAAACTTCATGAAAGAAAGTGCCTCTACACACACGCACGCACACACACACACGCGTTCACAGCCCCATCTTGACTTAGAAAGACTCGAATTCCACTGGAGTAACTAACTCACAGTTTACCAGCTTTATCAAGCTTCTGTTGTTCATGAGTTATGGACTCTAATGTGCTGGCTGTGTTAATGGGAGAACGGGGTGCAGACATCAGGGATCAGGTCTAATATTCAGGCCTCTTACAAGAAAATAAGTCTAAAATAATCACCACCACCAGACTCTGGTGTGTGTGTGTTTGATAGAGAAAGCTCTTTTTCATTAGTATTGAAATCTCTTACTCTGATGGAACCACCACTCCCAAACTCCTTGAGACCATTATTTTTCTACGTTAGTTAACTAACTAACTAACTAACCAACTAATGATAATCATGTTTATCCCTTCCATCATTTGCATTTGTTATGTCCACAAGTCTAATTGTACCATGTCCTGACACAAATCACATCTCAGCCGTCATGGTGGACATTTTACCCTTTTTTCTGCTTTCTTAGTTACCAGTAACAATGCAATGGAGTTTTCTTTTTGCTTGTCCCCTGCAGTTCATACAGGCCTCAGTGATTTTTTTTTAATGTTCTTATACAGTTTTCAGAAAAGAATTTGACTAAAAAAAAGGTCCAAGACCAAATTCAGTTACCCCTTTCTGACTGGTTCTTCTGGAAAGAACCAGTGTTTTAATTTGAAATTAAATATAGGAAACATGGAGACAAAGAAATTGAATTTCAAACTCATTTTAGCCAAATATGCAAAAATCAAATATTCTATACGCATGAATATTTGTGATTAATTTATAAATTCTATTTCCTGCATTCAGCTTTATTCTCAAATGCCCATGGTGCATAGACTTTATAAAAAAAAAAACATACACTTCTTTAATTCGACAGTACATGCTCTTACAATTTTGATGTGAACATAGGCACCATAAAGAGAGTTAATGTCTGGTATGAGTGTATTTTATGATTGGCTCTGAGAACATGCAGTCACTCAACCATCCTCCTATTTACTAATCAGCAACATAAAAGCTATTAGTGCCTCCGCTGGCGCTAGATCAGATTAACATTTAGAGACACACTCAGACGCTCACTGCTAATATAATTAGTGGTCAAGAACCGGGCGGCTATGTGTGTGTGTGTGTGTGTGTGTGTGTGTGTGTGTGTGTGTGTGTGTGTGTGTGTGTGTGTGTGTGTGTGTGTGCGCACCAAAGTGTTCCTGCAGTTTAAAATGCACTGAAGTTTCGGTTTGAACTAAATGATCCAGGTGAAAATCTATTGGCAACTGTATTGTTGTACAGCACCATTAACTTTTCTCACCCCGTGCACTTGACTGCAGTTTGTTAGCTGCCCTTCTCTAATTGAACACAAGTGAGTATGACCTCATCCCGACTGCAGCTGAAGTGCTCTTCTTATTAGATTATATGCAGTCAGCTGAAGGGCCATGTCTCAGTGACATCTCCATAAATCAATGGGAAACTGACACCCACAAAAACCGTGTCTACAAGCCGCGTAACAGCTAGCATTTGCTCTTACAATTACATTACAGGGGAAGCTGCTGATAGTACTTTAGTCCTCAGTGTCATGTCGATGTAAAGGGCAGGTGATTACAGCAAGGATCTGACAAATGGTGATGTAAAAAGAGCCAAATTTATAATCGGACAAATAACTAAACCATTTTCATGATACTATCAAAAGTGTCGGTGCTCTCACACCTCACTGAAACAGTGCTCCGATCTTCCTGAAAAGTGTTGAAATTCAACACACTTCAAGCTGTGAAAAGATCCTCTAAAAGGGCCTGGACAAAATGATTTGTACCTCGCTGAGGTAGTAATGAATAAGGGAATTGTAGGGATATTTCAGACAGACACCTTCTTCTTATAATCAGTTATTCAGCCTTTTTAAATGGAGACAGGTCCTCACTCTGTGCTTGGTATGATCGTTTGAGTTTGATAAAATGCATTACAATGTTTGTTGGACAGTGTCCTCTGGACAAATGAAACGCAGTTATAGCTTTTTGGTAACTGACATCAGCTCTTACTGAAGAATGTTAATGATTGGGGAGGTCCAAAGTCCAAAACCACACGCTTAACTTGCTGCGCCACAGCCGTCCCGAAGGACAAGGTCCCACCGAGATTTGAACTCGGATCACTGGATTCAAAGTCCAGAGTGCTAACCATTACACCATGGGACCAGTTACATTTCACTGCGAATTCATCTGTGTGGTTACCAGGAGGTCAGAGGTCATATCAAATAATGTGGGGCATAAATTGCAGCCTTGATGATCAATTTTAACAGCACACCTGTTTTCCAAATACACTGATTTAATCAGTTAATATATTTTTCCTAGATACCACATTGTAGAAGTCTAACGTAAAGGTGACCAGGGTGCTCATTCAGACATGTTAAATTGGAGTCACAATTTATTTTTCATTTTAGTTTAGTTAGGTATATCATAAGCAATTGCTGATTTTCTTGGAAAAGGTATTTAGTTTAAAGTACAAGTACATAATGTTGTTCTTTATTGGAAACATTATTCTACCAACACTGACTACACCTGCACTGACTAAAAAAAGGTATAAGCAGTGTATAGGTGTGTAAAGATAATTATTTCTTGTATTACTTATTGGAGATATAAGGAGGAAACATCACATGTTCTGGTTCTTTTTTTTTTAATTAACTGTAGGATATACTGCAAATGAAATGAAATTTATATGGACCTATATACCAGAGTCCTATATACTAGAGTCTCATATAATCTGAAGGAGATATTTTGTTAAACTGTTGAGTTAGTTTGATTGGTCTATTTAGTTTGAATTTTCAGTTGCTTTTGGTGGTTGCTACTTTACATTTCCCCACTCCATCCAGCCTTCACCAAAGATGCATTTTGTGGCTTTAGTAATTTTATGGTCAAGATGCCAACAAGCAGGAAACAAATTCAGACTTCAGAATATGTCTGTAGAAACATATGAGTGACATCAAAGACACTTAGTCCATGTTGTTCTTTGGTGTGAGCAGTGGTGTTTCAGTAGACCTGTATTTACACACACAGGCCCTGCAGTACAACACGGCTGCTCATTAAAACATAAAACTAAGATAATTCTGACCATATCTGGAAGTTTATAGTCCTCTGTGGCCAGCTCCACTGTGCAGGCCTCTTGATTCAGGCCATTAAGGACAACACTGTACAGATGCTTAGTGGAAAAGATAAGGGATCTTTCCATGCCTGCGAGCAGATGGCAGAATCTTTTCACTCCATTTAACACTCCTTCCTTTTAGCTCTCCCTCACTGATTTCTCCTGTTTTACTCATTTCAGCAAAACGCTGCTGTGGCAATTTGTCAGTAAATCCAAAGATGTGTGTTCTTAGCTGCATTTTTTGTTGCCAGATTTCTTGTCAGTGCTAAATGCATCTGTTCTCTGGTGGTCAGAACTTAAATGTATTATTGATAGAGTTTGAATTCAAACATAGAGTTATATTTCACAGTATCAGTCTGTCTGGCGATGTCTCTGCGTGTCAGTAGGTTGGTCGAGACTTGTCCTTGTCAGAAAAATAACAGCTTTGGTTGGCTGGTTGTTCAAATACCAAAAATGACCTGCGTTTACCTGATAAGGAACTCTTGTGGCTGTGCAAAGTTTGACAGTTGGCATTAGTAGTGTGATGTTGTTAGCGTTGCATGATGTTAGTTACTTATCAGGATGTCCATGAGCCTTGTATTTACCATGTGATCCACAGTAGATTTATTAAAATCACGTAGACATTTGAATGCAAGCTATAAGTGGGAAATTTGGGGGCTATTTCTTTCTGTTGGATTGTGATGTACAGTCGACCTCTACATGATGGATTTCCACAAACAATTGTTCCAGACATTCAAAGTTCCCAGACAATGACTGCTAATAACTTTTTAATTAACCCCTAACCCTAACCCCCATTTTCATCTGCCTCAGCTGGATTCTGTCTTTAGTGCTAATAAACAAATGCTAGCATGCTAAACACTAAACCAAGACCTGCCTGCTGAACATCAGCATGTTAGCATGCTGAATTTAGCATTTAGCTCAAAGCACTGCTATGCCTAAGTACAGCACAGAACCGCTAGCATGACCACCGACTCTCATGCTTGTTTCAGTCATCTTTATAAGAAATTTTGTGCCTAAACATAACCAAACCCTGACTACAAGGTTTTGGTTTTTTTTGCCCTAGTGAAACTATATGAACCCCAGTCCGCTGCTGTCACTTTGATATGTTTGCCTCATGCTTTGCTGCTCAGTGAATATCAGACAAATGATCCAGACTCCACTACATTCAGCTGATAGATAGCACAGAGCCAGTCTGCTCCAAAGCTTTTTTTTTTTTTTTTCATAATGCCTATCTAGATAGAGAGTTCTGTTTGCCTTGGGTACGATGGCAGTGAGTGCTTCATCACTTGAAAAATGGCAGTGTGTTTATTGGCGTGCTGAGAATGGATTGTTGTTGAGGCGGCAGGGTCACTCCTCAGGTGATAGATTATGTTAATAGCTGATTTAAGTACAATCATGCAGCTTATTTCTCCTGCGGTTATGAGCTAGTAATGCATCATGATTAAACAGAGGCTTTCTCTCACACATGCACACATACACAAGAGATCCTGCAGGGGTATTGCTCTTCAATGAAAGAGCTACAAATTCTCATTTTGATGTGATGTGCTAGTTTTACTATAGCAGGTGAAATAATGCAACAACAGTACAAGACTGTATACTTAACAGTTTTGGGAGAGAGGCTAAGTCCCAGAGTGCATTACAGTAGGAAACATCGAATCACTTCGCTAAAAAATTCTGTTGCTATGCAGCTAATTAATGTATCCCATTAATGTCTAAGCTCACAGTGTGAAGTTAGACACTTCACTGGTTTTACAATGAGGATCAGTTCACTAATGTTAAATGCATATTATATGGATATCACTACCATCCTATGATGATATGGTAAATGCAGTGAAATGGCCCACTGGTGCTCATGAATTAATCAGAGCGTGGGGACGAATTAACCAAAACGTGGAAACAAATGAACTAAAACATGGCAACAAATGAATCAAGACGTACAAATTGTATCCCATGTGCACACAAGTTATTTAACTTACTAACATGTATGACAAAGAAAAACAACAAATACCCCTATTAGTTAAGATGAAGCCACAGAATGTTTGGCTTTGTTTTTTTTTTTCTTAAGAAATGAAAATAATTGCAACTAATTTTCTGTCAATACATTAATTGACAGAAGACATATCATTTTCTGCTGTACTCTGCAGAATTATGTTTTTGGCTGCTAACAGAGAGAATTGCACTTGTATAATTTTAGACGTTTCAGATCTTTGTTAAGTGATTTATTTCATCCAAGTGCAAGTGGTTGCAAGTTTGTTGATTTATAATCATAAGTTATCAAATCCTGAAAAGTGTAGTTGGTTAGCGCTTATTCACACATCCACATTGTGGATGAAACATTGAAACATGAATTTTCAGACTGACCGACCCTCTTCTTGCTCCTATGTTCTGTTTTCTGCCCTTCACCATTGCTGCCTTCCCTGCAGATATTTATGTAGTGTTTCTTTTTTCTTTCTGTTTGTCTCTGTCACTTTGTTCTGTCGCTTCAGTGGATAATTGTCTCACCTAAACTGCAGGGTTTCTTTCAATACATTCAACCAGATGGACATCTCATATTCACTTATTATAGTTGAGTGAGCTTGTCTGGCAAGCAGATGTCTGTCAGCAGGTCACCACTGACTATAAGAAGGATGGTGACAGAAACCTCCTTTTCATTTGAAGTGTGTCAGAGTTTAAATCTGGCCAATTATTGATTGGGCCTCCATATTTTAACTTGAAAATTGGCCTGTCAGTGAAAAAAATGAAATAATAATAATAATTATTATTATTATTATTAGTAGTAGTAGTATTAGTAGTAGTAGTAGTATTGCCAGTGACTGTTATTGTGTTATTGTGTATTAAATCTCCTCAAACCGCCCTCAGGACTTCACTTTTCCTCAAATATTAGGATGCAAATGGAATTGAGATGTCTCCAGTCGAAGCCAAACAGAAAAAGAAAAAGCTCCTTTTAGGAAGACTTTGATGTTTGAATGAAAGAGCCGACCGAAGAGAAAAAAAAAATACAGATTTCTCTTTCTTTTTTATTACCATGCAGTTGCACTTCTAACAATGCCAAGGCTTTTCAGAAACGTGTTTGATATACATGAGTAAACACACATTTCCCATGCTAATTTCCTGCACCGCAGTTCATCTCTCACCCGCTGAGTGGAGGAATAGTAAACCACTGACCCGGTGCCTCCACATGCCAGACAGGGCCTGTCCCTGATTGGACTCCACGGTGCTTCAGTCCGCTTAATTGACCGAGACTGTGGTATCAATGAGATGAGAGAAATGAGAGCGAAATGCTGGAATTGGAATAAAACTGAACGCTGGATCTTCAGCGCCTCATTATTTGTTGATTGACACGTCTGATTTGCCATATCTCAGCGGCAAAACAAAACAAGTTAAGTGTGGCTCTGACTTTGGATACGTGTTAGGATTTAGTTGATATTCATGTTGGAAAAACTTGTGTCCAACAGCCGCAGATACTGCGGAGTATGCATATATTAAAAACTAGATTTGTTTTTTGGATGCAGTTTAGGTTTATGAGCTCTGTATGCAGCTGTTGGGACTGTGTTTAATTTCAGGAGTCATTTTCATTCATTCATTCATTTGACTTGTCAGCAAAAATACTGACATGCTTTTAAAAAAATACTTTTATTGTTTTAAAGAACCACAGTAAATGATCTGCAGTTGTTACAGATGAAATACTTTAGCTTGATATAAGCTCATGGTTTTATTTTTGTCATTCATCGTTTTCATAGTTCATAGGATTTTGCACAAGGTGCAAACAAATCTCGTAGCATGAATGAAGCACACAAAATTTGCAGTTAAATAGATTTCAGCAAAGACAGAGTGACAAAGTGAACTGGAACTTGAACAGAAGTTTAAAAAATTGAATTCAATGTCACATTGGAGTTCGCTGAAATAACACAATACCCTACACCTAAATAAAATATATATATTATAATTTGAATCACTAGCACAGGAGTGTACTTAGTTTTGTAGTATTTATCTTGGACAGTAACAATGAAAATGTTTCGCCTTTTCAGAAATGTAACTGCATTGAGTTACAGTAGCTAGTGGTTTTCTACAACGTCCACCACAGGATCATTATAACAACCTACTGAGCTGCTGCTCTGTAATCCATCATAAACTGGCATAAGAAGGTCAGTTTTCCAAAAATAAGTTTTCAGTATTGCTTGGATAATCAACTCAAAAGTCCAACAACTTTCCTGAGCTCGATAGCATAGACTGGAGCTAGAGACAAATATTATTTGGTGAAGGATGAAAATGTGTGTGTGTGTTTTTTTTTTTTTTTTTTTCAACTCCTCTGGGTCAAAGTTGAGTCATTTAAAATTTTCTAGCCACGCTGCCTTCCTGCCCTCTGCTGTCAGCAATCCTGTCATGCTCCGTGCAATCGATTTGCCGCCCTTCACAGAAAATGAAAAGGAGGCAGCAGCCCCTGCCCAGCTCTGCGTGTTTGGATGTTATTTCAGCGCACCCTGTCACACCCGTCCACGCATTTCTGCCCGTCACCTCCCTGTCTTCTTTTCCTCCGCTGGAAAAAAAACACACACATTTCTTTATCGGGCAGGTATTGATAAAAATGCATCATAAGTCAGGATTTATATACTGAAGAAGTAATTGTGAAACAGTATTAGACGGTTTCATTTATCTTTCACCGGTCAATGCGGCAGTTCCCAGGAACTCAGCTGTGAAATCAGAACGTAGGCCGTAACGTCTCATCCGTTCGATTACTGTTCAATAGTCCCAAGTGGGGAAAATGAAAGCTGTGTTCTTGACTGATGGCTCAGTATTGATTTTGGTGTGTGCGTCTTTGTGAGGGAGACAGCATTTCATTAAGCTATTTGTAAATAACATGTGGGGGTTCATGCCTGTTCTCATTTAGACTGGACTGAAGTCACAGCTCTACCTCGGTGATGAATATTTTTTCTCCACACCTCTCTGCACTGCAGACCTGCACTTTTTAATGTGCCAAAATATACCCTCCGTATTAGATCTGTCTTTGCAGTGTCTTTTGTGCGTTTGTGTTAAAAAGTGTACTTTCTCTTTGTTCACTTGTGTTTCCAGCTGTTCCTGTTCCAGTTACTCAGAGGTCTGTCCTACATCCACCAGAGATACATCCTTCACCGCGACCTGAAACCACAAAACCTGCTCATCAGCGACACCGGAGAGCTCAAACTCGCTGACTTTGGTGAGTATGCTAACCCTAACCCTAACAATTGCAGGATCAGGCCACAAAATATCAACCTGAGAATGGCCTGACTCAACAGACGCAGGGTGTAGGGAATTAAAAAGGAGTGTCTGGTGCTGTAGTTGCTCATTTTCAGTGTGTGACACTGTGGGAGATGACTGACACATAATCTGGGCCACGTTATGACATCCTGACAGGAAGACAGAATTTTTATTCCTTATCCCACGTAAATGGACGACATCTGCAAACATGGTGAAGTAAAAGACATCAATTACCTAGAGTGACACAAGCTGCCTGTTTAACTGGCAAATTTCATTGGACACAACATTCCTTGTTTTCTTAGCCAAGTAAAGGCGGCAACTGCTGAATCTGACACAGTGAAAAGTCAAAACGGGATCAGACTACAAGGTCATGGATTTCTAGAGAAAGACCTGGGATTTTTGGGAGACTTTTTGTTCTGATTTTTGGTCCCAGAATCAGGGTAGCTTTGTTCAGTCTGTTGGTCCATCAGTCCAACATTTAGTCCCAGATCACAGTATCTTTACAACTGATCTTTCCTCTTTTAGTCAAAGCCTAGTAAGCGTGTATGTGTGTGTGTGTGTGTGTGTTTCTGCATGTTTGTGTGAGTGTGTTAGGAACCCCTCCTGAAGTGGCACCATATGGCTTGGATCCATGCTCAGTAAACACTGCCTACATGGCTTGTCTGGCATCCTGGGGGGCAGACAGACTGACAGTTCAGCCTTTTGTACACTCCATCCATCCATCCATCCACCCATCCATCCATCCATCCACTCATCCATCCATCCATACATCCATCCACCCATCCATCCATCCATCCACCCATTCATCCACCCAGTGTGTCTTTAGTGTCTTTAGTACACCAGCCCTCTTTCTTTCAGCCACCCATTTCCTAAATCCTTCAAACCCTCTGTCTCCCCTACCCATTCATCTCCTCCACCATCCCACCCTCCCTCCATCCCTCTGCCCAGACAGATGGGAGGAGGAGGAGGAGGGTGGCAGCTTCATCAATAATGCAAACCTTGTATTAGTGTAGAAACATTACTGCGAGGGAAATGAGAAGGAGAAAATAATGGACAAAATACCAAATGAGCAAGAATGAAAATCCCTGGCCTATTAGTCTGTCGCTGGAGCTGTGCTCATCAACAAACATGCACAAAAACACAGAATCAGCCTTTGCCTGAGGGATGCCAGATGACGAAGGTGAAGGCCGTTGGAGTGTGTGTGTGTGTATATGTGGTTGTGTGATTGTGTGGCCGCCAGGGCTCCCTGTGGTCCCAGGCCTTGGCAGTAGGAATACTAACGGCTGACAGCTGAGGCCAGTGGCGCTGGTTGAGAGGGAGAGTATCAAACAAAGAAAAGTCTGAGAGGTACAATGAGAGGTGGC
This sequence comes from Toxotes jaculatrix, assembly GCF_017976425.1. NCBI lineage: Eukaryota > Metazoa > Chordata > Actinopteri > Toxotidae > Toxotes > Toxotes jaculatrix. The sequence continues at coordinate 28,047,368 of NC_054401.1, forward strand.
AGAGCACTCAGTGGGGATGAAGCTTGGTAGGATGGAGGCTACAAAGAGGGGGGGGGGGGGGGGTCGTGGTGCATTGATCCATCAGTTTCTCCATCCAACTCTGTGGTGCAGAGCAAGATACCGCAACCACCATCTGTCTGCCAGTGACTGATAATGGATGTACATGGTTCCCAGAAGATTCTTAACAAACTAGATCAATGGGAGAAAAGCACTGCTGCACTGACCTCTGAGTTTGTTGAACGTCTGACCACACCTGTGATCACAGCTGGATGTGCTCAGGTGTGGTGGCCAATAGTGGAAGCGGTTGTAGTCGCCTCTAGTTGGCTGATTAGGATTATTCACCTGATTTCATTTAGTCTTCAAAGACCTAGCTGACCTCCTGACCTGTACTCTAGCACCAGTCAGGCCAAAATTTCCACTTTACCTCTGGTTTAGATATTTCAAATACATACATTCACATTCACACTTACTAGGTGGAGTCCAACAGAATGGATTCTAGTTCTACGTGACTTTATTTTATAATTCTGTTTTCCTGTAGCACCACCTTCAGCCTATCTGCATCTCATTTGCAGATTGTCAGTTAAAAAAAACTCTCAAAGGGAAAAACACTTTTTAACTGTAATGACTTTATGGACTTAAATCCAGGATTTTAGCCTTGCTGCTGGTAAGACTCTGACATTTCAAAATCATCATTACTTTTTTTTTTTTTGTTCCACTCAAGTCTTTTCTATTGTTGGGTATAATGAATGTTTCACTGTGCTGCCAGGGCTTTAAAGTGTAAGTATTGTTTAATGGTGTATCCTGCGTTTCGCCCCGTAGGTGCTCGGCTCTGGACAGTGCTCTCCTACTTTGGATAAGCAGTTTAGAAAATGGAAACACTTCCAACAATCAGGCTTTGTTGTTTATCTTTCAACAGTAAATGCAGCAGTAGTGTGTGTGTGTGTATGTGTTTGTAAATTTAAAATTCAGAATTTTTATATTATTTGAAATATCAGTATAAAGCTTCAGTCTTCCTTATGAAGTCATATAGACCTGTTATACCTCAAAATACATTTTCATTAGATGGACATCATTAATCTTGCAGCTATAGCACATTTGATCGCTTTTGAAAGACAAGAAAATTTTCAGGAAAAATTTTCAGTTATCGAGATGAGGACAGGATCCTACAACAACAACCTTTCAACACTTACCATGACACCACAGAAGTTTTTTTTTTGTTTTTTTTTTTTAAGTTGTAGATTATGTTTACAGACGAGTAATCGGGCAGAACGTTAGCTGACTTAGCAGGGAGGGCTGATATTTCCTCCATATCCCTGCTGCTGGTGGTGGAGTTGGTCCAGATGCTCCCTTCTGCTCCTCTGTGGGTTTACTCACTTTTTAATGAGCTGCACAAACAACCAACACACAAATGAGGCTTTGAGGAGCCCACATGTTTCATATCAAGGACACAACTAATTGAGGCTGACTTAAACACTGTGTGGGGGGGGTGATTTATAATGTTTGTGTAGGGGAGCTGTGTGGACCATAATCACTGCACACAAACACCTATCAAAGAGTGGACCTGGCGTTTCTTCCTGACGTTACCTCTTACACTGTGTTGACTAAAGAACCAAAAATCCCTAATTTACCACCAGTGGCACCATGAAGCAGCGTGGTAAGAGTTGGACCCTGTTTTGCTTGTGTCTTTTATTTTGAACATACAACACAGATGGATGTAACTGCAAATGTAAGCGATACTATACACAAAGAAGACTGAACACTAGCAATCATGGATCTAAACAATTTAGATCAAAAATACATGCTTGTTAGGCCTCAGTGTATTTTGGTGAAACACTTAATGCAAACCTAACTGTGCTCATAAAGGGAAACCACCACTTTAGGGCGTAACAATAGACCCTGTTCAAGGTATTTTAACCAATTGACAGCTTAGGACAAAATTAATTCAATTACACTTATTTCACTTATTTTAGTACTAAAGTGTGCAGTTGTCTATTTACAACAAACAACTGCTACCACAGCAATGATGTTATGTCAGGTCTATTGTAAATAGAAATCACTGCTCTGTCATTGTTGTTGATAATAACCAGAGGGAATTTCACTGAGGCCGTCTACATGAAGACTACATTAAGCACAGTCATTTTGCTAGACAAGTGAGCCACATTCTAATTATTGTTATTATTATCTACCTTCCTGGAGCCACACACACACACACTCACACATGTAAGTGCTGGCAACAAACACACTTTGTTATCACACACACACACACACAAAATGACTTTAGCCTTGAGACAATTTTCTGATGACAAGCCAATAATTATAGAAGTGAATGAAGCAGCAGATGAGAATTGCTCACGGCCCACGTACTTCTCTCATGAGAGAGTGCATATGTTCGCAGTTGCGATGAACCTGCTGAAAGGCTGCTGGTGCACACGTGAAGCACTGCCATATGCTGCCAGTGTCCATCACCAACCTGGAACACAGGCAGTGGTCAGCGAACAGAAACCTTATCTGAGGTCCGTTCAAATACAAAGTGACGCCTGTGAGAGAGCTCCATGCTGCTTTGGATGTGCCTGTTTGGGACTTTGTCTTTCAGAGAACCTCTTCCAGACAATCTGTGAAGCTGCTACATGCCTGTGAATCTTTAAATCGCTGGAGGCCTCCGCAACAGTATTCATGGCTCAGGTCCGTTCAAGTGACCCAGTGAGCATGTTGTACTCACTCACAGTACAAAGTGACTTGTTTGTATATAAGTTAGAGACATGGCTCTAGGTTGGTCTCTTGGTCCTCCAGTTTCAATGACCATATAGGGAAGGCGTAGTTGGGCGTTCGCGGTTCTGAATTGGTCACAGTTTGATTTCACTTTATAAACTAGGCCACCCTTCATAACTATCCTGGTTTCCAGAGGTCACCTAACAATTAAATGTAACTATGGGTCGTAACATCTTTACAGGTCAGTGTTGTTGGTCAGTCCACCCTTTTGGTTCGGACTAAAATATCTCAGCAGCTACAACATGGGTTGCTGTGAGATTTTGTTCAGACAGTCATGGTTCCCAGAGGATGTACCCTCATGAATTTTGTGCTAATCTGACTTTTCCTCTACTTGACATAATTTTGAGTGAAGTGTCTCAACAACTTTTGGCTGGACTTTCATTAAATTAAACTCGTTCCCCTCTTTAGAATTACTTTAGTGAGTCGGACTTTTTCCCTAACATCATCAAGTCAGCATTCTGATTTCTGACCAGATCCTTTCTAAAGCTGAAAATATGGAAACACTGTTAAAGAGTCAAACAGATTGACCATGTTTCTCAGATCTCAGCAATTTCTTTTTGCGAGTACAATGTTATCTTAACAGACACAAACGCTGACTAAAACTGTGCAAGTAAGACTTATGTTGTAAAAGCCCAGAATTATCCTGGAGGGTGTTTTTGACGAACTGATCAGTGGAAAGAAAGTGAACTTTTTTTTTGTCTTCTGAAGGGGGCCATGCCAGAAACAGTTTGAGAGCCACCCAACCACAGAGAGGACTGAGGATGTGAACCTCAGAACTGGCAAGGGTCTCCTCTTTGCCGGAGTTGTCTTACCTCTTCAACACTGTAATTGCTGTGGAGCCGTCTGAGGACATGGACATGAGGCTTCTTTGTTAAAATAGTGAAAACTGAACATTAGAAGCTCAAGCTCTAGAATCATTTATTGTGGGACCATAGTGTTGGATTACACAAAACTGAACGATAGCTTAGTATGTCTCCTGTCCGTGACTGCAGCTGTAGCTAGCTAATGTGTACTGATGTGCGTGTTTATTTTCTGGGGAATCAGTGTTGCTGTGCTGTAAAGTAACAGCTGCTGGGATAATGATGTGTGAGGAGTGAAGCAATGTGACAATGGAGCTGGAGGAATGTCTCAGGCATCCGGAGCAGACTGTTTGCCTCTCCCCTGTGTGCTGTTCCACTCCGAGCCCTCACAGCAGCACTGGGATGTGTGGGCTGGTGCACGGCTGTTGGAGTGTGTGTACCTGGGGTTGTGGACTTTTGGTTGCAGATGGTCTATTGAAAGCCATTAGATGAATTATGGCTGGTGATGTGTGCGTCAGTGTGTTTTTCTGCCCAAACCTGAGGCCATACTGAAATAAAGTGCTGGAAAATACACTGTGCGTTTGTGTGTGTGTGTGTGTGTGTGTGTAGGTAATGACCTGACTGTTTTCACGGAGGCTACTATAATGTAGAGCTCATTACAGTCCACTTTGTGTTGGGAAATGAGCTGGGACAGTGGCAGGTGGTGCAGACACACACACAAAGAGGCACACCGTTTACACAAAAACCTTTGTTCCTTTAAAAGAAAAAAAAAAAAAAAGCCAAATGTATCCAAAATATGAAATCAATGCAAGTCGCAATGGCAAGCTTTAAATAATAAAATAGTTAAAGTTAAGACATAAAAAATAGCCGATAACAGAGCTACCTAAAATATTTTCCGCAGGTGATTCTCTGACTGACTCTCTATTACGTCAGTTTAGAGAGTCAGACCCTTTTCTTAAAAAATGATGGGCCCAGCAGCCAGACAGGGCTGTATTCCTCATCCATATTATATGTGTGTATTTTCGCCTGAGTGAATACAGTAGAAGGAAGCTTTGTTGTGCAGCCGAATCAGTCCAGACTTTATGATTTCATGACTTACCAATAAGCCATTATGTTCTTTGTGTTATTGTGGAAATGGTGAAGCCTCCACAGCCTATGAATCCTAGTAAGTGTGTTGACCTCAGAATGAGCCCTGTGCTGTTTGCCTACATGCAGCCCAGAGAAGCATGTTTCAGCCTTTAACACCACTCAGACATGGAAATGTCTTCGGAAGTTAGTCAAGGAGTTTGATATCAGCATTGTATCGGCATGCTCACATGCAGGAGAAAAAGCTTGTAGCAGCTTATAGCCGTGGTAGGCTAATCCAGTTTAAAATGGGTCCCTTAAATGGAGATCACAAATGAGGCTCTGTCCATGTGAGACAGGTTTGACCGCTGCTGTGACCCGTAAATGACATGAAATCTTTTCCTATGCTGTCTAAAAACTTTTAACAACAACAAATAATGCATTTTCCACTTTTGCATTGGGAGGGAGGGGGGGGTGGGGAGGGGTTGATGCTGCCCTTGAGTCAAAATTAGTTTAGAATATGTTTTTTTGTTTTCCTCTGTGGAATGATTTCAAACAGTATTTAAATAGCTGCTGGCAGCGTACTGTAGAACTCCCAATCTGCTGCATGTTAGAGGAGGAGGAGGAGGAGAAGCAGGCGGAAGCAACAAACTGCCTTTAAAATCCAAATGAACTTCAAAAGAACAGTGGGCTGTTTCCCCTGGGGACAGAGACTATTTCAGTCCCTGTCTCTGTGCCTGTTCATCCCGCCCAGCTCTTCCACCGTAAAGTATATTTTGTGACCTCTGTTGCAGTGTGTGAGACAGTGATGTATAATTCACTGGTGACCTTCACCCCAGCAGCTACCTGGACAGGATGGTAGGTCAACTAGTGAACCACAAGAGATGAAGGTGGCTGACTGTGTGTGGGTGTGGGTGTGGGTGTGGGTGGGTGCATGAATCTATAGGTCAGGTCTTTGAAGTAGTACAGTCCTCTGCATTAGAACTTGTGTGGTTTTGAGGGGGAAGGTCAGAGTGCTTTGGTGTCCACACCACCATCATGTTGCTGCTAACTTACCTAGCAAACACTGTTCAAGGTGATCCAAATGTCAAAGCACAGGAAAAAAACACCAGCTAAACCAGAACCAGCTTCTTATTATCAAAGTGGGATTTGAGCCAAGCCTGTATCTGTATGGGTCTAACACTGTTTCTTTTTACCTACACCATGATACCTACACTATTGATGCTGCAGCCAAAGATCAGAAACAGAATTGCTGTGTTACTTTTCCCTTATCCTGTTGAACCTGTATTTAATTCCAGTAAGTAAAGGGTAAGGATGGTGACACTCTCTATTTTTAATTGCCGCTGAATCACATAAAATGAATGTAATTCAACAATGAGTGTGCCCTGATTACAAATATTTATGTGTGCGCCACACTGTTGCACTGGGTGACATGGTAATTTACTCTGACTAAATAGACAGTGACAGTGTGTAACAACCCATAACAAAACCACTAATAATAAGCATATGGTTATCCCGATGACATATTGCTAGTTTCTTTTAATATTTTATTGCTATTTGATTTGTGGATTGTTGTTAGTTAGTTTTGTTGTTAATATATAGAGTGTAAAGGTGCTGCTCAGTTCAAGCCCATATAACTTCATGAATAAATTCAGCATTGTGTTTTTACGGTTTGGGTGTGTTCTCTGGGTGACTCTGACAGCCTCGCAGGTCAGAGTTCACCTTTGACTCTGCACATTTTTGCGATTGGCCTTTTTGTTGATGAGCATGGGCTGGTTTTGTTGCATGCTATCGTTGGTAATGATTCAATCCATGGTCGGGGGTTCAGATCCTTTGTTTCAGCCCGAGGGACTGTATTTAGGGTAGAGGCTGCTGCTATGTCAACAAACCTATGGACTCTACCTGCTCGCCCACCACCCAGGTGAGGCAGCGGAAGCACCACAGAGGAGCAGAGCAACATCGAGTGTAAATCCACGTGTGGCTGCCTTCTGTTCGGCACACTCCTGCTTCAGCAGGGCTATGGCCAGAAGCTGGTACAAAAAAAAAAATCAAGTTTGAACAAATTTGAAATGACATGTAATTCCTTCCAGTGAATTTTTTGTAAAAAAAAAAAAAAAAAAAGTGACAGCTCTGTAATGCACGTTGACCTGTTCATATCTACGACCAGTGTGAGTTAACACTGTGTCAGTCTGAATGGGCTCTTATTTTCTGGGCATGAATCCGTGCTGGGAAACATGGTGAAGCGGAGTGCGGTGCAGACAAACAGCTCTGTGATATTTCACCCAGACGCTCCAGACATTGCTTTGTTCCTTTTATACTCTGTGCTACATGTAACAAACAAGCCAACCACCTACTGCTGCACTTTCTTTTATGATGAGTAGATGTTGTCCGCTCTCACATCCCCACACACCAACCCCCTGCATACACACACACACACATACAGTGGAAATGATAGCCTCTCAGTGTGAACGGCTTGATGGCATACTTTAGATCAGTGTGTGGAAATTACAGTGCTTGGCCTTGATGAATGCTGGCTGAAACTCCTTTCTCCTGTGGGTGTTTAAACACAAGGAAATGTTAAATACCACCTCCCTCATCTCATTTGTTCTCCCCTCTGCCCTTCTTCCTCCCACACACAGGGGACTAGCAGCAGGGCAGGAAGTCTGTTTTTTTTTTTTTACCAAGCTAAATGCTTTAATTAAGCCCTCCGACCACTCGGGAAGAGACAAAGAGGTAATGCCACCAGCCTCATTAAAGCTTACTGCATCTGCACTCTGCTCTACCATTAGCTGCCGTGGAAGGACTGACACCAGATACTTAACTAACCCGGGTTTGTGTCAGTGCATAGATAAATGCTGGAATGGGGTTAGAACAGCCTGGAGAAGCTCATGGAGTTCGTGGAGAAGGTTTAAAAATTCAGCACTTGATGTGTCTTTCAGAGACAGATGTAGCTGTACCTGTACTATCACCAAGTTTTAACCACAGTCCAGTGGAAAAATGGCAAATGGTGTCTGATCCATTTAATGGAAACAGGAGTTTTGATGCCTGACTGATACACGTCACACGGTTTCTCAGTGAAACCTAAAAGGTCTTCCATCATGATTTGCATTTGAAGAGGTGCACTTGTTGCAGTTCAGTGTACAGGAATCAGTCCAAAGACAGGTTAGATAAGAGCAGTTTGCAATATGATACCTTCAATGAGTGCAGAGTGGAATATAGAGAGGTATTTCACACACTGAAAACCACACAGGCTTTGCTCCAGTGCTTCTCTCAAGTGAAATAAACGACTACATTTCAGTGACATTTGCTGTGGATATTCATGGTCATTGGAGGATGAACCCTGATGTGTCTGTGACCTTACCTTTTCTTCACGTACATGGTGTGTTGGCTGATTCATTTGGCAGTTATTGTGTTGCTGATGTCAGCCTAACTTAGTCATGTTGTATGATTTATTAACAAAGTACTTCACCTTTGTCACACACTAAGCTTTTATTGAATATGAACTCAAGATAGATCATTGTCTGCACATGATAAACCATCTTGAGGCTGATGTCCTTGCAACACAGTTCTGCCTTAGCTTTATTTTATTCTGTCTGTTTTATTTTTATTCATATTCATCAGAAATATTATTTTTATTCTGATTCTTCCTGCTCATCTTATTTAGGATACATTGAAGTATGGTTTCTCCTTTCCAGTTTTCTTCTTTGTTTTCAGAAGCCCCGGGAAAGGTCATTTTAATGATAATGCTTTCTGAGACCATGTTGTTGTGTTTTTCCCATCAGGCCTCGCCAGGGCCAAGTCAGTCCCCAGCCACACCTACTCCAATGAGGTGGTGACCCTGTGGTACCGACCTCCAGATGTCCTGCTGGGATCCACAGACTACTCCACCTGCCTGGACATGTGGTGGGTACTCCTACTCTCTGAGCCATAGAACTCATCATAGTCTTATCACTCATCACTCTTTGGCCTTGGTCACACTGCCACCCCAAATCTGTTTTTTGTTTTTCATATTCAGATTGTATCCTGATTGATTTTAGATAGTCACACGCAATGCAACACATAGACAACATTAAATCTAGATGTATTTTGCAGTGTGTGTGTGTGTGTGGCACTTAACTACAAAGCTAACTGTTAATAAGCAACTCTGGTCAGATAAATAACAAGAATCAAATAGTGAGTGTTAACATACTTCTCCCAGTGTCGGCATGCTACACTGAAGTGCTTCTTATTTCTCAAATAAATTGCCTGAACATAAAAAGCACTCACACTGGCACACAGGCGGCTGTTATACTAGACAAGCGAAAGTTAACTAAATTTGTGCGTTCTGTGGCAACAGCTGTCAAACAACCCATCCGAAACTTTCTCCCCTGACAGAGTGTTCAGACATTATTCAGCTCCTTGTTACTGAAAACTAGGCTCGTTCAGACATTAAGGAAATGGAGAATGAGTGTGTCCCAGTGATGGAGGAATCTCTGTCTCCTTCTAGACTGCTCATTCTCCACCTACCTCTGAATCTTCTGTCCAACAATACTGATGTTGGACTATGAGTTGAGCCTCATTGACCCCTCTGTCTGGAGAGGCAGACAGCAGGGACATCCCACGAGCCTCAGATGCATTATCCATCATCCAATTAAAGAACAGTTAGGGGCTTTAGTGGTTTTTGAGGCAGAGGGGAAAGTGGGTCTGCTTCAAGGCTATTTGCAGGTGGACAGATCCACAGAGTGTTGCTCCATCCCTCTGAGAGCCACACACACACACACACACACACACACACATACCCCTGGTCACTTACAAAGCAGTCTTCCATGAAGATGCAAAAGGACCAAAAGGTTGTGGAGATTTTTTTTTTTTTTTTTTTTCCTGCCACGAGAAGCCTCCATCACAGCAGCCTACAGGTTACAGGCTGCCATCTGTGAGGAGGGAGGGTGTGATGGAAGACAGGCGAGGAACGGCTTTATTTTTACTCTGCTTAGCACATCGCCGAAGCTGCAGCTTTCACACGCGTCTGTCAGTCAGAGTCGACACTGAAATCAGTGAAGTGTGATCATGCTCGGATTAATGCATAGGTTTTAGCCATGGTAGCCTGCACCGCAAAACATTCCCAGCTTTAAAGATAAGACTGATTTTGTTTTATTTTTTTTTTTCTTAAATCAGCAGTGCACTGTCTGCCTTTCAGAACTTTCTGACCTGCCTGTGACCCTTCTGTGAGAAGCTCACTTCCCTCCTTGAACAATATTGAGCACATAAATATATGACTGGACATATTGCTCCTGCTCATGATCACCGCTGGATGCTTGTGTTTTTGGCTGGAAACATGGTGGTGCAAGAAGATGATACGCCATCATGTGTTGGTGTCTGATTGCCATTGTCTTTTGCCATTGCCAACACCTCCAGCAGTACCTGCCAACGATCACTGATTTTTTGCGCTCAAGAGTCCAAGGTTTCATCAGTTCACCACGGGTTCAATGCTAACTCCACCACTTCTTTCAGCTCCATCACAACTTACCCATGCACCATCACCCTCTGATACTACACTGCCTACAAGCAATGGAAGCAATTGGAGCAGAGCGGCATTTTCATGCCCACTGACTCCTTTTTGCTCCTGAGACAGAAATGTTTTGAGAATTGGACGAGGTCTGTCCACTTCATCAGTGTGCTGATACGGGGATGATGCACTTTTTTTTTTGCTTCAGATACTCTAAAGTGAAGTAATTCAGCTGGATCATCTCCTTAATGCAAAGAGAGAGCTCCACAGGGACTTTTCCAGAAGATTGTGTAGTATATCTTCTTAGAAAACTCTATCTCTATATCTTTAAATGACTCTACAAACACTATAGATGGTACCTTCGACATTATGACCAATCATTGAGGGCACCATCCTGTTCAAGAGTATAAACATCACACACCAGTGGAGAAAGTAAAGCTACATATCCATACTTGTGGACACCTCTCACTGCTGCGAGTGCTGTGCTAGCAGTATTGCTTGTGATTTTGTGAATTTTATGTGATGTGCCAAGTGGGTTGGCAATATCAAGCTCATTGATATATAGCTGGAGAGGTAGGATGAGATCCTCTGTGGACAGTAATTCATTTTCAGGGAAATGAGAAGCATTAGAGCAGGACACATATTGACCAGGCTCCGTATTTGGTTCAGAAATCGTGTTAGGAATATCTGTTTCTAAGAATATCTGCTGACATTCCAAATGGATAGGTGCGCTCCATAAAAGTTTTTTTTCTGAATGAAAACTCTACACCTTTAGAGGCCGCAGTGCCACTAACAAGTTCATCAAATTCAGTACTGGTAGCGACGCTTTAAATAAAAAAAAAAAAAAAAAAATTGTCACAGCTACTCCGTGAGAGAGGGACACAGCAGATAAATACCTCTGAGGGTGGGTCACTTCAAGTCTTTCACCAGCATTGTTTACCAGTGTACATGATCCAGCAGCATGAGCTAATGATGCTCTGCTCGGGCGGCCTTGAAGGTCATATGGAAAGAAAAGGAGATAAATAGTGGAGTGGTAGAGGAGGGTGTGTCAGAATATGAAGATAAAGTAGAATTTGAAGGTGAGCTTGACAAAGAGAGCACACCAGGGAAAGTGTTTTTGTCTCTGACTCATTTGGAAAAGATAAAATAACTTAAAAAAACAATCAGTTAAAACCAATACATGTAGCTGATTAAAGATACAAAGTGAAAACCTCCCTAAAGGTTTAAATAGTAAGTCCTGAGGAATAACTTTAATGAATACTCACTTGTTATGACGCTCTGTTTTGCAGTGTGAATCCCTCTGTATTTGTTGCTTGTCTGCGGCAGAGGCTTTCCTGTTCATTAACTGTCTGTGAACAAACAGGCCTGTATTTACCGAGGCTAATTTACTGTGTGCTAAGACTTAAGGAGCGCAGCTGGCCCCAGTGACTGACTGATTTACGGAGAGCTTACAATCACAGCACCTCTGACACGGCCTAATTACAAGTGTTAAAACTCTCTGCTGTGGGTTCAGAGCCAGCAAGTGCATTGAGCAATAGGAACAGACTCAGAAAGGGGACAGTTACTGTAGAAATAGACATAGTATAAATAGATTATATAAACAGACAGAATTTCTTTACGTTTCATGTCTTTTATTTGTAGCATTAACAGCAACATCTATCTTTCTGGAACAGCTTTTATTAACCAGCAACACAATCACACAAAGGCAACAGAGTAAAAAGATCTAACCATAATCCCTCTTTAGGTTACAAGATAAATCCTATACACTTCACTGGCTTCAGATGTCCTTTTTTTTTTCTGAATTAATTATAGTAAAACTAATAATAGTGTCAATAGTTTCATACATTCTTTGAATTATCTAGTGGTTTTCCGACGTACTGGAATAAGAAACCAGAGTGGAAAATATTACAAAATCATAATCACACAGAATAAGATAAAATCCATCTGACTTTGCAGATGTTCCACTGCCTCCAAGTGGCCAAATATCAGGCTGGGCAGGTTAAATCCCTATTTAGTAAAGTTACTTAGTCTTTTCTTCTTCTCTTGTCTCTGTTGTCAGGGAGTAACATCATCCCTCAGTGTCAGATGTAAATCATATGAGTGGACTGACAGTGAACTGATAGAAATATCTAACCCTGTATGGAAAGTGACCTGCATCCATTCTCACACACCTCAGCTAACAGAGCAGTTCTGTATGTTGCCATAGAAATACTGGAGGCCGAGGGTACAGCTGTGTCATGGAGGTGGATGGAGCATTTTCGCCTCACAGCAGGTTTCAGGGATGTTAAAATGGGAAGAATGGAGGAATTCCGAGGAATGAATTTCTGTCAATATCTCTCAGTCTCTCATCCTTTCTCTCTCTCTCTCCCTGCATGTCTGGTGGCTCTGCACTGAGCAAAAAAGTGTCTGTCAGGAAACAGTAGCGCTTTGACAAATGAGCTCTGACAACAGTTTACACACACACACACACACACACACACACACACACACACACACACACACACCTATTTCATTTTCTTCTTCTACTCTCTCAGTGTAACAGCCCCTCATAGGTTTCACTGAATTACCAATTTTAATTTCACTGAGGTTTGTTCAGGAGGTTAAAGGAGGCACATTGTATATAAAGATCAAACCAGTCATTATCATATATATTATCATTATCATTATTATTAGTAGTAGTAGTTGATGTAGTATTGTTTTCTTCAGTAAATCATAACAACATCAGAACAAATTTACCAATGGACTTGGTTATAATGATGTTGAGTTTTTTTTTTTTTTGTTTTGTTTTAGCTGAGCCAGCTGTAATGAAGGGCTTCGTTACCCGTGACTGTCGGGTATGGTTTTGTAAATATTGCACACGGGGAGGTTTGGTATTAATTGTGTTTTTTGTAAATAACGTGACAATGTACGGTAATAACAGAAAGCACTTTTTATTTAATCTGCACATAACATACATTCGCACATAGCATATTTGCACATTGGGAGTTTCTATGTATGGAACATGTAACAGCAACATTTATTGCATATTGTAACTGTTATGGTTGAGCAGTTGGCCTCCGTCGGATGCCGTGGTGGCCACTCGGCTCCGTCTGGAAGGGAGAGGAGAGTCCGTTAGACTCCGTTGGCAGTTTTGTGGAACTTATATTCTAGCAGTTATGTGAAGGATGGTGCAAGTGCCTATACTGACACTGTTTAGGTTAACACTTTTCCCTGTCGTGTCTCTGTCGTCAGAACGGCCATTCTAACACCAGTATTGAGTGGGAGACCTTAACATGTGTCACTTTGTTTTTCAGGGGGGTGGGCTGCATTTTCATTGAGATGATCCAAGGAGTGGCTGCCTTTCCTGGGATGAAGGACATCCAGGACCAGCTGGAAAGGATATTCCTGGTGAGTCCCTGATGCTGCAGAGCCTAAGTGTGTGTGTGTGTGTGTAATGTGCATGAGTATGTGTTCTGCTGGCAGCCATTGTGCAAACTTCTTTCTCCTTCTCTCCCCTAAATTTTGCAGCTCTGTCTCACAGAAATTACATTTCTATACAACTAAACTTCAGCAGCTGTTTTTGTATGAAACGTAATCGCTGGCTGGATTATGTTCAGAGGCAACAATGTTTTATGAATGAATGAAGCTCTTCATGGCAGCCATTCACCAGGGAGGTGGTAGGGATGGATGGCGGGCGTAGAAACCACAACGAGATCAAGGTTTGCATCCAGAGTCCTGTTTGTGGTTTAGGCAACAAAAGCACTTTGGTTACATTTAGGGAAAGATGGTGGATTTTGTTGAACAATGCAGTCGCGGTTATGTTCCATAGAAATGGCTGTTATAGTTTAGAAATGGGATTTTAAGGGAGACAGGAATAAAATTATAGTTCTGTTCCAAAGGAAGACGAGAAGTGTCACAGCTGGACACACACCTGTTTTCCAGTGGGAGTTTCATGATTGTTCATTGATGTTATAATGTGGCCTTGAAAAGATTTTTGTACTTAGGCCCAGTCCAAATTTTGGTCTGTACTCGAGAGGAGTTGAGGTTCAAAGGTTCAATACCCAGGACCAGGAATGCAGGGGGGTGAAATAAAAATGTTTTGGCCTTTAAAAACATAAAAGTCAAAATCAGTTCCTCAAACGTGTGATACAGATGCTAGTAAACCTCTTTTTTTTTTTTATTTTGAAAAGGAGCCTATTTTGTATTTTGAGAAGCACTGCTGCCCATCATTCACTTCACTGTAGGAGTCAACATTCAGACAGGAAGAAGTAAATTAGTCATGAAGTTAGCTTTTATACGAACTTGGTATCAGATATGCCAGAATCAAGTTTTTTTCCCCAGTTCAGCAGTTTGGGTCAGTGCTTCAAATATTCAAATATCGGCTGAGCATGAATAAATCTGAATAGATAATAACTATTGCAATGCAGAGCTGCTCTCCAACAGAGCTGCCATGTTGGGATCCTGTATTTGTTAGCATAAGTGAAATGATTATTATTAGGCTGTAAAACGATGGTATTTAAATACCATGTGAGTTAATCGGGCTCATTTATTTTGGTGTATTAGGTATCACCTGTCCTATGAACGTTGCTTTCTGTTGCTACCTTGCTGATGGCAGGGTTAGGATGCAGCATGAATCACTGCTTCCATCCTGCCTTGTCCCAAAGGTACACACTGATAATCTAATAATGTGTGTTTTCTTCACACACATTAATGCCCATTAATTCTGGTCAAGTCTCCTTTACAATTCCACAGTGTACCCTAAGAGCTAGGTGTGTCTCTCTGTTTCAAATTGAAATGTTTCCAGCAGGATATCACGCCATGTCACAAAGCAGCTCCCAGGAACGTTACTGTTGCTTAAATGAGATGGAAATGCCACGATGGTGCTGAGTTAGCATGGAAACTAAATCCCCGGGGAATTTGGTCCATGTGGAAGCCCTACCTGACATTTGACAAGTGAACAATAGTACAGTTTCCATCAAGTAATCATATATATGTGTGTGTGTGTGATAGCATAAATATTTTAAAGTGAAGTGAGGTCTCATGAATCCTTTAATCGCCTGATCTGCCATCCCTCTGCATAATTTCATCCCCGATCTCTTAATTGAAGCAGAATGTAACAGGGCAGACATAATGGATTTATATTCATAGGCTGGAAGGGCCTGAATAATGAATGTCGAAAAATTACTGAGATGTGAGTATGAAAGAGGTTCGACCGGGGGAAGAAGTCAAGTATTGAGACAAAGCATGTTCGCTGCTGTTTGGCCGCTGGGCTGAAGACTGGAGATACAGAGAGTGCGGAGTGGGAATGAATGGATTTTGGATGAAGGGATGAGGAGAGGTGAAGGAAGCCCTGCAGGCAGGGGATCACTGATAAAGGATAGAAAACTAGCAGAAGAAGAGAGAGAGAGAGAGAGAGGGATGAAGAAAAATACTTCTTATTGATTGTCTTTTATGCCAGAAGGGGAAAAGAGGGACTTCCTGCACCCATTTATAAGAGCCCCCAGCCCTCAGTGATCCCAGCAACCCCCCTCTCAGACACAAAGACACACCATGACAGTATGAGGGAGGGAAGAGGCCCAACAGTGGGATGGCCGCTGGCCAGACTGACGATGGGGCTCAGCTGCACATTGCTTCCCTACAGAGGATTTCCAGTTTGGTCAGAGAGCTTTTCTTTTTTTTTTTTTTTTTTTCCAGTTTCTGGCATCATCGTGGAGAATAAGATGTAAAAGAGCCTGAATACCTAAAGGATAATTTGGTGTTTGCTGGTGATTGAAATTTTGCTGTATTGGCATGAATAGTTAAGTGCAGCACATAAAGGACAAGGCACACAAGGTTGGAAATGTAAGAAGAATATTTCAGATATTAAGAAATAAAAAGAACTTTATTTATGTTGCACTTTATAAAACACAGTAACAAATACAGTATTCAAAAAAAACAACTGAACTGATGAGCAGTGAAGAAATACCAGCTTTGACCTCACGTCAAAGACGTCTATGTACTGTGCTATCTACTGCAGTTAGCATGCTAGCAGGCTAGCCCCAGCCCACCTCACAATTCTACTTTATAGTCTCAAGAGGCGATAGTAAGTCAGTCTAGCATCCAGTCTGCCCTCAGTTCAACATAAGACAATGGAGAAGTAGCACTGAACAGTGTGCAAGAACCCACATTCTGCAGCGGGGGAAAAGGAGTGATAGAAACAAAAGTTTTATCTTCCACTGTATTTTCTCTTCCTCCCTATCACTCTCTGTCTTCTGCTGCCCAGGGCTCTCTGTTAGCAGTTCATCCCATCTTCTGATCATCATCGATCATCTGAAGTATTCACTGAGGCTCCTTGTTTCGTCCTGGACTGTGGCTCTGACACTGACTAATCCTCGCTCTCCCACTTTTCGTCGGCCGTAGATTCTCAGGGTGCTGGCCTCTGGGTGCAATCCTGGGTGCATTATGAGGAGTTTCTGTGTTATGACATCTGTGTGGCATCTATCTCCTCCTGTGGCCAGTTTACTGTTCCAGCTGGGTATGCGATGACTGGTACATCTTGATGGTTTGAGTCTTATTCCTCCCATTGAGCTGGCTTTTTCAGCACCTGTCTTGCCCTCTGGAGGCAGCTGACCTGTTTGTATCCTCATCATGGCTCCCACTGTTTTTTGGGAATACCCAGGTACTTGTAGCTGTCCTGTATGTTTTCTATCCTGCTTCCTGGTAACTCCACCCCTTCAGTCCTGATCACCTTCCGTCTCTTTGCTACTTCATGACCACATTTATCCAGTCAGTATGACATTCCTATGTCCTCGCAGTAGATTCAGGTGAGGTGGAACAGTGAGTTCACTCCTGGCGTACAGCTTGATGTCATCATCATGTATAGCAAGTGGCTGGTGGTCACATCACTTCTTAGTCTGTACCATATCCACTTGTTGTCATGACCTGGCTGAGGGGGTTCAGGCCTATGCAGAACAGCAGTTATAAAACAAAATAAAACAAAAGTACTTACAGCCAGGGACTTAAAAGTCATTACTATGTCAGTATGTGATATTCATATTCAAATATCAGAAATCTCCAAGAATGTAAATCACATTAACTTAACAGTCTTCCCAGCTTTTTCCTTGCAGTGTCTTTTTCAAGCGTACTTTTGTAAATAACACGAAAGAATAACTATTTTCTAGAAAATACTGCAATAAATAGCATATATAAAATAGCAGACTGAGCCTTTGCTATTTCTCATACAAATCACATTCAGTGTTTTGTGTAAGTGTGTATTCAGCTGTCAGCTCGAGGTAAAATACTGATGAATATGGAAATGTGGAGTTTGTGCAGCTTGGCAAGACAGAGTGTGATCGCAGAACTAGCCTACTTGTCAGAGTTAGCCTGATGCTGACATTTCCATCTTGGCTGCTCTGCGGCTCTGTGTGTCTGCTGCCAGGCTGTCAGACAGGGTCAGAGTTTGTATGCACAGCCTGAGAGACTCTTGTGAAGGGCACCATCAATGAATTATGCGGAGTCAGAAGCATCTTAAAGGCCATTTTGTTTGAAGAGAGGGAAGAGAAAGGTCAGCTTCCGTCACTGTTTGAGAGGCACCCTGCCAGGAGTTTAGGCCCGGCGCATTGAACACAACGTCTGCAGAGCTGGAATGTCACGAGGCGGTTTGGAGTTTTTCTCCTTTTAGCCAAACCTCCAGTGGAATGGGCAGAAAAACTGTGGCTCTTGTCCTACGTGTGCTGCTGTTGGACACCGATTCAGATTCTTTCCTGAGTGCTAATTACAGCTAATCAGAATGACACCTTCTGATGATTAATGTCCTGTCCTGTTTGACAGAGCTCCCTTCCCGGAGTGAAATTGATCAGCTCTAGCGTGCAGTGTCAGTTTTGCTGAGTCCAGTCCTCCTTAGATGTTCCAATAGGGAATAGGCTTGCGACGTTTACCTTTTTCTCCCAAACCTCTCCTTCTTGCTAATGTGCCAATTAACAATTAAACATTGAATCGGACTCCTGTTGAAAATAGATAAATCCCCAAGAGGCTTTTCTGTTCTGTACTTGTTTGCTAAACCAGATATTTTCACAGGGCCAATTCCCCTCTGATACCACACATCCACTGTGTTATTATCCTTGACAGCATTAAGGCTGTGCCATTTCCTGGGCTTATCACCATCCCTACAGTTCTGCATGTCTACGCCTGGGTGAGCGGTGGTGTAAATGCACCCTTTTATTTATTCAGAGTGTCTGTTTAAGATGCATGGATGTGTCTTTAGTCATAAAATAGCTGTGGTGATTCACATACACTATCTGTATGTTCATCTTGTACTTTAGATGGCTTTGTGTCTTCCTATACCTCTCTCTCTCTCTCTCTCTCTCTCTCTCTCTCTCTCTCTCTCTCACACACACACACACACACACACAGACACACACACACACACGCACAGTCTGAGAATGTCTGTGTGAATTAAAGTTGTGGTGGTTGAGGCCATGCTTACTCGAGCTGGTTAACTAGCTGTCAGCACACAAAGGATTATGTCCACTGGAAGCTCTATATGGATATGGACAGGTCTATCTGCAGGAAATAGCCTGTCAGACAGAGGTGAGTGTGCTTTGTTTGTGCATGTGTGTGTGTGTTTCTACACACCTGTCTACGGAAGACACTTTATGTACACCAACACATTGGCTAAGTTAAACATAATCATAATAATCTGATCATGGTCATTAATCAGAGTAAAGCATTACTGCAATTAAGATGTTTGCATGTTGCTTATATTTCATTCATATTCTTGTTGCCATGCTGCAGTCTGATTAATAGCTGTAGATGCTGGCACCTCTTTCCAATGGTACAGTCTCCCTACAGTATAATATATATATACCTACAATTTCCTGCCATCAAGCCATCATAGTACAGCACACCCTTGTGTGTGCATTGTCCTCCAAAAAATGTGTCCCTCGAGGAAAACCTGCCTCTTTCTAAATGGCCACAGCAGACGTGAAGCACAGCAAATATAATTTCACCACTGCATCAGTGAGTTTGCTGTGGGCTACCACTTACTTTTTTTTGCTGTGTAGCCATGGATGTACGTACAGCTATACCTGGTTTACTTTGATACTGAGGAAAACTTAAAAACATGATGATTCAGGCAAGTTTGGGGATCGTAAGGATCGTTGTTTTTCCATGATTTCTAAGGGGAATTAAGTTAAGTTTATTTGCAATGGACATCAGTCATAATCACCTCTGGAAGTGTAAGTCACACTGAATCTAATAATGTGTGTCATGCCTGGCAATCAGGCATTAAAGGTTTTAAAGTAGTTTATTTGCCTTTTACTTCACATGTAAGAACGTTGGCGATTCTCCTCTAGACATCAGAATTGTAGTTGTGTCACTGTTGTGCAGCAGCAGAGGGGTTCTGCCATGGAGCTGGTATGCATGGTGCAAAGACCCATTCCTCTATATAAAGAAGCCTGTTTATTCCTAGTATGAAGAGTAAGCCTGTGCATATGCAAGCTGATCTTGTCTCAGGAGACAGCAAAAGGCTGCTGGGGAGATCCATCTGCTGAAAGCCGGACAGGATAGTCAGGGCTTACTGAGCACATTCCACCCGCTCGCAGTGGGAGACAGCTGATCCACTTGGCTCTGGTTCGGATGGGTTTGACCCCTGCCTGGAGGTGACCCCAATCTGCTCAGCTCTGACCGGGGACCACTGGAGAGCAGCGAGGGGAGGGACTGGGATTTTTGGAGCAGAGAAGGAGATGAAGGCCAAGGTCAGGGTTAGGACAAAGACAGAGCAGAGGTAGGAATGTGGATGGTGCAGGGGTTGGACACAGGTGTGACCAGGGCTACTGAGCTATAGTTGCTATGGACTTAATATCAAAATTCGGTATAGTGGCATCTGGTCCAGTAGCAGCTTCCAACAGTAATGTGCAGACTGTGTTAAATGAGGTAAATGTACTGTCTACTCAAAAAAAGAAAATGCTTTATGCTTGCCAGACCTTTCTAGGGCTCAATAAATTCAGTGGTTAAATAGCTATGGGACTTGGAACTGTGGCTACTACAGTCACCAGACCCAGCGGCCAACACATCAGCAGATCCCCCCTGTAACCATTGAAGGAGGAGGTATTGGAGGCATAAGCATGGGTGCAGCACCCATAGGGAGATCAGTGCCTTGTTAAAAGCTAATTCTTGTATACTGGCATGCTCTTCTGTTTTGCCTGACAATGTTCTTTCTCTGGAAAACAACTTGGATCACATGTGACCAGAGAGAATACTGGGCCCTGACCTGAGACATCTGCTGTTACTACTGATGCCATAAATGTGGATGGGCTTTTGAGTGGGCAGGAGCTGGTCGTAAATCCCGGGGTAGTGATCTCTCCATCTCTTTTAACAACAGCTGATCTGTGAAGCACATGAAGGTCTGGCCAGAAGGATCCATACAGCACTGAGTCTGAGGCTGGATACTTCAAAAAGTGTATAGATGATATCAGTGTCGTAAGGAACATCACTACATTTGCCAACCAAAAACCCTGGTTTTACCCACAAGGTGCATCCAGTGTTGAGAGTATGCAGTGCTGGCCTTTAGATCAGCTAGGGCTGAAACCTTAATGTGGACATCACAGCAGCAAAGTGTGAACATAGAAAATCCAGAGTCACTTCCATGACTCTAGAGAACGTAGCACTCACATCCTTCATGATGATGTGTTTCCAGCAGCTGGTCAAGGAGCACATAACATCCAGACTTCCCTTCACACTGTCCATCAGTGTCACCATCAGGACTGACCAGGCTGATTGCATCCCTCTCTCCATCAGTGGAATTGCTGTGGAGTCAGTCAATAGCACACGAGTTCTTGGGAGTGCACATTACAGATGACGTGACCTGGACCTTAAATACCTCCTCTTTAGCCAAGACAAGCACAACAGCGCTTCCACCTCCTGCAGCAGATGAGGCGCAAACCCCCCCCACCCCCCCATCCTCAACACATTCTACAAAGGCACCATAGAGAGTGTACTAACCAGCTGCATCTCTGTCTGGTATGGAGGCTGCAGGGCCTCACATCGAAGGACCCGAAGGACCCTGGAATTTAAGTCACTAACGTGACTACTGCTGATTAGATTTAAGGGGATTTACAGCTGTGACATTATAAGTGACTAGTGACATGTTTGTGACAAATCAAAGGATAAAATATTTTGCTTTTGTGTTCGAGCTTCTTACAAAATAGTGATTGGAGTGTTATAATGAAGAGTCTGAACAACATATCGTACAGTTCATCCATCAAATTCAACATCATTAAGACTTTCAGTGGTATTTTCTGCTTTCTGCTCAAAACAGTGTGAGAGTCACTGCAGTCAGACAGCAGTGGGACGGAGACATAGTTTTTGTTGCTGTGTGATACTGGCTCATTCGCTCAGTGAGACGGACACAGACCTTCACACACCTTCATCTGGCAAAATAGCTGAGTCTGGCATTACTGTGACCGCAGTGCAATGTCATCTTCCAATGTAGATCACATACTGTTCATGTAGGAGCACATTCCTGGTGGAGTGCTTGTCATTTTTGAGATGGAGGGGGAAATGATTGTCACCTTGAGAACCATAGAGACATCCAGAAGTCTTACAGACTTTCCTGTAGGTACATGTTGACATTTATACAGTGGTATTTTCAGAGATGCAATCAGTTACATTTACAGTGGCTTTAAGAAATATTCAGACCACTTTATATTTTTCAAACTTCATTATGTTGTAAATTTGATTTTAAATGAATAAAACTGGCATTTTTTTTTTGCCCATCAATCTACTCAAAAAAACAGGTTTTTAGAATTTACTAAAAATGTAAACTGAAATCTGTCATTTAGAAAAGTATTCAGACCCTTGGTGCAGTACTTTGTAGAGCCCCCACCCCGTTTGTCACAAACGGGGTATGTCCCCTGACATATCCTCTCCAGCTCTGTGAGACTTGTCCTGAGCTGTCAAATGACTTTTACTCAAAGTGGCTTCTGTCTAGTCATAAAACCCTGATTGATGGAGTGCTGCTGAGATGGCCATCCCTCCATCAGGTTCTCCATCACTGTATGGGACTTCTGAAGCTCAGTTAGAAACATCACTGGATTCCCGGTCACTTCACTGAGTGACGCCCTTTTTGCCTGGTTACTCTGTTGGGCTGGATGGCCAACTCAGAAGAGTCCTGATGGTTCCAAGCTTCTTCCATTTCACAGTCAGTCCTGGGAACACTTTGGAAATGGTTTTATAACCCATCTATGCCTTGTCAAGATTCCCAGCTTGGTTTTTGTACTGACATGCAGTGTTGAATGTGGGACTAAACACAAGTGTATGTCTTTCTAAACTATGACCAGTTGATTCAGTTTTCTACAGGGGGACTCCAGTGAAGTTGCAGACATATCTAAAGGCACCTGACCACAGTTTGGCGTAGCCACAGCAAGGGGTCTGAATAGAATATTTCAGTTTTACAGTTTTAGAGTTTTAGAGTGACAAGAGAGTTAAAGAGTAACAAAATTGGAAAAATGTCTAAGGTCTATTGAGTACTTACTGAGTACTAAGACTTTCTGAAACAGCTGTCGGTCAGCTGACTGACTTTCCTAGTCAAGACCATCCCATTTCTTGGCTATAGAAACCTCCTTGTTTGGCTTTTCTGTATGTTAAGGGTCACCGTCCTGCTGTTGTCCTAAAAGTGAGGGACTATTAATATGGATTACAAGTCCTACACTATGAGTCCTTTCATCCATGATAGATGTAAACACTCTCAAACGCCTTATACAACTTAAATTCAGCACGTTCACCTTACATCTGTTCCATTTTACATCCAGTGTGCTGGAGCAGAGCCAAATCAAGAAAATTATAACATATCAGTGACCTAATCCTTTATGACTGCACTGTATTTATTACAGATGGTCCATATGACCATTCATCGTTAGTGAGGGGCACCATGGTTCCTGTTGACCCTCTGTTTGACCTCTTTATTAGTGATAATACTGGCAAGATCTAAGTAAGCTGCTCCGGTGGCTGCTGTCCGGCTGTGCGGTGATGTTTCACCTTTTTTTCCTACGCCCCCGGAGCTATACGTCTGCTACTCTGTGTCCTCATAAAGACTCTGACATTCACAGCCAGTCCCAACCACCCTCCACCTTGCGCTCCCTCTCTTCACTTCAAAGGCCACTGAACTCTTCCATGAATAATGCAGGTCGATTTCAGCTCTGTTGACCAGATTGAGATCCACTCACATGCCCACTCTTTCCCCCCTGTCACCCCATAACACTCCCACAACCTTTTCATCCTCCTTCATAACTCCTCCTGCCCACTCCTGTCTGCAAAAGAATCCCTGTGCTGCTGTGACCCTGCCAGTCCAAGCTGGAAGGTGCAACACTAGTAGCAACGTTTATATCTAACTAATTAGCCACAGGAAATCTGATTGCAGCTGGATTACATCTTCTGAGGTTGCGATGTTTATGTTTTTGGCAAGTTGCTAATATGATGTTAATGAACGTATCAGTAAAGTGTTAACAAACAATATAGTGTCAGATCTTGCAGTATAATATCCACTTGTAGTGACTGAGAATTACTAAATTTCTGTGGTTATGTTTACACACAGCACTTGGTTAAGGTCAGGGAAGGATTGTGGTCTGGTTCAATACAGGAAAAGTTCACAGTGACACATTGTGTTTACTTACATTTAACCAAAACCACCATCTTTCCCTAATTTTATCCAAAGTGTTTTTGTTGCAGAAACCACAGACAGGACAGCGGATGTGAGCGCTTGTCTCTAGTGTGACAGTTATGTACTTTGTATGCCTGTCACCCACCCCAACCATCTCCTGGCAACATGCTGCTGTTAATAAATGCCGTGCTTCAGTCATTCAGTCAGTCAAAAAAAAAAAAAATGTTGGTTCTGAATAAAATATAGATATATATGAGTTTCTGGGAGAGAGGGTTCATATTGGACAGTCAGCCTCCTTTCTCTCAAAGTTTCACTTCATCGCTCTATACAGAAAATGTTGCTCTTTGTATAAAAGTATCTGTCCTTCACAGTCGTCCCCAGACTTGGATATTTTGTCTGGGCATGTTGATGGTAGAGTGGTGGTAGGCATTCAGAGAAAGAACACCCACACAAATGGAGAAAGTATGCAGAGAAAGGCTGCCGTCAGCCCTCATGAAGTGCGAGCTCTGACCACTGAGCCATCATGTCACACAAAGAAGCAGCTTTCAGCCTTGAAACGACATGCAGTTTTTTTTAGGTGTCAACATGTGACTTGCAGAAATTGTATAAAGTGAACTGTATTAGAATCGTGGCTCAGTGTAATATAGTGTTTCAGAGATTCTGGGGAATTCAGTTTTTCCCAAACAGTCAGATGAAATGGCATTTTTAAAAAAATGATGGGTTGGTAACGTGTTTCCTTTTCAGAACGATCTCTCCAGTTTGTTGAGGAGTATGATCTTCATGCCAAATTCAGTGTTACTCGAAATTTTGGTTCTTAAAAAGATGGTTTTAACATCATGCGACTCAACAATACATAAATAAATAAATAAAGACATAGTCATGTTTGACAGCCTGTCAGATTAAAAAATAATGCAGTGAATGTGTGTGGCTAAAACAGTGCATTGTTTTACCTCATATTCAGTCTCAATCTTACATCTTGCCATTACTGACATATAATTCTCCTTAAAAAAAAAAAAAAAAAAAACTAGTAGAGAAGATCTTTCATAATGGACAACAGTGGTAATAATTTAGTAGAATGACTGAATGATCGTCTGTGGTTGTCTTAATGCTTTCTCTATGACCAAAGCCTGGTCAAACATTTGTGCTTTTTTAAAAAAAATCAAGGTCAGTGGCTGAGCTTGCAGATCGTTTGTCTCTTTGTCCACACAGCTGTGGTCGGCCTCATGGTGCTGTACTGCCCTCTGGAGGTGTGGTTTTGTTATTACAACAGTTGTGTCAGTAACAGGCCAACACACTGTAAGTGAAATAAAGCAGCTTACCTTATTGCATTCCTGTGATTTCCATTATTTAAATTTAATAGTAGGGTTTCACTAAATAATGGGTTTACTGATGCGCTAATCCAATCTGAAAGACACCATAAGCAGAATATGACCAGTTGCCTGGATACTCTGCTATGAAAACACAACCTGTGACTCCCTCAACTTTTGCTTTCACTGGTCTTTTTCTTTGTCTCTGAGCCGGACCAACAAGAGTTTATCTGAAACTGGTTTATTTCCAGCGATCCTGAAACACACCTCCATCCAGCGTCAGCATTATCCTTAAGCAGGCAGTATAAATGAAACATCCCTGTGCAGCTACTCCTCCCGTAGGAGTGCGCTGCAGATCAGGGACGACGGCACAATCTGGAAACTATTATGCCGCTTAGCTGTGATGGATCATGTCGAAGGCATGTCCGCTGCTCTGGGTTTTGTCATCATAAACCCAGGCTGTGTGCGTGAGAACTCAGCCAGCATTTCCACAAAAGATAGACTTATCATGACTGTTGCACAAGCACTGAGGTGTCTTTGCGTTGCATTATTTTGTGTTCTACATTTGACAAAACTTATCATAAGTTCCCTAGTTTTCTGTAATATAAGCTTGATACTGATGTGATTACTTGATGCTGTAAGGTTTTCTAGGAATTATTTCTCCCTCTTCAGTGCTAAGCAGTCGTTCCTCTAATGTCAACTACTCCACTGTTTGTTTTCACAAAGCCAAAAAGTCTATTTATCTTGCTTTTTTTTTTTTTTTTTTTAATCTCCCTGCTTCACTCGTTCACTTCCACCTCTCCATATTTCGGTGTCTCTTTCAGGTCCTCGGCACACCCTCTGAAGATACCTGGCCTGGTGTTAACTCCTTGCCTCACTTCAAACCAGGTGAGATCTGCTTATAAACCATGTTATGAAGTACAGTTACACACAGTGAGTGAGAATGAATGAATTACTCCCAGGACATGGTAAAATAAGCTATGTGATGTATGTAGCCCAGTAGCTGGAAGAGTGGCTGTAAAAGTTGTGTCTGATAAAGTATTGGCATGGAGCTTATTTTTTTTACTCAGTATACAATATAAGTAAAAGTATTCAAACTGAAGCTATTTTTATTGGATATAATGTATGCTAAATGGTTAGCTACTGTCACTCATTATCCTGTATGATAAAATGCTAACATGAAGCCTACCATATCAACTGTTAGGATGCTGTTCAGGTTCTCAAAAATGTTATTTTATCAGAAATGAAATTGGTAAATACTGTGAAAAGGCTTTTTCCTGGTGTAATTGTTGAACATATTGTATGTGGGGAAAACAGCTGCTCTAGAAGAAATAACCTCTTAGGTTCTCAGGAACCAGTACCAACATGTATCCTATAGGGTTAACATTGAACACCTGAGCTAAAGGTGCTAAACGTTGTGCACCACAGCCTATGATCTGTCAGGTAGACACTTGTTTATATACCAATGGGACAGTCGACCAAAATGTCACTGTACTCGGTTAATGCAGCAGCAGCAGCAGCAGGAGTGGGGGTGGCAGCTTTGCCAGGGTAGCCATGCCCTCTGGGAGCTCATTAGGGCTTTTTAGAGGGAACATGAATAGAGACTGCAGATTAGTGTTGGAGCTGATGGAGGGAAGAAGAGCTGGAGTGGAGGAGAGGGGGCAGGCAAGGATGGCCATAAAGAGGGGTTAGAATAATGGTGTGGGGCAGTGAGGCATCACAAAGCTCTGTGACCCAGCCTCCCATCTCCAGTGGCCAATTAGAGACCAACTGGGGTGACCCTCATGGTTACACACACACACACACACAACACATACAAATGTAATCTCTCATCCTGTGGCCATGGTGACAGTTGCTTCTTGTAGCCCCTCACACACTGTGTTGAACAGCTGTGCAGCTCTCTGAGCCACACACACACACACACATGCCCAGCTTAGCCTGGTGCTTGCCTCCAAGCGCTGCATCTGTTTATATGACGTCTGCAGATCTGATGTTATTATGGCTGTATTTTCAACAAACACAGGAAGAATGAGATGTTATGGGAGATGTTATGTTGTGCTTAAACTTAACCACATGGTGATGTTCATAAAGCATCGTAAAGCCTCAGAGGGCACAAGGATTATAGTCAGAGGGGGTGAATATGATTATATTGTAGGAGAAAAATAATAACGTTTACAGATAATGGAATTATAATCTGCTGGTAATGCATAAAATGCATGTTAAGTGTATGAACTGAAACTTCAAAGCAGATTAAAAAACATCATCGTAGGAATAAAATGAAGTGTCCATTTAAAATGACTCTCATGTCATAGGTAAGTCCTATTTGCTCAAAAATAATAACAGTAGCTTTGTCAGTAGTTAGCTTGACAGTAAAATCCAACACGTAGAGGCTGTAGGAAGCAGCAGATGGCAGTATAGCAACAGCCTGGAAATCTCCCTGTGACCGAGGCTGCGTTTTCACAGCAGCACCGAGCTCCTCTGAGCTGACTGTCATCTGCACACTTTTCCAAAACCCTGTGACTTATCTCACTCCTCCGGTTCTGATTCATCACGTTTCACCATTACTCCTACATTCATAATACTTTCCGTAAAGATCTCAATCTTTGCAATACATCACTGAAGTTTGGATCTCAGACATGACAGTGCGGCTCAACCTCAGAGTGGAGGCGCCACTTATTTTTCACATTTTTGTGGTTCTGAAAAGGTTCCACAGATACTTCCTCGCTCCTTGTCGTATCTTGCTCTCCCTCCCTTTAGCTCTGCTGCCTTAACTTATTGATATGTTCGGCCAGGCTTTCACTCCGCAGTCTGAGCGAGACCAATTTTATCTGTAAATGTAATCCTTATCATCACTCTCATCACTATTATTAGTGATGACTGACGTTCCCCATGAAACTTTAATGACGATCATTGAAGTTTCACGGCTTTGTTTGGTAATTGAGCAGAAGACAGAGGGATATCCAGTCTAAAGCCTAATTTTCAGTATTTAACTATGTCTTGTTTTCAAGAGACACCTCAGAACAAGAATGAACATACAGCAGAGAAACACAGACACACAATTCAAACATACAATTTACATACAGTCAGCTTTTCATCAAAGAAAACAATCAAGTGGCATTTTAAAATGCTTGAGTTTTATATTTTAAAATATTCAAAAGGAAGAAGAGATTTTCATTTCAGTTTTTTTTTTTTTGCAGATTTAACATTTTTTTGGAACTCAATCAGTAGCTGAGTATTTAATATTCAAGCTACGTATTAACATGCTGCATAGATAAAGTCATTTTTACATGATCACACAGCATGAAAATGAAGCAGCTTCTCCTACAAAGCCTCACAGATTAACCATGCACTGCTGGTTAAAGAGGGAAATCCTACTTTTTCAAACAAGGTACAATGGTGGGTCATGATATAATCTCCCATCGTTAAGATCACTGCATTTTGCTAAACAGCAGAAACACCAAAATCCTTTTTATGACATTCAGTTTGCTCGTCAGGTGTTTGACATCGGTAACAGTAAGTCCAAAGGATCCATAGCAAATTTAATTTGTGAATCCCAGGAGTTTGAACATGGACAGGAGGCAGAATACTTTTCAGGGACCAGACCTTACTTTAGCCCTCAAAACAAGCTAATGGTTTCAATCATATAATACAAAATGGTGGAAGTCTTAACATTTTGGTTTTGTCAAGTAAATTGAGAGAATCAAAGAAAATCTGAAATTCATATATTCAAAAAACTTGAAACACACACATATAATATAATATCTCTCTTGTTTAATTCCATATAAAAATCAAAATGTAATAGCCATGCCTATCATTTTATCATTTCCTCCTCCCCCCCACAGCTTCTTACCCTTCCTCTATTTGTGGATACTCTGCCTATCAGCCTTCACCTCTGTCACCCAGGGACCAGTGGTCAGTTCTGGCCAGCCCTGGCAGTGAACTGGGTGACTGGACCCACCATTGGGTAGCTGGCAAGGCTGAAAGCTGACGCTGACAGACAGTTGGGTGGTTGGCTTGCAGGATTAAGCTGGCAGTGTGAGAGGTGGACTAACTCACTGGGTGGCTGGCCATCTTGCGTGGAAGCCGGTCAGTTGGCACCACGGCGTTGACTGTGTGTCCACATGGCAGTTTTGGCTGAGATTAAGAGAACAGTGCAGCATAATAA
This sequence comes from Toxotes jaculatrix, assembly GCF_017976425.1. Lineage (NCBI taxonomy): Eukaryota > Metazoa > Chordata > Actinopteri > Toxotidae > Toxotes > Toxotes jaculatrix. The sequence goes on from NC_054401.1 coordinate 28,076,574, forward strand.
ACATAGCTGTGGAAATATGGAGGAACTGTCTCACCAAACTCCTCTCAGAAATATGACAATTTAATGTGGTCTGGCTTAGCAGCAGAAGTGCATAGCTCATACAAGCATTACTCAAGATTCATTTCTGAGTTGGAATAAGCCACCCATCAATTTCACAAACTAATACACAAAGCAACACTTATTGCAATACAATTAAGTATTTGAATTGTTTTTTTTTTTTCTGTTTGTCCCACAGTCATCCTTAAAAATAACTGTGGTGGACACACTTCACCAGAGACATTTCAGTCTGTCAGAGCAGGGAGAGCACAGGTGTAATTAATTCCATTAATTACGGCCGAATTCCTTTGAGATGATCGGGCAAACTGGCATGACATTCTTGGACACTTCAATGGAACAGCGCACCGTGACTGGCCAGCAGTTCAAGTGAACATGTCTGCTCTGAAAAATGTGCATGCGTTTAATGCAGAAACTGCAGAAAAAAAAAGCCAGTCGCTAATAGAGACATAGTGAACATTTCCACATCTGCCAAAGGGAAGCTACAGAATAGAATTAGTGAATAGAAGAGAGACATGATGTGAACATTGGACTCGTTGTACTGGTTAAACTTGAACTGTTGCAAATGTACATTATTTTGTACGCAATTATTTAAATGTGTATCTTTGAAATGAATGAATGCAGTTTTTAAATTGTCTGATGTTGTTTTGATGTAATCTGGCATAATTAGCTGCTGTATTTAGTGTAGAGATTTACTTAGAGAAGTGCAGCAGGTGTGTAACTTTAATGTGATAAAGATAAATGAACATTAACCAGGTGGTTGGTTGGAGTTCACTGACTTCACTGTGTGTTTGTTCTCATTACAGATCGCTTTACAGTGTACAGCGCTAAGAAGCTCAGACAAGCGTGGAATAAGTAAGTTTTGGACACACTGTTGTCATCGTCCCTGTCTTAAAAGTCAAAGTCTCATGTGCAGTTCATACACTCTTTACACACTTTCTACAGCTCCCATGCTTTTGCTCTAAGTTACACCCTTCCTGCAGTGTACACACGTGTGACTCTGCTCTGGGACATCGGATGCATATGGCAGGAAAAGGGTATGGTGGCACAGTCGGGGCTTCTGCCAGATGTGTGCCAATGTTTGCCCCAGGCATACATCTGGAAGGGGAGACCACAGACGGCAAGAGGGAATTTGTCTCTTTTCCACAGGGAATTTTAAAGCAGCACCACCGTGGGATTTAGATAAAGCTCCAGCTGTCTAATCAGGCAGAAAAGCATAACGGCTACAGCTAAGATCCATCTCTGCTAACTGAAGCCCTTATCACACAGCACTGCTAATACCTGGGTTCCTCCTGTGATTTAAAATATTTACACAGCTCTTCTGTGTCCCTGATCCACACACAATCTGCTATACCTGTAACCTTTTTTTTTGTCCCAGGTCAAGAACAGTGGAGTCTTTAGTTGAAATGATCATTTGAACTGTTTGATCAGTATATTTGAACAAAAGACTTTTTTATCCTGAGCATGTGCAATGATTGGAATTAAATTAGCATAGCCTATCAATAAAGACAGACACAATGTAAATCTATATATATAATATATATAGATGAGCCTTGCTGAAGATATAAAGTGATGCCCCTGCTCTAATAACATTTGATAGCTCACTCCACCATCAGGGAACCACAATAAAGTTTAGGAAGAACATAGTGGCCAAGAAGGAGCATAAGCCTGTATGACTGAGTTTAAGTAGATGGGTGCAGACCCAGAAGTTAATCTGGGTCTGGTTAATCTGGGTCTGGGTCTTGATGACCAGATGCAGCATGGCATTCTGGACCATCTGTAAAAGGTTCGACTGTGTGTGTGTGTTATTTAAAGATGTCAGTGAAACCATTCGATGACAATGAAAAGCAGAGTAAAGTGAGTTCCAGTGGATTTTTCCTCCACTCCCAGCCTGTCCCCTCCTGGTCCCCTGGCCTCGCTCCCGTCCAACAAGGAAATAATGTGGAGAAAGAAAGTGAGGTGGAATGTTAATGACCATCACTTCCTCGCTGCTGCCTTTTATCACAGTCCAGGGAACGATGAATTTGATATGAACATATACACTCATTTTGTCTCTGCCCTGAGAGTTGGCTCACCCTTTCGTGATCTCTTGTTTCTGCTCTCAGTCAGTCATTTTTTTCTCTGCTCTGTTTTTCTTCCTCCAGCTGTAAAAATGTTAATGATTGATGTACAGTAAAGCAGTTGGGGTCTTTTTTCTTTTCTTCATGAGCTTGACCTTTATAATATTACTGCTGTATCTATATACACTGTATACAGATTTCAATTAAATGCAAAATCCAGAAACTTGCATGGTGAAGTCAGGTAAGCTTACTGCTCTATCAGGCTGGGGCTGTCTAATTTGCGTCTTCTCTCTGTTTTCTATGACTGTAAACTGACTATCTTTGCCGAAACGCCTTCATTACACTCACGCAGTTACACACACTCCCACATGGGAGCTGCCCAGACACAGTCGCAATCTGATCTCTTGACAATCTGGGACTGAATCAGCAATCTCGTGGTTATGAGCCCACTTTTCCCAGGTCCCAGAGCACATATTTATTTTTGGAAGCTATTTAACTCTGGTGAGAATACATTACTACAGGGCAAACACTCCGGGTTAGAACGCGATTGTGTTTCGTGCCAGTTTATAAGTATTACTATTTTGCCGTCTTATGCTGCAGCTGAAATTGCCCTGAGCTGGAATAAGCCAAATGTAAATGATGTGCAGAGGCTTCCTGAGAAATATGAGCCCAATCACCCAGAAGGTGTCTCTGTGATTAAAGCCTAAAAAATGTAGTTTTGGATATTGATTGAACTGGATTGAAAGGTGGTGTTACGATTCTATGATTAACCCTGCCATAATTCTGTTTTTATGTTTACATACATCACCAGTCACTTTCTCTACAAAGACTCAAGCACCTTTTGTATATAGTATATAATATTTATAACCTGAGTACTTTTGCCTTTGTTTTTCTCCTTTGTGTTTTTGGATTGTATATTGTTATTTTTATATTTTCTGTTACTGCCGTTTTCTACCTTTTTCTATATGCTGCTGTAACAATTGAATTTCCCCGTTGTGGGATCTTATCTTATCTTATCTTTATCTTGATTTTGAGATACACATTTCTACTGTAAATAAGCAAAATCTGTTGAAAAACCATGGCTCCCATCAACCGAAATAACACTCGAAAGGTGTTCATCCTCTGGGAGCAAGCATTAACCAAAATCTTGAAGGGCCATGTTGACTAGTGAAAGTGGGCGTGGTCTATCACATATTTGGTCATGATGCCAATTCTCATTAAACTCACTGGAGACACCCTGCATCTCCTGGACACACATTCAGTGAGTTGGGTTCAAACTTTGAGTGAGCAGTTACTGCAGGCTGAAGTTAAACCCCACCCACTGCTTTCCTCACTGCTTTAATTTCGGGGCAGTTGAGCTGCTTCCTTCTGTTGAGCGCAAAGAGGTTAGAAAACATAATAGTGACTTTATGAGGCTTTAAATGAGAAATGTTGGTACGCTTCCTCTAACCCGTACTGGTCAACCACTACTATATGCAAAACTTACAGCTATGATAGCTGCATGCTAATGTAAGTCCCCCCCTCTCAACGCCCTCATCATGAGTCAGAGATGTTGAAAGCTCTTCATTGGATGTCTTGAGACACACAACACTCAGACTTTCTTCCAGAAGAGTTCTCAGGTGCTTCTTTGATCAGACAAAGTTGCCGGTCACTTTCTGCTGTGGTGTTAGAGACAGTACAGGCCAGGCTGTTTCCTCTGTCTCACTTCTCCCAGGTTCTTTCTGTAGTATGAGAAACAAAGCTCACCACGCACCGGTGAGGAAGGAATGCTTCTGCTGTGAATGTGTCATCACCTGGAGCTGTTTGATAGATTCAGGAGATGCTATCGATCTCGCTGCAGATGTGCTCTTATTCGCTCGGGCTGGTTGACTGCTATAGCAGCAAGGAATGTGCTCCCGCTGTGCATCGACAGCTTTCAACTGCCAACATGCTCACACACACACCTACACATCATATCTACCTGTCTGGTCTCCAACAAGAGAACCAAACCCATCTCACGTATTGAGACTAAAGTTTGACCTTTGAATTAGCAGTTAGACTAAAGAGTCTTAGCATGAGGCCTTCTCATTAGAAACTTTTGAGGCTTTCAGGCTTTAAGAGAGGAAAGTGAAAGACAAGACAAGAATGTCCCTCGCTCATTATCCACACTGAGATGCCCTTGAGCAGAAGAAACGTCCACGAGGAAGTTGACATGTCTGTAATACACCCATGTCTCCTGAAAAATAAACTGCAACAGCAGATACATTTTATATGTAACATAAATGCGAATCAATTAAGTTTTCTATTAAAATAATGGGAATATGTTGTTCATTTACATATTTGACAAACTGCATTTACTGAATGTATTATAATACTGAATGTATCAGTAAAATGTTGACAGATAATGTATTTATTCTCTGTCCAAATATCTGATCTCACAGTACAATATCCACATGTAGTGAGTACAGCTTTATAAAACTTCTTTACGGTTATGTTTAGACTCTCACGACTCTTGGTTTAAAGTTTAGAAAAAGATCTGTCTAGCCAGGAAGTGAAGTCATGGCTTCTATAGCACATAGTACTGCAATGAAGGTTTGGTGTGCAGAAACTCAGAGGTAAAGGTCACCGTGGCAGAGCTTTGAAAAACTATTAAATGTGTTAGCATTAGCTGTGAAAACACACATGACTGCGACAGTAGTCTGGGAGGCCGTTTTCCATCAGTATGGTTTAACACACAGACTAGTTTGGCTTTAAACTTTTTCTGTGGAGTCGCACAGACGGTTCCAGCTGTATGAGAAAGAGGCAAGAAGAAGTCCTGATGGACTTCATTAACTTTATCTCTGCCACTTTGCTGGGTGGCGTTGATGAGTTGAACAGAGATTTATCCTCTCTCTGCCTCTGTGCTGATAAGTCGAGTTTGAGAGCCGGATTGAGAGCCATGGGAGTGGCTGTCAGAGAGCATGACTACCATGAGAAGCACTCAGAGTGCTGTGTGCGGCGGACCGGCGAGCTGCACTGAATAACATCATGTTTATTTAATGCAGTGGATGCCTAATTACTGACTGAATCTGTTGCTCTTCATTTATTTTTCGATCTTTTCTCCCCTTTGGCACAGCTAGGTGGGGCTGGTTCAGGAGTTCAGCGACTCCCAGTACGAACGCACTCAGATACACTTTCATACAGTCACACACACACACACACAAGTAAAGCTCCTGCTTTAATGAACACTTTGTTTCTCCTGGTGACCCAGCCGCCATGTGAGATGCAAGCTCAAAAGAGAAAGGTGTAAGCATGTGTGAGAAGTGTTTTTCCTCTTGAGTCAGCAAAGCTCGAGCATAATTAAAAAGCTTGTTTTTTTTGTTGTCAGCAGCTCTGTGAATTGGAGAAAAAAAAAAAAGAGAGTTGCTTTCACAGAGGGATGAATGTATGGAAAGAAGGTTATTTTATTTTATTTAGATGAAATGGCAGTTTCTTGGATCTTACTGGGTTGATTGCCTTCTTTTTTCTAATGTGTCTCTGTATATGCTGTGTAAATATATATATATATATATATATATGTTTCTGTGGTCACTATATCTGATAAAGTGTGGTTATGTGTGTCAGGTTGGGCTACGTGGACCACGCTGAGGAGTTGGCCTCCAGGTTCCTCCAGTGCTTCCCAAAGAACCGGCTGTCAGCCCAGGCAGCGCTGAACCACGAATACTTCAGCAACCTTCCTCCACGGCTCTGGGAGCTGCAGGACAGTACGTAACTCAATGATAATCATTATAAGAATATATAATAAGAATAATAATCAATAGGGTTCTACCCCATTGGGGTTAGAATGGGGTATTTCATGATAATACTGCAGCAGAGGCTTCTCACATGGGTGACACATAGCTCATGGAAGCAATTAAGGTGCTTAAAGATCACACTCCTTCTCTGAGTCATACTTCAGTCAAATCTAAACTCAAATCCGTGATGCACAGGTTTTTTTTAGATTCAGGCTGACTTGCGCTTTTCGAGGAAATCACTATTTCCAATAGCCACTGCAGATGAACTCTCAGGAATCTGCTGAGAAATCACAAGATGCTCCTTATAACTTCTTCAGTATCAAAGTGATCCACTGACAGTTGTCTGTACATACATGGGGATAGCATTGTATAGGAGAACATGACTTCATTGGGTGACCACATTCTGTGGCTTTTCTTGCTGTTCAGTTTGTAACATATTGTTTTTCGGCAAATGTAGGTGATGAAAAAAAGATGAAAAAGTGTCAAGTCAGCAGAAAAACAAGTTGTTTTAAGAACTCACAGGGAATCATAAGCATTTAATTACATCCATTAAGAGTAAAAAAATATCTATAAATGTGCTGCAGAGGCTCTATTTTGTTTTTTTTATAATTATATACTTACCTTCACAGTCAGAGGCCTTGGCCTCTTTCTCTCTCTCTCCCTCTCTCTCCCTCTCTTGCTTTGACTCCCCCTCTCTCCTTTGTGTTTTTCTTTTCCTCTCTTTTTTTTTGAGATCCCTCAGCTCCACTGGATCTTACAGTATCCTCCTCCCTCTCTGCCTGCCTCTCTCTGTACAGAAGGCAAGCGAGCAGTGACCGGGGGGGTTGTTTTTGTTCATGCAGAGAAAGCCCGTCTTATTATGTGGATGCCGTCGGGACAGTAAGCCCGGCCGGACCTCTGCTGGCCCGCCGCAACATGCTCGGTTTGATTTTCTGTCTTCCTGACTTGTTTGCCCAGAGCAACAGCACACTGAAGCATTCTTTAAATAAGAGCCCCGGCTCAAAAAAAACAGAGTACCTTAGAAACACACAACATCTTAGCTTTCAGTATCTTCAGTTTAGAAGCACATCTGTAGTAACACTGTGTATTTTAGGTGTTCAGAGGCTTTCGCCCCAACTTTACAGTCAGGCTATATTTCAATTAATCCAACAGAAATGGGGTTATTGCATGAAAGTGTGTCAGAGATGGCTGCTTATCCATATTATTTGACAGGCGACATATACATACACTACCAATCCCTTAAGCTGTTATTCATTAGCGGAGTGAAAAGGCTGCTCAGCAGACCTGAGACCGTGCTGTCACTGACATGGTGGTAATTTTAATGGGAGAATTCCATTTTTAATTCCCCCCCTGATTAGGATTTTTCACTATTATTAATCCTGTTATCGGCACCCAGCAGGTTGTCATGTCTGAAAGCGGCGGTCACTGAGAGAGAGAGAGAGAGAGAGAGAGAGAGAGAGAGAGAGGAGAGAGATGGCTCATTCTGATTCTTGTCATGCTTGCTCACACTCTCTCTCTCTCTCTCTCTCTCTCTCTCCCTTCTCCCTTTATCTCTCTCTCTCACTCTCTGATTCTCTCTTTTCTGCATGCACATGTGACACACAGGCAAAGCAGCAAAGCCACTGAGGGAAGAACGGGACTGAATTAAAACAGTTTCATAAAATGAGGACAAGAGTGGATAAACACAAATTTTCCATGTGTGTGCGTGTGCGTGTGTGTGTGTGTGTGTGTGTGTGTGTGTGTGTGTGTGTGTGGAAGACAAGTGTGGATTTGCTGCTTGCACTTCTGTGCTGAAAGGATGTGTCAGAATTATGCAAACGAGAAATGAATGTGAGATAAAGAACTGGCTAATTACTCCAGTTGTATTTGGCTACAACCACAGCATAGTAATCAAGTTCTTCCACCAGAAAAGACTGGAAACAGATGGAACAGCCCAGTAAAAGCTTACGGCTCTGTACTTAAATCACCCAGTACTACCAGTACTCTGAAACAAACCAAATAAAAAGATAATATGAACCATCAGTAAAAAAAAAAAAAAAAATGTAATTGACGGTTGAGAAACTGATGAAGCTTTCGAGCAAACGTCCCATGTTATACCCTACAGGGATGACCAGTATGTTTTCTTCAGCCCACTGTGCACTCTATTGTCATGTGTATCATGGATTTATCCAGACAATACCCAGACAGATTACTGGGAACAATGGCAGAATCATTGAGACAATAGAGCTCCTGAGGTTGCTGGTGCTGTGTGGATTGGATTGTGACATTTTTAAATGTGATTTCAGTGAGAGAGAGTGTGTGGGTGTATGGCAGTGCATAAAAAAAATGCGAGCAAAGGCCTTGAAAAAAACAAAAACGTGTTATTCTGGACGCTGATACATTTAGATGTATGTGGAAGTGAAACAAAAGAAAGTGTTTAGACAGAGTGGTCCTCCAGTTCCTCTGCTGTCCTCTGGAAAACCCACTGCCTTTACTCCCAAGCCAGAGGGGAGGGTGTGGTCTTTTCAGAAAAGAGTAACTGTGTGAATCCTTTGGCCCTAATATGAGTTTGATTTGAAACTCCCTGAGTGTTTAAATAAATTTTCAAGCACCACACTCAAAGTTACAAATCAGTCACATCTGAACACACAGACAAAGTATTTTTAGATTCAGTGTCACTTACATTTTCCAAGGATGTCATTCTTTCTGATGTCCACTGTGAATAAATGTCCATAGATCTCCATCGTAGAAAAAGGATCTTTATTTTCATAACTTGCCTGAAAATCATCACATTTTTCTGATCTTTTATCAAAAAATAACAAATGAACACAACCGGTACTTTAGAAGAATGTGTGGATGATGTCTGTAAGACAAACACCATTGTAGTATTTTGACACCTGGTTTGTGAAATATAATAGAAATGCAAGGAAGAACCTGAGCACCAAAGCAGCAGAAGGGTTAGTGCAGGTTATGGGAAACCACATGTTAGGATTCGAGTTTCCTTCATTAGACAAGAACAGGAACTGATGAACCGGAACTTTTTCCTCTAACATTTCACACAGACGAGCACATCACTGTATTTTTCTTGGCAACTCAAACTGGTTCTTAGATTTAGCAGTCACATAGGTTCCAATGCACAAATATGTCCATCCAGCAATTCAGCATCTCCTGCCCCTCGGACCTCCTGCACTGATTCTAGAGATTTTGTTCTTGTTTAGCAAAATCTGAAATGTTATATGTGGTAATTTAACTACTGCTTATGACCAAAATATTACAACTCTAAAAAGACTCACTCTGCAAATGAATTCAAATTCAAGAATTCACTTTTTAATAACAGTCTTTAACGACACTTCACAACTCCATGTTCTTCATCTCTGTCAGCACACATTCCTCTAATCCGCTCGCGTCTTCTCTCCCTGCAGTGTCTTCTATCTTCACCGTACCAAATGTCAAGCTGCAGACAGAGAGCGGGGACAGCATACAGGTGTGTGCACGAAGGAACAGTCATGGAAAGGCATCCTCTGGCAGCAAACACTGACCTGAGGCAGCATCCTGCACATGACTGCCTGACAGGTACGTGCTCATTACCATGCAAGAAGCAGACACACAAACAGCAGCCTCAGCAGCAGCAGCAGCAGCATCTTCATGCAGTTCCATACACTCATGAGGAGAAAATGAAGCACACACACATACAAAAAGCAAACCTGAGGTGAAACTTTAATGATGTGAATGAGACTGCTTCAGTGAAACAGGGTTACTGCAGGTCCTTAAAAAAGTTTTTTTTCTCCTTTATTTCTTTCAAGTTCTTGTATCTTAACATGTCTGGAAGTTCAGCAGCAGCATTCAGCCTAAAGTGGAGCAGTGATGCAACAAATGACTGTAGCTATATCTACGTTGTTGTTTAGTCTTTTGTTTTATTTTTTATTTATTTCCACATCTTACACAGCTTACCATTGGCAAAGTACGCATGCTAAGTGTTTTGAACTTGAGGAAAGAAGAAAGTTTCCATGTCTCTCCTGAGGGCTGCAGTCATGCTAACATAGGCCTACTCATGTGAATCCAAGCTTTGTGGATTAGTCTGCATCTGGCTGCTTAAACCTTAAAATAATTCTTACAAGATATGTGTCACAATCGATTTATCTCTTTGAGATGTCCAAGTAGTTAAATACAAATCACATCAAAATCACTGGTAGAAAACTAAATCTCAGATTAGTCCTTTGAAAATGGAACATTTTTTCTACACAAGAAAAGATCAGAAGTTTCTTCAATTTTACAAAACACACATCACATCACAAACTGCAGCTCAAAGTTATGACTCATTATCTAAATCTATTACAATCATCTCATCCTTTTATAGTTTAGTAAGTCAAAATATTTGACTGTGTTATAATTTTGACTTATTAGGTTTTGTTTTAAATTATTTCTAACTAGCTCGAAAGAATAGTGTCCTCACAAAGATTGTACATCGGCTGTTGCTAATGTGCCAGTTCTTTCTATGGCTTTTTCTTTAGCTCTAACATGTATTGTGAATGTTTTAGAAAAATGTATAATGCATGTACGTTTTGAGCCTTGGTGCTAGAAATATAAAAGACAAATTTGTATTAAAAAGCAGAAATACCACCGATCTGATATATATATATATATATATATATATATATATATATATATATATATATATATATAGAGAGAGAGAGAGAGAGAGAGAGAGAGAGAGAGAGAGAGAGAGAGAGAGAGAGAGAGAGAGAGAGAGAGAGATAGTATTACCCCTCTCTGTCCAACACTCTTCTGCATCCCACCAACCACCACAGTTTTTCTTTTAACTCTGGTGCCATGAGATCGCTGCTCGTTGCATTGAAGCAGAGAATGCTATAATAGATGGAGGAATGGCTTTAAGTGGGTGAGGAGGGTGTCCCATTCATTAGAGACCGGGGTCTCATTCAGTCCTCACATAAAGCAGTGCTATTTGCATGTAATAAGAGGTGCAAGAGGCCAGGCATGGGGACAATGGCTGGTCTAATGATGGACTTGGGATTGTGAGGGCCAGTGCAGGGCCACAGCACAGCTCTGTGGACCAGATTATATCTGTAATTATTGACAGGTGCAGAGCCACACCACACACGTCAGGTCTTCAATTGGCAGCCTCCAACTTGGAAGATCCTTCAACATTTTATGTCCTGATATTTTTTCTACAAAGTCTACATGTTTCTTAAACATGGAGAAGATGAACATTGAATTCCCTGTATTTACTTTTACAGGGAACATGTTGAAGTGGGTGTATCCCGAGCCATTCTGTGACTGTGTGTGTGTGTGTGCATGTGTGTGTGTGGAGGGTGGAAGTCACCCCACTGAGAGAGATGTGTCCTCTCAGCTGCTGCATTTACATTGAAATCAGTCTCTTTGTCCAGGCCCGTCCTAAAGCCTGACAGACTGGGAAAGCTTCACTGATATCACCCTAATCCTTGTGCACACATTCACATTAATACACTGACAAATTGCACCAACACACACACACAGCCATTTATTCTCACAAATGTATCTCATGCACATATTTAAACTGTGTTTCCCATTAAGTATTTTTTGGTTCTGTCAGAAAAGCTAAACTACCAAAATAAATAGTATAGAATATTCACAGAATAAGTATATTTATCATAATGTGAGGCAGAGTCTTAGATACAGGCCAGGACGGGAGAGCAGCGATAAACAGTTTATTTCAAAAATGTGAAGACAAAAAAGGAATGAATGAGAGCAGGTGATTTCCCGGGCAGTGAACAGCGTCAGCTGGGCGGTGGCGGATGAGCACGAGGGGGATGAAATCAGGGGATTCACGGAGAATGTCGGAACGATCTGGCGAGGATAGATGGGAAAGCGGAGCCTCTTATAGTCAGGCGGTAGGACTGATTGCGTCCTGATTGCGCACAGGTGAGAGCAATCAGCCTGAAGGTGAGGAGGAGCCGCCCTGGAATACTCGCCTGTGGAACACGCCCACACCAACGACACACACCCACACCTATACATCGGAGAAAAGAAAAGAGAAAACCCCAGAGACAGCCGAGCTGCCTCATGACAGTACCCCCCCCCCCCCCCCCCCCCCCCCCCTCAACGACCGCCTCCTGGCGATCCAACCAGTTTGTCGGGGTGCGCAGCGTGGAAGTCCCTGATTAGCTGTGGGTCCAGGATGAGGGACTTAGATATCCAGGAACGCTCCTCCGGACCATAACCTTCCCAGTCCACCAGATATTGCAGGCCCCGGCCCCTGCGGCGGACATCCAGCAACCGGTGAACAGTGAAGGCCGGCGAGTCATCCACCATCCTGGGGGGTGGGGGAGCGGTTAGAGGGCTCAGAGGACTGGAGAAGACAGGCTTCAACAGGGAGACATGGAACGTGGGATGGATGCGCAGAGATTTGGGGAGTTTAAGACGAACAGAAACAGGGTTAATGATTTTTTCAATCTCAAAGGAACCAATGAATCTGGGAGACAGTTTTTTTGAGTCTACTTTGAGTGGAATGTCCTTTGTGGATAACCAAACCTTTTGACCGATGGGATGTATTCTGGAGCTGGGGTCCTGTGACGGTCAGCTTGGTGTTTGTAGATGGATGTGGATTTGAGCAGCGCTGTGCAAGCATCCTTCCAGATGCGCCGGCATCGGTCATACTGAGCCTGGACTGAAGGGTGACATACCTGTAGCAGAGCAAACCAGGGTGTTATGTGCATACTCAATCCAGGGGAGGTGTGAAGACCAGGTGGAGGGGTTATGGGAGCAGAGACAACGAAGAACGGTTTCCAGATCCTGATTGGCACGTTCAGTTTGGCCATTTGACTGGGGGTGAAACCCGAAAGTGAGACTGGATGTGGCCCCAAGGGAGCTGCAGAAGGCTTTCCAAACCTGTGATGTGAACTGGGGCCCCCTGTTTGAAACAATGTCTGAAGGGATGCCGTGGAACCGGAAAACGTGGGAGATCAATGTGTCAGCAGTTTCTCTGACAGAGGGGAGTTTGGGTAGAGGGATAAAGTGGGCAGATTTGGAGAACCGATCTACAACTGTGAGGATGGTGGTATGGCCGTTGGAGGGAGGTAACCCAGTGACAAAGTCTTTAGCTATTTGGGACCATGGGCGTTGAGGGGTGGACAAGGGGAGCAGTTCGCCAGCACGAGACTGATGGGATGACTTGTTCTGGGAGCAGGCAGAGCAGGCGGCTATGTATTCACGAGTGTCGGTTTCCATGGAGGGCCACCGGAAGTGACTACGGAGGACAGAGAGGGTTCTTTTGAGACCAGGATGACAGAAAAGTTTGGAATCATGGGACCACTGGAGGACGGAGGATCGGACAGCCTGTGGGACAAAGTGTTTGCTGGGAGGACCAGTTCCAGGGTCAGGCTCCTCCAGCAGAGCGGCACGCAACTCAGTCATGGTCAATGCTCCTACGACGCAGGAAGTTGGCAAAATGGTGTCAGGAGTGGAAGGTTCGGCTTCGGAGACAAACTGGCGGGACAGAGCATTGGGTTTGATATTCTTAGAGCCAGGTCGATAAGTGATAGTGAACCCGAATCAACCAAAGAATAGCGCCCATCTAGCCTGGCGAGAGTTTAGCCTCTTAGCAGACCGTAGGTACGCTAAGTTTTTATGGTCAGTCCATACCACAGATGGCTGCTCGGCGCCTTCCAACCAATGTCTCCACTCCTCCAATGCCAACTTCACTGCCAGGAGTTCTCTGTTGCCAACATCATAGTTGCGCTCAGCTGGGGAGAGATGCCTGGAGAAAAAGGCACAGGGGTGAAGTTTCTGGTCTGTGGGGGAGCGTTGAGAAAGAACAGCCCCGACCCCCACATCAGAGGCATCCACCTCTACCAAGAACTGGTGGATGGGATTGGGTTGGATCAGGATAGGAGGGGAGGTGAACCTCCTCTTGAGCTCCGTGAACGCCTCCTCCGCCCCGGAGGTCCACTGGAAGGGGATGGAGGTAGATGTTAGTTTGGTTAATGGTGCTGTAGTTCTGTATAAAGCGGCGGTAGAAGTTTGTGAACCCCAAGAACCTCTGTAATTGTTTCCGGTTGGGAGGGATAGGCCACTCCAACACAGCCTGCACCTTGGTGGGATCAGCTTGTACCTGGCCACTTTTGATTATGAATCCCAGGAAGGAGATGGTATCTGTGTGAAACTCACACTTCTCAGCCTTGACGTAGAGACGATTTTCCAAGAGTCTCTGGAGGACCAAGCGAACATGCTGACGATGCTAGAAGGGATCCTTGGAGAAGATGAGAATGTCATCCAAATATACAAAAACAAAACGGTTAAGAAAATCTCTCAGCACATCATTAACAAGGGCCTGGAAGACAGCAGGTGCATTCGTTAAACCAAATGGCATGACTATGTACTCGAAATGGCCGAGAGGGGTGTTGAAAGCTGTCTTCCACTCGTTCGGAGATCCAGTTTGGAGAAGATGGTGGAGCCACTGAGTGAGTCAAAAGCTGAGGAGATGAGGGGCAATGGATATTTGTTTTTGATGGTGATGTTATTGAGATCTTTGTAATCTACGCATGGTCGGAGAGTCTTATCTTTCTTTTGAACAAAAAAGAAACCAGCTTTTAGGGGGGATGAGGATGGCCTGATGATTCCTGCTTTTAACGAGTCATGAATGTAGGTTTCCATTGCCTCCCGCTCTGGCTTAGACATATTATACAGACGGCCAGAGGGGAGAGAGGAACCGGGCAATAGGTCTATGGAGCAGTCGTAGGGTCTGTGAGGTGGAAGGGACAGGGCTTTGGCTTTGCTGAAAACTTCGCAGAGATCATGATACTCGGCGGGGACGGACGAAAGATCTGGAGGTGGAATGGTGGCAGGAACAGGGAGACTTCCTGAGGGGGGTAAGGCAGAGTTAAGACAATGTTGATGACAGTGAACCGACCAGTTTATTATTTTACCCGCTGCCCAATCAATGTGAGGGTTATGGAGCTTGAGCCAGGGAAAACCAAGGACCAGTGGTGTAAGGGGAGCAGAAAAAACCAGAAAACTCACATGTTCGTGATGGTTACCAGAGAGTATCAGGTGAAGTGGCTCGGTCTGATGAGTTATTTTGGCCAGTTGTTTGCCATTTAAGACACAGACAGGGATGGAACCGGGGATAGGATGAACCTTAATACCGGCCTGGCGAACCAGCTCAGAGTCCAAGAAGTTTTGTTCTGCCCCGGAATCAATCAAGGCACAGAGGGGGATTGAGTGGTCTAGTTGAAGAGAAGCCGGGATTTGAAGTCTAAGGTCGGAGGTGTTGTTGCCCATCAGACTCCCTATTTGTACTGGTGGGCTGCAGTGTTTGGGCGAGTGGGACAAGAGGAGATCACATGACCGGACTTTCCACAGTATAGGCACTCACCTGCCTTTAACCGACGCTGTCGCTCTTCATGAGTGAGACGAGAGCGGCCCAGCTCCATGGGTTCCTCGGAAGAGATGGTAGGAAGCAGAGAAGAAGGAGATGTGTAAACAGGTTGATCCATATTGGTTGACTGACTAGGAGCGGGTATGCGCTTGGCTCGGGAAGGAGGATTAGAGGCACGCTCGCGTCTTCTCTCTCAGCGCCGGGAATCTAGGCGAATAACTAGAGAAACCAGTTCGTTAAGAGAGTCAGGTTCATCTCTCACTGCTAATTCGTCCTTCAATTCCTCATTCAAACCAAAAATGAATCCGGCATGGTGCGCCACCTCGTTCCACCCCGCCTCCGCTGCCGGAGTGCGGATGACTCGATGGCGTAGTCAGCAGCCGGCCGAGAATCCTGACGGAAGCCTCTTGGAGGCGTTAGCGGGAGCATTGGGATGGCAAAAAACCAATTTGAATTCTGTTAAGAACTCTGAGAACTGTGACCTGGCCGCTCCCGTTTCCCCCAGGAAAGCCTGAGCCCATACTAGCGCTCTCTCCCTCAGCAGACCGACGAAGAAAGCAATCTTACTCATGTCCCTGTGATATGCCACAGGCTGCATCAAAAAGAACTGCTGGCATTGTAAAAGAAAACCCTTACTTTTATCGGGATCACCGGTGAATGGTTCAGGCATGGGAACCGGTACATCTACCGGAGCCGGACTGTCGGGGAGCGAGGAAGCGCCAGCGGGAGTTGAAGACGGAGACTGTGGATGAATCTGTAGAGCTAGGGACTCGACCTGGTGTGCTATCTGGGAGACTTGATGTCCAAGGGTTTGTTGTTTTTCCATGAGATCTTGTAGAATCTGGCTGTGGTGTCCGATGAGGACGCCCTGGCTGGAAATCGCCTGCGGAAGCTTCTCCATGGCCGCTGGGTCCATTTCTCTGGCCAGATCGTTCTGTGAGGCAGAGTCTTAGATACAGGCCAGGACCCAAATGCAGACGGGAGCGCAGTGATAAACAGTTTATTTCAAAAATGTGAAGACAAAAAAGGAATGAATGAGAGCAGGTGATTTCCCGGGCGGTGAACAGCGTCAGCTGGGCGGTGGCGGATGAGCACGATGGGGATGAAATCAGGGGATTCACGGAGAATGTCGGAACGATCTGGCGAGGATAGATGGGAAAGCGGAGCCTCTTATAGTCAGGAGGTAGGACTGATTGCGTCCTGATTGCGCACAGGTTAGAGCAATCAGCCTGAAGGTGAGGAGGAGCCGCCCTGGAATCCTCGCCTGTGGAACACGCCCACACCAACGACACACACCCACACCTACACATCGGAGAAAAGAAAAGAGAAAACCCCAGAGACAGCCGAGCTGCCTCATGACACATTATTTCTTAAAGTGTTGAAATTGCGAGTATAAAGTGGAAAGTGTGACATAAGTAACAATGGAAACACAAATTGTTAATTGTTCCTTGTCACCCTGATTCAGTGGCATGCAGTGATTTTTACAGCTAAACAAGCAGAGCCGGAAAAAAAAACCCCTACGTACTGCTAACTCTTAGGTAGCAATAACTTAGGATGAAAAGACTGCTGAAGTAATTTTCTAATGCACAAGCACAGTTTCCACGTGCATCTGTGCATGTATGAAATAATATGTGCTTGACAAGCACAGTTTTCTGTAGCTTGCTATAGCTAGGCACCGATCAAAGATCCCAGGATCATCCATGATGTGCATGTACAAACATCTGAAAAAAAAAAAAATGCTGTTTCCCCCCTCTGCTTTATGAGCCCAAACCAGCCACGCCCGCAAAAATGATAGATTCAGCGGTTGGTAGTTAGCCTAGCTTCCAGAGGGCAGCCACAAGAGGGCAGTGAATGCAAACAGTCAATAGCTGATCTTTTATGGGACAGAACGCTGTTCTGAGATGTAAGGAGAGGTGTTGCGTCTTCTTTGGTATCGTTCTAACTGAAGTCTGTTTTTAGCACTGCTAGCCTTGCTTGTCCTCATGGCACGCTACTGCCCTGATGAAGGATTCACAATGTTGTGCAATAGTTGAAAAGAACTTGAAGCAGGACTTGAAGATTAGAGGCTGTGGTTCACACCCTGCACCTAATGTATTGTTAGGCAAAGAAAACACTTGGTTAAGTTAAAGGAAACACAGTGGCCTTGGTTAAATACTGAAAAGGTTAAAGGAGTATTCCAGTGATTTAGTTTTGCACTTCCATTAATTTGGGGGACTCACAAGAGAATTTTAGTCTTTTTGTCCATAGAACGAGTCAAGCTCCAAAAATGGTGGATTTCATTACATCTTCCCTGCCTTCTAAATACCTGCTGCTTTCACATTTATAACCCAGGCTTTCTGCTAAAACCTTTAAACCTCGAGCCCAAACCAAGATAACCCTGATGACATTATCAAGCTCCCTCCAGACCCACAGGAGACATTATACACCAGTTTTCACAGTGTTGAGCTGTGACTCATGCTTCAAGTCACCAATGACTTTCTCAATATTTAAAAGCAGCGATAGCTGGTATTGCATCAAATGTGCAATGTGAAAACAGTATGACAGCGTGAGGGAGGTGGCTCGTAGCGATGAATCTGCAGAGAATCATCAGCTGAATCTGCAGCCCAGCTTAGATTTACGCAGCCTTATAGTGAGTAAAGAGGAGTTAAGAGGGAGCTAATAGAGGAGAAATGGAAGCAGAGGCTTGCAGGAGCAGGCTCGGGTTTCTTTTTGTTGAGGCAACGTTGTATTATTTATAGGAGGTGGTGGAGGCAGGCCGCTTCAGACAGAGCAGAGCAAAGAAGGCGAGCAGCCCCTTTCTCTTTTGTGGGTCTATTCCCAGTGGGCAGGCTTTGTGCTGGCTGGATGGCTGCCTTTGAGGAAACCCAGGCAGCTATTGAGCTGAGAGTGAAGGCCAGGCCTGACTCGCACTGAGACACAGCAACACTACAGCACTACAATGTCTGTCACTGCTATGGCCAGAGAGGAAAAGAAAAGGACACAGAGAGAGTGACAGAGGATGGGGGAATAGTGGGAGTGTCTGATTTTGGCAGGGAGGGAAGAAAGAAAGAGTGTTTTTTTTTTGTTTGTTTTTTTTGTGTAGTGAGAGTAGAGAAAGCCAGAAAGAGATAGGAGGAGTGGACTGAAAAAAAAATGGAGGCAGGGTTGGAGAAGAGAAGAAAGGGGGGGAAAGGGGAAAAAAAAGGCAGGTCTCCTTTACAGTACTGCACTGCACTGATCTATGTTTATTCATGATTCTGCATTATTCACAAGGTTAGCTGATGCAACTTGGTGCCGAGGGTAGGCAACGGCACCCCCCCCCCCCCCCCCCCACATCAATCCACTCAGTGACCACACAGTTCAACTCCAAGTCCCAACAACAAGTGGGAGACAGCTGCCCCTGCCCTGTGTCTGAGCTTCATCACACTCCACTGATACTCCAGGCTGGAGTGTATGAAGAATTGGACACAGTGTGCTCACAGTCAGAATACATAACAAAGCATAAAACATTGATTCAATCAGGGAGCAAAGAGCAACATGAAAGACATAAAATCAACAGCTCAGTGCCTCAGTCCAAACAAGAATTTAGTTGGTTGTATTTTGAAAGCGAATCTTCAGAGTCTAAAGCATTGTTTCAGATCTATACCCAGATATAACATTCAGTCATATTCTTTTTGTGCAAACTAATAGTACACACTTAATTTGACCACAGTGTTACATGTTGATGGTAAAGGTGTCGCTCATCATGACAAACTCTGAAAGAATTATTACATCCAATTCTGCAGGTCCATTCATCTCTGAAGAGCATTTTAACATGTTCCAGTCAGATATTTTCCTCAGGTGTTGGTGGAGGAGCTAAAAGAATTAGTGAATACTTAACTGTCATTCATTTCTAGCTATCATTGACTCCAAATTAATTATAATATTTAATTATAATTTTTTTTAATTCTTAGTATACTGGTGCCTAAGACTAAAAATGAAACAATGATTCCACAGGCAAGATTTCAGATTTGGGACCGAAAGGACACACACTTTCATTTCTACAACCCAGTGCACCAGCAGCATGGTCAGTAATGTGATTGTTCAGCGTTGCTTAGTTTTAGTGTAACTCTACATTTTGATGAAAAAAAAGTAATATTTGCTCCAATTTCTCCAATTAAAACTTAATTGCCTGGAACTGCAGTATGGTAGCATTTGCCATTGTATTGTCATGTCTAAAATAATGTCTTAAAAATATTGGTGCAGTGGTTAGAACTGTCGCCTCATAGCAAGAGGGTTCCAGGTTCGAACCCCGGTCTGGGCTCTTCTGTGTGGAGTTTGCATGTTCTCCCTCCCTGGGTTTTCTCTGGGTAGTCTGGCTTCCTCCCACAATCCCAAAAACCATGCATATTAGGTTAATCAGCTACTCTGCTCCACTGTCCTTGTGTGTCGGCCCTGCAATTGACTGGTGACCTGTCCAGGGTGTACCCCACCTCTCGGCTGTAGTCAGCTGGGATAGGCTCCAGCTCCCCCCGCGACCCTGACGGATCAAGCGGTATAGAAAATGGATGTTGGTAAAATACGTTCACCATAATTAAACAGTAAACAAATCCAAATCTGGGAGAACACTGGCTTTGAACTCCATAAAGAGGATGGCATCACCTGGTAACAGGTCAGTCATCCAGTTTTAATCAACACGTAACCCGTTTCCCAACCTCCTGCACCAAACGGGTTGTGTTTTGTTAGCGAGTTAGCTAATGAACTTTTCCTGATTTGATGTCTTTATCTGCGAGACAGCAACAAACAAATTCATGTAAGCACTTTCTGATCTACTGTCTCTGTGGTTGTGGTCTGGTTAAGTCCAGAAAAATCATTCCTTGTATTCACATCAAATATCAAATGTATTTTTTTTTTTTTGTGCCGACGGTTCAGTCAGAGTCGCTCTGACAGAGTGCGGTTGAGTACTGTTCTCTACGCTTCTGCTGGTCACCTGGCTGCACTTCACACAAAGCAGCAGCCTTTCTACAGTGTTTCTGTGCAGTCAGCCATCACAGGTCGGCGACAGGACACTCTGGCCCCGAAGCATCACTGTGTCACTTTGAAGATAACAGCTGCAGGCAAAGCTGGACTGTAGTGTCCGGAATGTAGAGGTGCCAGCTATTTATCTAACCGTGTGTACACACAGACACAGACACACACACACACACACACACACACTCATACTTGCCTGAGGTATCATCTCAGTGACCATGGTACATTTTCTGGGATAAAATGCAGGAAACCTTCATAGCTGTGCAGGTATTTCTCTTCAAAGTAAAAAGCAACTATTTGTCCCCTGGTGTGTTTTTACCCTGGTGCCGTTCTACTAAAGCCGACAGTGTCCAAAGATTACAAAGTCAACGGGACAGAAAAGAATATTTTTGGCTCTGTAGCAGGAAGAAATAGATTTGTGCGGTCCACAAAACGACCTGTCAGAAAGTTTTTCTAGGTAAAGGACAAAGTGATTTTAAAGTATATCCCTGCTGTGAGCCTGAGGTGGAAGGGGGGGGTAGGAGTTGGGGGAAGGAAGGATAACCGGAGGCATAGCCTTGAGAAATGGAGAGCCTTCAGTCAAATCACCCGGTTTTACTCTTCCACTGCCTCTTATAACTTTACAGTTTCAGCGCCTGCCAGTGAAGTGGGCTTTCATTTCATCATAACCTCATGGAAAAGCATTGTGAAGGCACTAAATGTTAAATGTAGCTCTAAAATATTTGTTGTATTTGTATAGAGTCACTTTCCAGCCTTGTTTATATCACTACATCCTGCTTTTATGGATATGATGTTTGCACCACAGACTCTTATTAAACCCGATGCATGAAATGTGAATGTGCACAGTGTAGGAGCTGCAGTTCAAAGTGCTGAACATTTTTTTTTTTTTTTTTGGTCTGTGAGGAGATATTCATGTTATATATGCAACTTTCAATATTAACTTTTTGTATGCTGCATGGAGTTTGAATTAAAATGCGCTACAAGGCTCCACGCTTTTCATCTTTACTTTTTATCATTCCCTCCTCACTCCTTTCCTGAACCATCACGCAGTATCTGTGTCATTTGCCAACACCAATCATACTCCCACAGTCGTAAGCCTCATATTGCTGTGGTTTAAAAAAAAACAAAAAAACAGTATCTTTAGGAGTGATGTTCTTACGGAATGATTCCTCACCTCACAGTTTACATGCAGTTCCAGTGCTAATTGCCAGTGTTGGTAAATAACAAGTTGTTGAGTATACAAACAAGGAGGAAGACTTGCATTCATACCTTTCATATGATGATGGGTCTTGTTTTCATGGCACCGATAAGGTCTTAGACTTTGCACTGAGGATAAATTTGCTCTGATCAATAAGAGCAAATGCTGCAATCAGGCAGTAATGGTTCAAATATATAATGAAGTTTAACATATCACTTTTCAGTGATTGTTTGTTGTATTTAAATCTGGATTATGGATAGATCAGTCTGTGTTTATCTATAGATCAGTATGAGTGATTTTTGCAGTATCTGTTGTCCATGTCCATATGACTCAGTCCTCTGGACATGTGGGATTACAGCAGCTCATTAAGCCTGTGTGTCATTACATCCTTTCCAACTTTGTTTTGGCAAAAATTGCTGTTGTGAATCCAGATTGTTTGGGTGATTCATGTAGACTCAAAGCAAACAGGGTAAGAGTCTCTTACAGGAGTGTAAGAGTTAACTGGCTTAAATGACGATATATCAACCATGGGACTGTTAATTAGTCTGATAGGGTTGAGTTGTTTTGATTGATCGAACACTAGCCATTTGGATGTGACGTTAGGTGTTGATGTTCAATAATCCAATCAAGTGGCAGTTGTTTGGTTTTGTTTTGGAAACAGGTCTTTTAATGAGTCATTTAGCATTCAATGTAAGAATGTGAAGCGATGTATATGTATCACTTTCTTACTACCAATGCGGATTGTAGCGTTTCTGTGTAACGGGTTTGGGGACTCCAGGATCTGATGTTTATCCTCGCTTTGAGTGCTGCGCCTCATAGCTTCTCTTCTGTTCTTTCTTGCTTGTGAGGGACACAAAACCCAAATTATAAGACATGAGACTACTTCCAGTGGTAACCTACATCTACCACTATGATGGTAGTGATTGTAGCAGCAGTAGCATTAGAAGCAGTGTTACCACTATAGCAGAAAGACTGACTAAAAAGTATTCCTCTTTCTTTTTCACTCTCTCTCTCCCTCTTTTCCTGGACGGAGATGATTGACAGGTCAGGGGATTGGATGTGATGAAGCATGCTCTATCAGATGGTCAGGAGGAGGCAGAGAGAGAGAGAGAAGAAAAGAGAGGGTGATGGGAAGGTGGAGAAGGGTTGTGGTCGGTCCATGGTTCCCCCTGAACACACACACACACACACACACACAGACTTGTTTGGTAACTTATTTTAAATTCCTAGAGACGAAAGGAGCAGAGGAGAGGAGCGGAGGGGAGAAAGGAAGGAATGAAAGCGGTAGGAGGGAGGAGGAGGAATGGGAGGAGAAACTGGACAAAGAGGAGGAGTGAAAACAAAACAAAAGAAAGTAGACAGAGTAAAGGAAGAAAAAAGAGGTAGAGGACAAAAAGGGGGTAGGAGGGGGGTAGGAGAGGGAGAGGGAAAGGGAGGGAGGGAGGGAGGGAGGAGTCCTTCAGGAGGAGCAGGAATTGATTTCATGTGTAATTTGTTGATCAGCGGTGGCAGCGGATGCCATCAGGCTGACATGTAGGAGGAGTCCCATTATCATAAGCTCCCCTCTAGTCACAACAGTATTCTCCTTTATTCTCTCAGCCGTCCATCCCTCCATCCTTCCCCTTTCATATCAAGTGTGTCATTGTTATATTCAGAGGGTTACTGATACATTTCTCTGTGTGTCTGCTGGTGTAATCTTCATTCATATAGTCAAAAAAAAAGAAAAAAAACATTCCCCCAGTTTCTCTCTGCTCCTTGTTAAAATGAAAAATACATTCCGTTTCCACATATTTACCCTTCTGAGGAAAACTGATAGAATAGGAGACTGCAAAATAATATGACAGCAGTTTGGTAGGTGCCTGCAAATAGCTGTAAACAAATCTCAACAACAGGGGGATGTTTTCCAGAGATGCAGACAAAGTACCGTATCTTTTTCACCCCGTCTCCCAGTTTTTGTTTTTTTTTTTCCCTCTCCTCCTCTTCCCTCCACCATATGGCTCTCCCTAATGAGCAATGCACATGTACCTCCTTCCTTTTTTGCGCCTCCAAAAGGAAAAGAAGCAGTTCCTTCTTATGTGATGCAGCCAACAGCTCCTTTTACAGCAGCAGATCTGGAGCTTCTTGTCTCAGCTGAGTGAATTAGTGTCAAATGAAGTATGCTAATGAGTTTAACTTTGTCTGCCTGCCATTTGAAATGCTGTGGGATAATGAGTTGAGCTCAGATTGATACAAAGAGGGATGGTCCAAATTTTTATGCACGGACTGTGTGTGAGTTGCTTCCTCTCTTGCATCAAAGCGTCTACCTCAGGTTGCAGCGACGCGTTTTTTCTGAGGAAAATGATGAGCCTGATGACGGTAGTAGAAGAGAGTAGCACAGTCAAATTTGAGAACCGGAGCAGCATCACTTTACAGGAATATGCCTTCAAGGTTTAGTTCAGGGACGCCAAGAAAAATGGGTAGATGGCTCAAGAGGACTTGTCTACTTTTTTAGCAATTTTCAAGGAGGAAGGAGGAATAATCAGGAGATGGACTCAAGAACTGCTCTCTGTGTTTAGCAAAAGTCTGAGGAGGAGCCTTTGTGCTCAAAATGTCACAACAGCACGTAAAATCTTTGAACGGGAACTATTTGATGTGCGGATGCAGATTTATCTATTTTCAACTACTGCGGGGATTCTTTTGATCCAGGTCCCATCCTGTTGGATACTGGGATATGTGTGTGTGTGTCCTTAATATTGTTTTCTCTCAAGAGATGAACAACACCCCCAAGAGTTAATATACATGGCCCCAAATATGCAGCGCTGGTCATACAGTTAAGTTACAGCCAAATTTATTTAAACTCATGTAGTTTGCAAAATATCAGTCCTCATTTATCCAGCAGGGGAAAAAAAAACTTAAAACTAAACATCCCTTGGCTCTTCAAACTAACAAGTACAAAATAGGTTTGGTTTCCTGATTGCTATTTAAAAAAATGCACAAGGTCAGCTACCATTAAATCCCAGTGTCTCATCAAGACATGTTAATTATAAATGAAGGTATCCAAACTGTGCCAGCAGTGCTTAATCAGGATTATAGAGAGGTGTGGGTGTGCCTCTGGACTGTGTGTGTGAACGTATTTTTCTTTTAATGTGTTTCTTCCTTCTAACCTTAGGCCACAAACTCATTAATCACCCCTCGTATATCAACTGGTAGAGTCTGGGTCTTGAATTATCAATTACAGATCGGATTAGAAGGGATTAGTTTAGGTCGAGCTTTGCTAGTCAGGAGTCAGTACAGGTTGGAAAGCTGTACCCATGCAGGTTTCTGCTCTGGAGAAAAAAGAAATGGACTCACATGTGTGACCTAATTCTAAAAAAGTATCCTCTCTAAAAATTTTAGTATTTGTTTGCATCATATAGGACGGATCATTTTATGGTGTTGCTGATTATATGGATATTTTATCATAGTTTAAGCCGCAGCTGCAGACATTTATAAACATGACTCCAAGTGGCAAAATGGAAAACTAATAATCATTTTTTAATCATTTTCCCATGAGAGAAAAAAATAGTTTAACTCGCATTTTGAACTTTTGCTCTTAAAAACAATGTCCTGACAGATTTGATGGAGCTCAGGACTCTAGATGAGTTTACTCTGAAACCACTGCACGCTCACCACCGACTGTGCCAGACCACTTAGCAAAGCGCTCAAAGGTCCTGCACAAAGCTCTACCTCGGTCCATCCCAGAGAGATAACTACATGCTCCCCTCACCTCTATCAGCCAGCTTCTCTGTTAGCTCCGGACTACAAAAACTGGAGATTCAAATGTGAGGAACCTGAGAACGAAGGGGCCTCACTCTGTCATTTCCTGGCACCATTGTTCTGGACATTATAGACAAATTTCCTGACATCATTAAATCCCCACCAGGAGGCTGATAGAGTCATTATCCACCTCTGCACCAGTGTCATTCCAAAACAGCAGTCAGAGTTACTAAAGTGTGACTTCCTCCATCTTTTCAGCTCTATAAAACAGTCTCACCACAATGTCCTCATCTCCGGCCCAACTCCCACCTGTGGACAGGGAATGGGATGGTTCAGCAGGCTGCTCAGCCTCAGCATCTGGCTGTCCTCTGTCTGTGACTCCCACAGTTTGGGTTTCATAGACAATTTGAATGCGTCTTCAGAGCAGACGGGCTCCACTTAAACAAATCTGGCAGCCGTTTGCTCTCTTCATACATATCATAGGCAACACAGCATGCTCACGCAACTCCATCTACCACTGATCGCAGCTGTACGTAGCTGTACGATGTCCCCCAGGTCCTACTCACTACTGCTTTAGTTCCATCTGTATCCCATGTTGTTGATTGTGAAAAATTTGCACCTGGAAGTGACCAACCAGAAGTGCACTCAGGAGCCAAATTTGACCCCTGTAATAGAAGTGTCCTGCTGTTACAGCAGATGCTGTTGTTAAAATTCACATCAGATATGCATCATAAAAAAAAATAATAATAAAATTAGAGCAAACGCTTCATAAATACTTTTACATTAAAAATGTTTTTTTATTATCCATCAACAACAGCAGAAGGAATAGGTGGAGGAATAAAAGCCTCCTTTACAATTAGAGTGAGCATAGTTCAACAGTCTGCAGTAATAACGGTGATACTTAAGTGTCATAATGTTATTATCTATTAAACAGCACCAGTTATAGCAGCATCAACCAAGTGACGCCCTCCTGCTCAGCCTGTGCTTGGAGGGATGTGACAGTTAATATGAGTAGGGGGTGTGGATTCATCAATGTGGTGATCAGTTACCAAGTCAGTGACTAATAGGGATTTAAATGAAATCTAATATTTAATTCTCTTTTGTTGTATTTTTTGCAGTGGTGGTGTTAATTTTTATTCGATTTTCATGTATAAGTCCTCTTCTGTTTGCCTTCGATTGAATTCATTTTAAGTGGTCAGGGGGGCAGACACAGTGTTTTCTGTGGTATTGAGTGAGTATCTGTTCTGTGTGTAGGACTGCTACTCTGACTCCTGGTCATCCAGGTCATGGTTACCCAAGAAGAGTTCAATCGAGGGCAACGGGACTTGGTTGTCGCTCTGTAGGAGCTAGGCTGGGTGGGCTAGCACTGCGTACTGGGGGCTGGTTAACTACAGCAGTTGATGATTGAGTTTTACATGGTGTGGAGCCGAAGCTTCCTGTTCACTGAGCCTCACCTCCCTCACAGCAAATAAACCACATTGACTACATGTACTATTATTATTAGTAACCGTGGTCCTTTCACTTTACACACACAGGCCCACATTCATATCCACACAATCGCACACACACACACACGTATGAAGATTCTAGATTCACATTATCTAGATACATGGAGTTTTTACCTTCAGAGGAAATGGCCCCGCCTCGCAGACTGCAAAGAATGTGATTTTCCGTCTAACTCTGCTGATTCTGCATATACCATAGCAGTACATATTTCCACATAAAAATCAGATTGAGAAACCAGTCTGACGGATGGAGCGTGTGGACAGAAGAGTTTTTGTCCACTGAACATTTAGCTGCTGAGGTGCACTGAACAAACTGAGAAGCTTTGTGTAAGGAGGGAAGTGTGTGTGTGTGTGTGTGTGTGTGCAGGCATGTGTTTGTGTCCGCCTCTGTCTGTGTGTTAACGTGTGTGGGCCTGTTTACCAAGTAGAAGAGAAGTATATGTACGAATCAGTTTGCCAGTATAGAGCGTACATATACTGCTTTCATGAGCAAGATTCAAATAAAGACCCTGCAGTGGTCCCTAGAGACTCCAGTGTTTATTGCAAACAACATACTTATGAGACTGAGAGTGGTGAGGGTGGAAGTGTAGAGTTTGTCCTGAGGGTGGTGCTGGAAAGGTCACAACATCATCAACTCAAAAGAGTTCGTCCCCCCTTGGGAGCATGAACATGCTCTGCAAAGTTCTTGATTATCTGCCCACTAGATCATGATCTTATGTTCAGTGTTCAGCCTTATGGTGGCTCAAGATTCCACGAAGAAGCCGTTTCATCCTCTGTGGAACGTTAGGTGTAAATTTCATGACCGTCTGTCCACTAGATTTGGACGTTTATCGTTTATAAGTGAGATTTTAACTTGGCAGCCTTCCTACAGACAGTGGATGGGCAGATGGACCAGTCAACTGACCAATATCTGTTACTGCTTTGTCTGCCATCCAGCAGCGTCTCTGTTCTGCAGCAGAACCTATTAACAACTAACATAGACTGAATGATTGATTGATAAAGATGACCACTGATTGGCCTGTTTGGCCGTTTTGTTTTTTTTTGTAGAAGATTTCTGTGGAAAAAATGAAGCTCGTCTAACAAAAGAGTTAAGCCATGTGACTCCATACGACAGTGCACTGTGTTAGCCAATCATATGCATACAAGTACACATTCCTGGGATATTGCTTTGTAACATAAACAGCTGTAATCCTACTGTTTTCCTGGCCTTTGTTAAGACGAAAGATAAAATCATTGCTGTGATGATAACGTTCCAGAGTTGTAAAATCCAGTCAGATTTTAAACAGATGAAATATTTTGGCATCTAGTGATACCTCAGAAATAATATTTTACTCACATAGGCCTTCCTGCGTTTGCTTTGTGTTTTCTTAGCACAGTGTCCTTTTGGGTGTGAATGTCCATTAAGTCTCAGCAAGGTAAGAATGAGGTCTTGTCCACTTTGTTAACTGCTACTCATATAATGTATAAGTGGCACAGTAACTGCTAATAATATATTTATTGTAGCGCTTGACAGTCCATTCTTAAGCTTAAACAATCTAAACTCAAGATCCACTCGCTTCTTCTGGAGCTTTCGCCTATATCACACAGTCCTCGTTGGCAGATTAAATGTTCGTTGCTGTCTTAGAACCTTAGATGTTTTTCTCTTTGATGCGTTTATTGTCAATTTAATAACAGGTCTAAAAGCTTAGTGTATTTTAGATTTAATGTTCTTTTCCACACTGACATGAATAAAAAAAAAAAAACGAAACAAATAAAAAAAAAAGAACACTGAAAAATGATGAAGAATACTCTGGTGGAGAATGATCAAATTTAATGTTCCAGCTCTCAACCCAAAATGTTTCAGCTTTCATCCAAAAGAGTCATTCTTCAGTGTCTCACACTGGTTGTTGGCTCCAGCATGAGGATCTTGTGACTGCCGTACTGCACCATGATCTGTTTTCCCAGCGTTCATCAGCGAGCCAAGGCAGGAAGTCAGCAGGAGACTGACTCGATCCGAATTGGACACGACTCACAAATTATACACTCGCCGGGGAGTCTGCATGTTAACAGCACACTGCAGCCCTGTATATGAGCGAGTGGCCTGGAAACACTGGGCCCAGTATACATGGGCCCACACTGCAGGAGAAGAGAGCGGGCAAGAAATGAATGTCAGCGCATGAAAGGGAGGAGTGTTAAGAGGAGAGGCAGGGAGGAAAGCTGCCCCCACCATTCGGGCCTGTTTAAAGAAACTGCAAGGAAATATTATGATTATTAATACTCTTTTGAAGTTGTGTTCAGTGGACCTGCCCCCGCAGTGAGATAAGAGCACTTATTTTGCTGGCAGGATAGGTTGGCCTTCACTCGCTGACATGTTGACGAGTACTAAGCATAAGATCTGTAAAAACCTTTTTTTTTCCCCCGTTGAGGCTGTGCTCCTGGTTGACCTCAGGCTCTCTGCAGTTACGTTTCAAATGTTGCTCAGGTCATATGCAAATTTCTTACACGTCAGCAAAAATAAAAATATGAATCAGTGTAGGTTTCCATTAACTACTTTTATGTACATGTACTCAGTAGGACAAGGTTTCATTATTATGGAATTTCATCACTGCCTATCTCATACAATCACATTATTTTCTTCTTATTTTATGACTTGCACCCCAATAAAGCATCGTGTCATTAAGTTGTGTAAAGCTTTGGCCTCTGGATGACTTTGGTGATTTTCATATGTTGTGTAGACAATGCATTGCATCAGTCAGGTTAGCTTGTGGTCATTAATGAATAAAAAAAAAAAAGCAGAAATGTAACTGCAGGTCATGAATCAGGTTCAGGTCTCAAAGTTTGGTTCAGTAAATGTTGGTCTTAAAGGACCTAGTTCTTAGTTTTATGCTCTTGCAGGACAAGGGACCCAGTCTGTACTCTGAGCGAGGGATGTTGCAGTTACATAATGTACACTCCAAACATCCCTGCTCTTGGGGCTTTAAGGTAGAGGGAGTTCATGTAACAGTGAGTAGCTGGGTGATATGAATGTCAGATGTCAACTCTTGCCACCTTGGACAAGCAGAAAAATCCATGTCGGCTGTTTTGGAGTCTAATATCCCTTTTAATTCCATTCATACTGTACAATACTGCAGCGCACACATGGCCCCCATCCAGTATTAATATTCGGTGCCAGTGGAGGGTGGTGGATCAGTGTATAGTTTTTGCACCTCTCATGCTGCAGACCACAGTTCACATCCTGGCACAGTCCGGCATCAGTGTTTTTTTTCAAAACTGGAACCACAATCTTTTCCTAAACTTAACCAAGTGTGATCCCTCATCCCTCTAATTAACAAATACGTATGCAGTATATATATGTGTGTGTGTGAGAGAGAGAGATCCCACTGTATATATACTTTCCTATTTAATTGAATGGGTAAGTGGTCTGAGACTGATCCAGGAGCAGTCCGAGAGTGAGGAGCTTTATCGTGGCCGTGCTGGGCTTTAGTACTGGCTGGTACAGCTCAACAGCTCACAGCCTGGCCGTGTGGCTGGGTGCCTCTGCTGCAGCAACACATTCCTCTCCAAAAGAAAAAAAAAAAAACCCACGTCTCTTCCCCCTCCATCCTTCCATCCCCTCTTCCATCTCTCTGCTCTCTCTCTTACTTCTTTCCTTGGAATTCTGCATTGTAATTGTTTGTTTGGACCTGAACTGAAGTGTATGCCCCCAAAAGCCTCCCAGACTACGAACAAGATCTTTCTGGAAATTTGTGCTTTTTTTTTATACTAAAATAAATACTGTTTTTCCCACAATCCATATTTACAATATATCTATTATTATATAAGCTTAAGTTTTTAAAACTTAGCCAAGGCATAACTTAACGGTTGTGGGAGCAGTGATGTAATCTGTCAAACATTTCTACTGGTAGGCCATGCAAATAGATTTGGTTTAATAAGCTGAAAGTTTTCAGCCCTCACCCCCGATACAATGGATGTGAACGAAGTTTTGTTTGTAGTGCTTAAAGCTTTGAAAAAAAATAACTTGACATTTTGGCACACAGAACCAAAACTATCTGCATGTGCAGACATCACGAGGGGGGTGAGTGAAAAATATGCACGTTTTATTTTACAGCTCTCAGCAGTCCTCCTGATTCACTGTGGTCTGTCTGGGTCCAGTAGAGTCTCAGAGGCCAGAGGTTTCCTGGCAAAGCCTCCCTCTGCTGATCCTCTCTGGGCTAAATACAGCCCAGCACCTCCCTGTAGCCCTCTCTATGTCTTCCCATGCCCCAGCCAGTCTGCCCTGTAATGGGTTCACTCTCCCATACAATCCTTTCACTCCTCAATGCTCTGAATATCCCATTTGCTCCCTTTCTCTGTGATCGACAGCCCCCCTCATCCTCCCTCCCTGTCCTCTCACCCTTCCTCCACCCCTCTCTCTCTCTCTCTCTATCCCTTTAGGATTGTGTCCATGAGTTTAGAAAAGGGGGACTGATGTGTTTCTCAGCGGCTGGTCTTGTCTGATGCAGTGAGGCCATCTCTCTCCCATGGGGAACATGTTATGTTGGACTTTGTCTCCACGAGCTTCATACTGAGCCCTTTGCCCTCGTAGTGGAAGCTGAATCAAGTTCCAAAGTTATACCTGCTTCTCTCCTCAGAGTGCGAGTGCTTTTTGAACAGTGACATGTGTAAACTTTGCACAACGCACTTCCCTCCATGTCAGCTCTGACATGTTCTAAACAAAGCAACAACAACAGCAGCTATCAGACTTTTTATGCACACCGCACGATCACAAAATCTGAACCATTCCTGCTCATTTATGTTCCGCCACTTTTTTTTTCCCCCCTGTCGGCAAAACTATAAAACATTTTGTATATTTATTATGTTGTGCAGCAGAAAGAGCAGAGCTCTTTCTTCCCTGCCATTCCTCCCTGCCTAATGTATGCATGTGACTGGGTGAGATGGTTGAACACAGCGTGGTGAGCAACAGAAAGGAGACAGTGGATTGCAAGGAAGCTGTTGCATTATTCATCATGTTGGATAAGGTTTAATTAAAAGTGCTGCTCGGCATTGTGAGAGGAATGAATGTGTGTTTTGCCTCGCCTGTCGCTGCCTCATTCATGTTCGCCATGCTCGACTTATCAAAGCGGCCCCTTGGCCCCTCCCCTTTTTGCCAGTGTAAGTTTGCATAATGGCGCAGCCCAAATCCTTGTGATTACTGGGAGAGAACGAGCGGCACACAACTTCAATGCGGCAAGTGCTGGCGCTCAGTTGGCTCTAAAAAGAATTCCAGTGGCACATAACAGAGAGCTATAGCAGGAAGTATTTATGTGTTGATGTAGGAAGTGTGTTGTTGTTGTTGTTGTTGGTGCATCTGGCTGATGCCAGTATGTTTGTTTCCATCCAAACTTTTTTTAATTTTTTATTTATTTTTTCTTGGCAGAAAGTCTGGTGAAGATCACGTGAATCACATGTTGTGTGAGTTTGGTCCAGACGATAATAAGATAAGCATAAAAGTGCCTACAACTCTTCACTGCTTCCCAATATTACGGTCGAGAGCACATTTCAACATTTTTGTTTGTACTCTTCTGTCTTTCTGGTAGAGTCGAGGCATGTAACGACTGTCAAATTAAATTCTTCTGTTCGAAAAGTAAGAAAACTTCTCTCTATTCTCTCTATATTTTTGACTTCTCTACCCTATCAGTGGCACTCACCTCCAAGCCCATCGATTCCTTCTGAAGACGTAAATCTTTACAAATAAATTGATTCGTTAAAAAAAAAAGAGGCTTAGGTATTTCCTAAAACAGCGGGGCATTGTAGTCTGAAACAAATATTGCCCAAACACAAGAAAACAGTACATTTGTTTGGAACTATTTTCAGCTGCGGATTAATACACATTTGGCACACTACTGAGTATTTCTGGCAGTAAGTGGGTGTATGTAGGATTGAGTCAAAATTAGCTACAGTGTGGTGTTCATGGTAATGAAGGAACATGTCACCCAACGCAACCGTTTGGCTCACTGATGTGTTTTTAATAGTATTCCTCAACAATGGAGCTGAGGAATAAGATGGATCAGGCCTTGATATGCACACAATACTTGTTAAAAGGATACATTCATTGTTGGTTTGG
The DNA here is from genome assembly GCF_017976425.1 of Toxotes jaculatrix. Lineage (NCBI taxonomy): Eukaryota > Metazoa > Chordata > Actinopteri > Toxotidae > Toxotes > Toxotes jaculatrix. The sequence goes on from NC_054401.1 coordinate 28,109,301, forward strand.
TCTTTTTTGAGGATTTGTTAAAAATAAAAATATGGAATATCACCATCCTTTAAGCAAAGTCATATTTATAAGCAGTATATTTGTTAAAATGCAAAAATTATCTATACAAGATAACTCCAGACATGGATTGGGTTGGGTATTGGTATTGAGGGGAGACTTAGTTACAGTGATGTAATGTTTTAAATACTAACAAATAAATTGTTGCTTAACCCTTGTGAAAATTATGAAGAGCCTGAATGATGAAAGAAACATCAGTGAGGGTTAGCACTGAGCTCCATGGAGGCTAGTTTAATGATGATGTCTACACTTTGGCTCTCAAGACATTGATGCTAGGTATACGTTTTTAGAAAATGAAACAAGTTAAAGGCGTAGAACCGTGTTCTATTACCTCATAATTTATTTTAAAAAACAAATTTTCCTTTAGCTTTTATCTAATTTTCTTTTCAACAGGCAAAACGATACGCTATCAGTATGCTAACTTTTAACCTCAGCAAGGGGAAAACAGTGACATTTAAACAATGTAGATTTATTTTCAGGTTCCAGACATTTTCTCTCAGCTTTTTGAAGCTCACATTCAAAATGTGCACATGGAACAGGTGTATGGAAATGTACTCAATAAAGACCTTCTCATTTAAAGTCGGGAAAGTTAACTTAATCCTCTGATATTGTGTTTAGGATGCACAGCATGAGGTGTGTGTCAGAGCTGAGCTATAGAGGAGTCTAAACAAAAGACAGCCAAGCCAGTCAAAGATAGAGCTCTGCGTGGCCTGGAGGAAAACCAGCAAACACACTCATCTTCAGCACACACACACACACACACACATGAACAAAGAGAAACAGGAGGTATAGATTGACTCATCGTGGTGGGAGTACGGTGCAGTGATTTCACGCCTGGTTGTTGGCTAACAAGGCCCTGTGCTTTCTACACTGCAGGGCCTGTTATTAAGAGTGTGTGTCTGTCTGTCTGTCTCTCTGTCTGTCTGTCAGCAGCTGTGTGTGTTACCTGGGAGACGGACTTAAAGCCCCAGCACTCTGAGAGAAAGCAGAGTGGTATAGCGGGTGGAGGTGGGTGAGGTGGAGCCCACTTTGTCCCTATGGGACACAGGGAGGTCCAGTCTCCGCCTCCTCCTCCTCCTCCTCCTCCTCCTCCCATCCTCCCCCCTCCAGCCCTGCTTCCAGTCCCAGCACAGTCCGGGGCCCCTGTGAAGCCCAGCACCAGGGTTGTTTGGCAGCTTATTAACCCTTTTCGGTGTTTACCCAGCTATACGTCTTTTCTCAGCAGGACATCACATCTCTCTCCTGTACTGGAAAAACCCAGCAGCTGATTATCCCCACAAAGCTACATTTTTTTTCCCAACATCTAGGGTAATCTGATTAGGTTGTTATGTTATTACTCTGTTTATTTGCTTAGCTGACTTCCTGATCTGACAGAATAGTTAGCATTTTTCACATGCTATGCCTCCAAGTGGCTGAGCTTCTTTTAATGAAAGATTATAGCTTAACAGCTATTCTGTACTGCCTCACCCTACCTTTGCTTACCAGGAGTCACTGCTTCACTTTCTACCCCTCTGCCATAGGTTTATGTCAAGATGGCTGACTGACTGACATGAATTCTAACAAAGCATGAAAGCATATATATATATATATATATATATACACACAAAACACAAAACAGAGGTTTGCTCATATTTTGTCAAAATAAAATATATTAAATACAATCAATATTTAATAAATGTCAAAATCCAGTTCCTGAAAATAAATACATAAGATAATATAATCATAAAATTAATAACGCTGTTGATCTTTATTCAGTAAAATGTTAACCAGATAAGAGACTCTGGCAGCTGGACTGGTTTAGAAACCATGCAAAGAGACTGATTCCTGAGGTTTAAAGTCTCGCTGAAGTGTGTAGTGCTGTTTATGACTCTTAAATTGACATATTTCTTTGATCTTTGTGATAAATTCTAAATTAGCCAGTCCTGGTAAACACTACCCAGATCCTGTGTTGAGTGAAAGTGATGTTGGTGGGACAGATATGTCACTTACTGCTCATTAGTTAGAGCAAAACAAAACAAAATAACCCACCTACAGAGTGAATGGAGTGAAATAAAATGGTGATTCATTTTGTTTATCGGACTGGGAAAGGGTGTGTGGCTTTGGTTAAATAAAGTCAACATGTCCAGTCGCAGGCTTTAAGTCAGTCAGTATTGACTTTCTCAATATTTAACCAAGACCAAGAGCTTTCAGACATCAACCAACCTGAACATGGTCTGTACTGTCAAAGTGCATTTGAAGCCCAGCCACCCACCCTGACCTCCTCCCTGTGACTCTGAGCACTGTAAGGATGTCACACTTCCTGGATTAGAGAAGAATGTTGCCACTGGATATTATCCAGGCAGCAATAGAAATACACTGACAGTTAACATTTTGCACATTTACAGTGTTAAACATTTGACGCTGGTGGTTAACAGTTTGAACACGTCTTCCAAATAAATGTTTGTTCTTCATATTCATATAAAATGCAATCCAGACAGGGTTATATTTTACAAATAATAAAGCGTGGGTTAAATCAAAGTTTACTCACTAGCCTTTTCCAGGGTTTTTAACTGCACCATTTGCCATGGATGGTCCAGCTGTCATCACCTGACCCAAGTATAAAACTTTGGTCATATGGTAACAAGTGCTCATATATGGAGTGAGTTGTGTGATAGATGGGGTTATATGTCAGAAGCCGTGTACATTATCACAGTCTCAATCTGACAGGTTATACCACTGTTAACCCTTACATCACAGGCTGATGAGAGAAATCATTTTCTTAAAAAAAGAAAATAAAATTTGTCCTCTGAGTCCCTGCACCCTCAGTTAACCATACACATTTGTTTGCTTATTGAATGTCAGCAGATGTTCAGCAGCACCTTCAGTTCAAAATGCGGGTACTGGGAGTATTGGCCTGGACAGTGAAAGCCCAGTGTACAGTACGTCTGCCTGCTCGCTGCACTGCTGTCTAGTAATTAGATTTTTTTTTAAGTGTAAATGGGATCTCTGGTGGTTTGTCATGGACCGTGAGGGCCATAGAAATGATTCGCTCTTCGTACTGTATGTGTGTGTTTATGTGTGTATCAATGCTGTAGGCTTGAAACAAAATGACTGCTCTGACAGAAGGCGTAATGACTGAATGATTTTTTTTTTTTTTTTTTTTTTTTGGAAGCCAAAAATATCTTCTAATTGTTTGTGTAAGTAGCCTCAGACAGACTGGGGGTCTCAGCAGGGGTGTATAGATGGAGGCAGGAGGTAGGAGGGGGGAATGGGGAGGCAGTTGTACAGCCATATTGTCATCCTCAGAAAATCCTCTTATTACATGATGTTTAGGTTGGGCACTATTGATATAGTCCAAGTCTTTAGAGTAAATGGCTTCAACTTGACTGGGAGAAAGTGAAAATATTACATTTAGAAATGCTCATCATACACACAGCCTCAGTGCCAGACCCCATGCTTGGAAAATGAATTATACATATGCTTGATTAACCAGCTGAGTCCCTGCGCTCAATCCCTGAGCAAACACCAGCCTTTTGGAATAAATTAAAGCCCGAAATTTCAGTTTCAGCATCAGCAGGAGCTTCTAAATAATTATGTAAATATGAAACAAATTTCCCAAGCAGATTTCCACCTCTGCAATCCTCCTCCATCATTCTTATGCATATCCCGCAAATTAACTAAACTATGCAGATCGTTATACTTACACAAAATAGGCTAATTAATACACTTGACAATAGTGTTCTCCAGAGGAAGGGGGGGGGGGGGGGGGGGGGGTGATGCTGAACTAAATCTTCATCACACAGAATTGTAAACCGGAGGCCAAACAGCAGCATGTTGAACTGCAGAATCTGCGTGAGGACAAAAGATGAAGAATTTATAAAAGAATCACATGCCTTAAAATTTTTCCTATTTAATCTTAACACAGTGTTTCTTGTACGGTTAGAGGAGGAGCAAGGATTTGGATCGAGACCAGCTTTGGAGTCTCTCATTTGGTTGTTTTTGTGTTTGTCTGCATTTCTATCTGTAAGAGAGAGGAACACAAAGCTCATTATCCAAACCAGTGGTCCTTCAAATTACAATCCCTACCCTTCCAAATCCTCCCCAAAAACCCCACAACACATCCCTGAGGCCAAGCACAGAGTGCTTGAGCGGTGCCAGTGCTGCTCTTTGGTCTTCATAACAGTGTCTGTGTCACTGCTGCATTTGAATATGGATTATGGAATGTGCAGCTGGTGGGGAGGAGGGGGTTAGACCGCCTCATTACATAGTGTGTTATAATGACCATCCATATCCCATCTCACTCTCTTCTCTCCTTGAGAAAATCTAATCAGGAGAGAGCATGAATCTAATGTAACTCTGCTGCTCCGCTGCTCTTGTTTTCTGCCAGGAAAGCATGTAAGGATATTTCTGATTTCATGATCAGATTCTGTGGAGTGTTCTGCAGTTTGTTTTTTTTTTGTTTTCCTCTTTATTGGCTTTTTCTATATGAGAGAAGGCACCAGTTTTTCATGTTTACCCCCACACATTTAGACTTTAACGATTTCTCCAGTGGGAGAAAGCTGTTGAATAGCCAGACCACACATTTATTGGGCAATGCAAATTTACAGGCCAGTAGAAATGTCCCCAGTGTGTATGTATCAGTGGGCATTTTGGTTCCTTGGTATCGTGTCTCGCTTTTATTTGTTATTGTTTAGTCTGCTCCAGACCACAGCGTCCCAGAACCCTCTGTGAACTTCTGTTACACCAGCATACAGCCAAAGAAGCAGTGTTTGTACAGCGTATACAGTGTAATCCGCTGTATAGGATTAGACTTATTGTTATATACAGCGTATAGGCTACAGGTGAGTGACAGATTTAATGGAAAGCCATCATTGAGTCTAAGATAAGGTTTTGAGCCAGTATTTGCCCCCAGTAGTGAACTCTGCTGGAGTAACAGCATTCGACCAAAGGATATTTCCTCATTTGGTGTTTGATGATGGGTTATCTAACACTTCCCTCTAAAACCTCTCATAGGTATTCACTTCAGTCCATTATCTTAGGAATTACAACCATACTGGAGGATTCTGCACCTTGAGATCACATGTCTCGCCGAAGTTCAGTGCCATTACAGGAAGTCGTGTACCCTTCATGTAGCAAGTCCAGAAGTAAGGGTGTGGTGTCAGTGGTGGTGGAATGTCTGACTTTCATTCATCTGATCACAGACCTACAATTAACTTTTGTCCTTTTACTCATGTTAACCATGATCCCTCCATCCAGCTTTAACCAAGTGTTTTAGTTGCCTAACCCTAACCATGGCTTAGCCTTAGTTTGTTTGTTATAACCATGATCTTTCTCTAACCTGAACCACATAGCTGCCATGATACTGTGGAAAGCAAACGTGATGTTTGCTTTCCACAGTATCATCTTGGGAGCACGAATGCCGCATATATCATATATCATATAACATCTCATATATCTGGTCAACTACACTTAAAATTAGGGAAAGATTGTGACACATTTAATAAAAGGCAATCATTACCCACAGGTTTATTACAGAACTTTTGACCTCCAGCATAAAACGTCATATGCACTACACACTCATCCACCACCCTGATCTCTGCATCCTCACTTTTTCCCATGTTACACAAAGAGCTCACGAGGGTGCATCCTCTGAGGAGCAATAATGTGTTGCACACATTTCATGACAATTCACCGATTAGTTTTTGCAGTCACTTCTGTACAAGCAGAGATTTTAGTGTTGAAGTGAAGGTCAAGCAGCCACTAAAAACATTAGGACTCATCCTCTGGGGACCATGAATGTTGGAAAGATGGACAAACTGAAGAATTTAACTGAATTTAATCACCTCATTTGCATGTCAAAAAAAATCTCTTGAATTGCTGAGCTCCCATAAACAAGTAAACTTAAGTTTCAGACAATATCTTATAAGACTTAGAGGGTCAGAATATATTGTATATTCACAAACATAGATGCTGTAACAGAAAGAATCAATTGAATGTAGCGTGCAAGTGTATGCAGACACATACACATGAATTTATGTCGTTCTTCCTCACATTCACTCCCCCACCCTAAATAGCTAAATTTGCTTTATGTGCCATGCCCTCTCTGTGTCTATTTACCCATAATCCCATTAGGAAGAGAGAAGAGAATGTACAGAAATAGAATGGTATGTTCAAGCTGATTTTCTCCCTAAGTGCCGCAGTTTAGGCCTCAATACAGCAAGCAGTCTGTTTAGTGTAGGATTCATGCTCACAAGCCCATGAATGGTTATAATGGAAATGAAGCTGCTGCTGTTGCATATTGTTTACTGGGTTCAAGCTTGATTGAATTTGGAGCACAATATGTTCTGCCCGGGGGCACGTTTGAAGTATCACTGTGTCAGTCAAGAATCAATATGAAATGCTTCATTGTAGTTATATTTTCGTATGTACAAATACTCCTTGAAAACATGAACAGTCTGTGTTGCATGTTGCATGAATAGTTTCTCTGCACATTCAAGCACGAACAATGGCTTGTCGATAAGCATCTTTACAGCCAAACAATTCAAAATGTCATGATTGCTCTCCAAAAAAATGTTCTGTGGAATAAGATACGGTAACCATGTTCCAGTGTGGGCAACACCCAGTCTTTTCAACACAAGCTGTAATTCACAGGAAAGTGACACCACCGCTGCCAGAACGCCACCACAACTATCTGATCTTGCAGTTGTCCTCTCAAAACTAACCACCTATTACATATTTCTGAAATTGAGAAGAAAGTGATGTATGAAATGTATGCAGAGTGTTTATGTGGAGCTCACGCTGGCTTGCGAGAAGCCCAAACAGAAGGGTAGCTGCAGTTTCCCAGTGACACCACAAGGCTCCAAAATTAACCTACTGGCCTCTTGGCTCTTCACTTGGCCATACAACCCCAAGCAGTTTGGCTGCAGCGGGAGCCTTCTCTCTACACTGTCATTTTTGCTTTATGGAGCCCAGAATGCAACTGTGCCCAGTATTTACATTCACCTCTTGTGAAATATTGTGTTTTTGAACTGTACAATCGAAACTGTTCTCATCAGGGAAGTCACAGCAGTGAAACACTTTCAACACAAAGTGTTTGACACCAGAGACTTAGGTGTGCGTTCTGTCTTCTTCCAGCAGTCAGCAATGGTTTCTTTAATCCATGACCACAATCATTCCCTAACCTTTGCCAAGCAGTTAACTGATCTACACCTTAGCCATGGTCATATCAACATGTTTGTAGCAGTCAACACTGTTTTAACTGTTTGGAAAGCAGCTTTTGATACATTCTCACAGACAGAGGCATGTTATGGACATGTTGACCTTTTTGCCTACCAAGTCACGTTATTGGCCTATCTAGCTAGAACCGATTCTGCTTTCTTTGCATCACTTTGCACCATCCCAGGCAAATCTGTGTCTACTTGCATCTTTCCATTGACTTTGTATGCAGTCATGTTCTAAAATTCACTTTGAGTTCTGTCTGAACATGCCTTAAGGATGCTGTGGAGGACAGAAATTTCATAGACAGCATTTCAGCCAAAAGCAACTTTTTAACTGTTGCACTGTAAAGTCAAAAGGGTTCATTCCCCTGAGTGCTTAAATATGCTCTCAAGGGAATGAACATATTTGGATATTTGATTTGTTGTGCACAGGTAGAAGTGCCCGCCTGATGCTCATGACGTTCAGGGGTTCATTGAAAGCTTAGTCCATACTGTTTTTCCACCAGTGCTCTCAGTGCGATTAATTGTGCCTGCAGATGCTTAAAAAGTCTTAAATCTCTTCCATTCAGATTTATCAGGCCTTATAAAATATTAACATCTCTTAATTTGAATTTGCAAAGTCTTCAATTCAGCATAAATATTTTATGATGTTATTTGTTTTCTTCTTGTCAGAATTAGTGAAGTTCTTCAGCAGCCATTCTGAAAGTCTTATGAAACCACAAGGCAATCTGATGCTGGCCTTTGTGCTCAGCCCTGTGTACTGACATTTACACCTTCCTGCTACCTGTTCAGTGAAGGCCTTCTTCCAGATTAATCTGACTCCTATGAAGTTCATTTTGTCAGACACATGATGTTTTCAACCAGCATGGAAGAAGAGTGTTTGGGATCTTTCTTACTATCCCCGGTTACACCAACCACCCCCCCCCCCCCCCCCCCCCCCCAACCTTCATCAACCTGTCCTGCAGCTGACATGGTATAAAAAAGAAAACGCAGGATGGAAAACAGGTTTTTAAAGTAACACCAACCTCTTTTCTCCGCCATCGTTTTCCTGATAGATTTATTTTGCGAGAGATTAGGCTAGCTGTAGCGTGTTGATGTCTTCATCGTGAGCCTCATTTGAGTGAGGGTTTAAGCCTTGGTATATAAACAGCCTGTCAAAGAGATCAAACTGTGCAGTGTTAAAGCACTGTTCAGGCTTTAAGGTTTTAAACGTTCATAGAGAGGCACTTAATTCTTCCCCAGAATATGTTATGAAGAGTAGGCAGAAGATACAAGTGTATTTTAAAATCCCAAAGTTGTAAATGGTTATAGTCAGCACTATCTTTTGTGCCTTATAATTGGTGTGAGTCGAAAGATATAAAATGTAGCGTGACTAAGTCTGTCCATCCTCTCACTCTTTGGTCTAGAACAACATCGATTAGCTATGTTAAAACATCAAGAAAGGCTGCTCTTGTTAACTTTCTTCCTTTATTTTAATGGTTGAAGTTTAGATTTCACTTCCTTGCCTTGAAAAGAAATCTGAAAGGTCTTAGATTTGACTTTGTGAAACCTCCACATACCATGTACGTATAGAGGTGATTGACTGATATAGGTCACTGGGAGGAGGAAAGGAGGAAAGCAGAATGAGACATATGTAGAGGCGGAAACAGATAAGTCTGTGATGGTAAAGGCATTGATCAGCCCTTCTCGCACCGTTTCATCAGTGCTCTACAATGGATATGGAGATGAGATGTGATCACGAGTTGAGCCCACCAGTGCGTCCCTCACTGCTCTGCTCCGCTGATGAATAAACCATCAGCTGTACCGTCATAGGCCCTGTTCAGACCTGGCTTTAACACGCATCTCAGTAGATCTGATCCTAGGTGAACGGCTCTGGGTACAGGTGTGAATGAACCCAAGACAACATTCTTTTAGGGGTGTGAACATAAATATGTCCTGAGCCACACTGAAGGACCAAATACTCAGCTGACGTTCTCTGTGTAAGAGGACTTTGTCCATAACTTCTGAAAATTTCAAAGAGCCTATGGAGATATACTGTGAGTGTGTCAAACATCTTGGACTATTTGGTTTAAGAAAAACAGACTCAGTCTGTCAGAGGAACGAGGCTCTGACACTTGTTTTGTCCAAGTGAGGAAACAGGATATTCACAGTTCACATGATCCAGTTGAAATTCATATAAATAATATAAAATGAAGATTCAGTCATCATTAAATTATATCTCATACAAGAGCCAGTAAAAACAAATGGAATGGTCAAAGTTGTGATATTGACATTTAAACTGTATTGATTGATGCACGTCAGCTAATGTACTGAGCAACATGCAAGAAAACATTCCACCTTAAAAGCTGCTGGTAGCTGTTAGTGGCCTTTGAGTGGCTCAGTGAATGAAATGATTTTTTCTACCTCACTATCTTTAACTAGTAAAGAAGAAAAGGTAGCAGATCGTCCTTCATTCCTCCTTCACTCTTCTGACGTGTCTTTATTCAGAGCTTCACTCTGTTGCAGCTTCATTTGCTCTGCACAGGTAAATGAAATCATCCAAAACACAAACTGCTTGTGTTCATCGTTAAAAGCAACAACACATTTGGTCTTTGCAAACAGAAAGATATGTGTGTGTTTATTTGCATGTAGAGCAGGGAAGAGAGATCCACACTGTCAGTCCACTGACAGTGTAGTCCAGGCGCTGTCAGTAGACTGGAGGTGTCCAGAGATACAGCTACCTTCTGAGCACTTTCTTCTGAAACATCCAGTTAGTTTGATCCTCTGAAGTCACCGACATTCAGCAGCACTTTATGCAGTTCGGTGACATTTAGATGAAGCAGAACTGTGACACAATCATCATCTGCCGTACCAGAAGTCTGTGGGCTGGTCAGAAAAGCAAGAACACTCTCCAGATACATCCTATCCTCTTTACTGTTATTGACAGTACTTGTTTGACCAACACTTGCCATTAAATTTAATATGATCAGTATTAATCAAGACCCTGTGATCAGTCATCTTATCATCTTACACCACCACCAAGTCAGACTTGTTGTACTGAGTACACAAAAAGTATTGAGTATGTAAATTTAATGCGCAGAATACAGTGAAATTTCAAAACAACCTTTTTCTTTTTTTTAAAAATCCAGACTGATGGTACGATTACAGCAGAATTATCAGTTGTTGTTGGCTCTGCCCAGCACTTTAATCTTGCAGGGTGTGCTCGCGGCCCGTTGCAGCCTCCGGGGGGGGGAGGCTGCTAGCAGGGCTTTACACTTGGTCTTCTTACTATTTTTCTTGGCACAGTTGCCTGAAATGCAGAGAGACACAGATTTTACTTGCAAACACCCCGAAACAGCTACTGAAACTGTCGTGGGAATGATGATGAATTTAATAGAGCCTTTCACCACAAGCTTGGCAAACATTCAGCTGGCTGAACAAAGCTAACTGCCCTCAAATGAAACACCCTAACTTGTAATTAAGCCAAGTTTCCAAACTGCTTTTCTCTCTCCCCCAGTTGCCTTCCAGAGGCATGCAGTCAGGCACAGCTTATAACAGAAGGAATTCAAAAATATATCCATGTAATTACTTTAACATAAACTGATATTACTGTATGTTGGAGACTTGTTTATGGAAAAGCCCAAGTAGAGATAATATAAGACTTATGTAGCTGTGACTCTGTTCTAAACCTACAAGAATGTGCAAATAGTGGAGAGTAGGGATGGGTTCTGAAAGCTGGTTCTATTGTAGATCTGGTTCCAAGTTGGTAAAATACCCAGATTTGTTCAGATCTCTGGCCAGTGAATTCCTTGTTGAATCTTTATTCTCGGTTTAGTTTGTTCCTTTTGTCTCTCTCTCTCTCTCTCTCTCTCTCTCTCTCTCTCTCTCTCTCTCTCTCTACAGTCCAAGCATGGCAAAGATAAATAGACTGGTAATGTACACAAAGACAGGATAACTCAGCGACTCTGTTGTTAACAACAAACATGGCGGACAAGCTTAAACAAACCAAAGTCAGTAAAACAACTACAAAGCGCATACTTGGTCCAAAAATCTATATTTAAAATGATTCTGTTATTAAAACGATGAGAAGTTAGATCATTAAATATCAGGTTGTATTCTTTGTCACATTAAAAATTTTAAAATTGTTTTGTTACTTCACTGAGTGAAAGAGAAACAGAACTGGATTCAGATTTGATAAAATACTGTCAAAACCTATCGCTAGCGGAGAAGTACACAGTGCTTAGTGTTACTATTACATACTCCCATAGCATCCCATGAGTTACAATTAGCCAGTTTCCAGCAGAGAACCATGTGAATAATATATGGAGTGCTTCAGATTTCATTCTATAGTTTTCTATACACTGTTTGTTCTACTGATGTTTGTCTGGTGTTTTACACCAGTTGTTTTTCTTGTGTCTTGATGTTTAATGTGACCAACATGAGAAACCCACAAAAACAAAGGACTCATATGTACTAACTTGCTTGTTTCTCATATTCTACTGATTCTATGAATCCATTCTCTTTCATTCTAATATATAAATATATATAAATATAAATATATATAAATATATATATAAAAATCTGTCTGTAGTCAGGGGGTGAACACAAGTTTCAAGTTTCACGTTTGAACAGAAGTATACTGCAGTGGAGGCTCTAATGTACATCGCTCAGTTTGGTTTCTGCTCGATCAGTCCCCAGTCAGTTTTCAGACTGAAACGTCTTAAGAAATATTGGCTGGATTGTCGTGTAATTCTGCTTAGATATCCGCAGTCCCCAGTGGATGAATCCCAAAACTTTGCTGACTCCCTGACTTTTCCTGAAATGACACAGTCAGGTCACATTCTTTCACTGTCCAGTAAAATTCTCCTGACTGTTTTGGATGGATTGGTACAGAATTTGGTTGCAGCATTTATGGTTCCATGAGGATGAACCTTACTGACTTTGGCAATTCTCACACTCTTCCTGTGGTGCAAAAGCAAGGTTGACGCTCTTAATTCAGAGTGAACTGTCATGTCACCTAGTGTAATGATAGCCATAGTATTTGGTGTAGACATTCGTGTTCCCCACAGGATGATCATCTAGCTCAGCTTCAGGCTGTCCAGTACTTTGGTTTATCTCAAAGCCCTTCAAGATCTGAATACAGAGTCACAGAGCTGCCCCCATGACCACAGATGCTTTATCTTGCTGGGAAAAAAAAACAAAAAAACATGGTGTGTTGGATGGTGTGATTTCAGCTGCACACCTGTGAAAATTTGCACACCTTTAAAAGATAAAATCACAGGTGTGCTTTTTGTACATAGATACATACCTTAGTATAAAATCTCAGAGAGCTTTAACCACTGACATGGATTTTGTTCATGTTAATAAGACAGTGTTGTACACAAGCTCCTGATAAACCACAGGTGGGGGGAGGTGAAGAAAGGAGTGGGGTGGCGTCGGCCGACTGAGTCTGTCTGTGTTGTCAACATGGTCTTATAGGGGAATGAAAACACACCCAGACTCTTAACAGGACGTCAGCTCTACATGCTCTGTACTCACACCGTTCTGTCTGCTCTACTCAAATAACACACACTATAGACCCAGCAGCCTGTTTGGACTCAGGCCTGAAACATAAGCCCACACCTTTCATTAAACCTGCGAGTACTGAGGCTGATTTACACTCTGTTGAATACACCTTCCCTGCAGAGACAAGCATTCCCATGCTGAGCTCTGTACCAGAGGGGGAATCTTCTCCCAAGATCAAAAACACTAAAGCTAAACAGTGTTATTTGTTCTCTGCATTAGACCCACAATAAAAAGTTTCTGTTTCTCTACGCCCTGTGTTTTTCCAGCTGTAAATACCCATCTCACTTTCTTTTCTTGAGGTTTTCCTGCCCTCCTCAAATTCACCAATTTTGGCTCAAACAACAGTGTCTGTCTGCTTTAATCTTTTTTATTAACATTTCCCTGAATGGGTTGCTTTTTTTTTTTTTTGTTCTTAAGAGTGTTACAGGGATCATCATCATCACATGCTGCTCCTTTTCTCTCCAAACACACCTTTGGAACTTGTGACCAAAGAGCTCAGTTTTAACTTCATCTGTCCACAGTACCTGTTTCTTAAAGGACTCTGGCTTATCCAGATGTTGCTTTGCAGACTTCGGATCAGGACTTTTGTAATGATGTTGCAACTAAGCTTTCTATCTAATGACTCTTCCATGTAGACCCTGTTTGTGCGTCAGTGCTACACAGTGGAAAGGTACAACACCACTCCTGCAGCAGTTAAACCCTCCTGCATCTCATCTGCAATCATTTGGGGGGGTTTGGCTTTAAATGCATTTTAAGCAAGGGTCATTTTTGCCATGTTGCATTCAATTCACACACACCCACACACACATACAGACATATACAGTAAGGTCCAAAATGGAGACAGTTGTCTCAGATGGGATGGATTTAACCAGCAGGAGACCAGCTGATGTAGAATAGCAGGTCACATTAACAGTGAAACCTGTAAATGCCAGTCATTGTCTCCTCATGGCTCCTGACTTTACGACAGAGTCTGCTCGCTCAGCTTTACCCTCTCTGTTTAAATCTCTTCCATACTAACGTTTCACCTGTCAAATGCACTGACCCTGCTTGTTCTTCTTTATTTTTCTTTCCCTGTCACATTCTAATTCTCTCCTCCGCCAATGTGTGTCCTCCACCCTCCTCTCAGTGTTTCCATCACCTTACATAAACCCCAGTGAGAGGGAAGTCAGCCATGCCCCAGACAAGAAAAACATACCCCCATACAAGGATTTATGGAATGGGAACCTGGCGAACCCCAGCAAATGGGTGTGTTTCCGAGTTCGTGGATGAAGGCTTTTCCATTCTCTGACCCTCAGCATACACTCATTACTCCTCGCCACAGCTCCACACACAGCAAAACACAAGCTAAGCTGAGGAATGGTGGTAATTTAGCTTTAACTGCACTTTAAGTGAGATTGCAGTGATTTTAAAATAGGTCATAGTGTCACTCCAAATCAGTGTCCTGGGTTTGCAGAGAAAGTCTTAATGTGCCATTACGGTCCAACTCCCATTTCAGAACCTCTTCTAACCCTGCCAGCAGCACAAATATGTGGACAGCACTGAATACTTTGACTGTTATGGGGGAATTTCTGCAGAAAATACTACATTGTTGCTACTTTCAAAACTTTCTTTCAGGTGTCCTTTATTATTTTATTCCTATTAGCAGAAAGTCTGGTCCACATGTTCAGTAATTTGTTCAAGGGCCAGTGAAGGTCTTTGGATTGACAAATCAGAGCTTAGAGGACTGATTTCAAAATGTGATGGATGTGGGTGAAACGAGTGTAGCTCCACAGATTGTTCTGAGTCTACTTACAGGAAATAACACAATTATTGAATCAACACAAAAACCTTTAACCGCTCCTAGCAACCACTAGAGTGTTGCTAGACTTGTTGGGATCGGCTTTAAAGGGGTCACTGATGCACAGCGTGGCAGCCGTCCTTGCCACATCAACCTGAAGACCTCAGTCCATGCAGGAATGTGTGCATATCTTGCACCTACACTGTAAGAGCCACATGTCAGTGGGTAGAGTACATGTAAGTGAGCGTGAGCAGAGCTGTTTCTATAGGTTAGTTTCACTGTATCAAATGCTTTTTGAGTTAGTGTTTGTATGTTGAATGTATAGCTGTGAATGTGGGAGCGCAGGGTTCCTGTGTCTGTGCAGAATTTGGTGGATGGTGTGATTCCAGCGATTAACTGCTGATTCTAGAGAAATAGAACAGAGAGAGTGTGCTGCCAGGACACGGGCTAATAGGAAACACATGAATGTGCAGCATTAGGGTAGGCTCTCTGTGGTCTAATGTGTGTGTGTGTGTGTGTCTGTGCAATTGTGTCTATGCATGCTTTAGACTCATATTCAGTAACTCTGGCTCAGACAACTTAGGCAAGAAAAAAAAAAAAAAAACCAAGAAGAAAGTGTTTGTGTTAGAGCAGAGAGAACTGGCACGGCTGCGAGCTGTGGAGCTGAGTGTTCATTTTCCCTGCTCCTACCAACTGGATGTGAGACACAGAGGGAGGATTTTCATCTCTATTCCTATCCACTTTGATAGAACCAGTTTTGGCATGTTTGGCATGAAAACAGTCAAACATGATCACCCTCAGTTATTCTGCTGATCTCGTCCCCGTCAAGTCAGAGTCACTCGTGTAGCTCATGTTAGCCTGTCGTGTTCAGAAAGCGAAGCAGAAATGGTGTGTTAGGGCTGTGAGCCATGAGCATGAAGCTAAAACAACTTTCCCAGCGAAAGCAAAGTGTAGGTCAACAGGCAGAGGAATCTGCTGCTCATGTAGCAGGAGGCCCCAAGGTGCTGCTGACTCACAAACCCTCCTGTTCATTCTGTGCTGTCCTTCTACAGTGAAATCAGTGGCATTGGTGTCCTTATGTTCATCCACACGTTGTATATCTCAGATAGCTGTGTTTCTGGCCACCTCTCGAAACATTAAAAGATAATGCACAGAGCTGAGGAAAGCTGCTGAGTAAAGCCATGCTGCAAATGGCTGAAACTAGATTTCACATTTGCATGATGTTTCTGAAACCACGTTGCTCCAGAAAATCGTCGGTAACCATCAGTAGTAGATTTTTCCACTGCCCATCTGGGGCTTATTACGGTTTCCACAAGTGCTGTTAGTGCTAGCTCTTTGATCAGTCAGGAATCAGGGAAAGTTGTGTGTTTGGGTTCCAAGAGATGACTTATAACAGAGGATGGTAGAGGGCGGAGGGAATGAAACAGAGGAAGAGGTAGATGAAGAGCGGGAGGGGGGTGAGTTGGTAGAGGCAGGTTGGTGGACAGCAGATTTCCACTCTGGTCTTTTGTTAAAGTTCATAGTATCTACAGAAATCTACAGAGCAAAAAAACTGTTAGCACGTATCAGTCAAATTATAGCTCAGTGCCATCCAATGACCCAGCATGTCCACAGTTCAGCATCCAGAGTTTCACTTCATTAAATTCCTTCCTTTCTTACTGCCACGGTGTGGATCAGTGATTTTCAATAAAAGGCTAAAATTCGAAGGAGAGAAACTTCTTGATTTATTTTCACAGAGTCAGTGGCATCACCTGCATGGGGCATAAAATAGCTGGAGTTTGGGTTTATAGTTCAAAGGAGAAAACAAAAATCAGTGTATTTAGAGAACAGTGAGGAACAATAAGGCCAAGAATAGCTCAGAGAAGAAGGAAGGAATCAGGCTTTATTGTTGATAGGATCTAAAAAAAAATATAAAAAAAAAAAAGCCTCTGCCTGGCTGAGGACGTGCATAGTTAAATCAATCAATTATTTTTGATGTGAAGAGGAAAGAAAGTCTGGTGCTAAATACATGAGGAGGATAAATAAAGTCATAAAACCAGTCACAATATGCAGTTAAACATTTCAGATAATTTAGTCCGTGTCATACCACCTTAAATTATCCAGTAAATGACACAGACCCTCTTTCTTCAGTGACATGGGACATTAAATGACATCGTTATCTGCATATAAATGGACTTTGGTTTGTAATTCAAAATTCACGATAAATTCTCATTGCGAAGGAACAGTTCCCCTCCCACACTCCTGTCACCTGACACAGAAGTGAAAGAAAAGCATTTAAAATAATATATAAGAAATATACAATTAAAAACAAAGTTTAAAACAGAAAAGGGAGCTGAAGACGAGCGTATCCTGAAAGATGTTTCATGACATTTACAGGGATTATTATACTAAACTCTTTCAATTTCTGTTAGGTTTCAGAAATACATATACTTTTATAAGTGTTTTTGTTTCCCTGTCTATTGTTGTGCACTTGCTTGTCCCAACACAGATCATTTTAGGGATTTCATTTTTTTTTTTGGAGGGGGGGGAGGGTGAGACTGTCTCTATCAAAGGACAGCTAGCAGCTGGCCACGCCTGCTAAATCCTCCCTACAAAACCCACCCACCAGGTCCATCTGCTTTCCAAGTGGAACCCCCTGACACACACACACACACACACACACACACACACACACACACACACACACACACACACACACACACACACACACACACACACACACCTACTTGCTGCTCTTTGAACCCAAGAGAGCAGAAGCCTACATCTGTTCTTAGTACATCAGATCCCTTAAAGACAATGAAATCCTTGTGTGTGACCGTGTAGATACGATAGAGACGACACTCGTTCACTCACACACAGCTACTGTATCTCTACACACACACACACACACAGGAACGCTGCTACACTGCTGCAGTGGCCTTGACCTTGACAGCTGGGCCCGTGGTTGTTAACTGTTCACACAACAAGCTGTTAACCTGTAGTTATTGAGTGTAAGTGAACTTTCAGGTTAGCGGCTACATGAGTTCACACGAAAGTTTTTGTGTGTGTCATCATGACTATCATCCCAACGACACAATGATTTTTAAATGCCTTTTCAAAATGGCCACTCAAATCAAAATGGGACATGAATGCATGTTAGCGAACTCCTGGATCTCATGTCTGATTTTTGGCCCTGGGTGTTTCTTACAGCTCTTGAAGTTTGGTCTGCTGCTGTCACAAAGACAAATATAACACATGCTCAGACCCAGAGCTCAATATAGAAACACAAAGCCTCTGAAACATGCTGATTAAGTCTCTGACACAAATAATGAAATCATTTGTTTTATGTTCATTATTTTATTTTCAGAGTGAGAAACTTTTTACGGTGTTAGCTTGTGATTTGTTACTCAACTCAAACGGATGTCATTAAAGCGACAGACTGTTCTTGAAAGAAAAAAAAAAAGATTTTCAGACCGACCTTGACTTTAACCATTGACTTGTCATGTAAAGTGGACTTTAGCTCTTTGATTTGGAATGAATGAAGGATTGTAGTTGTTCCAGTAAGAGTCGACAGCAGAGTTATCTACAGAGCCGGGTCGATGTCTATGTAAAAGGGTGAGTCAATATGGCAATATAGAGGGATCTCTGTTTAAAAGGGGATAGAGACAGAATATGAGGCACTAAAGAAGAAAGTCAGGTTAGAAAGAGACCTGAGAGAGGCAATGGATTATTTATTAGTCCACAGCTCCCCCCTTCATCCTTTACTCCTCCTCTTTCTCTGCTCACTCCTCCCCTTGTTCCTCCGCTCCCTCTCCCTCTTCATCCTCTCCTCCTCCTTGTCCTGTACTCTCTCCACCCCTAACCCAGTTCTCTCCTCCCTCAGGTCCTTCCCTTTTTACTCCCTGCTGCCTCTTCCTCTTCATCCTCTCCTCTCCCTCTTGGTCATCTTCCACTTTCTCCTCATCTTTAACTCCCCAATCCTCCCAACTGTCTTTGTTTGTCTCTGTTTACTTTTAATAAAAGTAGTCCTGCACTTAGAATTTTATTTAAGTAAAAGTAGAAAAAGAATAAGCATCAAAATAAAATACCAAGAGTAAAAGTACCATTTAATGGTACAGATGATAAAAATGGAGATACTTTATGTACTGCTGGGTGGCTTGTAAATTGGCTTAATATTTTTTTGCCATAATATTTTTTACAATGTGTTACTAACAGACTGTTTTTCCTTTTGTCTGTGTTTCAGGTGGCAGTTGTTGGAAAAAAAAAAAAAAAAAGATGAGGACAGAGATGCTGAGATTGAAGATCCAGACGAATGAAAGAGCCCCAGTTCTCTTTATTTATTACCTTCACAATATGTGTGAGCGGGTGTGCGTGTGTGCGTGTGTGTGGTGTGTGCATGAGAAAGAGAGCGAGCATTGAGAACATACGAATGCACGTGTGCATTAGGACCGTACGTAAGATTTCAGCCTATCATTTGCAAATTTTGTTTACTTTTTATAAGGTTCCAATAACTCATATATCATTATCACAGTATAAACAAAATGACTTTACTATTGGTACATATTGTGTTTTGTGTTTGTAACTAGCCTCCTATTTAAGAATGTATATTTGTATGTATGATATACTCATCTAGAAACTATATAATGGACAGTTTTAATATTGCTTCACCTTCTCACCACTTTATTGTTCTGCCAGGACACGAATCAACAAACACATATCAGAGACATGCAAATGAGCAAAAACACATCTACAAAACAAAAACAATGCAGTCAGCTCACAGCAACATGAATCCAAGAAGGGTTGGTTTGCCTTTTCTAATTTGTGCAACAGCAAGCAACAGTAATAATGATAACAATAATAATAATAATAATGATAATAATAATGATAATAATGGAGGGCTCTCAGGTGGTGGAGCACGTCGTCTGGCGGCCATATTGGAGGTCCTTGGTTTTGTGGTTCTTGAAAACAGCTCATGTTCCTGTAAATGTAGAAGTGTGCTGACCCAGCAGTGGAGACGTGGTTTATTTGCATCCGCTTTAAAGGCTGAGCTTAGATTTTAATGACTGTGGCTGATTGATTTTTTTTTTTTTTTTTTTTTTTTTTAATTATTAACATAATGTTAGCTTGTTAGCTAGCAAACTGTGGTATTTGTCAGGTCACCATTTTGGTATCAATCTGATTTAAAGTGCACATCTATTTGCTAGTAGTAAATAGTAAAACTGTTAGCAGTTCTATATGAACGTAGTAATCCTTGTCAGCTATTTCACTTCCTTACCTTCCAGGTTGCATATGTGGACATTCTTAAAGGAAATGTAGGCTATTTATCGCGGCCTTATTTTCGTAGTTTTGACCATCATTCTGAACAGTTATCAAAAGATTTCACTCAGATTTAGAGAGAGGAATCCATTAGAAAGATGGCCAAAACTGCAAAAGTAAGACCCTGGTTGTAGAGAAATATTAGTTAGAAGGATTCTCCTTAGAATTTCCAACGGACCTCCATGATGGAGCCAGATCTGGCTGATATTTTTTTTTTTTTGTGTGTTTTGTGTTGCGACTGAAAAGCCTCTCGAACATAAATCATCTCTGCTGGAGATGTTGACGGTGCACACATAACAGGGACAGCACCAAACCAGTGTGCACAAGAACCCAGACGCAACACTCTAATGGACAACAGCTGTAACTGTGTGTGTCTGATAGAGACGTGTGAGTGTGTGTGTGTGTGTGTACTAGTGAGTGCATTAAACATGGGCAATAGCTAAGCATTGGTGCTTCCATCCATGTGGCAATAGGCTGTGTGGCCTATGGTTTGATTTGGCCCACGACAATCCTCATTTTCACTTTATTTGATACCATTTAAATGATCTGCAATATTCTATCCGAAACAGATGATCTATGTCAATCACTGCAACTTTTTGTTCAGTTTTAGGAGTCAAATGTGATATTAATCTGGAGCTTTACTTACCTGATAAATTAGGCAAATGTAGGGATGAGTGCTTTGCAGTGTGCGGTTGTGTGTGTGTGTGTGTGTGTTTGTGCAGTATGAGTAGTTTAGGTGGTGTTTAACTTTGATCAGTCCCTCCACCACCAACATGTCCTCTCACGCAGAGATTTCCCCCATATGTGTGCTATACTCAACATCCTACATGTTCTAAGTGTTTTGGAACTTTCTATGACACCATGACCAAGGTTGGCTGTATAATGTGGTATCATCTGCAAAGATGTTGATACAGTTTTTGGTCTTTCTTTTGATGTTTTGTGTGAATATATCTGAATATTACAGCTTAAACATATGGTAATAATTGTGAAGTACTATCAATACAATGGCTTCCTCTTTATCAATCAGTTTGATATTGACTGAAACAATAATTTTGGCCCTACACTGTTGATTAGCCGAAGAGGTGAGGCTGCAAATGTGAAGCCATGGAGAACTGGCAACTGTGGATACTCATCATATCTGTCCACAGCCTCTTAAACACACACACACACACACTTACAATATAGCTATCTTGCCTGCTAGGATACACTACCTTCACCTATCTAGTCCTATCAGCTACAGTACAGTTTAACCCTCAACCCCTCCAGCTGGCATTGGCTTTGCAGGTTGTCACATTCGTGGATAGGTTCTGTTTTTCACATGTCCAGATTAATACAGTACTCACATAAAGTAATCACCCCCCATTTCTCCAGTCATGAGGTGATACTTTCATAGAGTGACTACACTGTAAGAACTTTTCAGCAAAGTCTACAAACATAGTTCTGTGTGGAAATACATTCTGCATTAGTAGAATCGAACTGTTATCTCCACCTCCGTGTAAGTCCAAATATCATAAGGTAAAAAAGCGTGTGTTATGGACACAGACGGGGTGAATAAATGGTGATGGACGTGAAGCATGTGACATTAACATCACTTCAAATGATCTAAAAATAAAATGGCGGCTGTAGCCGTCCTCTAACTGCTACATGAAACAAACATAAATGCCATATGTCCATCTTGTTTTCCTCAGGCTTTTCCAGAGTTTGAGGTTGCCATTAATGGTACCAGGCTGGAGAATTGGTTCCACCAATTGCTCTGAATTTCGATGTAAGCAACTCTGAATATTTGCGCGACAGTAGCAGATTTTCTTATGATGAATTTTTTTTGGAAATATGATTCAAATTTGTGCAAACATTTGGATGGAAACTTGGCTGCTGAATTTTCGTTTCGGCAGAATGCATTTTTCCACAGAGCAAGGACTGTGGATTTTGTCCTGTATCTTTTACAGTGCAGTCACTCAATGAGGCGATGGCTTTACAATTACAGAGACCCATAGCTCTGTCAACATAGATATAGCATAATATCTGAACTTAGCTTTTAAAGGAGGAAAAGCAAAGAGAAGGAATTGGAGTATAATTGCATTTTATCATGACTGTGTGCCAGTCTAGCTTTTCTGACCATAGAGAGTAGTGGTTCTGGGGCAAAAAATAAAAAATTATGGGCTAAACTCTCCTCAATAGTGTTTTGAAAATGCACTTTAAAGAAAAATCAGCTTGCCATTACATTCCAGCCTGTATGGTCAATTTTATGCACTTGCTTTGCCCTGAAAGATAAAATTAATAATATATATATATGTATGTATACATATAAATATATATATACATATATATATACACAGACACACACAGACACACACAAATAATGTAAATATTGTCCGTGGTTTTGAACCTTTACCACAGATTGAGGAGAGCTTGTAGAAATGCTGTACTTGAAGTTATCTGGTGGCTTTTCAGTGACATCCCCCGGGCTGTGATTGTGCAGCGCAAAAAAAAAAAAAAAAGGGGGAGGAGAGGCGATGGGTAATGCCAGTAAAGCGCCGTGACAGAAGACTGTAAATACCATCGAACTGTGCCCAGCCTTGTGTGGCTTTAAGGGATTGCAGACAGTATTAGTAGCTGAATAATTATTTTTGGTATGCCCCCCCCCCCCACCCCCCCACCCCCCAACACTATTACTTCTGTGGAGCTTTAGCAGCCTGCAGTCTTGTATAAAACTTGTACTTTTGAGTCCTGTGTGGGCAGGGTTCCTGAAGGCACTCTGTTCAAACTTGAATGTTCTTCATATATTTCGAATAAAGTCCAGTGAAGGAAAGACCAGGTGGAATTGCACATTTATCACTGTGACAAGACAAATGATGAAATCCATAGAAAATCAAAGGTGGAAGTTGAGAAGGTGGTGGTGACCCACCTTGTATGAAGTGAAACAGTGGTGCTTCCACTAGAAATGTATACAGAATTGCAAATGTCCCCTTAATGCTATCAGAGACAAGTCATATATGAATGATAATAATGATGAATTATAAATATAAGGTGTCTATTTTTGGCATTCTTTATCATGTGGACAGAAGTGGTGTTGGTAGGGAAAACGTATAGATTGGATCCAGCGTGCATCCTCGCTGTGCTGAACACTGAATCTGTGTTTGCAACTTTTATCAACAAGTCTTCTCTCACATTTTATTTTTTTTTTTCTTTTTTTCTTTTTGTATGCTGCACTGAAAATACATTGGTTTGGAAAACAGAAGTGTCATCAGTCACTTCATCAAGTGAAACAATATAGTATACAGTAGAATAGCTGTTGCATTATTTGTTACAATCTGTATGTAATGTTATTATGGAAGATGTAATGTCCTTCTGTAAATGTTGTTTAATGTTGTTTTACCTGAAATAAAATTTATTAATGCTTCAGATGTGTCAGTGGAGCAGTTTTCCACAAGATCTAAGGCCCATAGCTGTACTGGTTCCTTGTCCAGGTTCTAAGGCATCATAGAGACAGGGGAACGCCGAGGGTGTGTTACTCCAGCTTCCAGTACTTTTGGAACTGCACATGGAAACTTTTTAAAAGATAGTGTTTGTGTTTTCTGCATGTTTCTACTTCATCATTACAAACATTTTCTAAGGCCTTCTATAGTATTTTAAACTTATTTTCAATTCCTTCCAAGCAGGCATTGATTGAAATCTTGTTTCACTGGGTAATGCAGTACAGGACTTTCAATTCAAACTATAAATCTAACATTTACAGCTGAATTACCATGCAAGAAGTAATATAAATGGCAACACTGGAAGCAAACAGTTACACAGTAGACATGATGTCCACCCTGATAGATTCTAACTCTTAAGTCTGCAAGTTCATTTTTATTTTTGTAATTAGGAAACCATAGCTGCGCTGGCCTCTGTGGGTTGAAAGGCATAGGTCTGCTGGACCTCTTCTCGCTCCCAGTTGTGAAGTTGGGTGTGAGCAAGGTGTGGTGTGGCTTCTTTGTGAGACCGTACCCAAGAGTGATGTAGCTATGAAGTGTGGTGATACGCTACAGCACTGCTGCACAGGGTGAGGGGGAAAAAAGCATGTTGTCACCACTGATCAGCACAGCAAGCAGGATTCTTACACTGGGTGTAGTTAGTTAGTATTTCTGCTTTTAGTGGCCTTCAGTTCCCACAAATCCAAAGTCTTTGCAGGTTAATGTTGCTCAAATATCATATCGGCAATATTGTAATGACCTGTTTCTGACATGAAAACAGCTTTTACACGAACATCCAATTCATAAGTATGTCTTAGAAACCCGGATTTTTCTGAAAGCTCTCATTTATATCAGGCTTGATGACACTTAATAACACAGATGTGTCTGAAAACCCAACAAATATAGACACTTCACATGAGCCTAAGTCTGACATTCCAGGTAGTTAAACCCAGATTAAATGGATATAGTGCTCTGTCAAAGCACCGTAATTTTAACTCTAACACTATCAACTCTATAATCATACAGGTGTCTTGAATTGTCTGATTACCCTCACAGGTGGCAGACAGTGGAGTGTCTACCACGCATCTCAAATGCGTAGATAGTTGAGACACTGGCGTAGCAACATTTAAATGGACAGTACAATCGACTAGAACCTGAGGACAAAAAGATCATCTCATACATTCTGGTAACATTAGCAGTTCTTATGCCTCTCTCCTCTCTACAGCCCAAGGAAGAAAATCTAGCATTCCTCTGTCAGTGTGCATTTTACACTACTTGCTTCTTTCCTCCTGCTAACAGATAGACTGGCTACGGTGCCAGCTGGAATGAATTGCTCTCATCTTGCCTGCATTACAGATTGTATGTATTTTTCCACCTTCAGCTGATTTCTCCATTCAAACATATATATATATTTTTTTGTACGAGGGCTGATTGCTGGAAGTTATGTCTTGGTACTTGGAAATAACATGACACATAATCTCAAGCTGCATTCTCTGTGTGCACAGCAGCAGCAGCGTATCCTGCATACTTGATTTCAGCGCAGCAGATTCCAATTCACGTCAAGGATTTACACTGTGAGGAGATGAACCATTGAAAGGATGGTGATTAAAACACAACTAGACATAGACAGGCACTGACAAACACTGGAGGACATCGAGAAAAGAGGGTAAAAGAATGTGAGATACATATGCAGCCAGTTCTTGTCAGAATGTTGACAAAACTTCACCTGTTTCTGAAGCCACAAGTTACCATGGTCACGCTCATTTTGTTCAATCCAATTTCAGTCTTTTTCTTGTGACTACTGGTTATCTTGTTATCTGAACAGCAGGTTGATAAGATATTTGTGCCATTATCTTGAGATAATTGGACAAACTCTTCATAGTTTAGACAATTATCTGATTAGGATAACAATAATTAATTTGTATATATCAGATTGAAAAAAGCATTAGCAACCATAGCAATCTGGGCTTCCGTAGAAGGCCTATGAGAGAGGAAAAAATATTGTCAACATTTGGAAATGATGACAGATGACTGTACTGATGCTTCTTACTGCATTAGACAATTAAAAACAAACACAGCAAATTTATTTTTTAATTAATCTTTCTATTTTTTATTCATCTTTTTGCTTCTATTTCAACTGAACTGTTTGGAACTGTAAGGAAAATAAACAGAAAAAAAAATCTGGAAGCACGTGACTCATATTTGAAATGTGAAAGAAGCAGTAAATGTGAAGTGTACATGATTTGTAGTTAAGCAGGTAAAACTTGCAAAAACACCGGTGGGTCCTTTAAGATGCTTGGCTGCGCGGTTCATCCAACATTCATGCCAAAAACAGAGCAGAGTGCAGAGGTGAACTGAAACGAACCTCTGCGATTCAGGCAAACATTAGGAAAAATGCAGACCCTCCCTAACCCCCATCTGTTAGGTTCTACTGGGAGACAGATCAGAGAGAGAGAGAGAAGGAGAGGGAGCGAGGGAGAGAGAGAGAGAAGGAGAGGGAGCGAGAGAGAGAGAGAGAGAGAGAGAGAGAGAGAGAGAGAGAGAGAGAGAGAGAAAGGGACATCTGTAAAGCCAGTAAAACTGAGACAGAAGTAAACAGGAAGTTGCCAGTGCAGATGTAGTTTAGTTCACTGGTTATAACCCACACACAATGTACTGCTACTACTACGACTGATAGAGTTTAGAAAGACAGTCTACACCCAGTGAAATTCAGTTTTTTTTTCTTTTATATTTTTGACAGCTAGTGAATACAACTGTACCTTACCTTACATAGTGACACTTTGGGAAACTGTTGAAATCATTTATTAAAACACAACTCTTAATTGCTTTTATGCTAATACACACACACACACACACACACACACACACACACACATATATATACAGTGCTTACCAAATTTATTAGACCACCACCCAATGTAAGGTCAGCTTAGAAGTTCTTTAACCAAAATGAATGATATTTTTAATGCTAAAATATAATTTAAAAAATGGAAAAACTAATAAAGCACATTATTATTTCTTGATTAAGATGTCAAATAATAGTGACTTACTTGCATTACTGAACAGAAAAAAAAATCAGTTTTAGTGATTGAATGTCATGCTTGATTTTTCCTTTTTTCCGGTTATTATGTGTGGGAAAAGGACTATTTAGTTGTTTCTGTTTGTTATTTGCAAATAAATAACAAGAACAAGTTTTTGAAAGATTTCTAAAATATTTATGTTTTTTATGTTATTGTTACGTTTTTGTGGCAGGTGGTGCGCGTCTGCGATCATTAAGACCTAATCAAGAAGGCAGCGGAAAACACAAGTAAAAGATTAAATGCGATGTATACAATATTAACGCCTAAAAGAAAGTTCATATGCAACTATACGGCATTGATTACATTCATTTTATATGTAGGCTATAACCTGTATTTGAGTTTTCAAAGCCCATTCAGGACAATTGAGTACAATTCTGACTTTTATTTAGAAAGTATTAACCGGAAGCCACAGTGAATCGTGGTCTACTTGACTTCACTGGGAGCCGGAGTGAGGGAGCAGAACAGGTTAGGACGGCAGATTGACGCTGTGTCGGGCAGACTGAAGACTCCTTTCCTGGAGGGATATGCCTTATTTTTGTGGATTTCATCTGGAGAATTCGAGTTTGTGATTTAAAGGTGTGGATTTTTTTTTTTTTTACCCCCACATTCTCATATCACCTCGGCTTGGTGGGGAGCCGGGGGAAAGGACTGGTGAAATTCCTGTGGAAGAAGCTGCTTTATTTTTTTTATTTTTTTTTTACCTTGCAAAGAAACGCCAACAAAGAGCATTCAGGGAAGTAGCCTGCTGCCTGGTGAGGTAACGCAAGTTAGTTCAGCAACAAACAGAAAGTACGGCAGCGGATAAATTCTTCACCATGGCTTACAACAGGCTCCTTCGTGCGGTTTTGACTTTGTCGTTTTTTATTCTGTTCCTAAACGTGGGGATTTTTCGAGTAAACGGGCAGTACGGCGGCGGTGACCGAGGAATGTCTATACCGGAGCACGGATTTTGCCAGCCGATTTCCATTCCGCTGTGTACGGACATCGCGTACAACGAGACCATCATGCCAAACCTACTGGGTCACACCAACCAGGAGGACGCGGGACTGGAGGTCCACCAGTTCTACCCGCTGGTGAAAGTCCAGTGCTCCCCGGATTTAAAGTTCTTCCTCTGCTCCATGTATGCGCCCGTGTGCACGGTGCTCGAGCAAGCGCTGCCGCCGTGCCGCTCTCTGTGCGAGCGCGCGCGGCAGGGCTGCGAGGCGCTCATGAACAAGTTCGGCTTCCAGTGGCCCGACAGCCTCGCGTGCGAGTCCTTCCCGGTGCACGGCGCTGGAGAGCTGTGCGTCGGCCAAAACATGTCGGACCGCACCGAGTCTGAGAGCCCCGGTCCGTACCCCACGGAGCGCATACCTGAGGGCCCAGATAACAGTCAGTTCAGGTGTCCGGCCTCGCTCAGGGTGCCTCCCTATCTGAACTACCGCTTTCTCGGGCAGGAGAACTGCGGCGCTCCCTGCGAGCCAAAGAGATCCCACGGGATAATGTACTTCAGCGAGGAGGAGCTCAAATTTGCGCGGATATGGATCGGCATCTGGTCGGTGTTGTGCTGTGCTTCCACTTTATTTACCGTGCTGACCTACCTGGTGGACATGAAGCGCTTCAGCTACCCAGAGCGACCAATCGTCTTCCTCTCTGGCTGCTACACTATGGTGTCCATCGCCTACATCGCTGGATTTTTACTGGAGGACAAGGTGGTTTGCAATGACAGATTTGATAATGATATAAGGACTGTGGTGCAGGGCACTAAAAAGGAGGGCTGCACCATCCTCTTCATGATGCTCTACTTCTTCAGCATGGCCAGCTCAATCTGGTGGGTCATCCTGGCTCTCACCTGGTTCCTGGCAGCGGGGATGAAATGGGGCCACGAGGCCATTGAGGCCAACTCTCAGTACTTCCACCTGGCAGCCTGGGCTGTCCCTGCCATCAAGACTATTACCATCCTGGCTGTTGGGCAGGTGGATGGAGATGTGTTGAGTGGGGTTTGCTTTGTGGGCATCAACAGCGTGGATGCCCTGCGGGGCTTCGTCCTGGCACCGCTGTTTGTCTACCTTTTCATCGGAACCTCTTTCCTCTTGGCCGGGTTCGTGTCTCTGTTCCGCATCCGGACCATCATGAAGCATGACGGCACCAAGACGGAGAAGCTGGAGAAGCTGATGGTCCGGATAGGGATCTTCAGCGTGCTGTACACCGTGCCGGCCACCATCGTCATTGCCTGCTATTTCTACGAGCAGGCCTTCAGAGAGCAGTGGGAGAGGACGTGGATTAGCCAGACATGTAAGACGTATGCTGTGCCATGTCCTGTCCAGAACCACCCCAACATGAGCCCTGACTTCACTGTCTTCATGATAAAGTATCTCATGACACTCATTGTGGGCATCACCTCCGGATTTTGGATCTGGTCTGGGAAGACACTCAACTCCTGGAGGAGGTTTTACACAAGACTGGCCAACAGTAAACAGGGTGAGACCACAGTGTAGTGTGGTTTTACCTCAACCCTCACTCAGACTGCTTAGTGACAAACTGAATGATAATCCTCTTTATTATTTTCATTTGATCTGTCTTTGACTTACAGGAGACACTTGGTATGTTTTTTTAATGTACATATACATTTGTGAGATTTTTGTAAGTATATATTTGTATTTAAAGATTTTAAAAAATTCTTTCTTTTTTTTTTTTTTTTAATACTTTTTTCATACCTTGGACATAATGGAATTGTACTTAACCATCACCAAGAGCCAGCTGACCATCAAAGAGCCTGAGGTCTCATGACCTGACTCACTGTGGACACCACTGGGAGTATTTCACATCGAGTGTTTGCGTCTTTGATCAGTGAACTGCCTGTGAGCGGTGGGTCTATTCTAAGCAGAGTCCCGTGAAACCCAAGTGCTTCCTCGTGGCTGCCTCTTATCCTGATTAACCAGCTGTAGTTTGTTTCTGTTGTACTATTGAGCAGCAGTTGCCTGGGTCTGGAGGGAAATGCCAGCAGTCTGGGACAAGACACGGTGCACAGGTTGTGAATGTGAGCCATTGTGACAGATGGTTGTGGCCTGTAGCTCAGGCCCTGACAATTATAACATTCCTTTCCAAATAAAGCACACATAATCATGCCAGTTTAAAGGACCATGCCGGTGTTTTTGCATGTTTTACTCCTGAAAATTCAGTTTTTACTGGATTTTTTTTCCTACTTTTGTGCAAACTTTTTTTTTTTAAATGAAACATGAAAATCTGCTCACAGCGTCCAACATGGCCGAGCTTTATTTTGTTTAAATTGTGTAATTGTTGCACTGCAATGCAGATGTAAGAGCAAATTAAAATGAAAAGGCCCTGCATTATGACGCAACAATGACACAACTTTGACCAGAACAAAAGCAGGTAAAATGTTCACAGATGTATTAGCTGACAAGCTGATTTATTTACTGTGGTGAAAGGAGCTGACATCAGTGGCTGCCCAGTGGGAAGGAAAACACATTAAAAAATATAGGACATTAAAAAACAATCAACTTTAATGTAACTGACACGTACTTCAAGGTTTTAAAACATGCAAATATACTAGTATATTCCTTAACAACAGTGATTCAGAACAGCATTAGCAAGGTCTGTATTTGTATTTAGTGAACCTAAAAGTGACAAAGTGAGTTGTTAAAATACAAAGCTGGAAAAATACAGATAAAGCAGAAGACCTCTGTGTATGTTAAAGCACATTTTGAACTTAAAGCATTTTTTGTATACAGTGCTATGTAAAATCATTGGACACCCTTTGAGCCTTTACAGTATGATTTGCTGCACAATAATGTTAAAATTTCAGATTTTCTGTTACACCGAAGTAAGGCAAAATTTTATTTATTTTCATGCATTTAATTCACCAGAATGAATAAGTTGGGTGAGCAAAATCAGGTTTACGCTGTGTCATCAGAGTAGAATTGAAATTATTATTCATTTGATTAAATTGTTTTTTTTAAAGCAAACCTAATCCACAACTATACTGATAATTGATTTAATCCGTTCAGTAATTTTGGAAATAACCATCCCCAACATCTGCAGGTTCCAGCTTCTCAAATGTGGATTTGCTATGGTCATGCATGATCTTAATATTTTGGGATTTTTGGTTTTTGATTGACTAAAATCAACAATTTAAATACATGACCTTGGGTTTTGGCAAACCTTAATGGGCATTTTGTTTAATTGGTTTTTTTTGTTTTTTTTATTTCAAATTTTCTGATCATTTATAGAAAAAAGTAAATAATCTGCAGATTAATGAAAATGAAGCCTATATCAGATCAGTGGTGTCAGTGAAAAGTATCTGCTTTCATGAAAAGTAAGCTTTCATGTTATGCTGCACAGATCTGAAGTTTCGGTTGTGACTGCAGCTTTTGAACAGGATTCAGATTTGTGAATTGTACCAATTTTGACTCTTACTGCCAAAAAAAAAAAAAAAAAAAAAGACAAGAATTATTCTCAGCAGAGGCATTTTAGGGCATTTTAGGGTGTAGCATGGGTTCAGCTTCAAGATACAAGCATATTGTGGAATATGAGGCTTACTGACAATTTCGGGCTAAAGGTAGATCAGTTTAAAAAAAAAAAAAAAAAAGATCACTCTCCTCATACTTTATCAGACAATGATCAGAGAGGAAAGATACTGAACAGTAAATGCACCTTCATGTGTTTTTTTTATTTTTATTTGGTTTTCTAATTATAACATCCTCATAGCACAAGCATTGTAAATTTGCATATATACATTTGAAAAACATACTTTATAATTTTTGTCATTAGAGTCAATAGAGTTTCCTTAGGGGGTGTCCAGACTTAAACATGGCATTGTAAATACGGTTCTTTCTAGAGTTGATAATAGGAGAGGTTGTTTGTCCTGCACATATCACAAATGTTTGTAACAAAACATATTTTTGATTCAGTTTTTCCCATTATATATTCTTAACCTGGAGGTTGAATGTGTCGGTTATTGCTGAGAGGAGACTTAGGTTGATCTGCAGAGTAATGCGATCCTGGTGAACATAGCTGCGTGTGTCTGCACTGTGGGACTGAAGAGCAGCCAGCAGCTTGCATGTCTTCCACTGCAGGAGAAAGGAAGCCTTGTGTTGAAATGCAGAGCGGCTGCTGTCAGTGCAGCTCAGCTCACACACATATCATGACTTGTGTTCTTGTCAAATGCTCTTCCACACGGTGCTTCCGGTTCATAATAATCCTTTTATTGTGTTGACGGCTCTACAATAGTCATGGCTTTGAAGTAATTTCCTTTGCATTTGCTATGAAGAGAACCTTTATATTTATAGAAAATATTATATATACACACTACATTGATTTCTTTATGAGAATAAAAACAATCTCACAATTACAACTATCAAGCCTTTGTAAAATGTCTTTTTTTTTCCTTTAAAATACTAAAGAAGGATTAATTTGCCTTTAAAGGATAGGTTCAGGTTTCTTCAACTCTATCTTAATACAGTACTCACATATTATATGTGCTTTGAAAAACCTATTACAAGATTTAAAAGGAAGAGATGGGGGACAAAATTCATGATCTTTGTTCTGTGTAAAGATGCATTCACCTGAAAGGCACAGTCACACATTTATGAAATTATTTGCTAGAAATAATGTGACGGTAGGTGATAACAAGGTAACTCGACTAACTCAAACTGCTGAACCCTCAAATTAACTTTGGTTCAACGTTGTACTTGATTTTAGTCCTTATCTCTTACATTTAAATTGTATTAAAGTGTTAGTGTAAGTCTTTCAATGCACACATGAGCATGTAAGTGCTGTTAAAATGTTAAAATGTAAACCTATCCTTAAAGCTAACATGAGAATAAAAACATCAGTATCAAGTTCACCTTTATTCAGTTTAAGGATGAGCCTGGATTAGCACAAAGACTGGAGGCAAGGGGGGGGGGGGGGGGGGGGGGGCTTTGACAGTTTGGCTGTTGGTGTATTATTTAAACCTTTTAAGTGAGTTAGTCTAGCAGCTGTGCTGAAAAATGCATTTAGACTTTTAAAGAAAAAGTAGAGATCCCACATTGTGGAAATAGTACAAATGCAAGTTATTTGAGTACAAATGTATTAGCAGCTAAATGTACTTGAAATATCAAAGGTAAAAGTACTCATTGAGCAGAATGTTTATTATATTTATATAATTGTATTATTACTTATACACTAACATGGAAACAGCATGCTACCATTGTAGCTGGTCACAGTGAAACTAATTTCAGCTTGGCGAGTGCTGATTTCTGTGGTTTAGCTGTTTATGCTAATGTAGGCTAAACACGCCTCAGAGCTACACTTGTCTTATACTGGACACGCTGAGATGAATCATTTCATCTTCTAGGCATGAAGTGTGCTTCAGCAAATTGCAAGGAAACAGCATAAAAAGGAACAAATCCAGCTCGTCTTGTTTTACCTTTTCGGTGGGTTCAGATTCAAACAGTTTCGTTACTCATGTCCTGCATCACTGGAATGCAGCCTAATCCCTACAAGACCTTGTATGCGGTCGCACTAATGACTCCAGCTCTTAAAAAAGCTTTTGACCCCTGTGTGGCAGCCATGTTCATGGGTCAGCTGCCACAGTCATTGTTCCAGGCTGCTCCGCACACCATGCTGCTTCCACTTTTATCAGTTACGCAGCTTTTAAATCCACAAGCACACGGCCCTTTGAGTTCTGACATGGACTGTCGTACGCATAAGACATCTGTGAAGATTGTCCTTCTTTGTTAGAAACTGGAAACATATTTCCCCTCCTTGAACCGCTACCTTATCGTGGTGGAGGGGTTTGAGTACCCGAATGATCCTAGGAGCTATGTTGTCGGGGCTAAAAGCCCTGGTAGGGTCTCCCAAGGCAAACAGGTCCTGGGGGACGGGTCAGACCAAGAGCGGTTCAGAAGCCTCCTATGAATAGAAATGCAACAAGGCCAGTTACGTCGCCCAGTATGGCGCAGCAGGGGCCCCACCCTGGAGCCAGGCCTAGGGTTGGGGCACGCATGCGAGTGCCTGGTGGCCGAACCTCTCTCTACGGGGCCAAAGGAATGACGTGGGGCTGTCCTCCCGTGGACGCACCACCTGCAGAGGAACCATAGGGGGGCGGTGCATTGCGAATTGGGCAGTGGTCAAAGGCAGGCGTCCCTGCTTAGACTGCTGTCCCTGCGACCCGGCCCCGGATAAGCAGATGAAGATGATGATGATGGAACATATTTTTGACGCAGTAATAATGAACAGTCAGTTGTTTCTCACGGTGAGTATATATTACAGGTTTACCATAAGTCTCCTTGTATGGCATCTGCAGAGGACTTCTTATGAATTTCTTCTCCCACATGGTCTTTAATACCAATACTGTGAGCGAGACAGAGACAGACAGAAGATAGGAAAAATGGAAAAGAAAGAGCCAGTAGTTGTAAGGCTCTTTTTCTGTAAACATCATAATAACCTGTGGCTGAAGCTGTGATCAGGTCAGGGGCCCATAGTTCTGCTCTGCTCAGTAGCTTTTAAAACTCACATCTGGTTCCACTGTACAATCTGGGTATGAACATGCAGTATATTCTTTTACATATGTCAGGCTTTTAGGGCAGCTAAAGATAAAATCAGACAGCAGCATCAGTGCTCTGGCTCCTATTGCAGAAAGACAAACATCTCTCCAACAGTAGCTCAGAGTGTAGGCCTGTTTTTCCCTCCTCTTACATTTTGGTTGTATCTAACATTTCACATTCAGCCTTCAAGACTTACTGTGGTTTTTAAAAGCAAGAAAGTTTTCTTGCCAGTGGGATATGCTAATCCCTGTGGCTCTGATTGCAGTTCCCCTTGTTTCAGGGATTATCTAAAAATGCTTACCACTGTCTTGAACCAGGACAGAATGGCAGGTCGCTGCACTTGTAACAAGAAAATGATCCCCCAAACGATCCCCCAATTCTTGGGCAGCGTT
Source organism: Toxotes jaculatrix (assembly GCF_017976425.1). NCBI lineage: Eukaryota > Metazoa > Chordata > Actinopteri > Toxotidae > Toxotes > Toxotes jaculatrix. The sequence continues at coordinate 28,143,623 of NC_054401.1, forward strand.
GAATATACATTAACTTATTCAGTTAAAGTAAATGAACATTATCCTAAAAAAGAAATTGCCACGGACTCCCATCCTTCTTCAGTTGGGAGTAGGGCTGGTTCATTGGGCCATGGGGCGGGGGAAACCGCTTTTTATCTGCTGGATGTGTAAATAAACATCTGTTTGCTAATGAATTCACATTTCAATCTAGCAGGTAATAGTATGCCAGTGTAGTATAGTCATTGGAACAATGTCAAAGATGGCAAGGAGCACTTAAGATGCACATTAAGTTCAGCTGGGAGGGGGGAGTATAGATCATTATTATTATTATTATTATTATTGTTGTTGTTATTATTGCTATCACAGTACATTGTGAGATGATACCAGGAGCTGCACCACAATAAACATCGTATCAGGTCATTTTGTGTGGTACTTACATGAACTAAGGAGGGAGGATTTACAACATTATTTAGCACAACAAAACAGACAACAAGTTAATGACTTAACATTGCCTTATGTAACTAAAAGTGTCTGTGGAATGGGCCTGATCAATGGAACAGATGTGTAAATATGGTGGAATAGTTTTGCACATTAGGAGAAAATCATATTTTGTCCCAAGGTTTGGAATCAGGAGGCAGTTAGGTAATCATTTTGGTGCAAAAATGGGAAACAACTCAGTGAACCCTGATAGAAACTTCCTCACAGTGGAGTTAATGAAGACTTCTGCCCAACAAACATTTGGTTCAGCACTTTTTTTTTGCTGTGTAAAGCATCCAGCTTGGGTTAGTTTGGGTTTGTATAACACCAGATGTAATTTATTAAAAGACAGAGCCAATCATCTGTGTCTGTGCATGTCACGCAGAGATGGAGTCCCCAGTGTGAAGACACAGAGTTTGGCCAGTGTATTGCCTTAAGCTTGTGAGCGAACAGTTAGTAATGAATGAAACAAAGCAAAAACAGAGGTTTGCTTCTCAGATCTGGCAGCACCAGTTTTGTTCAGTGGGGTTGGGGGTTAAAGACACAGGTATGAGCCGGGTTCAGGTCACAGTTTTAGGCCCATGCAGAAGCTTAATTGTAGTGTGTAATGGAGTGACTCTGTTGTGTTGCGTTCTGAGTTTCTACTTATGAGTTGCTTCTAACGTCAGCAGCATCTGTTATAGCTCTGGGTCTTTCTAGATCTGTGTGTTGGTTCCAGCCTGCTCCAATGAGCATCTGTATCACCGTCCAGCTTAAATAGCCACATAAGATACTACAGTACCTGTTTTGCAACTTTCTCCTCCCCCAGGCCGTTTTGGAAACATGTCTACTCCTAAAAAGATTTGTACAACTGCTGCCACGTGTTTCTGTTTTTACCTGAATAGCCTCGGTCAAAAACACTCCCTAAAGCTAAAAGGGGTAAAAACACTTGTCATTTCCCAGAAGCCCCTTGTTTGAGCTTGCCTCTGTGTGCTTAGATTGTTATGTCTGTCGTTGCCTTATATGGTTAGGGAGATCTGACAGAGATTTTAGAATAGAATAGAATAGAATAGAAATACTTTATTCATCCCAAGTTGGGAAATTTCACTATCACAGCAGCAATACACAGGCACTCAGCCTCCAAATATAAACCTCTAGTGGTAAAAATAAACAATATAGACATTATTTACAGAAATAGGATTTTAAAATAAGAGTAAAAAAGGAAGTGTGCCATTTGAATAGAAATATAAGATATAAGATCTAAGTACAAATATAAGATCTAAGTACAAACACAATTTTGTGAGGAAATCATCTACACAAGAAATTAAGCATGATATTCAAACACAAGCAGCCTTTCTTTAACTCAGGATAAAGCTGCAGGGCATTTTTAGTTTGGCCTTAAATATTTCAGAGGACAAAGATAAAGGATCATACATTTCACACCTTGCGGCACATTAACTAAAAACTTGCAAACACTTCTAGTGTAGTATTACTGCTGAGTGCTTTACAGAGATTAACATAGTGTTTTTCCTTCCTTCCAGGTAGCTGGTGCTTTCAGTTCATTGAATGTGGTGTTAAAATCAACTTGCAGTCACAGCAGGTAATCCATCACAGTGAACACTGTGTCTGTTTCTGCTGTCATGAGTTATGTTATTGTAGCATGATGGTACGGATTGCTTTAAAAAGTAAGTCTGTGCAATGATAACTTTATTCAGGCGTGGAAGAAGAACTCAGATACTTTATTTTTGTAAAAATAAAAGTGTAAAAAAAAAAAAAACACGTTCCATTACAAGTAAAAGTTCTGCATTCAAAATTTTACTTCAGTAAAATTACTTTACTTCAGTATTAAAGTGGTTTTTGGTACAAAATAACTCAATTAATATGAAAAGCAATTAGTGTTCTCTCCCAGAATGACATACACTTACCAGTCTCCAGACCTGGATCCAGTAGAACACCTTTGGGATGTGGTAGAACAGGAGACTGGTAGGTTGAATGATGTGCTGAATCATGTGGACATGGAGCAGAAGCTCAGAGGAAGGTTTCCAACACGACCCAGTGTTGGACAGTGTTTATAATAAAGTCCTCACTAAATGTGTGTGCCAGTGTAGAGGAAGCTGTGAGACAGCATTTAGACCGTAAATCTGGGGAATGAAATTAGCAAAAATATTAATTGATCAGTTAAATTAACAAATTAAAATGCACATCGATGTGATTTTTTTTTTTAGATCCAAAAACTTTACAGAGTTTGTTCATTAGCATCAAATGGAAATACTCAGGTAAAAATACTTAGAAATTGCACAGAAGTACAGAACAGATAAATGTATTTAGTTACTTTCCAATGGATTACCTTACTGATCTCCTGCATGTCACAGGGCTCTGCATGTTGATTTATGTTAATAAAATGAAACTAATGGCTGTTTTTTCGGTGAGACTGTAAAATACCTATGATTTTGTTGTAAATGAGATAAAACATAATTAAATCCTGACATGATTCTCAAAGTTTTTCTAACTGAAAATATCCAACCTCTTCTGTTTTCCACTCTGTGTACACACCGCCTGTTTGTACACAAAGCAGATCTTTTGAACACAGTGTGGGTACTCCTGGCACTGAGTGGAATGTACTATAAATAAGAACGGCAGACCTGAGAAAAATGGACCTCCACTGTTCTTTTTTTTTTTTATCCCCCCCGAGATTTCTATTATATACTCCTCATTGTTGAATTTCAAACTGCCTCAAGGTCAGCTGTGTGTTTCTGCAGCTCCGCTCTTACAGCAGCAGCTCGCCAAATGAGCTGGCACCATGCTGCCTGATGCTGTGAACTCCACCTACCTGTCTCCACCTGTGGATGACTGATGTGTTGTTTTATATACTTCTTACGCTGTCTCTCACTCATACACCCACAAATGTCACTGCCTATGCTGCACAAGTCAGATCACTGCCTTTCACTCGTTCCCTTTTTATCTCTTTCTCCTTTCTTCAGCTGCTGGTTCCATGCACTGAAAGACAACAGGTACATGCATGTGTTCACATATCATTTGCATTACAATTAAGCTATACCTATATATGGCCTTGTTTCTGTGCCACTGCCAGCGTGGCGATTACAGCACACTGGGAGCAGAGAGAGGCTCTGCATCTCTCCCTGAGGAGTCGTTGTCAATTCTTCAGCACAAATCATAATGAAGGTTTGTGATAGTGTCTGACGGTGTTATCAAAGATTGAACTGTTAAGCTATTCTCTCGAGGGAAAGAGAGAGAGCAGCTTCAAGCGCAGTGTCAATCACAGGGGCACTGTGTCTTGGGAGACAGAGAGGTGGTGGTGGTGGTGGTGGTAGAGGTGGGGGGGGGGGGGGGGGTCATACGATTATTATTACAGCTCCACCCGTAGCTCCACTTACTGCATCTGCTGCCCAATCTGCTCTCTCTCTCTGTCTCTGTCTCTCTCTCTCAGTTGCTTTTTTCTTCAGTGTACATGAAAACACGGAGTCAGATCCACAGTTCATGAAAATTTTAATTACTGAGCTGCTGTCATGTCTGCTGCCACTGCACTGCTTCAGAACCAAGACACTTCATGCAGTCGCTGAGTACAGTTTATTTGAAGCAGGGTATATGGGATCTCTCCATGGGAATAATGTTAGCTCACTTGAATGAAGTGTTGCAGACGCTCAAACCTGCGGGACACAATTAGCTGCTAACTGTCATCAAAAATCTGGAGTTTCATTAATTAAGGGTGGACTGATCGATGGATGGATTGGATGGTTATAATGCATCATATTTGATAAACCAGTTGTGTGTTTTGTATGTAAAACCTGCAAAGTAAGTAGTAACTATAGCTTTCAAACATCACAACTGTTCTAAAGTGCAGAACATGAGTAAATGTATTTGGTTCTGTCAAGACACATTATTGTTGTGTGTGAGTAGGAAATTGAGCGACATGATATGTACGTTGTTTAGACATTTATTTTGAAATCATCAGTGTTTTCGGTCTGTTTAATGCAGAACATGCATTTGTTTGTTTGTGATTGAGTTTACATGCATGTCCCATCATATTAAAGTCCTCCCCTCTGCTCCACCTTCTGACACAGCATCCAGCCCTGTGGGTGGATTTAAAGGATCTGGGCTTTAGTTTAGTTCTATTTGCTTCAGTGAAGGCCATCAGCTCACTGGGGGTCGCTCTGTTGTATTTGGTTCATAAAACCTCTTAATTTCCAGCTAATTCAAATCTTCCATAAACATCCATCTTTCTGATACATTTAGAGATCAGATGAAACAGTTTTCATTCAGCCTGCAGTGGTTTGCTGCTCAGAGCCAAAGAAGCAAACTGCTTTTCAGAGGGAAAAATGTTCAAGAGAGAAAACTGATCAAATTCTTCTTCTTCTTCTTTTGTTTTTTTTTTCTTTTTTTTTATTGTAAGCGCCAGTTCTTTCTGTGTCTGAGGCTGACCTGAATGAAACTATGCGAGCATGAAATTTCCTAATGGAAGCCGTCTGTTTTCAACCTGGACTGTTTTTTTAAAAAGCTACAGATAAGTGCTGCGAGAAGGGAAAATGGCTGCAGTGCTAAAACTATAGTTTCATGGCATTCAGAGTCAGAGGGGGCAGAGCAGAAATAAACGATGCCTTTAAGAGCTGCAGAGGGAGAGGAAAACTGAAATGTAAACAAATCAAATCTCTGCTGTTTTGTGTAAGAAAAGATATAACTTGATATTTAAGAATCTGGCTTTTTTTCTAATCACATTAATAACACGACTCGTAATTTTAACTGTGATTTATGAACCGATTGCCAGACAAGCATGACATTGACCCAGATATTAACAATGGAAAACTTAGGCCATGGACATTGTGCTGTGCTGAAGGGTTGCAGGGCTTTCACCACGTATTTTATCACTGCTCCGTGACGTTCATTAAACCACTGTGCTGCAGCTGCACAACCTTTACAAGTTAAAGTAAAAGCAACACAGTGAAAATAATACTCATTCTACTTTATCGTCCAGTGCTTAACAAAATAAAAACTGATGATTTGCATGGACAGTGCACTGAAGGTGAAGTCACTGTTGCATTGCCACGGGTCACTGAAAACCCAGACCCAGGAAATCCTTCTGGTCCTTCCTCTTGAAGGCCGACTCAGAGTTCTTATATCTGCTCTGAGGAATTGAAGAACGAAGACCCACCAGACCGTTTTTAGTCCAACTCTTTTACAGAACAAACACACCCCTTTATTGGAAATCTGTCAGTGTTTGTACTCTGCAGCTGATGCGTCTGATCTGAAGCTGCATCGTAACATCACTACAGTTTTACGCTGAAGTGGACAAATAACAGAACCGGCTGAAGAGTAGTAATAACAAGATTTAGATTTGACTGGTTTTCAAATTCAGTTTCTTTTATAAGTGCTAAAACTTTCTTCATCCATGAGAAGCATTGTTCTTTGAATAAATCTCCTTTTAATCTGTATCATGAATAATATTGTAGTGAGAGAGAGGAGGAGAGTCTGGTGCCTTTATTTTAGTATTAAACACATATTGCTATCATCATTTCCATTCAGCTACGTATGAAAGGCTGAAAATCCCTGTTGGGTATAGTTTATCTGAAACATTTGGGCTAAATAAATACTTCCTACAAAACATCAGAAAACATTCTAATCATAATCTGCCGTAGAAAAATGGTTCATGCGCATCCAGAGTGAAGTCCATATACACACTGTGGACTGATCTGGACCATGTTGATATCAGCAAATATAAACACCAACAAAAGTGACCACAGAGCCGTACCATCTGACCCAAAGCTGATTCACATGTGCTGACGTCACCTGAGATGAGGGTTCAGAGGAAAGCACGTCACCTTTCTCGTGTTTCCTCTCTCTTTGCCTTTTATTTCCTTTCATAACTCTTCACATCTTCAGTGGGAGGGACAAGATCCAAGGATGAGACACAAGCGAGTGAAACATGGATGAATTAAAGGAAGTGAGACATACCCAGAGAGAGGAGGAAGACACTGATTTAACTCTGGCTGTGGAGCTTAATGAACCTTAATTTGGAACCCATCCTTACAGACAGGTAACGAGAGGGGAGCATGAGGTGGGAACAACACGCAACTCAGGTCCTCAGCCAGACCTGAACCAGAGTGTTGCAGCTCATGCTCAGTGCCTTAATGCCTGGGCCACCAGGGTGCCAGGGCAGGACCACCACTCACAGAGCCCCTGACAATTTTAACCTAGTAACTCACAGGCAGACCCTCTGTGAGTAATCTCCCACTGTAAATTATTTTTCAATGATATCAGATATCAAGATATTAAACATTATTCATTCATCAAGTACTTACGTTTTAGATCATTAATCAGTTTTGTTCTTTTCATTTTGAGTTTTCCACACTGAAAATGATCCAAAGGGGAAAAAATTTTTTATTTAATATAGTAAGGTACTATAAAAAGCCCCTAATTTAGTTTGGAGGCTGTGCTGTACATGTTGATTCATGGGATCTGAGTTTGTTATACAGCTGTTATTTGATGATGTATTTCTACTATGTTGTGGGGCCAACATGGGCCATTTCTTCTTTTACGTTATCTTTAGTACTGGTTGGCTTCTCTTTTCCTCCCTGAAATCCTTTGACTTTTTCTTCCTCATCTGAAGTCATGGCTGGACGTGTAAAACACTGACTCATGAATGTGCTGTGAAATGTCTGTACTGAACTTGTTTAACGATGATGTTTGCGGGTCAGTTTGACCCAGACACTTGAAAGTAAACAGTCCCTCTGAGTGTCACACCAGCCTCACAACAGGAGTTGGACTGTCCAATCAGCAGATTTGCACATTGGCTCCTCTGTGAGCCTCTGCGACCCATGTTACCCATAACACCCATCTCTGTGTAGGTTCACGTGAACATTTTTGTGTAACTCACCATTAGATTAATTCCAACTTGACAGACCAGACAATCAGTGATATCCTAACTTGTCCAGAATGTTCATGCTGGGAAATCTGCACCTGCAGTCAGGAAACAAGCAGGGACAATGTCAGGTCCCCCTGAACCCCCCACAGCATGAAGCGTTTGCTTCACGCTGCCTTACCCTCCTTCTTTTTCTAACATTTTATCATTAATATTCCACAGAGTTATGTTATATGCAGAAAACGTCTTTTATCCCTTATACCACAGAAAGATCTCTGTTATTGCATAAATGTTGTTAAGGATTTCCTCATCAGTGCTTCATAACAAGTGCTGGGACTGTGGGGAAGACTCTGTGAGGTGATTGAACCCAGTGCTCCATTTCCTCCAGTGAGCTCTGTGTGGTGGAGCAGAGACAGAGGCAGAGCCGGAGCCGTCCTAATGGGAAACACAGGCCTGGGTATAAATATCCACACTGCTTCGCTCTCTGTTATGTGTCTGTGTGTGTGCGTGCGTGTGTGCGTGCCTGCGTGTGTGTGTGTGTGTGTGTGTGTGAGTGAGTGTGTTGCCAAAGGGGAGGAGCAGGCATGTGTATGCCAGCATACTCAAGGCTATGGCGAGGGTAATGAGAACCATGCTGGTGGGGGTTAGACCTTGCTAAATGACTCATTCAGTAACAATGTTCATACCCAAAATGGAGTGTGGGATCATAGATGTGATCTCACAGCAGTCACTTCACTTCTGTATCAAGCTTTGTGTTTTACAGTACTGTGGACAGTATGTACATACTTTTTTATGTAATGTCTAATTTTTATGGTGCTTTGATTTTGAAAATGCACATATTCCATTTTACGTGCTTGTCTTTTATTCATTCAGATGATCGAGTCATCTCAGCTCCTGCTGCACATACCAGCTAGTACAACCCTAATCATTTAGTCTGAACATTGGCAGTAGTTATATATGGAAAGGCGAGTATTATTCCCAACCTCAGTTTTTTCAGCAGTCCATGGATTTAAACAAACAACCTTCCAGACACAGATTTGTTTATCCAGTATCTCCTCAATATGTCAGCACGAGAGTCTTCACTAAAGGTTTGAGGGGCTTTCTAGTGGGACAACAGCGTCACAGCATCACAGCATAGAAATTAAAGATCCCCGTTGGGGAACCTAAATACATACACCACAGCGAGCCAGCCTGGTTTATTTTCTTTTTAAAAAACGATTTACTTTAGAAAACAGGATAAACAAAGCTGTTAGGCCTGTTACCATCACCCTCAAAGATAGCCTAATCCTTATTTCCCACATTTTCAGAGAATCACCCCCCAGTGTTTTCAGCGCAGATTGCACTGCACACAATCAGTGCGAGATGCTGGATGAAGTCACAGTTTGTTTTGGTAAAACAACAGTGCAAAAATCTTGCAGGTCTACCACCAGATACTCAGTGGTTACTGAGCAGTTGTTTGGTGTGTTGTCTTGTATGTTTACTCAGACATGAAGGTTCAATTCCTTCCTGACTGTCAGAGACTAAAAGAGCTGCACAAGTTAGATGCAAGTGATAAAGGTACACGCTCTATGTCCCGCTTTGTGCTTAACCTTGCTATTTCGAGTCCATAAAGCATTCACGCTGACAGTTACAGCAGCATGCAGTGCGCTAAGAGTACCCTGAAGGTATACTCACGACAGTGAAAAAGTTCAGTGTGAAACGTTTCTCATTCTCCGTGGTCGCCATCTTGGCTACATAGCAGAAGGGGAGGGAGCACCAACCTGTATTCAAAAAATAGTGGCCAAGTACCATTATGCTGTTGTGTTGTATAGAAGCCATCAGTATGTTTACTGAGTCAAACTAGGTGTCTGTAATAATTTGGTACCATGAGCGATAACGTTAATACTAGCTAGCTCTCCAACAGAGGTTATCGTCTTTTCCGGTAAGTTCATCCGTCTCTCTGAGGTTATACATGTTGCTATGTCGAGTCTTGTTGACATGCAGGGCTTTAAATAATGTAACCCATACTGGTGGGCTGCAAATTCTTTTTTGGGTTCTTCAGGATTGCTTCCATTAACATTAGTGAATGGTTTGGTGCGCTGAGCAGCAGATGGCTGCTGATGGCTGGATGACTGTGGTCTAAATAGCCTGACAGGCTGTTGGCTCTACATGTTGTTGCAGCTTGTTACCAAACCAGATAGCCCACAAACAAAAACTATCACTTACCAGTTTTAATGTTATGACGTGACTGAATGGTGACCATGGTCATAGTCAAATCAATCAGAGGGATTGCTAAGTAGTGGCTACTGGTAAAACTAGTAGAACTGTGATGGTGTTTGGACCACTGAGCTGGCCGTGGCATTCAAAGGAAGTGGACTTATCAAGCCACTGGGGCCAAGCCACTGTAGTTTATCCTAAGCAGATGCAGTGAAGATACGTCTGGGTCAAACCATGAGCTGTCTCCTCTTTGCCTGGGTGAGAGCAGGATTCAAAGGCAGCTTAAAGGCTAGAGGCCAGAGGTCAGGTGGTATCACCTGTGAGACGGCACAGCAAGATACCCACTGCAGGGCCTAATGATACCATATCAAAACATCATTTAACATGACTTCTGGACTTCCACAGAATATGCTCCCATTTTACTATTTATTAGTAACTATCACTTTTTTTCTACATTGATTCTAGTCTATCACCAGTGACCAGTCCTCTCTACCTGAGCAGTTCTCGGTCCTCAGTTCTTCAGAGAGACTCAGACAGAAATTCTATGCAACTTGCCGAACAGCTACCACTGTGGCCACAAATCAAAATTACAGGATAGTGGCAAATGGAGTTTCCTTCATTTCTCATCAGTCTCGAGTCAGTTGTTTTAAGGACACCATCACCAGGCAACGCGACCACACTGGACCATACGCAAGAAACAACAAACATGTTTCTGTGGAGCTGCAACGGTTTAACTTCTTGTTGTACGTCTGTGATCAGCTGAAACTGAACCACTGAATATAAATACAATGATTAACTGCTTTTAATGTTGTGGCTCATTGGTGTAGATCTGTGACATGCTACTAGCACATGTGAAGTAGAGTCAGGTCAATATCACTGCAATATCTATCTTATGTTTGCAAACAGTAGCTAACATTAGCCACCATAAGCTAATGGTCATAACAGAACAACACAATGTGTTTTAGTATATGAGAATTCATCTTTTTCTTTGTAAGAAGATTTTTATCTTTTCATCTTTCAAACTTGCTTTAAAAAAAATAAGCTACACACTGAGCTCTTATTATCTGAGCTATTCTTCTCATACTTTTTTTTTTTCAAATTGATTTTAGCGAATTATATCGATTGAAAAAAATAATGAACACACTGTGTTGTTGTTGTTGGGGTTTTTTTTAATCACACTTTAATAAACCTCAGAAATATTGACAGACTTTGACAGCGTTTGTGATTCAAAGGCTTTACAGCAACTCTCCAGACTGTGATGCAACCCCTACATCCTGCACCAGCCTGAGATGAGATGAGGGCAGAGTCAGCCTCCTTCACAAAGCTTTATCTCTCAGTTATCATTTTTGGATGAGGAGGAAGAAGTCGGTTGGAGGGAGACGGATTGTGTGTGTGGGTATTAACACTGTGTGAGGCCTGAACAGGAGACTGTGCCAGAGTGTGGCTGGCAGCTTCATCACAGGCTTGGGAAGTGAACAATCTGCAGTGTGACTGTTGTGATTTATACAGAACAGCTGTCAAGGGGGGTCGAATCATAGTCAGTGACTTTCAGCAAACAGACAAAGACCTATTTATTTTGTTGTGTCTTCTCTGTTGGAGATGGATGTGTTTTCTGATGAGCCCCAAATACTGCAGCCCTTCTGTGTGCCGTGGGGAGAGAAATAAAGGGAGCGTTGGAAAGAGAGACTTAATAGGGAAGGGAGCAAGACTTGGAATCCCAGACCGGCACCAGCCTTTATTAGCGGCGTCCCAGTAATATAACCACCTCTCACAGGACAGCCATAGAATTTCCTGTTCCTTCCAAATCTCAGCCAAAAATGAGGCCATCATTACCTCTGGTGAGGAGAAACCCTGCCGCAGCCTGGAGAGAGGAGAGAGAAAAACACAGACTGAGCCAGGCTGGCTTCACACCAGACCTGCAGTCCTGCAGCACGGGCATCCAGCTCTGTATTTTCTTAGCTCTGTACCTCTGTAGTTTTCTCTGTAGTTTTTTCCCATTCATCTTCTCTTTTTCAGTCAAAAGTATTTAATGTCTCAATTTCCCTTTGTGTGCATACTGTCTTCATTTGCGCCCCGTCTGTTATTTTGTGGGTGTACACAGGCATTTCCTAAATAAACTGTTTATTCTTGGGGTTTTCGCAATTCAGACTGAGCTCTTCAAGTCACTGTAAGACACTTAGGAGAAGTGGAGTAAATGAGTCAAAACCATACTGGCGTTAGCCTTGGTTTTACTAGGCAATTGAAGTTTTGGTCTCAGACCAGAGTCTGCATCAGAGAATGTCGTGGCAACAGAAACCAGTAGAAAACTGAAGCAGTGGCAGTGATGCTGCAACTTATCAGTGACTGTTTCGTTTCCTGCCGAGTCCTGAACGTAAAGTTGGTCAGCAGGATTACAAGGAATGTCAACTGACCACCAACTGGCCGACATTCACAGTGAAACACTGCCTCCCAAAATGACCCATGTCAGTGTTTTCTGCTACTGTAAGGACAACATAGTTTACTGTTTGTCAGTGCTTTCAAAAAAACATGACTATGAATGATTCTTTTTTTTTTTTCTCGTTTGCTATATCTGTGGTTAACATGAGTAACTTAACCCCAACTGAAAATATTGTTTTTGCTTCCACTGATTTAACTTTGTTTCTTGTCCAAGGGTAGATGTTTGATCCTAAGCCTCTGGAGTATTGATGTCATGTCATGTGACCAACACTTGTATACATCACGGCTACACAGCTAGTCTTCATAGCGCTCATGATTTACTTTGTTATATTCTTGCTCTTGTGGTTAAATTGCACGAGTTTGCTGATGTCTGGAAACATGATCCTGGTAAGGCAGTGTGGCTGTCACTGACTGTGTGGGCTCTGATACTATTATACTGGTGTAAACTAGCAACATCTGGCACTAGATGAAAGGTCCTTTGCCTGATGCTTTGTTTCTGTTGTCCCTCCTTCCTCCTCCCTCCTTCGAGTTCATCATATCTATAAGGGTTACACATTTAAATTGAAAGCATTTTATTTTTAAATTAATACTGGAAACTGTCTTTCTGATATAGTTATACATTACAGTAAAGAGAGTTAGCTGTGAGCTGAATAACATTTGGCTGGAAACCATACTACTGGCACTGTCAGTAAGCACAGCATGGGCTAGCCATGTGTCACACACCGTCATATATAGATATACGCGCTGGTGGATATATGCTCATGATATACATGCACGTCATGTGACGAGTCTTAGGATTTAAAATCTACACTTGTCCAAGTCATTTTTCCAGTGTGTCCCAGAATCCTGTTCACCTCATTCTGATGCACTGAGCGTCGATGGGCTCGTTTCTGCCCTCTGACTTGGTAGTTACTGAGATCTGCAGTTGTAGCAGCTGTTTTCCACAGAAGTCTTAAAGAGCCTATTCCACACTCAAAAACAAACATGGACAAGTGATGCAAAGGTGAGTTTTATGCTTTGTCAGAAGTGTTTTCAAACAGTTTTCCAAAAGACCTCAGGGATATAGACTGACTTGTTGTTGTTGTTTTAAGCAAATATCCCTCTGGTTAACTTCCCCACCTCTGATGAAGAGCAGTGCACAGTTGCTTCACTGTGTGTGGTCGGGTTCTGGCTTCTGAAATACTAAAGATCGTGGTTTCTATTAAATACTTTCCAATGAGCAAAACCTGTTTCAGAGTTCATTTGGGCACCTGACTATTGTGTTGAGAAAGACCTTTAAACACTATGCACTACTGCATCTTCATGGTCTTGTATATGGTTGGGTGTTACAGCTTGGCCGTCATCATTAACCTCTCTCTATATATAATACATGTATTTTCCTATTTGTATTTTCAGATTGTTTTTATGTGTATGAATGAATATGTCTGTTGTTGTTTGTGTTTGCAGAATCAAATTGCCCCTTGAGGAGTAGATACGGTATTCTGAATTCAATTCAATTCAATCGTAGTTTCAGTTAAGTATTGGGACAATGAGATGCAGCATAGAATCATACAGTTTTCTAGATGTGTGTGCAGGGAAATCAGAGGTTTAAGAGGTTAAACATTTAGTGGTGTTAAAGGCATCGAAACTCTTGACATTTGTTTGTTTTTGTTCTCTTGTATGAGTATATGAACCTCCTGCGTTGGTGTCCTATTCAGTCTTTGCTGCTGTTAAAGTTTTCATGAATGGCTGTTGTGTTTGTTTGGAGCACAGGCCTCGGGGCCCTGCTTACTCACAATGACAGGAAACTCATTCATCCATCTCCTCCTGTAACTTGAGACCTGAAGGGCCATTGGCACAATACCACAGTCCCAATCTCTGCACTCACTCAACCGGTCAATTACCCATATATCTCGATTAGACCATTTATAAAGAGAAGGAAGTCTGAATCAGTCTGTGCCAGCACTATTTCCTCTCGTTATCCAGTTGTAAAATGAGCCTGCTCATTTGATATTTTTCTGCCCTGAGGGTCAGGGGATCTTTCCAAGTCTTTCCAGCCAGTTAAAACTCTGTAGCTAAGAGCTGTGGCTGTGGCATTCTTCCTGATTCATGAGTAGACGACCTGCACACCAGTACTGATGGCCATTCATTGCCTTCTTTGGAAACACCCACTGAGTACGCAGTTATATCATTTTCCAGTGTTCTGCCCACTGTTTAACTTACAACAAAGCACATTTCTTAATGTTCATGATCATTAGAATTATTTTTATACTTTTTTGTACATTTTGTACATAATTCAGGTGACCCTTTGACTTTCCTTTAGCACCACCACAAGGCAAAAAATGAGCCCTCAACCAGCATTTTGATCTTCGAATTTTCCAGTTTGTTGGTTCTCTCTGTTTTACCCTCAATGCGAGTAGATCTGAATATCCTAATTTATTAGGTGGGAATGGCAGGCTTGTCAACAAACATGGTGCATCCCAGGTCAAGGAAGTAATGCCATGGACAGGAGTTTACAAATCTGTTTTTGCGAGGAAGACTTGACAGCTACTGCTACTTTTTGTAGCCTTTCCCAGGTTTGCTTAAACTAGAAGAACGGGGTTGAGTTTGGTGGCCTTTGAGTTTTTTGATGCAGCTAAGAAATAAATTGTAGACATCAGAGCCATTTTCCCAGTGTGTTTCTTCTGTTTAAAACATTAAATTGTGGCTGGACGTGCACTGGTGAGACAGTCTGCTCTGCCCACATGCTGAAGCTGAGATTTTAATGATTTAAATTGTATTTGAACCTGCCACGACCACCACTGTAAAGCAATTTCTCATAGTCCATTTCAATTAACCGAGGAGCTGGGCCACCGCTCCGTGCAGTGTCATGGTAAAGCCGCTTGAACTGTAAACCACACTGGCAGGATTTGGGTTTTCCTGCTTCCTGGATTCAATTATGTTCTCCAAAAACTCTCACAGCAGCCACACAGAGCAGGCTGCAGGATTTTCCAGCCATGGTTGGTGTGTGAAATCAACAAATTCAATTCAGATAATATGTTGGCTGAGGACTTTGCTGTCAGTGTGTGGCGTGTATGTGTGTGTGTGAGGCTGTGGCATTTAAAGTGGTTCCCAAGCAGACACAGAGCAACATTAGCATTCAATTATGAGTAAGAGTCATATTCATACTCACCTGATGAATGTGATGAATATTCGCTCTCCTGTTTTGGTCTCCACCAACCTCTAAGAAAAAGGTCTGGCTCTTTAGCTGCTCAGTGCTCCTCTATGTTCACCAGCTACTGGCCGTAAGGTGGTGCCGTGTACAGAAGCGTACAGAAGGTTTTTCTGCTACTGGAAACAAGGCTGCTGAGACTGAATAAAAATGTTAAAAAGTAAAGTCGTGGCCAAAACAACCAAAACAAGGAGCTGAAAGCTGAAAGACACTAATACACTGCATCGATAGGACAGGAACTGCAGGGATAATTCTCTGTGGGTTTCTCACTATGAGCGACCTTTTTCATTTGATCCCTTTTTATGTTAAAAAAAAGATTAATGCAGCTTTTAAGTTAGGGTTAGGGTTAGTTCTACACATAATAAAATAAGAGTGTAATTCATCAATGTAATACCAGTTACTAGGTTATAAATTATTAAATTAGCATTTAACTAATCTGAATTAAAATGTCCTTTTCTTTTCAACAGTACACACAGATTCAGCTAGTTTAGTCTGTTTTAAAATAAAGGACTTATTGGTTTTGTGTGTGTGTGTGTGTATGTGTGTGTGTGTGTGTGTGTGCATGTGTGTGTGTACTTGGTGTCATGCTATTGAGTTTTTTAATTAAGACCTAGTTCAAGTTTCCATGAAGGAGCTTCACGTGTTACTCGAGGAAGAGCAGGGTGGTGCTTTGTGAGATGGGAGGTGAGTTTCAGACAAAGTGATCCATTCTGCCTGTTTCCTATTTGATGCAGGAGGGGTTGGGGCGGTGGGGTAGGGGGGGGGGTGAGAGGGGAGCTGTAGGGGAACATTAGAGATTAGTTGCGTCGGGCCTGGTTGCCCCCGGGGCGGTGCAGGTCCCAGGGCAGCTTGAGAAACACTCTGCAGTCTCCTCAGTGTTTCTGCTGGTAAGTTTCTCTTTGGCGGCCGACCATGCTGAAATCTTTACTGCCACGGCAAATAAATAAATCAATTAATTAATTAATTAATTAATTAATCAAATCAGTTTTCAAATCCAATGCCTTGGTGTCTCTCCCAGGAAGCCCAGTTCCTGGCCCCTGTGCACGCATTAGTTGGTTTACTGCACTAATTATTATTTATCAGACGCTCTTCTATAGCTCTAATAAAATGAGTTTTAAAATTACTTCTGTACTCTCCAAGGAAAAGAAAAACATAAGGTTGGTAAACAGAGCAGGTGTGTAGTTAGGTGGGTGTGGTGATGCATCTCTGTTCTCGCTCTTTCAGGTCCAAGCTGGGTTAGCTTAGCTCTTATCCCGGCTCTCTTCCATTTCAGTAACGGCCTTTCAGTAAGGACTACACCACAAACTGAGCTTATCTACACAGTTTATGGTTGACTAAAGACATGTGACAACACTTTTCTGTGGCTGTGGCGACGTGCTTTTACTTCTCTCACACACCGGAATAGACTCACGTCACATAACAAGTCTGCTAAGTTAGACTGAGTCACACACACAGGTGGGGTTTCTGAGTGAAGCGCTCGAGACCACCGGAAAACTGTTGAGGACTTCATTTAGCAGCCGCCAAATGTTCCTGCAGCTCTTTCCAAGTACAGCCCCGCAGAGCTGCTAGAATGGCTGTAGTGCAGCACACCAGCTACATCACGTAGTGCTGTGTCACACAAAGACACATGTGCTTCAGAGACAGAGGAAGTGAAGGTACAATAGCCAGGACGTGTAAATGTGATTAAATTATCACATTTGATGTGCATCAGTACTGGGGAAGAGGACAAGGGCACATTCTGACAAGCTAACATGCATCAAGATTACACCGGTGTGAGAGCTTACATTGCAAACAGTTAGTAAGAATGTTTTGGGGCATATCAGACACTGCTGGACTGTGTGTCTCTAGATATAAATTTTGAGTGCGTGAAGGATTCATCACAAATTTTCAGTTAGACACAGAACAAACATTTTCTGTTCTTAAAGCCTGTCTGGCTTTAAGGGCGTCTGCCCTGTGTTACAGGCCTGAAGAACTTTTTCAACATATGCAGTGATCAACTTCAGTATGTTACACCTTGAGTAATTGGGGTGCCAACTTGAGATGTTTCCTGTGTCCAAATCTTTTAGTCTTCAGGCCATTGAGTGTTCTGGATCATGGGTTTATCTCCTAGGTAGTATGAATGTGTTCAGTAAATGTAATTTAAATTAACCTGCTCAATAAAACATGGTATTTATCATTTAAAAGTGAAAAATGTGATGTTACTGATAAACTAGAGGAAAGGTCAAAAGGTCACCAAGACCAACAACGAATATGTTAATTAGTGAGCAAGAATAACCACAGGAAAGGTCAGGGATTCTTGGAATTCTTTAGAGGGCATCATGTGGAGACCATGAATACTCATACTGGATTTCACAGCAATTAGACATTCTTAGGCTCTACCACTAATGAGGCAAAATATATGAAAAACTTTGGAACCTATCATCAGAAAGTTGTACCAGATACATAACTACAAGTTGTTGTTGTTTTTTATTTTTTTAATTTCTCAGCATTGCTTCAGTTTTCATTCTGGCATTAGTATCCAGCATGAGCATTTGCTGGAACCTATCCTCAGACTCCTGATTGTGTTACCTCCAACAGTCCATGCACCTCATTCAGATGACCTGAAAATGCCTGAATTTTACTAATACATTCAGCCCGTGTGCCGACCTGAGCTGGGTCTATTTGCTTAATCCTGTTAATCTAGTCGATAGTGCTGCAGGGAGGGGCCCCGAGGTGCTGTGGGAGACCCTGATTGGGTGTGATGTCATCTGTTTCTGCTGCTTAAACTGGGCTTTGCCTTTAAGTGCTTTCCAGTATGTTTGGAGATCAAAAGCCACACTCGCCAGAGCAGCTTTAATCACCTCCTCTGCTAGGGGCAGGTGTGTGTCTGTGTCAGTGTCAGTGTGTGTGTGGTATTGGTTGTGTGGTGCGGATATGCAAAGGGTTGCTGGCATTTCCAAAGATAGCCAGGCTGACATTTCTATTGACTTTGATGTTGATAATCCCTCACAAGTTCCCCAAAGCTAACTGATATTTTATGTGTGTGTGTGTGTGAGTAGGTGTATGTGTGTGTATTTACCAGCAGGTTGTTGGGTCAGAATCAACATTATCAGTGTTTACCTATGAAAATGTTCCAGAGTAACATCAAGGCTGATTTCTCATTTACCTTCTTTGATCCTTGTGATTTCCCCACGGTCACATCACAGTTAAAGGCCATGACATAACAGTTTAAAGGGCACTTTAATACTGCGTTGATTTGCGGTCAGACGTGGGAAGTCAAAATTGGATCTCGTGAGGTTCTGTGTGTTTGAGCTATCAGGTTGGAAAAATGTGAAATTAATATTTGTTTTCTTTTGACTGTGTAGGCAGATGTTTTTTAGGACTTTACGTTGGGAACTGTCACTGACAGCCCTGACCTCCTGATGAGGAAGTCTTACTTTAAGTGTAACTTTAGTTTCATTTTCCTTGTATAGCACAGACGATCTTATAATCTCTGTAATCAACCAGGTATAAATAACATCAGGTGACATCAGATCAAAGCTGGCACAGAGCTGGAAGTGGTTACAAAGTAATATGAAGTTATATGAGTTTAGATATTCACAGTCACACAATGTGTCTGTAAAGTGGAAATGGTTTAGTTGTGTGGCTACTCTCCCTGGAAGTAGGTATTCTACTGAGATGACTCCAAAGGTACAATGCAGATTGTTCACTAAGGTAGAAAAGAGCTCCAGAGTAACAGCTAAAGGATTAAAGGATGCAGCTGGTTAACATCTCTGCTCGTGTGTTTACCACATGCAAATCATGGTGCATGGAGCCTGGTGCCCATAGCAGGACAGCATGGAAAAAGCTGCTGCTCTCCAAAAAACAAAACGTTCTCCTGAATTTTCCCTGTTCTGTTCTCCTGAAGTTTGCCAAAAAGAACCTTAACTCTCCACAGTAAATGTTTTGTGTGTTGATGAAACTAAGCCTGAATTGTTTAGACAGATGGAAGTAAATCGACTATTACATAAAGAACTTAAAGAAAATCTTCCTTCCTTCTGGAGTGGCCCAGTCAGAGTCCAGACCTTAACCCAGCAGAGATGCTGTGGAATGAGCTCAGAGAGCCGTTCACACCAGACCTGCTAACAACATGGCTGAGCTGCAGCAGCTCTGTAGGAAGACTGGCCCAGAACTCCTCCTGAATGTAGTGCAGGTCTGATCCACAGCTACTGGCAGAGCTTGTCTCAGGTTATTGCTTCCAAAGGAGGATCCACCAGTTATTAAATCTAAGGGTTCACTAACTTTTTCCACCAGCACTGTGGCTGTTTAATGGGTGTGTTCAATAAAGACATGAATTGTGTGTGTGTGTTGTTAGCTGTAACACAATGTGTTTGTCTGTACTTCAGACTCAGATGAAGATCAGACCACATTTTATGACCAATTAATGCAGAAAACATAGTAATTTCAACAAGTTTAAATATCTTTTCTTACCTGATTCTATTGTATTAATTGTTTTGTTAACTTGAAAGGAAACTGAAAAAGGGAAAAATAAAGTTCTATTAAAGAATCCAAAATTCTGGGAGACAAGCTTATTTGCTTTCTTTCCAAACAAACAAAAAAAACAGATGAGAACATTGACAACACTGTTGGGTCTGCACATTAACTGAAGCTAGAGTCAGTATGTGATTAATAACTGAGCAAGACTGGAAGCTGTGTCTTCTTGGTTTAACTTGCACATAAAGAAATGTAACTGTAACTGTAAATTTTAACTATGGACATTCATTAAATACAACTATTTCACTTGGAAAAATTGAATGTACATATTGAATAAATTATAATGTATCCATCTTTAAGTTGCCTCAATTAAAAAGTAGGTGTCTTTACACTGGTGTGATAGTGAGCAGATGTGGCTGATAAACTCCTTCCAGCTCATGTTTATCTTCCAAACTCATGACATCCTCCTTCCACACAGAGCTGTGTTTGTCTCTGTCAGAGGTTAATGGAAGCGTGTCATTAGCCCTGCAGGAGAGTGAGGAGCTGAAGCCCTCAGAGGTCGACCTCTGTCGCTGTCTGAGTAGCCCTAACAGTATATCTGATCAACTGACAGCGACAGTAATGACAGCCTGTTATGAAAACACACTGTCTTCTTCTCCAGCCTCCATTATCTCTGGATCAGTGAGGAAACAGCTGTGCTGGAGCTGACAGGAAGACTGCATTACTGCACGCTGCATCACTAACCCCATAAACCAGGCACATGCAGAGGGAAGTGGTGAATCAAGACCGTAGTAAAGACCCCCTTGACCTCTTTGGCTGAGGAACCCCTATGGACACATATATTTCATTTAATGTGACAGGAAAAAAAAACTATTCAAACACATAACGATGCAACATGTGATGTAAACAATAAACAAAGACATCTGTTGTTCAGAGGTCAATCTACTTTATTGTGAAGTTTGTGTGATAAAAGTTCTCTTAGTTCTCTTAATGAATGTTGTTTCATATGTGATGTGCACTTAGCTTACCATCTACTAGCTTTAGCTGCTGACACCAACACAGAGGCTGTTCTCACTTCTACGTCTTGCGCTCAGTAAGAAGCTCTGGTGCTGACTTTCGGCAGTAATTGTAACAAATATTTTCCACGAGATGTACAGACAGTACATGTGTCCGTGCTGTGTTTGCATTGACATTATCATTAGCAGCTGTGCAGACAGAAAATAAGCAGTATCACAGAGAGGAAGCAGAGTACAGTTTAGACTGAGTGACCACCTATGCAGAACACCCTTATATTAAGGGTGTTCTGCATAGGGTTTAAGTGAGGCCTGGCAGCAGTCAGTGCTAGTCTGTGCTTGTCTGTTGACGGTCTTCCACTCTGCAGCCTGAATGAACAGGTGTTGGAGTGAGTCCCTGACACCAGCAGGCTCTTATCAGAGCAGAGTGAGGGCCCTGTTGCCTGAGCAGAAACCACTGCTTTCTTAGGCAGGTCATCTCCTGCTGGAGGAAGCCCTGTCATCTGATATGATCTGTCCCAGCCTCTCCTTCACCCCTCCTTTATTCCACCTTCCCTCCCACTGTCTCACCCCCCCACCCCCAATCCATAATAGCTTCAGACATGTCCTCCCCACCCGCTGCCTTTCTACCTTTCTCTGCTTAGTTCAAAGGAGCTTGACTTGCTATAGTACAGCACACTATTCTGAAGTGATTTGCTGCAAAGACTATGACAACACAGTGTGCTGTGACATAGTAACCTGTTTGTAGGAAGCACATGATCAAACCTCCCCTCACTTTTACAGCCTTGCTCAGTACAGTCACACCACTTCACTATTTTTCATTTTATTATTTACTTAAAATGTCATCACCAAAATAAGCATTAGGCCTGATATCTACCATTTCTGTCAGCGACACAAAATGTTGTGTCACCACAATTTTTTAATTGGGAGTGTTTAGTAAACTTAATGGCAGGCATTAGGCTTACATGTCTATAAAAAATGGAACACAAAAAAGTGTTTTATGCTGCTGAGGTTTTAATATTGGGTGAAGAGAATACACTGCAAGCATGTATTCATCCTGTAAGAGGGAACTGTGTGTTTGTGTAAATGACTGAGTGAAAAATCAGTAGGAGACTTTTAGTAAAAAAAACAGAAGGTAGAGTAAAGTCACTGCTGCCGCGGCTGTGCTGTGACGTGGTGCTGAACTGAGAGCCGCGTTATTTAGTTCTCTTTCTCTGAGCACATATGTGGCTTTTTTTTTTTTTTAACTCTTATTCTGTTGTTGTTCTTGTGTTGATTGAGTCACTGTTGATTTTGCTGCTTGTATCATTTCTTTCACTGTGTTTTGGTGAAGTTCGGGTGATTTTGGTGTCAGCTGGTGAGCATGACAGTGGGAGGGAAAGCTCTCGGTTTTCGAGACGCTGACCGGCTCTTGTGGTTAGATGTGGTGTGGAGGAGAGTGGCATGGCTGTTGGGGTGAGGTTGCTGGGCACAGCAGTGTCAAATCTGCCTCCCAGATGAACAGCAGTGTGGTTTTGTTTCTGGACAGCGTGGATAAAGTAAGCTGTGTTGCTGAGAGCAGTGTGGTTATACAGGGAGCCTTCACTGCAGCGTTCCTGCTGTTTAAACCCGCTGAAAAAGTCATCATTTCCAATGTTCCACCATTCATTAGAAATGAAGTGCTGGCTTGTCCAGAAACGGGAAACTCATGCCGCCCATAAAATTGATTCCTCTGGGCTGTAAGTCTTCCCCTTTGAAACATGTTCTGTCTTTCCAAAGACAGGCCCTCCTGATTGTAAATAGAAACAAGGACAAGTAGAGGATTTTTATTACACTGTGGGCATAACCTCAGAAAACATGAAGTGTTTTGATTGTGGTTTGGAAAGACACCTCATTCACACCTGCATGGAGACAGTGGGAGAGTGTGTGGCGCTGCCCAGCTCCAGGTGAGGGGCGTTCCAGGCTAATGACAGTCAATGTGACAGAAGTGTAACTGAGAATAACGAAATGGAAACAGTTGAGTCACAAAGTGGTTCAGAAACAGAGTCGATTCAGGTCGGACAGAGTGCTACCAGGGTGGCAGAGTCTGTGCCAGAGGAGGAGGACTGTATGGATGAGGATGTTTTAAAATCATCAGAACACAGAAACAAGTGGTGGTGGCCGGCTTCCCTCCTCTGTACTGACTGCAAGCTTCCTGTCCAGGGTTCAGGCCAACAGGGGTTGGAGGGTGATGGAGAAGGTATTGACCAAACCCACTGTGGGACTGGCAGGAGCCAGTACCACAGTATAAGCATTTTCAAATATATAAGCATTTTTTCAAAATGCTTATATATTTATTTTCCTTTTTTTTTTTCAGTCTTTCATATATGTAGACTACATTGTACAAGGAAGCACTGCACCCTCTTTGTCTCCTTCTCCTACTTGTTAAAGGCCTCCAATTCAAACTGCAGCTGCGCAGACTCAGGTTACAGTACAGCATTTAGAGCTGCTTTCTTCACTGTGGATACATGGGGAGGGGAGGAATAATAGGGGTTGTGGGTGGAAGTGAGATCAGACACCAGAGCTTTCGCAGTGCTGCAATCTGACATTTCCTAACACTAGAACAGTCAGGGCTAGGTGATGTGACTGTCTGAAACCTGGAACTGGAATATCTCTTTCCCTGTTCGCCGTGTGGTTAGATTGTCATCATCACACAATCATAGTGCTCTGATTTATTGAGCCTGTTAGTATATAATGTGCTGTCAGGCTCCATCTTGGATTTTTATAAGCAGAAGCACAAGTTTTTGATTGGACCTGACAGGACCTAGGACCAATGTGTTGCACTTTCAGTCAGTTGACCCATGATCAGGGTTGGATTAAGGGGTAAGGAGGCCATTGGTCTGTGTGTCGTGGGAAAACCCTCTCTACCATCTCAGCACCTCTACCGCCACTGTAACCCTTAACCACCCACCCCCTTTTTAAAGGCAGTCTGCCTAAATCAAAACAAATTAACTATTTTTTTGACAGTTTTGATTAACTATGACATAAAGTTTTTAAAGATTGATGACACTGTTGGGCAGCCAGAGTGCATTGAAGGTAGGAATCTGATTCATTGATCCTCATGCAGACATTGGATAGTATAAACTGAACCTTTGGAAGGTTTGTTTGGATCACAACAACTCTATGATCCTTAATAGCATTGAGGTTTATATGAAAATTGCAGTATGATAATATAATACCACAGCATATTAGTGTGTGCATGTTTTTACTACATTAAAACTGGATGACTCTCCACTGTGCATTCTGTGTTTTGAAAGAAGAGCTTTTGCATTAGGACTGTTTACATTTTTTTTTTTTTTTGTGTAAAATCTGTTGCACTATGGGATTGCTAAATGTGGTTAACGTTTGTTACGGCGTGTCAGCACAGAAAGCATTTCAGCCGCATTTTTCAGTCGCCAGTTTCACACACATCTGACGGAATAACTACACCCCTATTTTAAACAATCCAGATGTCTGCACAGGCCAGGAGATGTAACGTTTTACTCACGCTACATGCTCATAAATGCCAAAGTGTAAATGGTCAAAGCATATTTTTATGGTTCAAGTCTATTTTACATTGCACTGCATACACATGGAACTACAGTGATCATGAATCGGGCTCTGAATGCTGACAAACGTAGAGGATCTACAACTCAATACTGCACCTGAACACAGGCTACTGTGGAAAAGTAGAAGGTATAAAACCTTTTGTGTCTCCAGAGGGAGCTGAGTTTGATAAATGTCCTCCACTGATGTCACTTGAGACGGCGTTGGCTGGGCTAACCAGACCTCTGGAGCTTGCTCCTCATCTTGGCTTGAGGCTAGAGACTCCAGGCTGCATTAGTACATATGTTCATATGCACCTAACTTTCCATGCTATAAGCAGTTCATGAAAGTTTTTTATAATGGTATTTTCCCATCAGTGAAACAGTGCGTGGTATCGATCCAAATCAAAAAAACGAGGCTGTTTAACATTAATGACGCTGAAACACTTTCTGTGGTACTTGCAGTCCCCTCTGGGACTCCTGGAATCTTTGAAACTTCACCAAGAACACATGAAACCCCCCCCCCCCCCCTCTTCCCTGGACCCACGTGAGACTTGGCTGTCCTCTTTGAGAAGCACAGATCAAACGGAATGTTTGTATAAGAGCATGAACAGGTGGGCAGTAACCATCAGTGGGTCGTCAGGGTTAAATCCTTCCAGTTTCATTGAGACAGGGAGGCCTGTCTTCTCACAGCTGTTGCACCACTACTGCAGCATGCACACTGCACAAATGTAACTACCCTGTCCTTCCCATACCTCTCCCTGGCCTGCACCTCTCCCTCACCCATTTTCTCACGCCTCTCTTTCCTCTGATCACGCCTCTGGCAGTAACCCTGGGACTTCTGGATATGTGGTTATCTTTCATCCCGCCGCTGCAGTGACAAGTATCCCTATCACATAGCACGGCGCCGGATGTTTCAGCGCTCAGGAGGCATAAAGGCCTCCGTTTATCAGTGTGTGCGGAAAGGCATGAATGTCTCTCACCGCCCTCACGGCTCCGGAGATGAGACCACAGGCAGGATGTTGTGTTAAGAGCTTATAGCTGTAGGCTGACGATAACTGACTTCCACTGCTGTAATTACACTCTAATTACACTCCACTCTATGTGTGTGTTAACATGTATAATTACATATCCGAGTGTCCCTTCATATGCTCACATGTTAGGCTCTACAGCTGACCTGCAGAAGAGTACAGCAGTAAACTGAAGGAATACTAGAAATGTGGAACTTTTTCTCCCTGTGTAAGAAGCAGTGTCTGAGGTAACTGTGATCCTTCCCTGTCAGTGATTTATCCACTTCTATTGTGGCGCTTACCCCTGGGGCTCAGCTCTCCATGTTTCGACGCAACAATCCATCATTCTGTCAAACCGGAGAGACAGAGCCAAAAAGCTCTATCCTCCGTCTACCACGAAAAAAAACTTCCAAACCTGTTCTTTCTGAGTTCATGGTAAATTTTTTGTTATGTTATTTGTGTTGTCTCGCTCTGTGATGTACTGAACGGAGAATTTTTTTTCTGGGTTGAGCTCGGTTACTTTGTAAACAATAGTGTTTACAGTGACAGTGGAAGCAGAGATGTATTCATTCATGAATTTTTTTATTCAGAGCATTATGATATAGATGATTTAGAAAAGTAAAATAATTGATTTCATGGAGCGGAGGCATGTGGATTTTTTTTTTTTCCTCTCTGGATCAGCTGATAACAACACACTTAAAAAAAAAAAAAGAAATCTAGCTCTGTTAACCCTGGATTAAATTTTGTTGAAAAGTTTACACTTTGTAGATTATAAATTTTATTTTAATTGAATTTAATGGCTATATTACATGGCTATATAACATGTAAAAGGTTCAAAAGGATCTGGTGGACAGACATTTTATCAAAAGCACTTACAAAATTGAATCCATCACTTACAAACACATATAGAGTTACATCTTCATTTAAATGGAATATCAGCAATTTTGGAGTTGCTCACGGGGGTGAAGTAAATCCATGCAAATCTTTTGAGCCATATTTCATTTTAATATTCAAATTTGCATCACTGAACACTCAACAGCCATGACCTTTGAGGGAACAGAGGAAGCTGTTATGGATATGGCACGCCTTGGCTGTTGTGGTTGGTGCTACACAGCTAAAAAGCTGCGCTGCGTTGTAAATAAGAGAGCTCCTGAAAAGAGTGACCGTTTTTAGACAGTTATGAGAAGCTGATGGTACAAATCCATTTCTTTTAAAAACATTATGAACTTCTTGTTCCTTTACTGTGAATTGTCCCCTTTAAATGACTGACTATCCCTAGCATTTTTCTGGCTGAATAGCATCTTAGCACTTAGCACACCAGCTGCAGTAAATCTATCTATCTAAAAATCCCCTTTCTGACAGCACAAATTTGAGAGGCGCTGCAATTAACAGATGCAGATAAACTTTTTTATCACGCCTGTGTGTCTTGGCACTCAGAACAGGTACAATACACTGTGTTGCTAGATTAAAGTTTCAACAGGGCTGTAAAACCTATTTTTACAATTTTCATGACTCTACTTTCCTTGGGTCATTTCATACAGTGATAGAGAGCTATCCTGCTCTGTGACTGCACAGGGTATTGAATAGGAGGAGGAATAAGTGGTGTACAGTTGAGTGTTGTCTGTACTTTGCTGAATGATACCATTCACAGCAGGCTCCTGTGGGAAAGGCTTGTCCTAGATTTAGCCCAGCGTTTTGTTTCACTTGATGTTGTTTATGTCCTCTCTCAAATCACCATGGACTTCTCCTACAGCATCATGTACAGATGCGGAACTCAAACATGAGGTCAGCTCTGTAGTTGGTGTGTATGTGTGTGTAGTTACTTGCTCAGTACACACACTCAAAAAACTTCTAAAAAATCTAAAGAAGAACTGCAAGCACAGCAGGAGCTGATTTTGCTGATTTGTTCTTTGGCTGGTTAAAGGTGTGTTCACACTCTGGTCACTTAGCATCAAAATTATAGCAACACTATGTACCAGTTAATATGAATTGAACCATGGTAGTAAGTGGACAGCTTTGTCTTAGTGCCCAATGGTGTTGCTTTGTCTTTGGCTGTATCCAGTACAGGCATTTTATAAAATAATTTGCATAAGACCTGCTCCAGTGTTTGCGGCATCTTGTTTGCAGTCTACCTAGCATACAAGTTATTGTCTGTCATACACACCTCAGGCCCTTGTGCTGCCACAAAGCTACAACTGATATTTGCATCATAACAGTGTATCAATGATAATGTGAGTACAATGCAGCAGTGTGAAAGAAGTGGCTCATCTTGATGAACCTACAGAGAATCATCAGCTCAGTCTGCGGCTCCCGTCTGCTTTCAGCTCACTGTTTATCTGTCCGAACTGTGGTTCACTCTTCCTGCCACAGCAAGCAGAAAAAGTTGCTACCACAGAAATGGTTGCGTCAAGAAACATGAGCAGAGAATGCAGCACAGATTGTAATCAAACCGGCAGTTTATCTTCAAGTAAAACTGAAAGTGAGCGCATTCAGAAAAGCTGACAATGATTCATGTGCATGCACAGGTGCTGCAAGTAGGTCAGAGTTAAAGCAGGGTAATAATTGGACTGTTTGCCTTCATTTTCTTCAAGCATAGCTAACTCCGAATACCAGTTCTGGAAAATTCTGCAAAACCCCTCATATTTCGTGTCATTGGTGTTATGGTTATGGATAGAAGAATAAGACTTTAATTAAAAAAAAAAAAAAAAAAATCTTCCAGAATTCACTGAAAAGGTTAATTCGTAGTTTGGTGCATCACCCCAGTTTACAGCTACACCTACTGTACAGCTGTTTCTTTTCTTTCTTTTTTCCTGAATCCTGTGAAGTTTCTCTTTCAGTCTCCTCAGTGATCATTTTCACTGAACAGCGACTTATTTCTCGTAATAATTTATTGATGTGCAGTCTGAGTTCCTCTCCTTGAGGTCTGTGCAGGTCTCTAGATGGCCATAATAAAGTAAAGAGGAGACACCACTTTGAAGATGAACAGCATACTGCGACATGTTTGAAGTTCATCATCAGGTAAAATACAAAGGTGTGTTTGTGAATGATGTGTTGAGTTTACCCCATGCTGTGTGCTCTCCAGGCTCTGCACAGTGGTTTGCATCTCAGACGTTCCTGATCCGCTACCTGATGCATGGGTAACTGATTGTTTTACATCACAAATACGTGTTCAGACAATATTGAGAGTTTGAAAGCTCGAGACAGAAACTCAACATCAAACCCCACCTGAAAGCTGAGTATGCACCCGACTGAAGACTAAAGTAATAGACCACCTGAATGTTTTGAATTGTTTGTTTGTTTGTTTCTTTCTTTCTTTCCCCTCTGAATATGTTTATGTGGGATCCACTGAGAACCATATGTAGACAAAACAAACACCATGTGGGTAGCCCAAGCAGGAACAGTGTGCTAATGTAAAACACACAGACAAGCAAACTGAAGGTAAAGAGGTTAGTCTCAATCTCAAGTCCAGTCTCATTTTTTCTACTATCTTGTCTCGGTCTCGCACATTTCTTCGTTATCAGGTGTAGAGCTGAAATGCTTAACCAGATGATCAGATCATGATCATGATCAGAAAATGATTTTGAAACTCAGTTAATCATTTCAGTAATGTCAGTAACCACACAAAAACGACACACTGAAATCATAAAGGTTTTCACTTTTAGCCATATTGCATCATGACTAACATGATGTTAGTCTGTCAGTTGGTCGCTCGACCACTTTTGTCTGAAATATCTATCCATGGATTGCTATGAATTTTTTTTTACAGACATTCATGATCCCCCATAAGATGAATCTTTATCTATCCCTTCACCCTTTGATAAGCTATTAGTATGACTGTCATCTGAAATACACTGTCTTTTTATTCACACTATTTTATCAGTTATAATCTTTAAAATCACAATTTCAACATCAAGCAAATGTGGGCTCACGTTGCCTTTCTGTAGGAACACAGACTTCTCTCTCTGACGTAAAGAACAGACAGAATATAATTAGATCAACCTATAATACTGTGAACAAGAGTAAGAGAACAGTGGCTCTGTTTCTTTGTTTTGTTAAACCTCATTTTAACATCCTCTCTGGTTTATTTGGACTGCTTGACAACTACCAAACAGGTGTCTGCCTCCTCATGGACAGGTGATGGTGTAGGAGGTGTAGTGCGAGAGAAGATGAAACCTGATATGAAAGAATAACGTGGACCGAGGCATCTTAGTTTGAGTCAGTTTTGTTTATTTAGTCTAAAATAACAAATTAGTTATGAGGGACTTTTACACTCTGTCCAACACATGATACCTTTGTCTTCAAACCCTCAATCTGGATAAGAAAAGCTTCACAAAACCTCAGAAAGGGCAACAGAGAGGGGATCTGTCTTCAGGTCAGACAGACATGTAGCAGATGTCTCAGTGTGTCATGTCAGTGGGACATACTGCCACTGTGCAAGAGATTTACTCGGTTCCCGGCCCCTTTGTCTGAAGATCAAATTTAACTATAAACAGAAACACAATGCACTCATAGGGCAGTGCTTAAGTTACACTTGTGATTGATTACATTCAGAGTGGGACTATCCAACCAGCCGGTGTCCAGCCCATTCAGTAATATGACCTCAGGATCAAAGAGGACTAACCCGACTCAGGACACAGTGCAGAGTCAGTGGATATCAGCACTGAAAGGGTGGACGTGTTCTTTTTCTGCCGGTGTTGACAGGAACATCTGGAGTGCTCCTGCAGAGAGATAAGACAGGGATGGAGAGTGTTCATCTAATTTTAGCATCAGATTAAGAAAGCAGCATTCTAATACCTAAATTCAGAGTTTTCAGATCGCCTTCGCTGTCTGTCTTTGGACTGAAGTAACCAAGTAATAAATAAAAAATAAAAACATTGAAATTTTTACTTAAGAATAAAACTCCCGCACGCAGCCTCTACTTTGGCCAGTTTGGTCAATTAACCAAACGTGGCATCTGTGACCAAATTTCTGTCAACCTGACTCCCTGAGCCAGGCCTTCAGTTTCAAAACAGAAATGTGTGTGATCCATAATCATTACTGTGACCTGGCAGACTATAACCACACTGGAATTTCACTAAAGTTAAAGCTCAGACTGAATCATCCACAATGGCAGCAACATGACTTAAGGTATGAAATAACCTTAACATGCACGATAAACAAAGACTAAGCTTGAGTCAGAGAGGAACCACTGTGGTAAAAAGATTTTCCTTCGTGACACTGATGTGATGTTATGTGGGTATTGTGCATTAAAGAAACCGTCCACGTCATCCTATAATCAAAATGTATTTGTATTGTCAGTGTCTCTACTTCCTCTAATATATTAATCTCATCTGGCAGGAATGCTACTTTTCTTGATCTTTTGTTTTCACTTCCTTGGCTGTTCCCACGTGTGTGTGTGTGTGTGTGTGTGTGTGTGTGTGTGTGTGTAAAGCTTTTTTTTTTCTTCTTCTTTGTTGAGAGAATTTCCGCTTCTTGACACAAGTCTTACACAGGAATGTTAATGTGATGACAGAGTGACAACACCTGCATGAATAGTTGATGCTGTTCCCTCAGGAAGTTTATAAGAGCTGTCACTTCAAGGGATTTGGTTGGTTTTTATTGTGTGTTTAAGGGTAACCCATTCCCCCGAATCAGCCAGTGAGTCCACCACTTTGATCCAGACTGACGATCCTCTGCTACTATTGGACTGGAATGAAATTTTGTACAGACATTCATCATTCGTGATCTTTACAGGACAAATAGTGCTGTGTTTGGGGATCTCCTGACTACTCCTCTTTGGCCACTGTAAGGTTGACATTTGATGGAAAGTACTGAGGAAGTAAAGAGGGACTACTCTGTATGAAATATCACTTTATTTTGGGATGCACAACAAAGGTGATGGTGAGATAGTGAAGTAATGAGGGACCACTCGGTAACTACTCGGTTGTATGTATCACTTTACTTTAGAGTGCACAAAAAGAGTAATGTTCTAGTGAACCAGTGAGTAGTTCCTGTTTTACTTTTGTGCTGCACAGCAGTGGTAATGAGGAACAACTCTGGAGAAAGTGGTCAGTATGTGGATTCACACATATTTGTGAACTACTTATTCCCTCATGATTCATTAATAAAATATCTCCCAGTCTGTGCTGGAGTAACTCATCATTATCTGCTTCATAATCCTGGACTCTGAGTCATTAAGGAACTATTTTTTAACAGCTTATAAACTGTCAGGTTGTTCCTGAATCATTTCTCAATCGTTCCCTAATAACTACACACAAATTTGTGTACTGTATCGTTACCCATTTGGAGTCGTGTTTCTTGACACTTGACAAACAATAGTCCAATATTCACCAAGGTTTAATGAGAGCTGTGACACCGAACTGAACTGTATCCAGTTCAATATCACTGCTGTAATAAAAGCACACTTACTGTTTAGTCTGTTTTGGAAACGGCAGAGCCAGAAAGGACAAGGACTGTCTGAGACTCTAAAAGATGGCTCCTTTTTCTCCTTATCCTGAGGTATCCTCCTGTGTTTGGATGGTCAGGGATAATCTGGCATTTACCTGGAACTGAATCAAACTTCACTTTTTATGGCTTTAATGCTCGACTCCTTTGGCGCCCTCATCAAACAGGTTGCCGTTTTGGAGTGAGCTCAGGAGCGTTGTGCATGTTTTCCCAGTGAGATAGGATTTTGTGTGTGTCTGCAGATGTGTGTGTTCTCCCTGCTAGGAAGCCAAAATGACTGCAGTCTCTCAGCGGACAACACTTTGATTGCATGTGTGGACAAAAACCAGACAAGACTGGAGATATACTGTGCGATGGCTTAACCACAACGTATGTGTGTGTATTGGCGCTCATGTAGTATGTGTGCATGCACAAGAATACTGGTGAATGAGTGTGGCTTTGTGTGTGGCAAATGTCGTGTGAGAGCAGAGAGAAATTAACTCTGACCAGAATTATAGTGTATTACTCAATCTAGTAGTGCTGCTGACACAACCCTCTAATTACTTTGACTAAATGAGTCTCAGGGCGGCAGCCTGAATAAAAAAAAAGAAAAAAACTGGGATGTGCTTCTCTACTAAACCTCTGCTCAGTGCTGTCTCCATGTCACCACTGTAAAATGTTTGGTGGGTACAGAAAATCACAAGTAGAATAAAGTGAAACAACACAGGCAGGAGTGTGCAAAGTCTTGGTGCTGTAAATCAAAGAAAAATAGTTAAACAATGAATAATGACTCAAGCACTAGCATGAGTCAGCAACCAGAACCATGACTCCATAAACACATATCCAACATGTAGGCAGCTTCTTTCTACTTTGAATAAAGGTCAATGCCTACACACCCACTGCACCTGAGTGGACACCACTCAGCTGGGGATGTATTAATAGAATAAAACTGGATAAAACACAGTTAGCCAGGATTGATGTTAATCATTGTTGGCAACTCGGTGACTTTCTCACTAGATTTGTTGACTAAAACGGCGCAGCAGCGGTGTTCAGTGAGTGGGGGAGGGCAGCAGCAGCAGCCAGTCATCAGCCAGACAGAAATGTGATTTACCGGTGAATGTGTGTAACTAACAACTAAGCATGGATCCCCATTGTTTGTCCAGGAACCTTCTCATTTGTTTTTTGTTCTAAATTATGTAACTTGACTCAACAAAAAAGAGGCACTGGTACAAATATATCTGGATACATAATGTCTGGTTAGCTTCCATGCTGGCTAGCTATCTGGCAGTTAGCAAAACAGCTAACTTGGAGAACTATTCTGACTGGCTAGTGCTAGCATGTTCAAAACTGACTAGCCCGTTAGCAGTTAGATCACCAGCTACTAGTAGTTTGCCAATTAGCTCTGTGAGCAATTACAATGTTGCAAACTTCTAGATCTATGGAGGATATTAGCATCTTCTCTGTGCCACTAAACTGGAGGATAAATAATGTTTTTACTTTATTTACTACTATGCTAATATAGTTGTTATTTTACTTTTAGCTAACCTAGCTAAATTCTATAAACCAGCACAGCATCATGGATGCATTGTTATGCAGTGATTTATTACTGTATACTTAATGCCCCTCGTGTTTACACTGACAACATCCATCGCCCTGTAAATGAGCCATGCACCCACACATATACAGACATACTGAAGACAGTGAGATGGCAGGGCTGCATTCTTCCAGCACCACTGAGCCTCAGTGAACAGAGAGAAACAGAGGCTAGTGCTAGCATGTTCAAAACTGACTAGCCCGTTAGCAGTTAGATCACCAGCTACAGTAGTTCGCCAATTAGCTCTGTGAGCAATTACAATGTTGCAAACTTCCAGATCTATGGAGAATATTAACGTCTTCTCTGTTTCACTAAACTGGAAGATAAATAATGTTTTTACTTTATTTACTACTATGCTAATATAGTTGGTATTTGACTTTTAGCTAACCTAGCTAAATTCTATAAACCAGCACAGCATCATGGATGCATTGTTATGCAGTGATTTATTACTGTATACTTCATGCCCCTGGTGTTTACACTGACAACATCCATCACCCTGTAAACCAGCCATGCGCCCACACATATACAGACATACTGAAGACAGTGAGATGGCAGGGCTGCATTCTTCCAGCACCACTGAGCCTCAGTGAACAGAGAGAAACAGAGGCTAGTGCTAGCATGTTCAAAACTGACTAGCCCGTTAGCAGTTAGATCACCAGCTACAGTAGTTCGCCAATTAGCTCTGTGAGCAATTACAATGTTGCAAACTTCCAGATCTATGGAGAATATTAGCATCTTCTCTGTTTCACTAAACTCGAAGATAAATAATGTTTTTACTTTATTTACTACTATGCTAATATAGTTGGTATTTGACTTCTAGCTAACCTAGCTAAATTCTATAAACCAGCACAGCATCATGGATGCATTGTTATGCAGTGATTTATTACTGTATACTTCATGCCCCTCATGTTTACACTGACAACATCCATCGCCCTGTAAACCAGCCATGCACCCACACATATACAGACATACTGAAGACAGTGAGATGGCAGGGCTGCATTATTCCAGCACCACTGAGCCTCAGTGAACAAAGAGAAACAGAGGCTAGTGCTAGCATGTTCAAAACTGACTAGCCCGTTAGCAGTTAGATCACCAGCTACAGTAGTTCGCCAATTAGCTCTGTGAGCAATTACAATGTTGCAAACTTCCAGATCTATGGAGGATATTAGCATCTTCTCTGTGCCACTAAACTGGAGGATAAATAATGTTTTTACTTTGTTTACCACTATGCTAATATAGTTATTATTTTACTTTTAGCTAACCTAGCTAAATTCTATAAACCAGCACAGTATCATGGATGCATTGTTATGCAGTGATTCATTACTGTATACTTCATGCCCCTCGTGTTTACACTGACAACATCCATCGCCCTGTAAACCAGCCATGCACCCACACATATACAGACATACTGAAGACAGTGAGATGGCAGGGCTGCATTCTTCCAGCCCCACTGAGCCTCAGTGAACAGAGAGAAATGTCTTAGATCACTGTACTCTGACATGTTTGGCTGACCTGATAGGAATCCACTGATAAGACATAAACAATACAGCACACTGAGAGCACCAAGCCAAGAGTGTAAGAAAACACACAGGAGTGTCAGATTAAGAAAAACAACGTAAACAAGCTGCTCAGGTTACAGCTGCTCCATCTCACACGTTAGAGCTTAGAGCCTCTATATGTGCCGTATGCTTGGACTACATATGCTATTCTATGTTATGTCCAACACAAAGATTTTCCTAATGACTACCTGTGTGAGATAAGACCAAATGGCAGTCAGAGGATGGTGAATGATTGAGCGTGAGCTTATGTATGTACATGCACAGTGTGTGTGCCGGTGAGTATGTGGAGAGCAGAGAAGCGTCGAGAGTGTTGATGGGATCTGTCAGCATAGCCAGTCACTGACAGGGAGACAGAGAAACCTGCCCAGTGAGACATGGCTCCTCTGTGTCTCCTCAGCTGGAATTCCTGGGAATTCCAGCCAGCTCAGATTGTTATCAGATCCAAAGACACCCTGCCACTCAGCCAACTTTTTCTCTATTTTTACTGAGCCAAATACACCCTGCACCAGAGGTGAACAACAAATCCTAATAAATATTTTTAACTTTTAGCTAATCATCAATGTAGTGATATTTACCACAAGCAGAACTGTTTTGTTTCCTATTAAATACCCAAGAAGTGAATGGTTCTGGGTGGTTTTTGTCCATGGTGATTTTTTGTCATTCTTTTGTTGTCCTTTTGAAACGGAGATGGTCTGACAAGTTGCTAAATTAAATTGCGGGAATAACATTATAACCAAGATACAAGGTGAGGAGTCAGACTTTGTAACAACAGATACTCTGAGAGGTGCTTGAACAGCAGAAAACCTTCTATGGGAAAATGTTAAAAAGATGGGAGGCCTCCCTCAGCTGACACCAGATTCAATAAATAAAAGAACTGACTCGCCTTTGTCTGAAATTCAAGAATTAAAGATTAGTGTAAAATATTCACAGTCACACATAAATGGCATTAAGAATGGTTTGGCCAAGCACTCTGAAGAGGGAGTTAACCTACAAAAACAGATTCATGAAATACAATTCACGCTGCCTTTAAATGATGGCTCTGAGAGTTTGGATGTTCCGCAAAAACAAACACAGAGGAACAACTTGGTCATTGAAGGGCTTAAACCTGATCATGCACATGAGACTGAGAGTGAAGTGTGTGAACCATTCTCCTCAAAGATCAAAGTGGATATACCAGCAAGCAAGAAGGCAAGAGCAACAGACACTGCAGTTTTGAATAGAGTCATCTTATTTTGAAACCATGGGGAGATATCATCATAGATCTCATTCTTTTGTGAGTATGATTTTATAACAGATGTAGAGCGGGTACAATGGGGAAGCGTGTGTGCAATATACATTGTTGCCTTTCAGCTGTTTACAGAATTGATGGTAGAGGTGGCTGATGAGCATCCATCCATTAGGAAATTAACAACTGAAGCAAGAAAAGCTCCTTGGCTGGATGAATTAATGGCTCAGGGAGAGAAAGTTAAAAAAAAAAAAAAGAGTTGGCAATTAAATGTAGCAGCTGAGTGCCCCACAGCCTGGAAGGCAACAAACGTTATTCCTTTACCCAAAAACCCAAAGAAAATACTTACAGGTGTCAGTAGCCTGTGCTTTGTAATTTACAGGAAAGAGTAGCACTTGATCAGATTTCCCACATTTTTTTTTCCTGAAAACAATTCAACATGCCCAAATTTTCATTTCAACTGCCACCATTACTATTGTAGTCTGTATATGTGTTGTTCTAAAATATGTGTGATTGTTCCAATAGTAAGCAAGGGTGTTGGGTGTAGTGAACCACTTGCCAATTAAAGTGCAGTTCTGTGTAGTATAATGTGCATACTGCACAGTGTATATCCATGTACGTGGATGGATGGATGGGGTATGTGTGTATGGTTCATGGTTCCCACTAATGATGGCAAAAAATAAATCAAACACTGTTGCAGTCTTAAGCTTCTAATCTATAATTCATAGGCATCTCCACTTTGACATGCATGCAGGTTTCTGAGGTGTGCACATGTTGCTGTGGCAGCACACACTCTCCAGTCTAACTGATCAGTCAGCACATCAGAGGATAGGAGAACAATGGTTGTTTGAGCTAACCGCTCCCATCTCTGAAATGAAAGCACGTGGTTGGATAATACTCAGTTGTTGTTTTTTTCTTTACATTATTTGAAGTGTCATTCTCACCAATGATGCTCTCTGTCTGTCAAACACATGATGATCCAATTAAATGACCCATGACCCCTTTAAACCCTTGACCTCTCACATCAGTGTGTGTACACGTTGTTATTGGACAAATCAAGCTTCATTACATCCTCCATTTTTCCCAATCAAATATCCTTTGATCTCAAAGCAGCTGACTGTGTGTTTACCTGTAGTGGATTCCATTTTGGAAACACAAATGAAAAAAAGAGTCTGAAGACATGAAGCAACATTTGAAAAATTGTTTGCAGATGTGATTTATATAGGGTCCAAGATTTTTATCCCGGCCTCCCTTTGATAAAACTGACCCACAAAAGGAAACATTTACTCCTCTGCACAGGGTCCAGACATTTTTTTCCTTCTTTCCAGGCCCAGCTGCATATGTAAAGACGCTGCTGAATGACTGATCCGGCCTTCCTGGCTATCTGGCAGCACATCTATTAGTTCAGCTGCTAGGTTGACTTGGATAGATGACACGCTGGCTTCCCCTTCCTACCTTTGTGCCTTTCTCATTCAGTATGGACATATGCACCAGTACATCTGGAAACAGCCCCAGTGCACATTGGGCCAGGGCTATAATAGACACCTGACCTGAACATTGGACAGGAAGGGCATGTCCAATATAACATCAGCTGTGACTATTAGATGAGAAAATGCATCTGTGACAGGGGATTATGTGCAGTAAGCATACATTACAACCGTCTTGGCTGTCAATCTGCATTAACCCTGTGGTACAAAAACACAGGTCACCTTCTGCCAATAGTAATTTTTCACAAATGTAGCATTAATAAGTGTAAAAAGAAGAACGAACGGCCACAGAATATTGTACTTTTGGGCTAAATTTTACTGGCTCATTAACAGCCATTATTCATTACACTCCGCATACAACAGTACTAACTAATGATGATTTCGCCTTTGTCTCACTTAAACTAAGGCTGAAAGTGTAAAGTTTATCCTGAGGGTGCTGCTAGAGGAAAGGACTCAGGGGTCATTAAAACCAACCAAAAAGGTTCATCCTCTTGGGAGCACAACCTGACAATTAGAGTAGAAGATGTAGTATCTAGAGCGCAAAGTTCATACTACCAAAAGCAAAGAAGAGTTTTCAGTTTCAAAGTTTTCTGTAGCTCATTGCATTTGTAAGGAGCACAGTACCTGAAAGCAGCACAGTGCATTGTGATACACGAGTCAGGGGGCGGAGGGAGAGGCATACATATACACAGTATCACCATGATCAAAAAAGATTTATTGGAAATTGTTCGGTGATCTTCCAACTAACAGAAGAGAAGCAAGCTTTGTCTATCAAAAAAAAAAAAAATTCAACCTCCAGTTTGCTTGTCACGTGGTCTTGAAAGTATTTTAAACGCCCCACAAATTCAATTTGTGAACCTTGAAGAGTATGAATAGGGGCAGTAGGCTGTGCACTCTCAGTGTCCTTGAGAATAGCATACTTTTTGTCATTTGAAATGTACCAGACTCGGACTGTAGTCACATAAAATAATATATCATCAGCATAAAAATGAACATTACAATTTGGAGTGGCAGAGATGATGCTGTTTATGTGTTATAGAGAATAAAACAGGACCAAAAATAGACCCTGAGTATCACACAGAGAGTCATAAAAAACATTTTAAGGGACTGGATCGTGTAGTCCTAACAAGGGTAGTCTCTGGTAAATTATTATGATCAACAAAATCAAATATTTTACACCGGTCTATGAAAAGTGCAGCACAGCGTTGATGGTTGCCCAGGGCATTAACAGTATCCTTTAGTACACACAATACAACTGGTGAGCTGTGGCATGATCTAAATCTTGACTGCTGAGGCTATGGTATGTTTTTTGTTTCTAGAACCAATTGCAATTAGAGAGAGAGAGAGAGAGAAATCTCACAAGTGGAAAAAAAAAATGCAAAAGGCTCATCCCAAGGGAAATACAGTATAAGAAGATACATGGGAAAATTCAAAGCAATCTTCCTGTTAGCTTTCGTTATTTCTTATAAAAGGTTTGGTTTGATTGTTTGCCTTTGGTCACCAAAACCTCTTCATTTTTATGGCACCATGATCCACAGAAAACTGTTAACCACAGGCGAAGTGACCTGACAGCGTCACTAGATAAAATCATTTCAGAGGTGGTGTATTTGCTTATGAGGTCAATGGGTTTTCAGGATGCTAATTAGATACAGCTTGTCAGTGCCCAGCGCAAGCAACATTTCTGTTTGTAATTTCAAAACAAAAGCACAGCAGAGCTTCTAATAGAGATCACAAGAAGAGTTTTATATGCACACAAAAACATTCTTTGTTTTTTATTCTTCATCCGTGCAAAGGATGTGTTTGCTCTCACAGCTTCTTTACATGTTAGAGACAGGGCTAAAGATGAAATTGTTTATAGTTTTCAGTGTAGAAGACTTTCATCTGAGCATATGTCTGTTGTTTCCTCATTAACTTATTTTTATATTAACACATTTAACAAAATAAGTTCAGATGGGGCTTCCCCTCATCTGTGTTCTCTGAGAACCATCTGCTTGGCCTCTATCTGAACTCTGGCGGGGCGTTCTGTTCGTTTCTTTAAGAGACATTCTATATTCTTTTAGTTAGTGGCAAGTCCAAGAAGAATCACATGCTCATGAGATTTTATCAGGCAGGTTCTGAACTCTCTTAGGTAACTTAAGTACGTACATAGAGTGGATCAGGTATGATTTATGACAGATCTGAACTTTAGAAAGGATGAAAAACTACTTGTTTTCCAGAAAGTTTGATTTGGTTTTTGTATAATTTTATGCTGTGCTTTTCTAATTATATACTGCTTTGCACAAGAGGATCTAACTCAATAAGCAGGGTGCCTGGAATAGAAGGTGTCATGTGTGTCTCAGGAGTTTATCTTTAAAACCAGTTTTTTTGTGTCTCAGTTGAAGAGGTCATTGTTCAGTCATAGAGAAAGTCTTTGAAAAAATGTTTTATGCAGCGATTTGGACATAAAAGTTCTGCACTTAACACCTGAGCACTGTGATTTATTTACCATGATTTAGTTACCAGCTCTCATTGATGTTTCTCCAGTTGTCAGTCTCTGCGGGTTCATGTAAGGTTGAAGTGAAACAGATCAGCTGACAGTATAACCAGTTTGGTCTGACAACGTTTCATAAACTGCAGTGTCTCTTAAAGGAGGAACACTAAAAGGTAACAACAAGAAACTGGCAGTAGCTGGAAGTCAAACTGAAATTTTCATAATCACCTTTTATGTAAGGAAAAAAACTTTTAAAAAGTTGAAACGGTCTCAGTTACTGTTGCAACACAATGTCATCTGGCG
Source organism: Toxotes jaculatrix (assembly GCF_017976425.1). Classification (NCBI taxonomy): domain Eukaryota; kingdom Metazoa; phylum Chordata; class Actinopteri; family Toxotidae; genus Toxotes; species Toxotes jaculatrix. Next base: position 28,183,832 of record NC_054401.1, read on the forward strand.
AGGCGCTGTATTGAGCAATCAAGCACATGCAAGAACACAACCCAGGTATATTACTTTATAACACAAATCCCATATTTACAACACATGAAAACTTTCTTGAGTGGTCTGTGAATATTAGAATTCTGAGTTTAAACTCAGAATTCTAATTTCTTTTTTTTCTTTTTTTACATGTGGCTCTAATCAAAAGCCTCATCAAAATCAAATAAGTTATTCTCACTGTGCAGCGCAGACCGAAGGACGACTGTATGTAGGCCTCCGCTCATATGTATCATTCATATGTATCTTTGATTAAAGCAGCATATTTCCATATCACAGCGCTGTACATGTAGGCTAATCATAATCAAGTGGAGAGTGGATTAAAAGGAGGCATTCTTCTTGAGTAAAGCATTTAGAGTAATTAGCTTCTATTAGGGCCAAATTCTAAATACTGATATAGCTCTTCTAGGACGAAAATAAATGCATTGATAGCCAGAAAGGCCTGACATCAGTCAGACGTGCTGTCATCCACAGAGCCCATTTCATGGTGCCAGTATCTTGGACATCAGTGTTCCAGTTCCAGTGTTTCCAGTGTTGGTAGGAGACTACCATAGCAGTTATCTTCACCTTGCAATATGTCCAACGCCACAGTGAGCGGTTCCATGACTGTGAAACATACCTTAAACGAATTGATGCTCCTGTTCAGTGATGGCTTTGGTATCTGGTCGACTGCAAAGACTGTTCAACTATGGGATGGGAGAGAAAATCAGGTCGGTGCCGGTGGAGAGCACTTGTCCAGCGTCTGTGAATGTTACATGTTGATGTTCAACTCCCTCCTCCTCAGAATCTGATACTGCAGTCTCATACGTCTTGAAAGCCATGATGAAATTCATCCCATTGTCTGCGACAGTAGCAGTGACTTTGCATGACAGTCCATGAGTTGAATGAACCTGTTCAATGTCACCAGCTACGACACTGCTTAATTCTTTTGCAGAATTTCAGCTTTCTCTTAATAGTACTTGGATGGAAATGGATGGTGTGGAGGCCTGGGCATGTGGATGGGTGGGTACACTGTCTGTTCAATATATAACTCGTGGCAAGAATTTCTCACGGTGAATGAGTCAGTCTTCATACAAAGTCGCTCTTCAAGCCTTAACTGTGAATCCTTTAACTTGTCAATCAAGTAGAATTAAGTGTCTCAGTCGTGCTACTGTTAAATGGTGTATAAACATAATCATCACCTTATTCATTCCAAATAGTTTTTGCTTGTTTCATAAAATGTTGTGTGACAGTTTTCCAGAGTCAACTTGTGTTTGCTCCAGTCCTCAAAAAGCGTCCTTGTGATAATGGCAGCAATGCATGGCACTGGAAATAGCACTGAGGCCATAACTTGTACCCTTGTGGAGTTGAAAGGTATGTGTTAATCCATCTGACCTTCACAGGGCAGAAGAAGGACAAAAACAGAGTCACTGAAGGGGTTAGGGTGCCAAACTGATCTGGCAGAAGTTCAGAGAGACTCAATCTCTGCTACAAAGCAGGCCAACGGAAACCAATTTAGCCCACCCAAGGTCATGGCCTGTAGGCAGCTGGAGCAGAGACAGCAGCAGAGTTCTTTTCTCTGTCATGAAACCTCAACAATCTCCTCAAATATTAATCCCCAACCATTTGTACAATGGAGGGAAGGTAGTTTCAAATGTAAATTTTTTTACTTTACAAACCAAGTTATACAGTAAATACCACACAAGGAGGCAGTGTGTTCCCCATGCTGTGTAAGATTAGTGAAATCCTTCATGTGATTTGAAATTCTAAACATACCATGGTTTCTCATTAAAGGTCTTTTATACTGTTTGCTTGGACTTGGTCAGTGGAGACTTGTCTTTGATGTTCACTGTGGTTCCTGAATGATGATGATGTGAGATGGAGAGTGGAGCGGACACACATACGCCACAACAAACACACAAAGAAGAGCAGACGGGAGGGTGACCCACAACTGATGGCCGCTAACATACTCTGTCCCTTTCAGCCCAGTCAGCTCAAAGTTCTGCCAGCGGCTCCTACAGGCTTCACAGTTCATTACGTACGAAAGGAGAAACAACACACTGACGGTTTGGTTATTTTTAGAACCGCGCTACTGGGACTAAAAAAGGTAAAACTTGTCCTGGCAGTAACAGTAAAGTCATAGAGTCAAAGAGAGGTCAGAGAGGTTTACATTCATGAGAGGAAGCATGTGCTTGGCATGCTAAGTATGACTAAACTGATTTCTACATTTCTTGTTAACAGGTGGCAATTGTGGCTTTGGGTGACTCAAAATCCCTGTTCAACCTCTGGGGACCAAACATTTCCATACCAGCTTTGATGTAGTTATGTCAGGACTAAAGTCTCTTGACAAAAAAAGTTGAAAACTGACGTGAACACAACACAGCAAAAACAACTTCCCTCATTGCTTTTGAGAAATTCAAAATCTCTTGGGTACAGTATAACGTTTTAAGTTTTGTGTTCACAGAGACGTATTACAAGTGGAAATATTACTAAGAGGTGTAAACGCGTGGACCAGGGTGGAAAATGAATCTGTTCTCCACTGCACTTAAGTTTTTATTTATCTCCTGTGCTGCTCACAGAGAGCTCACAAAAAAATAAGTGATTCTGAGCGTTACTAGTTGAGACTGCAGCTGGACATCATGTAAAAAAAAAAAAAAAATAGACAGACTGTTACTGTGTGGCCGCTATGTGTCACTCACCTTTTAAACAGAAACAGTTACTGTGAACTACACATTGTTTTCTTGACAGATCTCAGGATAAACAGATGGATTTAACAGCAGTTCTGGCCTGTTCTGGTGGTCTTGGCCCAGTTGTTCACACCAGCCTCAATAAGCCAATATAAACAGTCCAGAGTTCATTTGAGCCAAAGCAAACAGTAAAGGTGTTAAAGCACACTAACTGTTAGAAGCCAAAGGTACAAGTTGAACTTCCTGCCTTCTGTTCCTCCTCTTGTCCTCCAACAGCCTGAGTCTGTTGCTGTGATTCTTTTGGTTGGACTTGGGTCTTAAGAGCAGTTCATGGTTCAGGGTTTAGTGTTCATGCGACAATTGATTGTTTGGAAAACATTATTCCTGAAACATCCACTGTGGATAAACTGGGCTATAAGGGATTCATTTTGTCTATTAATAAAAAAAAATTGCCAAGAAATGTGGGATAGCAACCATCCCACAATAACTGCAACCCAAAATTATCATCATTCCACAATATGACAAAGTGCTGCAACGGGAATGGCAAAGGCATGTGATTTTCATTTGAAATCACAGCTTCAGTATTTGTCTATGAAGGAAATGAACACCATCGGGCCATTGCACGTTGTCAAAGAAAAGAATCTACACCATCTTTCCCACTCCCAAACATGGCCAGTTTCTTACTGCATAACTAGGGGGGGGCCAGACAGATCCCCTGTTGTTTTTGCTTTCTTATAAGCGGAAACCGATTCAGCCGTTATTCTCTTTCAGTAGAATAATAAAAAGGCACTGTCCAGCTTGGTGAATCAGTGAGTTTGGGAAACACCAGGAGCACATTCAATGTATAATTAATATGTGGCAGAGTATTCATTTTCAAATGCTGCAACTGGATCCATGAGAGAGATGGAAAGTCTGCTCCAGATTTCTAAGCGTCGTAATACTGAGCTCAGTAATGACTTCAGGTCATCTGGGGTTAGCTGTTAAGGATGAACAGGAAGCCAAAGAGCATGGCTTACTTAATCACAGTGCAGGTCCTTTATTGGAAAAGGGCAGGGAACAAAAAAATAATAATAATAAAAATAAAAATAAAAAAATAAAGACCCCAATTAAAAGAAAAAAAGTTTTTATTATAATGGTACTTACACAGTGAATTCTAGTCACACTAAAGAACAGGACCACAATTTTTCCTCAAAATGTAACACGTTTGTAATTCACATTCACATTCAGAACTTCAATTCAGAATTTTTGACCATGTGAGTGGTATGGATTTAGGGATGGCATGTCAACCAGTGCATCCACGGTTTTAATCCAGACTGAAACGAATCCTCGACATTTCTTCTTCTCACATACTAATTGAGCGTTGCGCTCTGATAATAATGTCATGAAGGACAGTTGTAAGGTATGGATGTCGTCAAGTGTTAAATAAATAAAACTGACTGAATAACCACTGCATAGCGCACTTCTTTATGGATTTACAGCATGTTGGCGGTAACCCACTAACTGAACGCAGTCAGCATTTAACACCTTTAGTGACATCTCATGAGTAATATAATTGAACTGACATTAATTGAGACTTTCATGTGGAAAGAGTGTGCTGTCACAGCTTCACCAGTCAGCGAGGCGTTGGAGTTAAAAAAGCCCAGAGAAGGCCCTGTTCCAAAACACGGCTGAATTAGAAGTACACTCTCTTCCAGATATTTAGTGTTGCAGATTATTCTTAACGTTTGGTACTTCTGTTCTTTAAATATCATGATGGAGGGTAAGTACCTTATGCATGGACACACAGTCCACAGCATGAGCTCATATATTAGGATTTGCTTGTTTGGCTTGCATTCAGCACAGCGCCTGCACTCTGAGCTGGAAAAAGTCATAAACTGAACCACAGAGGGAGGTCAGGCTCTGTGCTTTTTCTTCTTTCAGCTTTCACTTTGACACACAGCACAGTTTTTCCTTTTACAACATATTTGCCTTTGATATGATCCGGGGTCAGGCCCCTTGTTGCTATTAAGACCCTATAAAGCAGGGGTGCTAGCGCCAGATTGGCATTCTATATCCCCCTGAAACCAAAACCTGAGCACTGCAGGCCTGGTTTGCTGCGATGCTCACTTGTGAAATGCATGATTATGCAAACCAGGGTGTTTACCTTGGATTACAATCAATATCTAGGTGCCCTGTGAGATTTTGTATTAAAGCGAGCGGCAGCAGGTGGCTTTACCCTGTGAAGTGGGCAGCGGCTGTGTGGAACAGCAACCAGGACTGTGAGTGCCAGATAAAAGATGAATTATAGATATCCAGCCCCAGGGCTAAACGTGGAGGTGGGTGTGGTGGGGGGGTTCGGAGGGGTGGCGGATAGGGGAGGCAGCGCATGTCTTGAGTAATGACTCTCAGTGGTACTGCTCGAAAAGGTGAAAAGGTGGGCATACGTGTGGAAAGCAGATAAATTACAGGATGTATTTTTGAGTTAAGAAGGAGAGATGCAGGCACATGGCTCATTTATCATGCTGTGAACTATTAAAAAAAAATAGTTCAAGAGGCTGTTAAAGATGTGTCAGGGACAAGGATTTTTTTCTCCAGTAGAACAGAATTACAATTTGGAGCTGCTCAACTTCAAACACACTGCAATACCTCAGAGAGTGACGGGCATGTAATTTCAACACTGTGTTAGATGTGCTGTAGCTCTGACTGTGATGCTGCAGCTGTGCAAAAGTTGTTAAATGTATACCAGCTATTAGAATGACATGAGTTTCACTGAGCTCTGCGCAGGATGGTGCAGCCCGAATTCCCAGGTGAGCCTCCATTACTCCTCTGCGAGTCTTTGATTTTTCTGCAGACCCACATAAGAGAAGCGATTTAGGAAAATTCGTCAGCAAACCTCAGTGCTGATGTGATAGAGCTGCAAAGCATCGTATTTTTGTTGATTACTATGATGTTACGCAGAGTATCTTTGTTGATTACTATGAGGTTCATTTATTTTGCAGAGTTATTATACACTGGCCACCATAACAACTTTAAATGTACCAATGAAATGCACCTAAAATAATATCAGCTTACACACTTCTTTTCTTAATCTGTGAAAGACATGAAGCCAACATTTCAACACACTAATTAAAATGACCATAAATTAAAATGCAAATTACACAAACAGACTGGAGGAAGAAGTGTGTGTGTTGTTGTGGGGTTTTCACCAGCGCAAAAGCTGCTCAAGAACACAAACCACAGACATGTATGGAACCTTAATATACTTAGTATATAAATGCTAAAGGAGCACCAGAGATCACTGTACACATTACCAGTGTACCAGTGTTTGGCAAAAACATGAATTTAACCCACCACTTTGAAGTGTTTCAAGATACCACTGAAATGTTTACAGCCTGGCTTCATCATAAACATCACATAGTCACATCATGTCTCATACTGATGGACACCATCACAGTCTCTTATTAAGTGTATTAAATGTGTTGTAGCATTCTGCTAATACAAATACATTCAGTCCACTGCCTTTTACCTCACACCTACACAAAAGCTCCATTTGACACCATATAGTTGTATGCTATAACAGCTCGTGTTCATTACTGTGTTAGTTGTGTTTCCCTGCACATTCACAGTTCACCATATCTCATCTTTGTATTCTCCACCATACAGAGAAAACAAAAGCTTACACCTGGAGAGCAGATTTGTTCTTGCAGTTACCAATGTCAGATTTTTACTTCACTGTAGTTAATAGTTGCATAGCAACCCAAAGTGCATGGTGCAGCATGAACCTGTGTTAGTATAAACACAGCAGCTTGGAGTTAAACAGGAGAAGATAATGTCCTGTGCGATCATCTCATGAATCTGTCTGTGTTCAAGTGTTTTAAAGATGTGGCTACTCGAACTATGAACTGCTGGAGAACTTAAAATCTGACAAAGCATTATATTTTCAAACTCATATGTTTTGGATGTAGATATGTTAACATCAGAAACACCTAGGTAAATGGCAACAGCACCGCTAAAGAGGAGTGACTCAGTTTCTATTCCTTCTCTGCAAAAAACAATGATTTTGTTGCCATAGTTTACCTCAGAGGTGAGGGAACGGTGGTTACAGAGGGCAGACACACAGTTATGAGCAGCACATGTTCAATACTGTGCTAATTTTTTAGGCAGTTTAGATTCTTCTCCATCACTCAGTACCATCAGGGAGGCATCTGATCAGTCCCTATTTCATTCTGCAGCAGGACAACGACCCTAAATATACAGCCAGAGTCATAAAGAACCATCTTCAGATACATGAAGAACAAGGAGTCCTGCAGCAGCTTTACTGCACTTTGTATGAAGCTAACTGATGAATAAAAAAAACATTCACAACATTGTTTTTGAATGAATCCTCACTTTGCTTTTATTGCCTCAAACATCTGGACAGTATTGTAGCCTATATACACAGTACACAGCTGGAGTCAGGAACTCAGAAGGGACCCAAAGGCAGGAGGTAGATGGAGTGAGGGCTGGTGAGGAAGGAAGTGGGAACGAGGAAGGGCAGTGGGGAAAGCCTGGCTGGTGGAGGTTGGCTTGACGCTTGGGGACAGCTGGCAGACAGGCAGGTGAGTGATGATCCTGAACACAAAAGAAACAGGTTAGAAAATGCAACGCATAAGGAAAACAATCCACTCAGAATAACAAAAGCCGGCCTGGAACATGTTTTACCAGTGTGTTTGAAACAACAATCTGGTGAAGACTGGATGGAGAGCTGAGGTAGGCATGCTGCAGGTGATGAGCTGATGGATGGCAGGTGTGCAGGTAATCAGGGAGCCAGGAGCAGGAAGCAACGCCCACACCAGCACAGACACACACTCTGTTCTGAACCACCTACTAAAGTACTGCCTACTACATACTCAGTGACTATGTACTGCATACTACCTACTAATTGGGCGATTAAATATGCCATTACCAAGCTGACTGTTCACATTGAAGGAAACAGAACGTATCCCACAATGCATTTTACACCAACTAGCAGCGACAGCGACAATTGGTGGGGATTTTAAAGCAGGCTGAAAGCTGTAGGCATATTTGCTTACAGGACTTTAATATGTCACTTTATTAAGTTAATTTTTTTTTTCAGGCAAGAAGGAAAACCATGCAGACTTCCAACATGTAGTCAGTTTGTCTAACAAACACCTTGTTTGTAAATCTGCTGCAACGGTTTTGGAGATTTGGGGAGATTCACTGATGGCCGGGTCTGAAGAGACACAATGCATTATGGGGCAGTTAAGCATGTCCAGTAAGCTCACGGCACATACTCAGAAATTCTGTCTAGTGTACATCTGGGCATTTCTCTGGGCATTTTCATAGTATGTTCATAGTATGAACAGTACGTTAGTAAGAGGTTCTGAACACAGGCCCACACAGAGAGAACAGCAAACTCTGTAAATACAGGGAAGGAGGAAAACATGAGGTGACACTGGGAAACTGCTGGGGGTACAGCCACCGTACAGCCGTAACAGCTGGCAGTTTATTAGGTGCATCAAGCTAAAACTAACTCAGTCTAACACAACAGTCCTGCAACAAATCCTACTGTCATAAATGTTCAGTTTGTGTTTAAATTGTTTTAGAAAGCTGCTGATTTAACTTTATGACCATTTTAGAGGCTGCAGTTTGTCCTGATGTTGAACTGTTTTGCATTTTACAGACAGGTATTTTTGTCCACCTCATTTATATCAGTGAGGGTAAATGACAGAAACACCTCTCTGTATAATGCAGTATGGAGAGCACACCGCAAAGACTGAAGGTGTTAGTGCTGAATTGAGAACATGGCTGACATGCAGACGCAGCACAGCAGGTACTGCAGGAGTTCACTGACCAAAAAAGTTCAAACTAAATTCAATAAGAATGTTTTTTTGTTACAAAGCAAACCCCAAACCTGGTGCCAGACTACGGCAATTTACTGGAGATATGAGGTACAGAGGCACATGGTCACTTACATCTTAAGTCTTTCACTGCTCTCATGGTGCTGTTGCTGGGTCAGCTGAGGTGACAGAGCTCTGCAAGCTGACTGTGTTGCCTTCTCACAATGAAGCCATCACGCATAAAGAAGCCAGTATAACAACTCCTGCCTAGGAGCAATCTACAGTTAAATCTCCTCTACCATACAACAGGCTGACTGCCTACCTGATGATCCTGATTCTTACCAGCAGGTGACGTTCATTCTAATCAGGGACCAGCTTGTAATGCTGAACAAAAGCCACTGTTGTTGGATACACCTGAGCTTGTAAACACTCCTGAACGACACCAAGGAAACAGGAACCAGTTTGTAACTTCTAACTCAAACCTGCAGGATGTCATTTTTAACACAAAGAACGTTTCAATAGAGTGGCGATTAAAAGGAAATTTGAATTTATTTCAACCAGTAAACCAGGCTAAAGTCCTGTGGGACAACATAATAAAACCTAAAGGGCTCCTTGGCACGTATTTGAAAAGCAGAATCAGTATCATGTTTTTAGCAAAGACCGAAAATTAGGCAGGGGTGAAGGAGTTCTCTTGTAGGATCGAGATCATTAAAAATGTGTAGAAGTACGTCTAAATTTCTTACAAGACTTTGAAATCATTGTTACCTCAAGGTCTAACTAGGGTCCTTCAACCATCACAAACACACACAGATCTTATTTGTAGTAACAAACCTGAAAGAATGAAACAATCTTTCAGTTAGGTAACAGGTACAGATCTGAGACCACCTCACCTTCCCATTCACTTGAAGGTGGTCTCAGAACCTTTTACAGTCCAGTAAAAGTATGTTTCACATTTCTGTGAATTTACTAGTACATTTAATACTAGCAGTAGTTGTACAACTACTACTAGTTTCATACACTTCCCATTTTGACATGTTTTGCGTTAAAAGAAATGAAATTCCATTGAGGTCATGAGGCAGAGAGTCTTTAATTATTGCTGAAGCTCCGAGTGGAGACACCACTGTAAATGGATAATAATATGCAATGATTATTGATGTACAAGCAGGCCGAGCTGCTGCAGGATTAATGCTTTCGACATCTCACATGTGAGGAGCAACACTCATCATTTTCACTTCCCACTATGCCTATGTGAGGCATGTGCAGGGAGGCAGTGTGATGATTGCTGCTGTGCACAGATGAGATATGTGATATGATGCGTGTGTGTAAGAGAGAGAGAAAGAAAGAAAGAAAGAAAGAGAGAGACAGAAAGAGAGAGACAGACTGGGAGATTTTCCAGTGGTGAGGAAAAAGCTGAGCTCAGACTTCAAAGGTGTGTCAGGGCATGCAGCGCTCAGCCAGCCTGGCGTAGATGCCAGCTCTGTGTGGTCATGTAAATTTCATGACAAGTATCTATCTATATAGCTATCTAGTTATCAGTCTACCTTCTTTCACATGCATCTTTTTTTACACTTGCAATTCTCTAAGGGTTTTGTTTTAACAAATACTCACCCACAAACACTCATTAAAGTCCGTTTTACATCCAAACATGTGCACTCACATGTCTCTTTCCCTATGTGGTTTTTCCAGTGGTGTATTGTATTTCTCCTCGACTTGCCAAGCTGTCAAATGCAAGCCAAAGCTTCACTCCACCTCTTTATTTTACCCCTCCTCTTCAGCTCCTTCACCCTGTTGGCCCTGTGTCTTCCACACCTCTGTAGCGTTTGCCTATCCAGCTCTCTGAACCCAGATCTCTCTGGGGCCAGGCTGTCAAAGTGAACCGCCTGAGAAAGCTGGAAGCTCACTGAACACAGCAAGCAGGGCTGGAAAGTCTAAAAACATGATTACTGAAATAGAAGTTCACCTTTACTTTTATTTAAGTGGAGGTGAAATTAAAGGGCTGCTTATGTTAAAGCAAAAAGGAGCGTGCATGAAATGTACAGACCTTTTGAACTCAAGGTTGGTTTTTGCGAGTTTTTCAAAGCCAGATGTTGGTGTTTTCAGGAGGCTACTCAGCATGTCTGTTATACCATACATGTTCTGCAGAGAAAATCATTAAATGTATCCTCATTTGAAATGATTTAGTTAGATTTCCACAGTCCTCAGGTTTTTAACACACAGTTAATATATGGATGGATAGAGAAATGTGTTGAGTCTGAGCATTAGTGTAAAATGCAGTTCATTTTATGTGCACTTCCAGCATGAGGGTAGAAGCTTAGTGATGTACTGACGACTCACATGGTTTGCTCTTGAAGTACTATGGCTGATCGCAAACATGCTAGCCAGCATGGAAGCCTATGCAAATCGGTCACAGTAGCTTGCTGGCTAGCTTGCTAACCGTTTGGTAGCACGTTTTTGTAGAGCAGCTTATCCTCCAGCAGAGCAGGGTAACGGCTGATAGGTTCTGATAGTTCTATTATCTCATCATCGAGATGCGTAGGTATCGAGCGTAGAACGCTTCATCATCCCGTCGAAACACGAAGCTGTGGTCTGCATAAAAATGATAACTAAAGAAATCAAAGTGTTACTTTACTTACTTTGATAATTATGTTGTGTCAACAAAAAAATTACCAATTCATATGTGTGTTGCATCATAACAGTAATGTGCAGCACTGAGTAGCTTGCTGTTAGTTCGGTAATATAACAGACCTGTAGGAGCATACCAGTAGTAAGTGCATTGTAACAATAACAATTTGTTGTCATAGTAGCAATAACAATAACCTGTTTGGGAACAGGTTTAGGTTTAAGAATAAAACCTACTTGGTTGGGTTGAGGGAAAGATTTTGGTTTGGGTTCCTCCTGGAGTGCCGTGGTATGTGACAATGGTGACAGTACGTTCCACATAACCGGAAACCTCCTTGGTTGGACTCCAGAGCCCCAGAGACCTTTGTTGAATGTCACACCTCTTCACAACAATTCAAATTCGTGCATCCAAGCTCAAAAAAAGTTCAATATTAAGGAAAAAAAAATTCATGAATTCAACTGAAATGGACTGATTTTTTCTGGGAAACATCCCCATTTTAAATACTGGTGAAAATGGTAACACCACATTTTCAAAGGATTTGGTCACTTCCATTACTTTGTTTCTTATTATGAGCGCAATCATTTTTGAGTTTGTCTCACCAGGGTTCCCATAATGTTTGGGCTGATGTTTACTAAACAACACATATACAAGTATTATGTTGCCCTGGAGACAGTGAGTTAGGTGTGGACACCTAACTCACTGTGCTATCTACTGAGAGTTCCTGTTTGCAATTACACCATGGAGGCACAAACAACAATTTATGTCTAGGCAGACATCAACACTCATCACTGCAAAGAGAACGGTCCACTGATTCCTGCAAATGTCTATGATGTCTGAGTGTTCACCACACGAGTTGTGTTGAGTTTTGTTTCTTCACATTCTTTGAATCACTTTGAACCTGTACCCAGATATTCACAAAAAAATGATTCTGCAAATCAACTTTTTCATTATTTCACAAGCTTGAAATCTTTTCGACTCTGATTTGATTCCACCCAAACCCCTTTGTACAGCTGCTGTATTTTTTGGAGTAAGTTTAAAACATCTGCAGTTACTTAAAAAAGTACAGATTTAGCCATTTTGCTACATGGATAAACATAAACACATTGCTTGTCAGCACTCCTGTGGTTTCATGCTAAGCCTGTCTATTTAAAGTGAAGTTATTACTTTGTCCTGGTATCTGATGGAATGGAGTGGTTTTTGGATACACTTATAAGATCTTATATTCATTAAGTCTGTGTGTGTGTGTGTATGTGTGTTAGGGATAAATATTTGGCATCACTATGGCCCTTGTTGTTTGTCGTAGATTATACAAACTGAAAGAGATCACATGAATATGAATGATCATTATATTAGTGGTCTTGTGGCGTGCCTGTGCAGGGTGGTCTGAACTGAAGAATTCCTGCACTGGAAGAAGTCCTGTGGAGAACCCACAAAATATGAACTGTGAAAGGAGGAAACTGCAAATGTTACTGTAAGAGTTTTATCATTTTTGCCTCTCGAGAGTGGAACACAAAGATGGAGATCAGTCTATTCAGCAACCTACACACCTGGTGTTGAGTGTTCTCATTATCCTGATTCTGGCTACATTGTCAGCAAACAAGGCACATCTTAGTTCCAGACATCCTCCACATAAACTTAAAGTTTATTACTTTACTGATCCCTCAAACTGGGGAAGTTAGTTGTTCTCTGTATTTTACCCACACCACGTGATCCACATCCATTTTTCCACATCCAGGTAAGATGCCCAGGGTACATACCACTTTGTAATACAAGTCATAAATACAGTCCTACTGAGGACATTCATACTCTCCAGTGGACAAACCATTTTCCGTTTGAAGAGTGACGCAACCGTTGAGGGAAAAAAGTGAATGAATGGCTACGAATCATTGAACTGAACTGGACAAAGTGAGTCCACCACATTGACTGCATCAAGGACTGGATAGTGGCACACCATATGTTAGCATAATGTGTGTTTCCTTCAGCAGTATCATCTGAATCCTCTCCTCTGCTTCCTCCCTTGAGGTCTCTGGGTGAGCATGTAGTGTGATAATTAGAAAAGACTGCATTGCAACATTTGCACATTTAAACCCATGATACAGAAATTCCCATGAAACCACAGAGAATGTGTCTTTTCATAATGTTACCATAACTGCCTTTACTTGGCTTTAATGTGCAGTCTGTTAATTGGCGGTGGTTAAACTCTTCCTAGCCTGCACGAGGCTTCACAGACGAGCAATGAAACACAGCAGGTTTCCAGCTACTTCCATTGCTGAATGCTTCTGATAGGTAGCCTTCAGAGAGGAGACAGAGTTTATGTGTGTGTGTCGCTCCACATATTCAGCATTAGCACCATATCCCCATGTCTGCTCATTAGCGGGCTGCGAGAGCTCACTCGGCCAGTTCTCATATAAACAAAGTTGGAGGGTTTTCAAGAAGTGTGTAATTACATGCAAAGCAAGGGACTGAGATGTTAGATTCCTGTCAACACAGTCTGCTATGAGTATATGTGTGTGTGCCGTATCAGTGAACAAGATTTTGTCCAGATGCTATGCGTATCATTTTGTGTTGCTGAAATAAATTCTGCTTGCTCCATAAACGAAGCTGTGACCTGTCACATGCCACTGTGACTGGTTGTGAATAAACTGCTCTTTCCACTGAGTCTTCAGTGATGATGCTGTGTTCATACACTGCAGCACAGTGTTCCTGACTGAAACCCTAGTGCTTCTTGCTGCAAAGAGGATGCTGCAGTCTGGCAGCGGCATTTGATAAGAGCCAGTGTGGATTCAGATCAGGTAAGCAAGAAAAATAATAGAAATAGAATAGAAATTGATTCAGTTGCCCGGTTAGCTCAGTTGCTAGAGCTCGAGACTCAATCTCTTGGGGTTGTGGGTTTGAGCCCCGACTCTGGGCGTCACTGCCTCCCATGGGCCCACCACCTGTAGGAGGTGCCGTAGGACTTCGGTGCATTGTGGACTGGGCGGCAGTCACCCCCGCTACCTGGGCCCAGACCCAGATAAGCGGCGGATGATGACATGACGTAACTGATACATGATTCTGCAGCACGCAGTAACATTCAGCACCATCAGTCCAGGCAGGAAGTGCTGTGACAATGATATAGTACAATAAAATTAAGGGTGTAAAGGTCAGAGTGATGCCTGAGTGTGTGTAACATGTGCATTTTCCATAATGGAGACCTTAGATTGCGTCACATTTCATACGAGTAACCAACATTGGGTATTCTCACTGAAATGTTTACTGAAGGAAGCATACAGATACAAGTGTAGTTACAGTGGGTCCTGGATGTGAGACAGTACATAATAACTGAAGGCACTCAGCTACAGCCAAGTTGTAAAAACTTGGGTTTTATTCTCATAGGTGTGGCCATCAGTTCTAACAGTACCGATAAGATAATGATCCTGGAATGTATCAACACTGCGAAAAAATGTGTCCAACTGTTCAAAAAGAGAATTTAAACAACAGCTTAAACCACATTATCCAAACCTCTACAGGAAACCTCTGCAGGAAGCACAGTCGGTCAAAGTTCAACTAAGGACAGGTCTTTAAACTGTGGTGGATGTTTACAATGAAGCGTTACAATGAAGGCCAAGGTTTTGGACTGATGACCAAAACTTTACCATGTTTCTCTCCTGATTTTCATCTTACATTTCAGATAGCAAAATATTACACTGTATAAATGGGCCTTATCCTCGGGGTTTGTTTACATGTCTAGTTATTTTTAGCTTTGTTTATAACCTGTGCCCCTTCACTCATGAAGACCTCATCTCATGCCAGTGAGTGACACAGGATTGTTTAAATCTTAACACTAATCTTACTCTAACTTTAATCACAGTCTTAACTGTCTAATCTGAACCATACCTTAACTCTGCTGTATCAGGCTTGTGTGTATTTGTTGGCTGTGACTGTTCATCAAATTACACTAACGTTTCAAAGTGAATACATAACAGCCTGCTACATCAGATAGCACTGTTACTTAGTTACTTACTAAAGTACCTCTGCTTGCTCATGTACCTTCCCTAACTTTAATAGGTTTAAATCCTTCAACTCAATCTGCGCCTTTGAGGTGATTTAAATTACTCTGAATGTGAAAGTCTGTGTGAGCAGTCTTAGAGCGATCGAAAAAGAGTGAAATAATATGGCTAAAGAATGAAATTTCAGTCTTATACTTCTGACTGCGACCTGAAACAGAGATGCGTTAGTAGCCTCAGCACATCCAGTTGAAGCCGCTCTCGTTTGACAGGAGTCAAAAGTAAAAGACAAGGAAACGGCAACATGATATGCTGACTCTCCAGCCCAGTAGTCCCAGATGACTAGATCCCTCTGGGCATTCCTCTGTCTTCTGAGAGTCACTTTCAGCTTTGGCTTTGTGTAACTCGGGACCTTCAGGGTTGCAACACAAACCGGCCTTGGTTGGCATTGAGGGCACTGACAAGGAGGATGTGTTTTCTCCATCTGTTTTGACTCAACAATGCACAGACTAACCAGCTCCATGTCACAAACAGAAGCAGGACGCATTTCACTCATCCCCTTTTGGAAGCTGTGGGAAATTCGATGTCTTCTTTGCCCATCTAAATATAATAATTATTATTCATTTTCTCTTTGCAGTACTGTTCACATGAATTCTGACACAAGGAAATCTAATCTGCATGGATCAGTGACATAACCATTTTGTGTTTGGCTCACATTTGGGTTCCAAATGGGTCAGTTCACTCTTGTTAGGCCAGACCAACCCTAACTGAGCCAGCAGTTGGTCCAATGCCTCAGTGAATTTGGGTTTCATATAGGCTAATAAAAGGAACCCTTTTTTTTACCACACCCACAAGGAACACATGAGGGCACAGATGCAGCCCATGTGAGTTGCCTATAATGTATTCATGTTGTTGAACATTTTGTATGTTGTGAAGAGCAGGTCTGGAGGAAACACTGGCTGAGGAGGAGCAGGAAGGAGGAAGAGCAAGGTTTGAAATTTGTTCTCAGTGTAGTAAGTTTAATGTATAGTGGTAACACTAGGCTTGGATTGGATTTCCCCTGATGTTTCATTTTGCCTGACCACAAAACCACAGTGTTCGACGTCATACAAACCTTATTACCAACCATTTTTCACTGTTGCCTGCGTTTTTGTTTCCACCAATAAATATCAAAGCTCTTTAGCAGGTAGATGCTCCACTGTATTCGTCAGCTGTTCACTAACGTGTGCTGTTTGGTGCTGAGCAGGTGGTGTACAGCAGGGTTATCAGAGCTCTGACACACTGAAAACAGATGGAACTAAGGTTTGTTGAGATCAGCGAGACTGAACCAAAACAGAGTCGGGTGATAATCTGCTGTGTGAACCCCTGTCACATTACACATCTGACCCCTTGTTTATATAAAACTATTGTGTGTATTACACCTTAAACAAACAGTACAACAACACTTTTAGGCAGTTGTACCCTGTGTGTGGTGTTGCAGTGTTTTACAGTTCCTGGTGAAGGATAGCAGCACAGATGAACGGACTCTTGCAATCTGATACTCCGTTAGATTTGTATATTGTAAAAACAGGGCTTTCCAGGGGACACACAAGGGTATCAAATACACACTAGATCTGGGCCAGTGTTTAGTGTGTATACAATGTGTGAGTGATGATACAGCAGATATTGTGTATAGTACATAAAATATAAATTGACATGTCATCCAAAACATGTGTTCTGGGTTGTTAATGGTACATAAACATAAGCATCACAAACATCTTCTGAATGTCCAATCTAAATTTTCACATGTATACACACATATACATAATAAATGTACGGTTACATCCAGCACACATACTAGTAATTGTGTGCTCCATATAATCCACTCACATATGGTGCATATGCAATAGATTGGAGCTGAGTAGAAAACAGAGCTGCAGTTACAGTCCATGTTGTAAATTACAGCATGCTATAATGAGGTGAAACAGAGCCTGGGAGACCTCAAGAGAACAAGGAGACACTCAGATGTAGAAACAGATGGGATCTCCCTCGTATCTCTCTCTGACACACACACACACACACACACACACGCACACACACACACACACACACACACTTCTCCCAAAATGCCGCTTTAATCCCTTAAAGATCATGAACTCATGATTTCCCTCCCCACAGGCCGACCGCAGCCGGACCTTCGTCTCCCAGCTAATTGTGAACATATGTGACACTCAGGGGCCGAAGCCCGGCGCTAGATAAAATATGATCTGTTCCAAATCACACTAGCATTCTCCACGCAGCAGTGGAAGACCAAATATCCTATTGTTTATGTAATTTATATGTTTGTATGTGGAACAGGCCAAATGGAGAATGCAGAAACTTACTGGAAAATATGTTTAAATACTTCCAGGGAACAGCTTGTCACAAATGTATTGTTCTTTCATAAATCACATTTGTGTAGTAAGATAAAATTTGAATATCAGCTTCCTGGTGTTCATAGAAGTGATTAATCAAGAAAGAATAAATAAACAAATTATCATTACTCTCCAAATAACCCAGAATATACAGTTTAAGGGACTCATCTTACAGCTTTTTGTGTATTGCCAGCTGTCCCACACCACAGTGGAGCACAGTTTTCCATGTGGCACATAGCAAAGCACCTTAAGGACAAACTTTGAAGTAATCCATCTAATTGTCGTTGAAATATTTCACTAAAAACCAAAAATGACAACATCATAGTGGCGCTAACTAGGAAAAGTCGTTAGGATACATCCTCTGGGCACCATGAATATACATCTCTATTAATATAATAATATCTCTATTACAACTACTGAATGGACTACTAAGAAATATGCAGTCCATTCAGTAGTTGTAATAGAGATATTTCAGTCTGGACCTAAATAGTGGAAAAAGTTTGTTAGCATGCTATGTTTCAATAATAAACTTGGGTGGGTGGAATTGGTTATAATGGTATCTACATCTGATCATTTATTATTAGTAATCAAGAGAAGGAATGTAATCAGCTACTTTTCTATATTGATTAAGGGCATTTTTCATGTGTTCTTTTGTGAAAAAGATATACTGTTGTTTTTGGGTTTATGCAATTGTTATTTTTTATATAAATAATGGAAGAAATTATACACCACTGTTTACACAACTCAAATAAAGGTACTCAGAAAGACACATTACTAGAATAATGGAGTAAATATTCAAGGTGAAGGAGTGCTCATAGGTTAAGCTCCACATAAAAAGGAGTTAGCTTCCATCAGACAAGGATTGTTGACTGCTTGGTCCTTGTCGACCACACTAGCATCATTGCTAAAGAAAGCAAACATTCTTAAACAGGTTTCCAACATGTTCTAAAGTGACACAGTGTCTTTTTCTGGCAAAAAAAAAAAAAAAAGTGAAAATTAATTGCGCCATGAGCTTGCACTTGCCTCTGCACTTGCTCCCAGTTTCATTAAAATAGAGCTCCAAGTCTGAATACCACTCAGTATGTTGTTTTTTTTTTTCTTTTCAATCTTTTGTTCAGCTTTCGTTTTCTGGGTCAGTTCGATGTTGCCTAAGGGTGAGAGTGTGTAAATAGGAGCAGTTGTCTGTTTTGATATTGACCTGTGGCCCTGTGGGAACTTCTTTCTCTGTTCTTTACTGAGGTCCCAGGTGACTCAATCATTTCTCTCCTTGCTGGGGCTGCAGGGGCTGTTCTTGTTGTTCAAATGGAGACGGAGAAGATGCTGCGTGCAACTGGGCCAAGAAGAGCTGATTCTGACTTTCCCCCACAGCACAGCTGTATGTTGAAAGAGACCACCCTGCTGCTTTGGCTTCTTCTTATGTAGCCACACCTTCATCTCATCTCCAACAACCATAGAAATGTAAAGGAGATGGAGTTAGGGGAGAGCTTTTATTTGTGTGACTGAGATACTTGATGGAGTCTTTTGTCGAGCTAAGAGCGAGTCAATATGTTGCCTTTGGCTCAACAGGGTCTTGTTACCTAGGAGCAGCTGGTTGAGCTGTAGGACTGCATGAGATGAGGATTCAATTGAATTTCTGGATTTAAAATATGTGAAAGGTGAAAGGATTGTCCTCTAACAACAGTTTTTTAATGAGGGGGGAAGCTGAGGAGGCTTATGGAATAGACTCATCAAAGTTTTGAAACGGCTGCGGCTTTCATTAACATGTCAGTTCAAAATATGTGGTTCTGTAAACTCAGTGTAGTATAGTGGCTAGCTGCAAAGCAAACTGGTGGAGCTTGCAAACCAGCTGCGAACGTGCTGGCATCAGGCAGCCACAATGACTTACACTGACTCATTAGTCTAATTAGTGTTGACAAAAGGTAACGTCCTGATTCGTGTGAAGTGCTGAACAGTGCAGAGACCATAAAAATTCCAAGGGCCTTAATCCAAGTGACAAGCAGATCAGCCAGAGCTGATAATAAAACAAGCTGGATGGAGGCAGTTTCACTCTCGCAGCTGTTGGGGTTCACCTGTAACATTAAACAGACTGTTGCATCATTAATTCACCCTTCTCTTTCTTTCTCTGCTACAAATATGGTACACAGTGAAATATGGAGCATGTTTTGACATTCTCCCTATTATTGAATCAATTTGATGCTTTATTTGTTTTTGCTTTTGTTTGAGACTCTCATCTGGTCATCTGAAAAAAAAATCATCTTGAGAAACACACATTTACAATCGATTTACAGTCCTCTTCATTTTGGTTGCGTCCATTTGTAACACCAATACTGTCCTGGGTCTTTAAGGTCTATTAAACAGGTTTCAACAGCATCTTGTGGTCCAGGGATGGGACGCCTGGGCAAACCAAGCTCAATAATGAACCTTCCTGCTCGTCTATACAAGCACTGTATATAAATGTAATAGTTCAGCAATCACCAACATAGACATAGATATAACATTGTGACTGTTAACGGGAATTTTATGGCCTTTTAATGAGCTTTTGACCAGGAAGTAGCACACTGAATGTCACAGCTGAGCTAACAGCAGTCCTTTCAGTAAATGCTAAAAGCTCCAGGTTTGGCCCAGTGATGATAAACAGTGATGAATCATTCAGTTCAGCCTGAGGACTCTGTGTTAAAAATGTGTTTGTTCGTGTGCTCAGTATCTCTATTCAACAAATCTACACACCGCAAATCTATAAACACTTCTTCATGGTAAAGTGATAATCTGAGCCTGGCATGCTGCGCAGGTCTGTGCATCGCTGACTGATTGTTTACGCTGTTATTTCTTTGTGAGATTGTTCGTTTCCGTGCTGAGTTAGGCTTGTGAAATGGTTTAAACGATCAGCCGCTGAGGTTTACCTGAAGTCAGGCCTCTCTCTCAGCCTTCTTTCTACGACACCTTCCAGATCTCCAGCCTGCCCCGCTCAGTCAGAATATGGAAAGCTTATTTACATTCCTCCATCCTGCGGGAAGAGCTGCAGGGTTGAGGCAGTAGAGAGGATTCTAGCTGTCTCTGTCCCTGTCCTCATTAGCGCAGAGCCGGTCTGTTCTCTCTCTCTCTCCCTCTCTCTCTCTCTCTCTCTCTCTCACACACACACACACATACACACACACACACAGAGCAATCTCCAGCTCTAAACAGGCTGACAGTTTGAAGATAGGCCCACTGCGCGGAGCAGAGCAGAGTAAAGCAGAGGGCTGTGAGATGAGAAAGCCCCTGAGTAAAGGAGAATGCAGGCGAACGCTTGTAATTGGGCCCTGAGTATCAGCTGCCAAATATCTCCTGTTAGTTCTCTGCAATTTTTTTTTTTCCACTATTACTATGCTAATACTGTGACATCTATGCATGCAAATGAGACGGGGCACACTTGGCAGAGATCCTGCCCTCAGCCGGTCTCTGTCACAGGGAAAGCAGCGCTCACTGTCACAAAAACACACATACATACATTACCTTTAGCAGGTGTTGTTGCTGCATCCATAATATGACGCGGAACTGTCAGACAGTGATGCTTCGCAGCCTGAAACTGTAGAATCATTCCAGCTTCCAGACCATATTAACCATTTCTATAGATCCACAAAGTGTCCAGGGAGCACACTGACAGCATTTTCCCGCTGGTTTGGTTTCTTTTCACACAGGAAGAAAAATTCTAGAGGATGTTCAGTCCGCTCATGGGTTAACACAGTGAGAAAGTCCTGACGGAGCGCTCCTGTCTGCCCAAACAGAGATATATAAGAAGGCAAACATACTTTGTTGCTAGCTCAGGTCAAAGCTAAATTCTATTGATTTCACTCACTTGTATCAAGCTCACCTGTCTACAGGAGCTGTTTAGGTCAAACTTGTAGACTACACCTTGTAGTCAGGTTAGATCGAGAGAACCACTCCTGGATGCACCACTTCATCTGAAGGGTCTTGGAATGGTTGTATTGCTGTGCTGACATCTGGTCAAACTGTGCCAGGGGGATATCAAACCACGGTCTGACTCATCTGGACTAAATAGGTGTGAAAACATAAAGAAGAACACTGGAGAAGCAGGAACAGGATGAAAACAGAGGTGTCTCTTACTTGCTTTGATAAGCAACAGCTACAATACATGAACACAGTCACAACACACTGCTGTTTTAACTGCTTTAACACTTTCTGGGGAAAATCCCTCCACTTACATGCTAATACGCAGGTGTGTTACCATGGTGAATGATCTTACTTAAATATATGCTGCTTATACAATTTAGATTACTTTGTCCTTTTAAGATATATCAAATCATATATGTCACAGAATCCTGCGGTTAATTGTTTCAACTGCAGCTTTCATACTATTTCATTCTAAAGAAACTGAACCAGACAGGTGTGAAGTCATCTGAGGTGGTCTCAGCCAAACACTGAAACAGCCACCGAGTGAGATCAGATGCAGTTTATTAGAGGTGTGGAAGCAATATGGACCAATCGCAAACGTGTGACGGTCATGTATAAAATGCAGAGCATCGTCTTATGAGATTGTTAGCAGGAACTTTATTGTTCCTTCATGGATTTTCTGAGGGCACTGCGTGGTGGATAAATTTATACGCTTTCAGAATTCAGGCTCTCAGATGGTGGTAGGGGAAACATAGTGCATTATATAGTAACAGGGAGTGATTTGGGACGCAGCCCGTGATGTACATATTTATGCAAGATTGTCTGGTAACCATGGTAATTTTCTCTGATGAAAATGACTTCAAAGGGAGGTGCTGACGTCCTATTTTAAGTTCCCTGTTAAACATGAAACATATCAACTACACAGTAACTCTCCCGTTAGAGCACAGGAAGCTTGTTTTCACCTAAACTCCTCAGTCCTCAGTCCACTCCTCAGTGTTTATGACATTTCGGTCCAGTTGCAGTTTCGGTGAAGGCACAGAGTGGAGTTCAACACAGACGCGTTGAACATGTCGAAATGTGATCAGTTGTTCAGAGACATTGTTAAACCCAGAGCTGTGCACTGTTATGTATGGTCACCAGGGGGCTGTGTAACAAAAGCTCTTTGTTGCTCTTTCTTATGTTTCAAAGAACGTTGCATTGTGTCTGTATATATCCTGAGGATGAACCCCAGTCTTTCCCACCCCATGATGTGTGTGAGTGTGTGTGTGTATTTGTGTGTCTATTGTGTGTGGTGGGCCAGGTGGTGAAGCTGAGCCTGCACTGGAGGATCCTCTTCAGCAGAGGCTGGTCCGGCTGCTGTCTGAATAGCTCTTGTCTTAAGTAAATTATGACATGATATGTTGACAGACCAAACAAAGGCGAAGCGATGTTCCCATGGTGTAGTATGCCTGGCCTGCAGGCAATACATCACACACAGAGTGTTCCCATACAGACCAGCCAGGGCTAATTGCAAGTTAGCCGAGCTGGGGACAACATAAATGAAAGTAAGGGCTGTTTACTTTGGCTCAGTGTAGCAGTTCAGCCTACCTGTAATTTGTCCTCATAAATACACGTTGTACACGTCGATTGTTGTGACTGCGAGTCATTAAATTACTGATTGCTATGTACTTGATTGTTATGTGCAGGTTTTCTGTGTATAACCGTCTCATATACCGAGTCTCGTGCAGTTGTATTTCGGGGGGGACAGAAAAAGTGAAATCTCCAAATTAGTTAATCAGTTGGTTAAAAAAAAAAATCTGTGATGATTTTAATAACTGGTTGATAACTTTAAAGCTGTTTCAACAACCAAAGGAAAAAAAAACCCTGAGAAACCACCTCCTGTGACACTTTCATAAATTAATATTCATCTTCATATCGGTGAGATTTTTATTGCACACTAATTATCTAGTTAATGTTCTACTGTTCTAATAAAGTTCTCATAAATATCCTTAATATCCTAACAAGAAACATCACAGTTTCATACATAGTCTGTAACACTGTTTAGGTTCTAATACGCTAACTTTACATGTTGTTGCATCAAATCGTTTCAAGGAAATGGTAAAACTTACATCTTACATGTTTCTGTTCTGATTCCTGTAATGGAGACGGAGACGCTCACTGACCTTCAGAGAGGTTATGGTGCAACAGGAAAGCAATGAGTGAAGACACGTCCTGTCAAAGAGAGAGAGAGAGAGAGAGAGAGAGAAACTAAGTGACTGATTCGAACAGAGCTGAGTCAGGTCAAATTTAAAACGGCTGAGGTGTTCAGTACAGCAAAGGTGAGCTTTCAACAATTTGCATACTGTTTCACCATTAATCTGAAATAAAAGACATTTTAATGGCACATTTCTTTTTGTGGAGAAGAGCAATGTTTCTAAAGATTTTTTTTTTTTAAAGATAAATGAATAAAATCCAATATAACTGCATCATTTAAAAACAATACTCAGTTTAATCTTTGGAGGCCTAGATCAGTCTTTATCATCTTGTCTCTGTATTGGTATAAAAGCAAAATGGTTTTGAATGATTACATTGATCAATAACTCCCAGTACGAATGGCATGTTAGAACTGTATTAAGGTGGACTTAAAAAAAAAATGTTTTCTTTATCACTGTTAATCAGTCCAATACATGTGTTCATACATGTTAAAGTCATCTGTTCCATGGTTGATCTGTGAGAACTGCAAAGGCTCCGTGTGGCTATATGGACCAGAAATGGGGCTGAAATAGGAGAAAATCCATGCACGTGTGTTTTTCTCCCAGTCATGCAAAGCATATTTCCACAGCAGCATTAGAACAGAGAATGTGGTGGGCTGGGGAGGGCGGGGGGGCTCTGATATCTGGTTCATTTGAAGTGTTGATAGGCATGCAGCCACAAAAAAGCTGAGTTAATAAGCAATTTAGAGCTTTAAACCCAGTCCATGATGAAAGTTTAATGATATCAACACAAATTTGCTGTCACATAATCTCCCCTTTTAATCATTTTCCACTGTCAGCACAGGGCTAACAGAAAAACAAGCTTAATCCACCTGATTGACATCTCCCTCTAAATTGGCTGGATGAAGGACTGGAAAATATGTCAGCCAATTAATTAAGTGCATTTTTCTTCTTTTCAAGTTTTTGTCTGGAATGCAGAGTGGTAGTGAGAACACACGGAGGCCGTGTCGGTGTATTACTGAGGTCGCTCAGTGGTCACTTGTGTCATCGGACACTATGAGCCTGCAAACCGGAGCCACGCCTGATCAGAATTCACAGTAATCCTGTGAGATGTAAAGCCACAGAGCTGCCAGACTCTCTTTCCCCACCCCACCCCTGCAAATTCTATCACCTCCAAAACTGCAAAAGTACAGCACACACCAGCCTCTACACCTGGGCTCTCAAACAATGGGACTGTAGATCATATCCGAAATCCACAAGACATTTTCATTAGGCCCCCAGAATGTTTGATATTTAATGTTTCATTTGGCTCGCTAACTGATTTGGCCCCTTGATTGGTGCTGGAACAAACAGCACTGACATAGTATGACCTGATACAACATCAGGCAGTGGCTTTTTTACACATCCAGCTCTAAGTGTGTATGTGCCTATTGTTTGGTGCTGAGCAGGAAGTGTGCAGTGGATTTATCAGAGCTCGTTCACAGCTGCCTGTTGCTGCTGGAAACGGGGCTGATGAAAGCAGTGAGAGTGGAAACCTGTAAAGACATGGGCCAGAAAACCAAAACAATGAGCTGAAAGATGCTAAAATGCTCAGTTAAAGCTGAGGGGAACTGCAGAGCGAGGTGATAATTCTCTGTGGGTTCATCACTACAGACCCTATGATTATAAAAATTCACACTGCTGAAATTGCAGTGCAGCCTGTTGTGCAGTGTATCTATTGTATAACTAATGTGGTAAAGGGGGGAAAATTTACATATTTACATATTATCTTAACTCAGTAGCAAACCAAAGATCAACACAGACCAATAGAACCAACAGAACACTGAAAACTCATTCAGTTCTTCCTGCATCAGTGTGTAATGTCTGACACTTCACACACTCTACTCAGCAGCAGCTGTTTAAAAACTTAAATAAAAACTCACCTCTGAGAAATCCTTATCACCAGTCGGACTGTTGCAACACTGTGACACAGACATAGCTGTGTATAGTGGGGTAATGTTGACAGTAAACACCCTTTTGTCCTGATGAGCTCATTTTATCAAAGCAACACTGCCACCCAGTGGTACATGGGTATGTTGTAGCCTTGTAGAAGCATCCACAGTCACTGGATCAGGGTGTTTAGCTGCCTGTCTGTGGGTACTGTCTGAGTGATTATTGACTACCACTACTTGAATGAGTTTTGTTTCAGCTATTTGCTTCATGTCTGAGGCTTCATCCTCAGGACACAGCTGGCTGGAGTTTAGACCCAGGTCTCTTTGCTTGAAAAAGGTCTCCACTCTCCTGGGAAAACGTCTTGTTATCTAAAAGCCTTCTTTTCTGTGAACTGATTTGATGCTCAAATAAGTGTGGAAACCTGCAGGGGTTTTTCTTTTCTTTCATTTTTAACTTTTAAAGTTTGCTTGTTTGTTTGTTTGTTTACTTTTAAATTTCTGCTACGTAGATAAGAAAAGGTGTTCTCAGACAGTAAATATTAAGTTTCCTGGGTTATAGGTAGGAATAGTTTTTTTAGTCATTTTTTACAGTAACTAAAGATATTTTATTTTTTTTTTATTTCAGTTTTATTTTATGTTACAGAGTCATTTAGTTTTTTCATTTATCCTAAGCTGTAGTTTCTTCTATTGGCCAGCAGAGGGAGGCAGTGTTCTGCTTTAACCTGGTGACGTTCTCTCAGGTACTTCCTATCCTTCCTAAGAAAAATGAATGATACCTGTTCCTGACTGTCCTCGTTATAATGTACAATGTTATACTGGGAACATACACAGTGGTAAAAACAGTTCAATCTCTTTGACTTGAATCCTAAACTAAGAACAAACCACAGCAGAGACACATTCATAAGATCTGTGCTGCCTGAGTGATGTAATGTTGTGCTGTGACTGAGGCAGGACGGGCCGTCCATGATGCAACCTGAAGTCCTCCTCACTGTGAAGGTGTGATCTGTGGCAGATGAGATGAGGGATTTGAAGAGGAGTCTGTGCCCCCGGTTTATGGACTCAGTTTGGTCAAAGAGAGGATGGGATCAGTGTTTCAGGGTATCAGGATCTACAAAGACCTGATTCCACATCTTTCCAAATGATGAAATGCTTGGTTGTTTAATGTCTCACAGACAACTTGATTCTACTTTTCCAGATTGCTAGCTGCCGTAGCTTTGATGAGGAATAATAGTGGCATTAGAACAAATGGTGTATGTCTGCGTCACAGTGCTGGATGTGTTCAGTATTTAGCAACAGTTTTTTTGAATTGAATTAAATTACAATTCAATTACGTGCTGAGTGTGAGAGGAAAAACAGCGATCAGTTTGCTGAAGTTCAAACACGACTTTAGGACATAAAGACCTGAATGACCAACCATTTTTTCTATTAACCTCAGACACAACTGAAGTTGTTGTAATTGGCCCCAAATACCTCGGAAGATGGCTTTGCTCTGGCCTCGGGCACCACCATGAGGAATCTCTGAGTTATCTTTGATCAGTCCTTTGACTCCCGCATAAAACAAACTTGAAGGACTGTCTTTTTTTTTCACCTGCGTAAAACTGCTAATAAATAAATAAAATAAAATCAGGCTCATCCTGTCTCTGAAAGGTACAGAAGAATTAGCCCATGCTGCTGTTACTTCCAAAGCTGGATTGTCGCAATTCCTCACTGCAGTCGTCCGTACTAGAAGCAGCAAAATATCAGGCATGGACAACATAGAGTCTCTAAAGACTCTCCAGTTGATCCAGAATACTGCAGTGTGGGTTTTAACAGGAACCAGGAGAAGAGATCATAGTCCTCCTGTGTTAGCTTCTCTGCATTGGCTCCCCTGTAAAATCCTGCTCCTCACCATTGGTCAGGTACTATCATATCGGAAAGATCTCCTGGTACCTATTGCAGTGTATATGAGGTTTTATGGGCTTTTTTTTTTTTTTTTTTAAACCTGACCTCAAGTCTTATAAACTGCACTTTTTCTAAGAAAAGATAGCATTTTTTTTCTGGAGATGCAATTTGAAGGTTAGAGATGAGAAACTGCTCAGAGTGTGACTGTGTTGATTGCTTTACATTACGTGTCAGTCTGTAAATATAAAGATTCTACACTGTAATTATTACAGCAGCTGTGAGTAAAACAATTTAATTATTAAGGAATTTAAATGTCTTTGCCTACTTCTGTACTGACCTCTGAGGGCTGCAAACAGACTGTGTGAATGTAGAAGGTGAGAGTTAGACTAATACTGTTTATTGGTTTGGTGACGTTTTCCTTTGGAAAACTGAAAAAAAAAAATCATGAATGAATGATTTTGTTTTATCAAATATTACATATTTGTAAATACCATTATTGAATCCTGGATGTCAGTGGACAGGTTCTACTTGAGCGTGTCCAGTCAGCTGACCTGTTCATTACGCAGGTGCTGATGGACGCCGTGGCCGTCGATGGACAGATAACCCCGAGCTATTCCCAGACAGAGGAGATTAGAGAGATCAACGCGGTCGAGGGTGAGAAAAGCACTCACCTTCCACACCAGCTCTGTGAGCTCTGCTCTGTCCACACAGTGTGACTGCTGTTGTTGACAGGAAGTCCCTCTGCGTCCAGACCCTCAGGGAGCCGTCACTGGAGCTTTCTGCAGACCCACTCGCCACGTTTCACTGACTCAGATTTAGCGCTTCATGATGTACTGAAGCAGAATCATGGCAGTGTTACCCACAAAGCAAAGACAACATTGAGGAGCTGTGTCCCTGACATCTGCTTCTCTGTCTGTGATGCCAGAAATTCAGACCAATCAGACTCATCACAAAAACTGTATCCAGGTAGAATGTGTCCCTAAGATACTGAACCCTGATGTATCATCAGTGTGTGAGTTTGTGTGCTAGTAAAGAGTTGTGTGCATAGAAAAAGTGCTTCTACCTTTTTACCTACTTTCAAACTGCGATCGATAAAGTTTTTGCGATTCTGATTCCTGCAAAAACACAAAAGCTGCTTCTGACTGAGTTGTGACCTTTTTTCTGAATGTGGTGGATAGAGAGTGGAGCATCCCAGCACGCCATCCCTCTGTGCTCCCTGCATCTGGGAACCATTTTCATTGTTATGTGTCTTGGTGTTGTGCCAGAATTTCCCTCGCTCGTCAGATTTCCACCCCTTTGCATGCATGTGCAAGAAAAATGTTTGTGTAGCAGCTTTAGGGAAGGATTCTGGCAGGACCCGTTTATCTAACACAAGCATTTAAAGCATAAAAGTAAAAATGATTAGTTTGAGAGCAAAGAACGACAATGATGAACTGATTATTTTAAACAGCTGAATCCATTACTGTGAAATTTCATCTCTACTATGAACTTAATGTTGAATCTTAAATACCACTGAGCATTTGACTTTGAGAACCATCTGTGTAAATCTGTGTGGTTTCAATCTCCTATATAAAACTTCAAAAACTAAACTTTTCTTTAAGTGTGAATTGATAACAGGCCTGACTTGAATCAGGACTGAAGTCTGACTGATTCTCTTCAGGCTCGAAGCGTTTTCTGGGCAGCTCAAATGTTCAATTTAGATTTTTTTTTTCACCTTCTGGTGTCTGAATTTCACTCATTTAGAATTTAGTCATTAACTTGACTTTAATATTTAGAACAAAAACGATCAATAAAATAGGTGCCAGCAACATGAATGTAGATTTTGTAGATTTTTTCCAAACACTGACATGTTTATCTTTAAAATGTAAAAAAAAAAAAGAAAAAAGAAAAAAAAAAGAACATAATTCAAATCAAGTTGAAATGGCACAGTTTTAAATTGGCTTCTGGAAATTTAATAATTCAGATAAAAGGTTTTCAAAGTAAAAATACACACGTCCTGGACTGAATGAACTACTCCACTGTATGACTCCTAAACACAGCTTGTAGCCTGCATGTTGTTTATTACTTGGAAACATCTGAATGAGGAGTTCACCGGGAACACCGTGTGGCGTGAGACTCTCTGGTTGTTGTTGACGCTGTTGTTGACGTTGATGCGCCGCAGCTAACGTCACCCGACGCGGTAGTTCAAAATTTGTCAAGTTTCCGTGTGTATACACCATCAGACCAGGAATGCTTCCTGTGGATTTCAAAATAATAACTTCCGTTCTGGAACATTATTTTACAGCTTGGTATGAACAAAACAAACATTGTGTGGATTTTTCAATGGATTTTTCCCCCCATAAAACAGGCAGTGACATGACTTGTGACACACATTACAAAAAGTTCTTTTGGAGCACAGACCTTATTCAACTGTACAACATGGAAGATGAGTGTTTAGAAACTTCAGGGGTTGAACAGTGTGCATGAACAAAAAGTAAGTTCATGCAAAAAAAAAAAAAGTAAGTAACAATAAATAAATGTGGAGTTCAGTCTCAAGCAAAGTGGGTCATTAGATTGCTGTGTGGTTGAAATGAATCTTGTGCAAACACTGTAAACACTGATATCAGCAGATTCAACTTCAGCCAGTTTGACCTTTCTGTGACAGCTGTGTAGGTCGTCTACCTGTTCTGAAGGTGTTTTTCTAGGTGAAGCATGTTCTGAAGTTCCTCCAGTGCAACAGAAACCTTTACAGTCAACTGCACTCAATTTCATATTCAACACACCAGATAACAAAGAGATGGTGTAGAATAGTATCTGTGGCCAGTATCCAAGTTCTGAAGGGTCTGATATCTTTTCTGATATAGTGCATGTGAACAAATACTTGAAAAAAGCAGCTCAGCACAAACCATGTCGTCATTTAATATAACCATAGAGATGTGTCAGCTGTCTGTCCAGGGTGCAACCTCACCTCTGGCCCAAAGTCGGCTGGGATTGGCTCCACCACCCCCAATGACCTTTAAGAGCATGAGTGGTATAGCTAATGGATGGATGGACAGACACAGTGTTGCTGTTATATAGTTTGTCCCCCTGGGGAGCATTCATAAGTGCACTAACAAGCTTAAGCATTTAGCCACATTAGCAGTGCGGCCTGAGAGATGTTTGGTTTGCTGGTCTAACCCAGACTGAAATGTCTCAGAGTACTGAACACTGTACTTTGTGTTAAGTGGTGATTAGCCATGCTAACACACTGGACCTGTGACAGTAACCGTGGTAATTACCTGATTAACATGAGCATGTTAACTTAGTGTGAGTGTTAGCATGCTGACATTTACACAGAGACCTACTCGAAGAACTGTGGTACCGCCACAGGAGTACAGTCTCACAGAGTCACCAGTGAAGTCTTGTTAAACGACAATGTCCTGCTCAATAAATTGTAATAAAAATTGTATCAGCCTATCAGTAACTCAAATTATCACTTTAAAAAAAAGCCTTTATTGTGAAACTTCTGGGCGGAAATCCTTGTGGGCTGAGGTAGCTTCGCAGCTAGCCTGCGCAGCGAGTCTCCTTGCGGCCGCTGATTAAACGGTTTTATGCAGGACATTCTCCTCCATCACTTCCTCCTCATAAGCAATGTGTTGGCAGGCAGGGAGGTGTGAGGAGCTCGGCTCTCCGCTCCTTCACGCTGCTCAGGAGCCATGGCGGAACGGACACTGAGGAGGAACCAGCGGCCGGAGCACAGCGGGTCCACGGCGGCGGCTCAGACGAGGAACGGTCCACGTTACCTGCAAGCACGATCACAACTGTTACTGACGGATTACAATGGTGACGGCGAGTAAAGTTTTACAGGCGTATTTAGCTGCTGTCACAGATGTCCGGTTCAACTTTTCACTGACTGGCATTTTGCTAATCTCGATGGGATCGTAGCGACGCAGAGTTTGTTTTGCTTTTCTTTTCTTCCTGGACGTGTGTCCCGTAAAGCCATCTGCCTCAGGCGGAAATCTGGCGCACTGTCCCGCAGCGGCTCATAGAGCGCCTCTTTAATATTTCAGAGCCGAGCAGCGGAGGTTAACATGGGGGCAAAGCAGAGCAGCACGACTGCTAATCCAGCTGCCAACGGTCGGACCAGAGCTTACTCCGGCTCGGACCTGCCCTCCAGCACGTCCAGCAGCAACGGCAGTAACGTTAGCAGGACTGCCGCCGGGGGTGTGAGGTACCATGCGTACGGCGCGTCCGGAGCCTCCGGAGCCGCGTCCAGCACTAGCCAGCACCTCGGAGCGAGAGCCAGGTCGGTGGGGGGCTCCGGAGGGTCTGGGACTAGACCCCAGTCCAGCATCAACATTCCAAACAGCAGCGGAGCCTACAGCTCCCCGGAGTCCGGGGGCAGCAGCCCGGAGGAGGCGGCGGACCAGGAACGCTCAGGCAGAGGGCACGAAGGTCCCCGGCTGCTGATAGGATCGCTACCAGCACACCTCTCTCCTAACCTGTTCGGAGGTAAGAGGGTCAGGGACTCACTGAACTGTACTGACACCGACAGATGATGGTCCAGGATGGGGGCCAGTGTCACCAACACCTTAATGTAAACACATGACACCAAATAATGTGGGACCGAGTTTTTAATGAGTCTGTAAAACCTTTACAGCGTTTATTCAACTTTATCCAGCATTTAAATTCACTGCAGGACAGCTGGTTTCAGATACTTATAATGATGCTTTTAACAAACCAAACTTGACCTCAGCTGAATAAAGTGTTACTCTGATTAGTGTACATATGAAGTTAACAAAAAACTGCCCCAATATCCAATAAAGAAACAAATAACAACTTTAAAGGAACAGTCAGGAAAAGAGTTGAATTCTGGCCTGGAGATACTTTATTTATTTATTTTTTCTCTTAAAAGTAGTCCTAGTCTGATTTAAATATCAACTGAAAATAATGGATTTAACCAGTAAGATATCTACTTTTACAAAACTGTCAAATCTAACCTCCTCTCATGTTAAAAAACCCCCCGCCAAAACAGTCAGAGTGAACACTGAGGACATGTCCTCAGTGTCCTCTGTCGTACAGCTCTGGAGCCAAGTTGTGGGGATAAGTAATGGTGAAACTATTAGTAGATTAATTCATTAGGCACTAGACAGAAACTTAATCAAACCCAGTTTTGATAATGCGTTTGATTAAGCTTTTGATAATTGATGATCTGTTCGTCATTTATAAGGCAAACATGTTGGACTGTTGAGCATAACTTTGGTTTTGATAGTTTATTCACTGAACAGTATAACCAATGCTCATACCATTATCGTAGAGTTATAAAAATCCAATAATGGCATGTTGACTGATGCTACTTGTTTTTAACATAACCTGAACAAACAATCTTAATTTGGATCCTTTAGATCAGTTCCGTATAAAAACTGTGATCGAGATACTGAGCAGAACATTTTATAGTGTAAACATCAGTTTGTCAGAGCTCTGTGGAGACTCTGACCTCAGACTTAGTTTGGTTTCTCTGTAGTGTCATTTCTTGCTACTTATCACCAGCAGCATATACACTGATAGTGACAGAGTCAACATATCTGCAGCAAGCTCGTCCTGGCTGATGTGTCGTCTGTAGAAGCTCAGCTGTCTTTTGAAATGTGAGTTTGGGGAGTATAATCATGTTTCGACCCTTTTTTCATTTAATCTTCAAGTTTCAGGGTTTAAAAAATAAATTCTGCTTAGTTAAAATACACTAAGATCCGAAAGTTAAAGCTTCAGTCCAAAACCAGAGCCACGAGAAAGCACAGTTGTGTTGCCATAACGTTCCCAGGCAGTGATGGAGGTAGTGTCCAGTGAGAGAGTGGAGCCTGCTGGGTTGTAATGACATTCATGTGTGAGGATGATGACTCATGTGTGTGAGTGGAGCCAAACTTTGTTAAGATAAACATCGTGAGCCTCCGTGTGAGCGTCTTCTCTCCGTTTTCATTGATGCACCAATGACAGCTGCACTGACTGTTTGAAGTCACCTGATCGCAGAGCGTCAGTCAGTTCAGGTCCTGAGATTGATCAGGTGACTCGGTCAGCTGCTCTGATGTCATCAACAAACTCCACAGCAGCAGTGGCAGCAGCAGCATCAACAGGTGGGACGCAGCTCTCCTCACGCCACGCCCAGCTAATCCGAGTCAGCATCTCCGCTCAGGGTTGTGGGAGAGCAGTGGATAGAGTTTGTGAGGCTGTGCAGGGAAGTGGAGGTTTTTAGATGCAGAGATTTTTTTTTTCTGTGCCTGATAGTTCCTGGTTAAACGGACTCAAATGGGGGGAACATGTTTGCTCGTGGACGAAACTCAAAAACTCAATAAATCCTTAGAAACATTTGAAGAAGACCGCAGACTCCTCTGACAGGAATTTACATCCATGTTGGACAGTTCACAGCAGAATAAAGAATATACAGGAAGTCACCTGAACATTTAGTCAGGAATAATTAACACAAGGAATGATCAACAAAATAAATATATAAACAGGAATGAAATCATAGGAAAGTGGCTGAAATGGAAACTGTGAGACATTTGGTTCAGGATGAGGTATGTCAGAGAAACCAGATGAGGAGATGCCTTTGTAATCTAAATGTTATAGTTGTTGTTATTTTTCTTATTACAGTCATTATCAGCCATGCTCGGTTCTGTTTCTGTGCTGATATCATTAAGGATCTACTGTGATCCAGTTTAGGGGCCATCTGCAGCTGTGGGCCCCTGTGCCTGTGCTGCCCACTGATGTTCCTGGACGTTCCAGTTCATTTCTCTCTACCTTCAGAGCTAATGCTGTGTATAGTCTCAGTTAGCAGTATCACTGCGGCTAGCTGCTGTTTCTCATTAGAGTTCCACGTGTCATGTTTAGCTAATGGAGCTAACAGAGCTAAGACACGGCGTGTTTTGGGGAAAAAAAAATCCTGCATGGTCTGTGACTGTGAAACCTGTCTGTGTCCACTCACTTCAGTGATGAGTCCATGTGAGATGTTGATCACTCCACAGTCCCTTTAGTCTTACTGTTCATTTTAGATTGTATTGGTTTTAGCACTTAAAAGAACAGTGGGAGGTGATTGTGCATACAAGACGGTGTGTTTACTAAAACCAATGCACAGTACACATACGTGGCAGGTTATGTACACAGGTCGTTAATGTGAGTGTGAGTCAGCAGACAGGCGCCTAATAATTAACTCAACTCGTTAAGTTTCCTTTGTCTATAATGGCTGCATGCATGAATCAATTGCACACACAGACACTGTGCGTGTGCTGGCTGTGTTAGTGGGTTGTGTGGTCAGTTAATGGTGTTGGATCTCAATTTAAAGACGCCTTTAGATTTGACAGCGTGGTGAAAATACAGCAGAGCAGCTTTGGAACGTTTAACTGACTGTTCAGTTTGTTCACTGAAGTGTGCTGACCG
This sequence comes from Toxotes jaculatrix, assembly GCF_017976425.1. Taxonomy (NCBI): domain Eukaryota; kingdom Metazoa; phylum Chordata; class Actinopteri; family Toxotidae; genus Toxotes; species Toxotes jaculatrix. The sequence continues at coordinate 28,218,633 of NC_054401.1, forward strand.
CTGATGGAGCATTAACAACAAGACAAATACACTTTTATGTTAACTGATCCTGATTAATTCTACACAACATCCTAATGAGTGGCATTACGAGGCCTGTATTTCAATGTGTGTGTGTGTGTGTGTGTGTGTGTGTGTGTGTGTGTGTGTGTGTGTGTGTGTGTGTGTGTGTGAAGCTGAAAACATCAGCTATGGTCTCAACTCAGAACAGTCATGGACATCGAAAACTCAGCAGAGCTGAAGACAAAGATAAGGGAGCATTGTGGATTTTTGCACACACCAGGAAGTCAGGCGTCGGACATGAGTCATTTATGCAAAATAAAACTCTGCAGCAACACGACCAACCTGTCATCACATGACAGGACACTATGCTGATCAGCCACTGACAACAGGTACTAGACAGAGCCAGCGTGTGCCATATCAGCTGACCTTGAATTAACTCAGACTTTCCCTCAACATCTCAGTGAGCTCAGATCACTAATGCATTTATATACTTTACCTCTAACGACTTGCTCCCATACAACATTATTGTTAACAAAGGCTTCAGACAACTGCTTAGCTAGCTGCTTCGTGTGAGTGATGCTACCACCCACCTTGTCAGTTGGTCAAGTACACCAGGTCAAATATTGCAGATGTGCTACAGGATGTGGTGGATGAACGGGAGCTTGTTGACATGTGTGTTGGTGACAGAGAAGTCTTCAGATGTGACTATCACAGCACAGCTGGTGAAGTTGTTGCATCTGAAATGCTTTGTGCTCAGTTTGAGTCTGTTAGACTTTTTTTTTTTTTTAACAAAAAGCAGAATTGTGAGCGATGTCCTGAATCAAAAGCAGAAGCTATTTCATCTCCCTGAGCACAAGCTCATGATAGACATAGCTTCGGGATGGATCAGTGCCATGTTGGAGCGTTATGTTGGATCACTTCTTAGAGCAGCAGCCCACAGTTTGTGCAGCATTACTCTCCAGTGAGGTGTGGAAGACCTGTGCCGAACATGTGGCCAAAGCCCAAAGAGGCAGTGCAGGTATCTGAGGTGAGGATTAATTAAACTTAAAGATAAAACATATTTACATTTAGCTGACGACATGTGTTTTTGACCTTGGTACGGCAGGCCGTGCAGTAAAACTTAATGATATAACTGTACAGCTGTGACTCAGCTTGTATATTGACAAATGTTATGCAGGCTTGGGTATGATTTCAGAAGAACCAGAAGATAGAAAAAGAATAGAGAAACTGGATGACACTGGATGAAATCAAGAAATACAAAGAGGCAGAGCCACTGGCTCCTACAGCGATCTGCTCAGCTGGTGGAGTCAACACAAGGCTGCTTTCCCCTCATTGTCTGACTTAGTTAGAAAAACCCTCTGTGTCCCAGGTACAAGTGTAGCTGCAGGGACGTAGTTACAGCTCAGAGAGGTTCTCTGAAACCTGAGCATACAGGATGGACCAGCTGTTGTTTCTGCACAAAAATCTTATCTGAGAGTACAAGGACACTTTTAAGTTTGTTAAAACTGTTTTATTTATTGTTTTTTATTATTTTTTTTAATGTAAGAACTGAAATGTCAGGCTGCGTCACATAACTAAAAGCATAAGAAATAACAGAAAAGGCCAAGTATAAAAGTGAAAGAATATTTTATTTGCATTTATTAATAACTCTGAGATTAGAAACAGAATATTTGATTTGACTTTTAAGATCTATGTGGGCCTGAATTTGAAGTGTTTTAAGTTGCTTGATCCTTAAGGCTTTGCCTTCAATCTTATACAGAATGATAAAGATCAAGTGTAAAGATCAGGACACAAATTTTAAAGTGGTAGCATTAAATTTTGTTATATCGCTTGTTAGTAAACCAAAGTTGAAAATTGTACACCCAGCTCACTGTTTAAGTTTGAATTGAAGCACTATTCACAGTAAGTTAGTTTCAAGACATCAACAGTGATCTGGGCTTTCATTTTGGGATCACATGGTGCTGATAAGCATCAAAATAAGGGAATGCATGTATGGTCAATGGGCCAAACTGAGGATGCAGTTGAAAACTGTTGTGGAACTGGTGCTGGAGAAGTCAGCCCGAGAAATCACTAAATATCGCTAGATGACATAATACACTGATTAGCATATTCCTTGACATCATCAGGTTGTATTTGCATTCAGCCTAAGCAGCCCTTTATCTGTTTGCTTCTCTCCTCTATATTTGCTCACTTCCAAGCTATTTCCAAGCTGCTGATGACTGAACGTCTGACGAAATCATCACACACATAAGTTCAAGAAAATGGCCGCGCTTTGGTTTCAGCTATATTCACTTGTAAAATGATCAGTCAGAGAGAAATTTAGAAGCAATGTCAGCTACTGGGCGATTAACTGAATATGACTCATAGAGAGGTGTGTCTGCAGCCACTGACCACGGTCTCCTGTGGAAAGTAGCTAAGGTTTGTTCAGAAAGTTGCCAGATTTGTCGCTTTGTGATTTGCTGATTTGATAAAGGTCGCTAAAGGGTCTGAAAGGTCAGTAAATCTAGCAACAAAGGCCCTAAAATGGCGACATTTCCTGTAAAGGCACCATGATGTCCTAATAGAAACTGTGCCAATTCATTTTGAAAGTGTCATACACCACGTCACTGATATTAGCTGTGTCACAGCGAAACTGAAAACACTTTGAATTCATCAGTCTGTTGTGCGTAACAGTTTCGCGTTATAGATAGAAGAAGATAGAAGATAGAAGATAACCGAAAAGACACAGACATCACAAGTCTTAACCGGGAGTTTCAAGATGACACCAACAACATGCACCATCATGTACACACACAAAAAACATTTTCCTGGGAAGATAGACCATGGCTTCAGGCTGCCACAAAAGGATCCAGGCTTAACTCTGAATGTATTCAAGTCCTGGAATCAAACCTAATCATAGAATTTAAAAACCCTGGGAAAGGTTACACACTGGCTGAATACTTCATTTCCTGCACAAGAAGTCTGTGTGCACAGGAAGATAAATGTCGTAGTCCAAAGTCTGCCATTATGTGAGAGGTGTCTTTAGAATGTGTGTTTGTCAGATTGTAAGCTGTAAAGTCATAATGGAAATGCTTTGTTGTTGTCAGCGTGATTTGAATGAATGCAGCTCCCAGTCACAGAGCCTGATAACATCTAGGCAGCCTGGTTTGAACCAGTTTGAACCAGTTTGAACCAGCTTCAAGTTCTAGCGAACTTTTAATTCCTTGGATGTGCTCGTAGTGGACTGGGTTCAGCCTCAGAAACTGGGTTTAGGGACCTTTCAGAGACTTTTTATGAGATTAGATTTAGATTTTCTCAGGTGTATTCTGTACATGTCCCTCTACAACAACAGCAACACCAGCTATAAAATTTAATTTGCAATAAACTGTTATCTGTTGCTGCTGTACATTTGTACGACCACAAAATTCCATGGAGTGAAACACAATGTGTCTGTCAGACCTCTGAATCAGACAACAGCAGTTAGTGAGCTTTCCAGACATAACACTGCATTGTCCAACGGGCAGATATTCATTCACTTACTGAGCACATTCGTGCTCCCAAGATGATACACCATTGGTATGCTTCTACTGATCTACTAGCAAATGGCTGACCATTTCTGTTACTTAAAAAACCGGTAGTTTCAACATTCATGCCCACTTTACGGCATGATTCGTTAGCTGTGTGGAGCTAACAAGCTCTCTTTTTATGTCTCTGCACCAGAGACAGCCGTGGCCAGAGGTGTTATGATTTCAGGTTGTTCGTCCATTCGTTCTGTGCGTCCGTATGCACATCCATCCATCCATCCATCCATGGGACGTGAACTGTGAGTCAAGCCATAGAAAAATGAGGCAGTAATTCTAGTTTCGTTCTTGACACAACTATTTCTGTCACCTTTCATGTGACCACCTGAATGCAGGACTATGAATGTCTTCCTGGACAGAATGAAAATGTGCAGTTATTGTTTTGAATAACGTCTCCCTCTGTTAAACAATGACTGGCTTTTCATCCTGCCTTCAAATGTGGCCACTGGGGTTTGAGCCCATTGGATTTTAGATGTGATCGGCTCTTATCGAGTATACCCTGGTTCCTGGCCAGAGCCTGCCTTTCCTGCCTTCTCCTTGCTGCCTTCCATTGCCTCCCTTTAAAGACAGTGAAATAAAAATCAGTTTGCTAGCCATGGGGCAGCTGTGGCGCAGCAAGTTAAGAGTGCGGCTTTGGACGGGCCTGAGATCGGAGGGTCGTGGGTTTGGTCCCTCAACCAAGCGCAAAAAATGGATGCGGTGGTGGTGAAGGAGACACGCCTCCCCTGCCCCTGCAACCATGGCCAATCCACCACAGCTCCCTGGCCTCACTAGGCAGCCCCCTGCCCCAGCATCTCTAGTGCATGTGCAAGTGCATGCTTGTGTGTATTTCGTTCACTTGGTGGGGGTAAAATGCAGAGAGTAATTTCCCCAGGAGGGATCAATAAAATAATTAAAAAAAAACAAAACAACATAAGCTAGTGACATTCAACTCGTTGCATGATACATTGGTTGCATTTATATGACATGTTGGCGTTAGCTAGCTAGCCAGCTATACCGATAGCTGTTTGTATAGCTTTCATTGAGAGGCTCAGGACTGTCAGCATAGCTAGATTTGCTGGGTTTTAACACTGAACTAGACAATATTAAAAATAAGATGTGTTGCCACGCTTCATTACTGACATTTTTCATTTTTGAAGTTACGTTACAGTGCGTTCACACATTGGCAATTAAAGGAGTTGAGTGATAAACACGTACATTTCTTTGCATTTTTACGTATGGTACCTTTAATTGAGAACTGTTTCTTTTGTTTCATAATACAAAATGAAGGCTGAGAAGTATGTGTCTTTTAAGACACGTAATACAGTATTTTTTTTAGGAATGAGTCACTTTAATTACAAAACAGAAATAGGTGGGCCATGACAGACAGGCCAACCTGCAAATAGCATATGCAGCATCTTTCCCTGTTTGACCTGTGGTTAAACAGTACCAGGTGTCTGCTCGTGTAGAGTACTGTAACTCACCTGCGACAAGGTCTGATGGGTAAGTTGCCACACCAGACAGTATCACTGAACACTACAGTTAAATTAGAGGTTAACCATTTGTGAAATGATCTACAGAATGTTATTTTTGATTAGGTTGTAGTAAGGTAATTAAGAGTCAATCAGACAAAACACTCCAGAAGCGGTAAGAGGCTGAATCTACCACAGTGAGAAGGGCTCAGCCCCTTTCAGCAAATTCAAGGTTTAGTATCATTTGTGTAAATCATGTTCTGATGATTCCTAATCAAAAATATATACAGCAGGTCAGTTACTGCACTGTTTCTTTATGTGTGCCATATTATAAATCATCTGTATCAACGGTAGTGATACTATCAATTTGCTGTTGTGAAGATTTTATGAAGATTTAGCTCCATTTATTTATGATCTGGCTTACGTATAGTCTTATGTACTGACTATACTGTTGAGCTTTTTTATTTTACAGTGGGTTCCTGCAGAAAACCTTTTAAAAGGAGCAGCTTAGTTACAGTTTCTACTCAGTTTATGAGCAGATGAGATCAACATTTAAATGGAAAATCCCCACTAAACTTTCATTCACATACAGTATTACACCCCTATGCTGTTGTAGAGCTCAGTTGTAATTTATGACCTTGAACAAGTCCATAAATCACAACAGACTGAGACTGACTGTAGTCATAACGTCATCTGGAAACAAACCCTGGAGCTGCTCCACAGACAGTGAATAGTGAGATAACGCACTCAGAGCACGGTGATTTTACTGCCATTCACAGCTTTAGGTTTCAGAGCAAAATCAGATACACACTGCACAATCAGTAGACTCACTGCAGTTTGCATATTCGCAGGGGCCAAGGTCAGCTTTGGTGAACTCTGGCAACTTTGACTGATAGAAAATTGTCTTTTCAGTGCTGACTTTAAGGGAATGGACTAGCTTATCATGCAATATTAGCTCTGTTTCATTATCCACATTTACATAATTCTGCTAGAGTTCACACTGCTTCAGAAAAGAGACAGGAGTGGATGGTATAGATACAGTGTGTCTCTTGAATAAGCTGTTAGGTAAACTAGTTAGCTAGGAGCTAACTAGTTTTGAAAGTTACTGTGACTGACTAATGCTAGCATGTTCCCATCTGGCTGGTGTGTTACCTTACTAGCTACGGTACTTTGCCAGCAAATCCTGTGTGTAATCACTGTGCCACCAAGATTATATCACTCTGCACAGTATTTCATAGGGAAACAGGAATGACCTTAGCTGTTTCACATGACCTGCAAACAAACAAATGTTAGCTAAGTGTGCACGCTACAAAAAGGAACAAAGGTCAAACCAAACCTAATAAACAAACTACAGGGGTGATAAAAACAACAAAAGTATTGTGTCATTATTTTAGTTTACTGATGAGCAGTGTGCACGTGATGTGCATGAGTTCAAGTCAATTCAGTTTTATTTGGATTTAGCACCAAATCATAACAGAAGTTATCCCTCGGGGCTTTTTTCATATAGAGCAGGTGTAGACCGTACTCTGTACAAAAAGGTCAACAGAATCTAAATGAGAAAGTGAACCATTGAATATAAATCATAAAGAAAACTAATGTGTGTGAGTGCTGGAGAGTTACCATCTGTGTGGCTGCAGGTGTGACCATCAAGAGGTTTGAGCTCGGTGGAAGCATAACACATTTCACATTTTCGTATTTACTCTGACAAAAAAGGTGGCATTTATTTTTTGTATAAATGAGTTTGAATTTGTCTTGAGATCACACTGTGACAGTTACATCCTGTGGCTGATGAAGGTTATTGTACAAAGAAAAAAAAAAACATTTGGTAATTTTGTCTTTGTGCATTTCTCTCGACAGTGGCATTGTTATTTCACTCCTTTTGATGAAAATGAGCAGGAGGCAGTTTTTTACGCTGAGCTTGTTCAGAGAAGCTGGCTGATGGAGTCCATCTGCAAAGCCAGCATTTGCTGTTCATCTGTTTTCTGCAAAGAGCCAAAGCCGGACTGGAGCTGGCCAAGAGGCTTCTGAGGAGACAGAGCACTGTCTGACAGTTTTCACTGTTGCTAACAGTATTCTCGAACAAGGACGCAGTGATCTGCGGCCTGCACACTCTCTTCTACTGAGAATTATATTATTGTCTTATTGGAGGACTGTCCACAGGTCAGTGTGAGGTTTCAAGAGATCATTTACTGCAGAGCTGAGCATAGTGGGTGTTAGTGGCTGAGTCAGTCCAGGTTAGCTGAAATCTACCTTGATGAGATAAGCCAGTGGCTACCTAACCTGCTCTCCTAATCTCCACCCTTCATTGGAATAGCGCAGCAGATGTTTGCTGCTGTCTGACTGCGTGAATGTAGCAGCTGCGACAGCACACAGGTTTTTGAAGAGATGTTGTGAGGCTTGGCTTTAGGTTTACTGCTTTGTAAAGGCCGGTTTGATGTGCTGATGTGACTGACACTAGCAACTGCTCAGTCCACTTGCTATAGTGGATCATTTTCAAAACTTCAGGAAGGAAATACAAATGACACCAAGAGGCGGAGGTGACAGGGGCTTTGTGCAGTTTCCACGAACAAACGTCTAAAATAAAGTGACTCTACTAGTTTAACCACATTTCACAGTAGTGTGTGGATAATGTAGCCATTTCCTGTATCATGTAAATTTTCAGGGAGCAGGCTGTTACCTACCACTAAGTAGTAGCAGTTGGTGTGACCATTCACTACATATTCAAGCTCGGAAACAAGGTCTGTGGCTCCAATTCCCACACACATTCTGAACATCCCTTGTTATCTTATTCAAACAAGCAGGCAGAGAGGAGGATATCTGTGTGAGAGCTGGTCAGGTGCCAGTCTCACTCTCTCTTCCCCATTCTGTCAGCCTCCTACTGCCAAGGTGGGCCAACCAGTCAGACACTGACAGCCGAAAAACAGCTACATCATCCACATACACTTTTTAATTAATTACATTTGATTAATAGTTATATTGATGGTTGAAAGTGGGAACATGCATACAGAGGACAAAATGAAACTGCTTTATTTGGTAACTGTGTAATATAATTTGATTCAGTAATCAGTTATTAGTGATGTGTGTGAAACTGCATTGCACAGTAAAGTGCTTCTATGACAACTAGAATATTTTTTTTACCTGTAAAAAGTGAAAGCACAATGAGTGAATGAGTAGTAATGAGTGCATTAAATACTATACTGTACTTTTTCACCATAGCAACAGAACAAGTAGTGAACACAAAGTTGACATATTATATTATCATGAATCATGTTGATAGGGCTAATGTGTTAGCAAAAGGTTGCCTGTTTACACATCCAGTAGGCAGACAGGTCTGAAAACCAAAACAGTGAGCTGAAAGATGCTAAACTGCAGTGTCAGGTGATAATTCTCTTCGAGTTCAGCACAAGCACATTACATTACAAAGCAGCTTGATCCATTGTCAGTGTTGCTTTAAACCAACTTTTTTCTTAGTGACTTGCTTTAAACTAAATGTATTGTTGTTGTAGTGAACTCCTTCCAGTGAGTCGTGGTTTGTAGCTCCTTCATCAGATGCATTTTCAAAGTAGCTGTATGATTTATGACCCTTATGGCTTTTCATAGTATGTGATTATCACACAGCCACTTTCCGCTGTAGGAGAAAAACTAGACAGATACCCCCACCCACCCCCACCAAGCACACACACACATACACACACAGGACAGGACAGGTAGTGTGCTGCCAGTCAGCAGGGACTTAAAGTCTTTGTTGTGTTTACAATTTTTTTTAATTCCCTTCCCCCTCACTGTTTTTCTGGTGTTGTCCCATCTGCTGAGTCTCAGATGGCAGATGATTAACGGAACACACCACCCGGTGGAACCTTTACTGTCACTGTTACTGACCGCAACGGTGGAAGTGAAAACAGTGGAAATCCCCCTGAAGCCCATTCCTTTTTTTTTTTTTTAGGTGGTTGTAATATCTTTCTCATTACTGACTAAAAAAAGTGTGCAAGGTTTGAATGGTTGAAACAATCCTGGTACAAGTTGGTGCAGTCTATGTATTGGGTAATACAAATGTGGGCGCCAAGTCACAATTTAAAAAAACTGTACACGTGTTGGCCTTAAAATAATCAAGTTGTACTCAACAATTTGAGGAAAAAGTCTTATGTACTTGCAATCACAAAATATCAGCAGAACAGGGAAGAAGGGGAAACCCTCTTGTTATCCCAAGTTTGGTTCGATCATGCTCATTCCAAGATGGCTACGCCCACTTTGAACCTTCTAGTCACACCAGATGAAAATTCTTTGCAGCCATGTTGGCAGCGGTTTTCTGACATTGAAATAGTTCTTTCTGCCAACTGTGAGTTATTGTCATCGTCAGAAATTCCTGATACTACCAACTCTGAACTACAGGTTGGAGGCGTGAACGGTTTTTCCCCCTTAGCTGCTTGTAGTCATGGTCTGAACTAAGGAGGTATCGTTAGAGCGCTAGGAACAGGAAGTGCCTGTTCTAGCTTTGCATAAAGAAACAGCTGGCTCCAAAGCCTGGCTCCACACTGTAAAACATCTTAAAGGAATTCTGTGGAAATGTTAACAGACTTCCCAGCATGCATTGTTCCAGAGTTAAAAGACTCCCCCCCGTACACTTAGACTTTAACAAAGTCACTGGGAGCAGCCTCGGGTCGTCTTTGTACTGATACAAATTAAGAACAACAAATCTGTGGTTTTAGGGGGAGCTCTGAGCTGTATCACTTCTCTGAATTGTTTCCAACCACAGCTCAGGATGCTGTATATGGTTCGTTTAATTATAGGTCTTCATACAGGCCACTACCATCACAATGGTGCCAAACCTATTAACTTCAATGACAGCACTATGTGAACCTGCACACACGCTCCAACCAAATATTCTTTACCAGAAACATAGTGACAGCTTATAAAACCTTCGAAAACAAGTTGTTGTGTTACATGTGTGTTTGTGTACAGGTCATATAAATGAGATGCAGCAATGCAGATTGGAATTGGTTGTTTCTGAAACTGAAATCTTGTACAGTCTCGTGTTGGACTGTGATCACCTTAGATCACCTTGGACCAGAGTAGGATATTTTGGTCTTTTCGCCGTTGCCTCCTGGTGCTCTCTGTTTGTGTGTGATGCTAATATTTACTGATGGAGAGATGGAGACACACAGACTGACGCAGGTAGAAGGCAGAGTTATATTAGCCTGACAGGAGGAAGGCCTCTCATCATTTTCCATACTTAAACCTATTTTCCCAGCAGCTGAAAAGCACATTTATTTACAGTCCTCCTGCCACTGGCCTCTCCAGTCCCCCTCCTTCCTATTCCTTTCTCACTCAGATGCCAGTAATATGAATTTCACAAGCACCAACAGGATAACTGTTTCTCTGCTCAGCTATCAATAGGATGACCTTCAGTCGCCTCCAGCATTGACGTAGCTCTGCTGCTTCCCAGCTTTTTGCTAGCTCTTTGTAACACAGACCTCAGGATGGGGTTTCATAGCATTTTGTCAAATCTGAATCCAGTTTGGAATCGACTTATTGAATCAGAATCGTTTAGATTTCCTTATCGAAACTCTTTAGACTGTATCTGTTTAACTTTTTACATTTCAAAGTAATTAAAGTTATAAATAAATAACAAATGAGAATGACATTAGGGCTGCAACTGGTGAATATTTAGATTTTTAATTTATCTGCCAGTTTAATTTCTCAGTTAATATAAAATGTCAGGCAGTGTCCATCAAAAATGATTAAAGCCTAAGTTAAGTTAAACTTTTTGTTGCTGTCCAGAAGCCAAAGATATTTGGTTTCTTATCATATAGAATAGAATAGAATAGAATGCCTTTTATTGTCATAATACATCTTTTACGTGTACAACGAGATGGAAAATGTAAGACAAAGGAAATCACACTCTGTCCTTGCAGTTGAGAAGCTGAAGCTGCAGAATGTTTGGCATTTTTGCTTTAATTAACAATCAATTTTCAGAATAGTGGCAGATGGATTTTTATCAGATTTTTTTTTTTTATTAACCATTTTACCACTGGTTCTCCTGATACCTCAAAAACAACCTGCCCAACCACAGACAGTGGCTTACAGAGAACAAGAAACTAGACATAGCCAAGTTTTATTTTACGTAAATTACTTGCAGAATTAATGTTAATTACCTTACCTTACTTATAGTCACAAAGGACACCAAAATAAGAATTCAGTGGGACGACCGAAAAATATTCATGGTGTTGACATTTTTGATCTTGTCTTGAGACTGCGATCTTCCTGGAATCTCAGTTTCCTCTTTGGCAAAGAGCCTGAATGTTGCCCATCAGATAAAATGACAAACTGTCGGCACAGACGTGGTAGAGATGAGCACTGCAGGGAGAGAGAGAGAGCGGGAGCAGGTGATTTGGTCAGTCATGACTGATGCCTGTCCTCTGAAACACATACCTTTTCCTCATCCCAGCCAGTTTTCCACTTAAGAATTTTCCCACATTTGTAAAAAAAAAAAAAAAAAAAAAAAGCAAAGATTAAAGTCACTCCAGGTGCATGTGCTGGTATGTGTGTGTGTGTGTGTGTGTGATATAGTGAGTCTGAGGGGGTGGTGTGCAGCCAAGCCGGTCAGTGATCAGTGAGCTAATCGATAAAATGATGATTCATAAATCCCATTATATAGCATGGAGTCCAGGATGTGCTGATTCAGGGGTTGCAGCAGAGCTGAGTTAAGTACAATAATGAACAAAATACCGTGGGATGCTCTCCAAGCAGCAGAGCTGATGGGGAGCAGTGATATGGTGCATACACAGGGAATTCTGGTTAATAGTGTGTAAAGATTTTAGGCTTTGGCCAAGTAACTGCTGCTGAGGTTTCAGCTCTTCAAGGAGAACTTTAACTTTATGTGCCACATTGGTCTTTGTCAGCACGATCCATACAATGAAGGAGAAAAGAACTGATTGGAGCTTTGAGTTTTGTCCACATGGTTTTGCTTTAACCTGCTCTCTTGGCTAAATATAAAAAGGTATTGAATATGAACAAGATTACCAAAATGAATAGCATAATGAAAGTATGTGAGTTGATAGCCTGTGTGTTGTGGCCCCAGCAAGACAAAATGGCATTCTGGGGATTTAGCTTAAAAATGCTGAGCAAGCCTTGGTTCAGTTTGTAATTCCCTGAGTCCAGCTGGTAAATAAGTGTCCATCTATCACACAGCATACTGTATATGTTCGAGCTGCTTGTCCTATTTGGGGTGGGCCATCATCCAAATGTCCTGTTAACCAACTACTTACTCCAGCTCCTGCGTCCTCTGTGTGGGAATTCCCAAGCACTCCCAGGCCGCCTGAGTGATGTAATCCCTCTGGTGTATCCTGGGTTGATACCTGGAATTTGCTCCAGCGTCAGATTAATAAATTTGCTTTTGGCATCCAATATCCCATCCGCCCTGGCAGTTGGACTTCAGTAGATGGACCTTTTCTGCCTCCAACTGTCTCCTCCTGTCCATACCTCACCGATAAAAGCTGTTCATTATCAGGAACCAGCAGCTGATGTCCCCTAAATCTTTGTGCCACTCTCTCTGTCACACTGTGACTCTGTGACACCAGCCACCATGTGGAGAAACCCATTTCATCCATTTTTGATCTGCAGTCTTAATGTTTTGGACATTAAGTCGGTGTCCGTCCAGTCTTTTAGAAGAATGAAATGGAATTATTTCATTTATTTCGTCATTATTTGTCCATAGCACATGACATTTGATATCGGTGACAACTACCCTGACAGGCCCGGGGCCTCCACATTTAAAAGTCAGAACTAAGGTTTTAGTAACCAGTCCCATCTCCCACAGTGCAGCTTATAATGATCAGGACATTTAATAAAATCTGCAGCTTTAATCACAGTTTCACCTTGGGGGACCATTAATGTGTTGGAATTTCCACAAGTTTAAGTCTTGTGGAAACGAGACACATCTTCCGAAAATATTTTTACTGCCTTTACCAAATGAATGAAGAGATTCATACACCTCGTCACCACGGAGCACCACAAGTTATTACAGAGCACATCAGTAGACAATTATATAATTAAAATAATTACGTGGCCTAATGTTGACACTTAACTTAGTCACTTAATTCTTCATTCCCTGTGACAGATATACTCACAGTGAGCTTCCTCCATTCATCCTTATCCTTGGCAACATGTTGAGTGTCATCCCAGGTCAAGTTCGTCTTGGCTGCTTCATCCATCACAGTTCAGTGTCAGGTCATCTTTGGTCTTCCAGGTTTTTTTTTTTTTTACCTCAAGGACAGCAGGTCCATCACTCACTACCCGGGGTCCTGAGCCAGTCCACTCACTTTCTCTTATTCTCTGGATGTCAAGTCGGTATTTCATTATCTTGCTGAGACCCTGTGATGCCTCACATATCTCATACATGTGGTTACACACTCATACGTTGGGTTCCAGGTTTGAACCCCGGTCTGGGCTCTTCTGAGAGGAGTTTGCATGTTCTCCCAGTGTCTTTGTGGGTTTTCATTGTCCCTAGGTGTGAGTGTGTGAGTGGTTGTCTGTCTTTGTATGTCAGCCCCTGTGATTGACAGGCGGCCAGTCCAGGGTGTACCCTGTCTCTCACCCATAGTCAGCTGGGATAGGCTCCAGCTCCCCCGCAACCCTGACGGATCAAGCAGTATAGAAAATGGATGGATAGATGGATGGATTCTCATTTCCACCCCTGGCCTCCAGCAGGCTTTCACCACAGGGGGTCATTCAGTTACTTGAGAGTTATCTCGAGGGGTGTCTGTGCTTGTTAGGGAGCTGTTTTTAGTCTCTGTAACAGAATGTCTTTTTTACTGAAGTGTATACATACGCTAGTAAGTGGTTTTATTAATTGTTGTGAACACTACATATGTAGCCACAGAGCAGACGATGCACGGTTTTAGCGCAGGGTCCATTTTAAGTCCTTAATCTGGAGGGCTATTTCACTGTCTTTCATCTTAGAACAATACTAGCTCTCATCGGCCGAGCTGTCAGGGTCTTTGAGAACCGTAATGCTTCTCCACCACTACAAGGTAACTGCAGAAGGAGAACAATGTCCATGTGATGTACTGAGATGTGGCAGCAGACGTTTCATGCTGCTGTGTTGTCTTCATTCATAATTCTGTGGGTATAAATCCCTCCACAGCAGCAGTTTGCTGCTGGGCAGTACAAATAGAAGGAAACTGAAGGGAATTCATTCCCCCAAGGTTATAAATAACACATACGTCATATTGTTTACATAGTCCAGCTTGTGTGAGTGATGATGGGAGAAATATGCTATGGAGGGCTGTGCTTTTATGCTACCGAGAGCAGGTACGACCTCAGACACGCATGAGGACACACACACACACACAGCAGTTTAATTTCCTGGAGAGAGCATCCCATACAGCTGACGGGATGAGTCATCACAGCCTCACAGGGAGTGCTCAGCTTTGGGTTTCAGCATTTTTCAGAATGACTTGTGGAGTCGTGCAGAGCTGGAATTCATCCTCTTCTCTCTTTCAAACAAATACACCTAGACTACATGCTCCTAATTGTCAACAGATGGTCAGGAGATCTTGAGAGATGGCATCCTGTGTGTGTGCATGTGTGTGGTGTGATTCTCTAAAAGAGGTCAGACAAGGATTGGAAAGCCTGCTTCTGGCTGCGCTAATCTATTTATTCCATCAGTATCACGGCATATGGACATATTTTCCCATATTAGGAAGCTCCACACACACACGTTTACAGTCCTCCTCTAATGTCACCTGCCAATGATATGTGACATCCTCTCCCCCCTGCCCCGCTGCACAACTGATGTGCGAACAGATGATGGATGAGGGTTGCTATGAAGGTAATCTGTCAGAAAGGGCACTGTGATGTCAGGGGAAGCTGCAGGATTTGCTCTCATGTCTGAGACTGTGTCAACACTGGTGTCATTCCTGTCCATTGCACAGGCTCCCTCTGGTATTTCATGTCATGTCTGTTTAGTTTTAGTGGTCAATGTGGCTTTAAATCATTTTAGTTGCCTTCTAATTTTGAGAAATTTAGTAGCTAAACAATTCAATTAAACTGTTTGCTAAAGGTGATAATATATAATTGTTAATAAATGTTAATGCCCCCAATAATGCTTTGATTAACACTGTTAAACAAGTAGTAATTTAACTACAACGTTTATTATTGATATACTTTGCAGAGGCCATAGTCTGGCAGAGCTGTTGAATTGGATTGCATCAGATTGTACAGGTGTACCTACAGTAATAACATGTCCAGGGATTATATGTCCCAGGAGGGACTGAAGGACAGATGATCTGTGGTGAGAGATGAGGAGAGAGCTGATTGAACGCTGGCAGCAGGTGACAGCTGCAGGTGGTGAGGGAAGGGTTGCTGACAGGAAGAAGTTGGTAGAGTGATTTCATGAAGTTTCTCAATAGATAACGCCACATAAGCAGAAATCACAGAGCAGTGATTGACTTGATGAACTGACAGGTAGGACCAGGAGGGACTGCCTTAAATACTGTGGCCAACAAGTTGCAGCCAGAAATGGAACGATCTGAGGCAGGTGGAGCTGAGAGTGTGCGCAGGATTTGGCGGTGCAGATCAGCCATGACAGTATGTGTGAAGTCCTTGAGGTCTGGTTATAAAGACACTGTTGTGAATACCATGTGTCAGTCCTCCACTGGCAGTGACTGGTTTGCTGGGACTAAATCAATGTTTTACATTATTGGATACAGTGATTGCACATGTGTTTTCCACATATTCAACTCCTCCACAGATGATCTTATTCACTTATTGATTATATTATGTGTTACGTGTCTTTCTTCCAGGCTTCAAGTGCCCTGTGTGCTCCAAGTTTGTGTCCTCGGACGAGATGGATCTTCACCTGGTCTTGTGTTTAACCAAACCCAGAGTGACATACAATGGTAGGACTGACTGTTCCTTTTCAACTCTCTTTACCAATAGCAATATAAAGAAGGCAAGATCATGCTGGTTATTACTATTGTATGAGTGTATTATGAGCGTGTGTTAAACAAAAACGGTGCTGTCATATCTGTGAATATCTCACCAAAACCAATACATAGAGGATGACATCTTAACAATGACAACCTTCCTCTACCATCATATTACAAAAGTGACTAACTTTCTGATGGAACTGCACGATCACACCTCTCTAGGTTATGTAAGCTGATCCTCTGTTTGCAGTCTGCTTCCCTGTGAAATCTTGTGTAATCATCTGTAATTTTTCCAAAACACTGTGGCCCGCCGCTTCTTTTATTTATCAATGATCTGCTTTACTCTTATGTATTTAATGACATCACATCCACGGTTAACGTGACTGTGGGAAAAATTTTCATCTCTGTGTTGTTTGTTGTTTTTGTTGTTGTTTCATCCACTAAAGTCTTGGAGACCAAATGTAAATGTATCCATTTTGCAGAGATGATTTTTAAAGAATCCTGTCCCTGAAGCTACACGCAGCCTGATACCATCAGGTTTTTATTGCAAATTCTTACAGACTGCTGAGTCAGCTCTTCCCACAGCTGCAGAATGATTCCTGCAGTGTACAGTCTCTTGGTTTGGTCCCCTTTTTTTGTTGCATGTTGGTGGCATGTCGGTTTCTATCATTGATAGCATTCAAATATTACATTTGTTATTAAAGAATTGTGACCTTGTCACATACAGAGAAACTTGTCACTGCTCTCTGGAGGACAAACTGTGTTATGGAATCACAAGCTTCCCAAATTAGCATACCTCATATCTGATCACCTGATATATTCCAATATCACTCTGTCTGTGATAAGCTCAAATCTGCAGATAATATTGGCCGTGCTGATGTAGCAGATGTGTAGGTCGAGCTCCAGCTGTCTCACAGCAGTAATCAGCAGTGTACAGTTTAATCTTTGGTCATCTCATGGATTTATTGAAAGATGGCATCGTATTTTTTAATTCGGATAGGTAATAATAATATGTTTGTTTGGTTTGATATTTAGGCTTAGAAACATTTATATATACATATTTGAATAACAAACATGTGGAGGTAGTAAATCAGGACTCGAAAACAACAATAACAGTTGCATAAAGTTGTGAAGAGGAAGTGAAAATGTATCTGTGCTTCTGCTTTATAATATATTTACAATCAGATGTTTTCACTGTTTCCTGTAAAAAAAAAAAAAACAAAAAAAAAAAACAGGAGACTTTTGTTTCCTGTTTCAAATTAGTAGTCACTATTCTTTCCTTTGTCCATGACCTTTCCACAAGCTTAACTGTGAGTTTGTGAGTTACTGTAACCCTCAATGAACTACTTATTTTAGTTAGGTTTTCCTAAACTTAACCAAACCTTGACAGTCCCATGACCTTATCTTCACATTTATTGTGCATGTTTATTATGGTAAGCAAAGTCCAGCGAGCTTGCTGCTGGTACACTCCTATAGGTTTTATTCTTGTTACCGTGACAACAAAGGTCTGGTAAGCTTGCCACTGGTGCACCCCTATGGGCTGTACCTGAGGGTGGGGGACAAATAACGTACTGTACGTTCTCTGACGGGGGATGACTCAGTCCTGATCTGACTTCTGGTGGAGTTTCTTTGTCCAGGTGCACACAAAGCACAGTTGCGTGTCTGTGCATACGTGTCTAACTCCTTCAATCTGAATGGACTTGTGGGGATTGTATCTGTTTTAAGATCATTCATTACAAATGACCTCATCCTGTATTTCTTTCTCAGCATGGATGACCTACTTTTCCTCCCTGTGTCTGTATAGATGTTTCACAATCTTTTTTCTTGACTGGAAACCATGGAGGAAATGAACACAGAGTACAGCAGACACCTGCATCTCTGCTGTGTTCATCTCATGTCTTTGAGTGAATGAAAAATGAATTGGATTTATTATCCTTCATCTCCAAAACGAGACTCAAGACATTACAACTTGAACACAAAACAAACGAACACCCGTTCCTCCACATTTCCCTTTCAGCTGAATGTTTCTGGGGGAAGTTTAGTTCCTCTTTGAGTTAGGTGACTTCCTGTTCAGCTGGGGCAGATTCCTCTCTGTCTTCCTGTCCATTGCTCATGTGATGATCATGGTCTGAACGGTTCCCTACAGTGTGGAGACTGACTGATCTCTCAACTGGACAGAGTGCCATTAGGTTTTGGGTCAGACATTTTTGGACTTCAAAGGAAGAATTCTAATCTATTTGCTGAGCCTCTGACCTTTTGTCTTGTGCTAACAAACTCCAAAGCGAATAGCTGGTTGGATGGCTATTAACACACACCATGACATGTCTTGAGGACACACAAATCCCCAGGTGAAAGTGAGAGGAGGTGCATGTTAGCAGTGGTTCTGTTCGCAAACAAACCTGAACATGTGGCGCATAGAATGTGGATCCAGGAGGACAGCGATGGGAAGGAGTGGTGCACACATTCATGGTGCAGAGAGGATGAACCCTGTGACTTTGGTGATGTCCTGAGGTTTAATGTAGGGCCACCTGGAGGCCAAAGTTTTCACTTCGCTAGTGAAATATCGCCACATGTCCTTGAAGGGTTGGGCACTAAAATTTAGTGCAGACATTCATGGTTCTCAGAGGATGGATTGTCTAGTACAGACATTCATTTGCCCCTTGGGAAGAAGAGCGTCAAAGCAACAGCTTTAGTCCAGTTTATGACCAAATCTCTGGTCATTCTAACTGGATAATCAGCCTCAGGCCTTCCCAGTGAAGGTCTACAGTCAGCATATTTATGTTCCTCTCAGTTGTTTGCTTGTAGCCTTCCAAGGACAGTCCTCCACCATAACACACACTCACTCACCAGCATGTGCAGTATATCAATAGTCTAATCAGTTGCAAACAACAACACACTGAGCAGTGTTTCTTCTTGATAAGTCTGATTTCATGTTAGTCAGGTATTAACTGTGTCATTGTACTTTATCAGAAGAGATACAGCAGACAAAGACGTTTGGTTTTCACTCTTGACTTCATACGAGGGGCCATCTGTCACTGATAATTCAATGACTGGCACAACCAATCAGAATGACACTGCACAGCAGAAAGAGGAAATGCTATAAGGTGAAAATTCTCCCTGTGGAACCACACACACACACACACACAAAAAAAAAACCTGTGTTCTCAATATTTATCCAGCACTGGTTCATGATACAGACACACACAAACAGCACAGTTGTGTACAGAACATCACAGCTCCTCCTGTGTGTGTGTGTGTGTGTGTGTGTTTCAACAGAAGTGAATTATAGAGCCTGAGATTCTTCACGGCCTTGTTTCTGATTTCTAACCTGCTGTGAAACAGACCGATGACACTGTCAGTCTGTTTCAAGTTGTTCATTTTAGTAAACAGGCAGAGAACATAGAGGTCAGCCTGCTGCAGTAAAAGCCTGATCTCGATTCTTCCCGCTGCAGTGTTTACAGAGGTCAAAGGTCAGGAAAGCGTTTTTTTTTTTTTTTTTTTTTTAATGTTGACTTTTTTTCATCAGGGCTGCCAGAATGTTTTCTTTTTTTTTTTTTTGTAAGGAACCAGTGTCAGTGTTTTTAGACTGAATGCATAAGAACACAACACAAGAAGCAAAAATCTATTAGGAAAGCAAAGTGTCTACTAGATTGTATCTAATACTTGATCCCTTCTTCCCTCTGCTGTCTGTGCTGTGTTTCCTGAGTCAGTAGCGGCCTCAGAATATTTCCACCCCCATGCTGAACAACTGAAAAGGTGTTCTGCTGCTTTTTTTTTTTTTCTCCAAACACACCTCACTTTGAGCTTCATCTGTCCACAGCACCTGTTTCCAAAACAACTCTGGCTTTTCAGATGTTGCTTTGTAGACGTGAGACACTGACTTTTGTAATGAGGTCACGGCCGAGGTTTCCTCCGATCACTCTTCCACGTTAGCTCGGCTAACCACCTCCTGACCCCTGCTCTGTGCTTACCATACACATGATAGAAATACAAATCCTCTAAACTCTAACATCTCTGAAAGAAAGCAAATAAACATATGAACCGTTCCTTTAAAGTAGAGGTTTCAACCCCTGGGTCTTAGAGCCGTCTCATTATAGGGTGATTTATATGAGGAAAACAATATGATGCAAAATATGCAAAAAAAAAAAAGTGAATAATAATTACAACTTCATATGTGGATACTTCTTCTTTATATTATTGCTTATTATTTGAACTTGGCTCAGTCTTTGTGTGTTTCCTCATCATTAGTTCACAGCTACCTCTTTGTGATGATTTGTGTTGCAGAGAGCTCTTTTGTTCTTTAATAAGTAACAAGGATCAAGTGCAGATAATTAAAGTTAAGTTTTGGTTTCTCCAGCTTTGTTTCTCTGCTCATTCACCCTCTCTCTCTCTCTCTCTCTCTCTCTCTCTCTCTCTCTCTCTCTCTCCCTCCCTTTCTCTCCCTGGTGCTGGGAGGATAAAGAGAGTGATCACAGCTGAACCAGACTTACATGAGCTGTGAACATCCATGTGAACCCACAGACAAATGAGAGCTCCTTTCTCTCTGCATTGTCTCGTGTGCATACTGATAGAGAACAGTGATCTTTGGCCACCAAAACAAACAGGCAAATATCTGCACCACAGTTTTTATCCTCTGTCCTTTTTGACTGTGTGTTTGACTGTGTGAATGACTGGCCAGCACTGTCAGTGCAGAAGAGATGTTTCCCCTCTGCTGAGCTGGATGCCATGTGCTGCAGCCCATAATAACTGGCTTTTCCAGGCCTATGTGGGTTAATCCACGGTTACATAAGGCCAGTCCTAATGACTCTGTGTGTTTTGCTGCAGGTGATGGGTTTAATGGTGCACAAGCTGACTTCCACTTCCCAGTCCAATGCTATGCATAGCACAGCAAGATGAACACACACACACACACACACACACACACACACACACACACACACACACACACACACACACACACACACACACACTTTTTCTTCACTTATAACCATCTACCTGCAGCTTCTTTACATATACTACTTTTACTATTACTGTGGAAGTAGTAGCATAAATTGCAGTGACATATCTAACTCATACATGCTGCTTTATATGGTTTATACCATAAACAATACTATAATACTTACATTTATTATGATATTTTTATATTATTTGATATTACATTATATGCTAGATAATGTATCATAGTAATCACTTTCTAGTATCTGTTTCATAATACTGCATTATTATTAATATATGTATAGTATATATAATATACATTATGCACTTTTAAATAACATATACTGCTTCATTCATTTATTCATGTATTCATTTCTCAGTATATAGTACATGCTTCACAGCTGGTGGAGTTGCACTAGTGGATTTCGGGGGTTTATTTTGCACAATTATTTGTTTATTTGTTATCTGTTTTCTTACCTCAGCTTGTCTCCCTGCTGCTGTAACATGAATTTCTTATCTTAATTTATCAGGCTGTGTTATTAAAAAATCGGATTTACGGTGTGTGTATCTGCAGTAATGGAAATTCAGCTGTAGATCCCTCAGTTTTATTCAGCTTTGGTGTAGATATTCATGGTCACCAGAGGAAAGAGGGCCTTTCGTGTTTTCTAAACTTTCCTCTTGCGCCACCCTCAGTATAATTGTGAACTTTGACATTCATGTTCTAGTGAGATGGTTACATTGGACTTTACAGCATACATGAATACTTTCAGGTAAACCGCTTTTGTTTGTAGTGACCTTGAGGGCTTTCATCAGGCTCGGCGCTTAAAGCAAATTTTATTTAAGTAGAAAAAAGCAGAGCCCAATCGACATTAGGCGTTACGCATCTTTGTTTTCTCAGAAGCTCTGCGTTGTGAGGGCTCATAGATTCTCACTTTGAGCTGTGCTGTGATTTGTGTGTGTGTGTCTCACAGAGGACGTCCTCACTAAGGATGCAGGAGAATGTACGATCTGCCTGGAGGAGCTGACACAGGGAGACACCATCGCCCGCCTGCCCTGCCTCTGCATCTACCACAAAGGGTAGGAAGCTTCACTTTATTCCTTTTTATGACGAACAACTGCCTGAGCTGAGGTGGTTCTCTGCAGAACCTCCACCACAGTTTTACTATAATATATTTAGAGTTCTTATGTTTGGTTATAAGACTAAAAATGATTATATTATGGTAGAAATTCTTATGTTTGAGGAGGTTGTTTGATGTGTTTAAGTTCCTCTGATTGGCTCATCGTGCTCAGCTCAGACATGGATAAGCTCCATACTGGTTTCTCTGATTGGTGCAGATGAACAGATGATTTCCTCTACAATGCACTGTCATCTAACAACTCACTGTGCAGTGGCAAGCACCAAACACTTAAAATAACATTTAAAAAAAATCTGAACAGCCATAAAAAACCTTACAGAGTTACTTGAGTATATACTTCAAATTAGGTCAAACCTAAAACAGAGGGGTTCACACTTTGTTTCAAATGTAACAGCACACATGATGTGACCAGCAGTCAGTACGAGGCGTCACCAGATGAAACCAAAGCAGATTTAATGAGGATTAACGTCTGATGTTGGTTATCTGTTCCAGCTGTATCGATGAGTGGTTTGAGGTGAACAGATCGTGTCCAGAGCATCCGTCAGATTAAAGCTCTTTTGCACAGGTAAAGTGTTTCCGTACGTCCTCAGATGATGGATTGTTTTGTTGATAGTTGTTGTTATTTATGAATTTTAAAACAATGTATTTTCTGTTGGCTGTTTGGTGGCAGGTACCGAACAGTGAGAGTGATCTGCTAAACTAAAGTGTGGATCCTGGGAGACTGCTGAACACTGTGACCACTGTGATCAGTTCACCACCCCACGCCCCCCCCCCCCCCAGAAAAATAATGTAGTACCATGGTGTGCCAAATCTCATTTAAGCAATCTTCAGGGATATCTTCAGACTTTGTGTTTATGTTTGAGTTGCACATCTACACTCAGTCTCAGACTGGACCCACTGATCCTCCACCTCACATCCTCTGCAGCCCTGACACTCAGAGCCACATGGGGCATAATGACGGACAGGACTCTTGTTCCTGAGTGGCCACTGGACAGCACACGTCAGCTGATTGTACACCAGGACACTGGAGGAGGTGGACGTGGTCCTGGAGGTGGACGGGGGGTTAGTGGTGTCAGGGTGACGGTGGATTATCCCTCCCCCCGTCCTACTCTGTCCCTCCCCTCCTCCTTCAGCATCAGTGTCTACCAGTGCCTTGTTGTACTGATGCAAGGGCAGCAAGAGGAGTCCAGACTGAGCAGAGGCCAGCTGGACCAACTGGACGGACCCGCAGGACCATCTCACCACTACTGCCATTCTACCAGTCCAGGAGAAACAAGCCAGAGACAGGACAGCAGCAGAAATATGTCTGCATCTGCAGCATGGACATTTTCAGAACAGAAGCTGCAGCAAAAATGGTGCCAACACACACACACACACACACACACACGCAATCATCAGTGCTCTTTAATAATATGCCATAGAGTGGAGGTCTTCAGGTACAAAAACTGATCCCCAGCCCTGAAACCGATGCCTGACTTATCATTTTCTTGTTTTCACCTGATCCTTTTCACCTTATGACAACGTATTTTTCATGTTACAGTAACATATAACAGCATATGGACATTTCATGACTTGAAAAATATTTTGTTATAAAATGAACAGGATCTCATAACGAGTTTTCATCACTGATTTTTTTTTTTTTTTTGGGTCAAATTTGTCTATCAAAGGCAGATATAATCTGAACATATCTGTAATATATCTGTTGACTAGTCTCTGTTAATTATAACATTTGATCATTTTTGTAGCGACTGAAGATAAACTGGTTTCCTCTCAGAGGAAAAAAACTTTAGAGGCACCAGTTGTTGCCACCTGCATGTGAACCCACTCTGGCAAAGGGAGAACCCCAGCTGGTGGGATTCAAACCCAGAACCTCGTTGCTATGAGGCGACAGTGCTAACTACTGCACCCCTGCGCCGCACAGAAAACACGATCCTTTTTTAAAATTGTGTTCTGTTCCTATGACAGTGCTCGATATGTTCTAATGCTGAGCACCTGACGCTGCTTACTGAGCCTGATTAAAGGAGGCTGGCCTGTAATCTGAGTCTGCTCACTGAGGAACACATCAGCGTTATTACTGATATTTTTCTGCATTACAGAAAAATAATCATTTAATCATCTTAACCCTTAGACCACCACCGCACCAGTTTACCTTCACTTGGAGCTGTTTCCTGGTCGACTGAACAGCCGCTCTCACGTCCTGGCAGCTGCAATCAGAACTCCAATCAAAGTGCTTGCACTTATTCAGGCCGAGTAACGTCGGCCCGAGAACACAGGACTGAGGCACACTGGAATCACTGGACCTGACTCCAGTGATCCAGTCTGTTTCTGGGGCTGGGTTTGCCTGAAGACCTCTACCATGGAGGAAGAGTAGTGTACAGATTTTAAATCCAATGGAAAACTATCACAGTTGATTTCACTGACAAGCTCATCAGCCTGAGAGGGTGAACTCATCATTGGAATCAGTAGGTGTGGATACCAAAGCTCCAAATGTTTTCCATGACTCAGAATCCAGTGCTTGTCCCACCACCCTGACCCTGGAGATCTTTTTTTTTTATATACTGGAAAAAAAACAAATAAGCTGCTTCATGATTTCCTTAATGGAAAGTTTAAAATCAGTCTTGTGTAATCCCCTCTCTGTGTGGAGGGTTTTTTTTATGATCACAATGAGACGAAGTATCCCACGTGGCCTCCAGCTCCTGTTTCTTGTTTCCCATCACCCCTTTCCTCTCACCGTCGCTTAAACTTCAGTCCAGGTAGTAGAAGCCTGGTTGTTATTAAGCCTGGTTATTTTTTTATCACCACCATTTTTGTGACGCTCCAATCCGGAAAATGTTTGAGGCATCATGTGCTGCATGTGCTGTACACGTGTCGGCGGTGTCTCGCCGCCCAGATGCATGTGTGTGTACAGGTTTTCTTCTAAACCAGTCAACAAAGCAGCTGATTTTCCAGGTCAGTGCCCCTTGAACCAGAGAGGAGGAATTAATCTGCTGCTAAATCCCAAATCCACTTCTCCTCCTCTCCTCCCGTCCCCCTCAACCACACCTCTCCAATCAGACAGTGACCTGGGCTGGATCCAGGTTTCAGACAGTGCTCACACTCTGAAGGCCACCTGGACTTGTTCACTGAGAACTCTGTATGTTTCTGTAGTCTAAGCACTGTCAGACTGTCTCCTGTGGCTCTGGAGGAGCTTTCTAAAGTTTGAATTACTCAACTGACATCACTTGAGAATCACTTGAGAAAAACAAACTTTGGAATGGAGCATTCTTTTACCATCCTAGATGTAATCCCACCTTAAACTCTTTATTTTTAGGGTTGGGATAGCAGTGGTAGGGGATCCCCCGCTGGGTTGCTGGAGAAAACAGTGGAGTACACTGTGAACTTTGGAGTTTTGGGATCCACCACAACACACTCATGACTACTGCTTCATCACACTGTATAAACCTGACAGCCACACAAGAGATTAGCTGAGCCCTGTAATACCCTGTCCCACCACACGGTGGTGCTACAGAGTCATGTAGTTTCTCTGTGTCTGCCTATGGAGGTGGGAGCAGTGTGTGGACTCTCCTCATCGTGTCTTCTCTATTTCTAGCAATAGTCTGAACATTTGGCTGAGTGACTGACGTTTCACAGGGCTCATACTGTACCTCCATCTTCAATCTGACTGAATCCACAACCAATCATTATTTATCATTTTGCTGATTACACACCCGGTTTCTGCGAGCAGAACAGGGTGATGTCTTTTCATTTCTGTCCTGAATTTTAGAGGAAAAGTGCAACAGATCAGGCCTTAATAGATGCGATAACCTTCAATTATCTGTCCTCATGGTTTTATATTGTTTGCTACCTCCAATAGCACAATGACTCATCCACCCAGCCTTTAGCTGATGATGGAAAAGAAGAAGAGGTACACAGGAAAAGGCCAGTGTTGAATTTATACCATTAGCAGAGGTGGAATTTGATAAAAGCTCAAAGAATATTTTGGGTGAGAATTATGAAGCTAACAACCAAAAGATACAAGCTTCTGAAAGAAGTCAAAAAAAAAAATCCCTGTCTGCTTATGTGGAATTTGTGAAGTTTTCTGGGCTTTCACATGCTCTCATCGCCTTCCTTTAGTAGGTGGAACGGCTCAGTTGTTGATCACATGACCTGAATATGGAATTTTATTCACTCAATCTTTCTGTCTGGCCATCAACTGACTCACGGTCGACGACTGTGATCAGCTATGTGTAAACACTGGACCAAAACCACCAAATATTCCATCTCCATGACAACTGGGCCACAACTGGGAGATAAGATGAAGCCCAAAGCTTCAAAAACACCCAGTAACTCAACCTTCTGAACAGTTTTTTTTTTTTTTTTTTTTGTTAATAACCCTTTTTTCAATCAGTTCTGAACTAATGAGACAGACATACTGAAGGTTTACTGCTTAAATAGCCAATTATATTGTCTGCATAAAATGAAAGCAATGGCAATACTGTGTAAAGGATATCATGATGACTTTATGCTGAATATCCTGTGGGAGCAAACAGATTTCACCTCTGGCTTCTACTTGTTTCTTCTACTTGTCTCCCCAGGTTTGGGTGATCCTGTGTTCTACATTGTGGTGACACAATTCTATGTGTCGTATTTTATGTTGCAACTGCCATCACACCCAGCCGGGGGCTTCCCCATTTGCACATGCATTGAGAAATCCCCAGCATGCACTCTGATTGGTGTCTGTCTGAGCCATAGCTCCCTGACTTCAAACCAACACAGTGGAGCATTGGCTCAAGTTTGATAGTTCTGTGTATCGAGTGTGAGGCACTGAAGATACAGCCCCAAACTAAGCCTTATATGAGCTACTATAGAATCAGTCCAGCACTTTTTAGCATTTTTTTTTTTTATAATTTATTTCTTGCCAGTTCTGAGCCCCAACAAGAATTACCTAATGAATTGTAACAGAGAATGTGTGCTGTTTAATATGTAACTGACACAAACAGATAATCACGACAAACAGAAACAGAAAATATATTCAAATATTTGTTTTATGTAAAAATGATGTACAAAATGCAATTAAGAGTGAATCCTTTGGATACCAATCATTCTCTTTTAGTCATTGCATTTTTATGCCATGTTATTTTGTGTTTGATGCTAATCAGAATTTTTAAGTAAAGATCCAGAGTTTGAATCAGCCTGATGAGCGTCACATTCTGTCTCATTTTCCCAAATCTGTCAGACACGGAGCTCCATGATCAGTGAGTCAGGTTTACTTTCTGTAGAGATGAACACTTTATTTTAGTCAAAGACTTGTTGGTTCACACAGACCATGAGTCTGAGGCCTGAGGTCAGTGACTGATGATGATGATTGTGGGGATGGACCACGTATTCAGCCAATAGATATTCATCAGTTTTACATGTCAAAGTCAGTTTATTATTGATGGTTAGTTGCTACCCAACCTGTGAACACATGGACCAGGTATGAGGGTGTAGTGAAAGAGGCTACTGAATTGCATTATGGGAAGTGTGGGATTTACTTATTTTTGGGGCTTGACCTATTTATGGGACTAAAAATCAGGAGTGATTTGCCCCGGTATGAAAGGAGTGGTAGCTCTGGATGATGCAGGCAATGAAGGAGTTGCCTGGTATGTTTTATCAAGGCAGAATAAAACAGCAGACATTTCCAAAAACATTTTTTTTGGAAATCCTTGTCATTTACAACATGACTAACAGCAGCCTTCCATTTGGGTGTATCAGTCTCAGGCCCTGCTGTTGTCCAGGCTGGCTCACTGTCAGGGCTTACAGGAACACTTCAATGGAACGCAGCCATAAAACATTTTTAGTAATTACACCGCTGCTTTTCCTGCTCTGAGTGGTTCAAATGTCTGCTGTGGAGGGAAACACATCACAGTAATGAACAGTATCCTCAGTCACCTGAGGCCATAAGCCTCTCCACCAGCAGGGTGTCTGTACATCTCTGTACACAGATCAGTCACACCAGTAAACAACAGTACAACAGTAAACATTATCACAAGGTTGTCATCTGTCACTCACTGTCTTCACTGAGGTACACCTTAAAGAGGTTCCAATAGCTGAGTGGAAAATGAACATCATCATGTTTAACAGTCAAATAATAAATAAAGTTACTGTTTACAGGATACATTCATACAGAACAAAGCATGGACTTCAAATCTATACATAAGGTTCATGAAGAAGGAAGTCATTAGTTGGTTTCTTCCTGTTCATCAGTGCTTCCACTTCCTTTTTTTCCCCCCAACAGTTGTGAAACTGTCAAATATTTTGTCAGAACTTCAGGTAAACATCCCCTGTTTGAAATATGAAACATGAAACTTCATCAGCACGGGATGAACACAGGGTGTTTCAGTTCCAGTTCCAGTCCAAACATCCGCAACAACAACAACTGTGCACGCATCCAGCGAACACACACTACGTCTTTACTGCCATACAGACGTTACTCAGCAGGTCTTCACGTGAGCGCCCAGTTAGTGGAACCGCAGCCTTTTCTCTTCCAAAAACTCTCTCTCTTCCTCTTCAGAAAGCTGGTTTCCTTTCACACTGCAGGAACATGAACAGAAACCATCAGACTGTCGTTCACATCCGCATTCATCAGCACAGAGGGGCGATACAGGGGAAGGCCCTGATGCTGAGGACGGTTCGTTTCCCTAATTACTTCTACAACTGCTACGGTGAGTAAGTCATTTTCACTAAACAGAGACATTAAAATATGAGGCACTTGAGGCTCACAGAGCTGCACCATAATCACTATAGTATATTAAGTTGAGCATTTATGTTAATTAATTCAAACCTAATTCTTTCACTTTAATTCAGTGCACTAAAGTTAAACACTGACACCTAAACACTGAGGGAAGCTGTGTTTAGGTCCTCCCTCTCTTCCCTTTCACAGTGTAACACTGGTTTTCATTGTCATCCCATACATAGCTGTTATAAAAATATAAAGATTATCACCGCTTAACATCTATCAACCAATAAAATTCAGAGAATTTTGATCATTTGGCGCTCCTATCAAATCTCCACCAAAACCATTTTTCATTGACTTTGACTTTCATTGACAGTTTACAGTGAGACTTTGATGTGTCACGACCCATCTAAAAACTTTTCAATCTTTTTCAACAGGATGTTCATCACATAAGGGAGGAAACAGGACCTACTCTTAATCTTAAAGCCTTCAGAAGTTTTACATGCTGTGACGCCACACCCTGTGGACACCATTGGGAAAAAAAGACAGTGCCTTAAAGGGGACCTATTATGCTCCTTTCCAGTTCTTGTAAGCTCTTATTCAGGGACTCCACTGGATTTACTTTGTGTGATTCACAGTTTAAAAAGTCCTTGTTCATCTCTTACTGTCTGTCATACAGCCCCTCAGTTGAGCCTCTGACTGAAACAGGTAACATTAGCTCCTTTAAGGCCTATGTCCCTAAAAGCCCGCTTCCTTCTGATTGGTCAATTTACAGACATAAACCAATGTTAGGCTTTACATATGGGAAATGTCTTAAATTCCTGACTGAAGAGGGAAACGTCTGCTGTCTAGTAAATCTGCACCTATAGTAGTTAACTGGAGAAAACGAGCTGTGCTTAGAATCACAGGGATTACTTTCACATACAGGATAAGCATAACAGATGAACTGTTCCTCACCATATCTCTTTGAGTGCTGTGTTGTGAGCCAGGGCCTCAGCGAGATGTCTGATCCCATGCACGGTGAAATGGTTGCTGATTAACCTGCAGACAAATGTACCAAGAAGGTGAGCTTCTGACAATCAATAACCTGACCAGGGTATCGCCGCATCACAGGCTTCGTCCCTGGCGACATCGTGTGAGTAAATACAAAGTGCGTTTTCCGTACCAGAGGTGGGTTAAACCTGTGTTCGCTTTAATCAGCTCAGCCAGTTGTGGAGCTGCATCATCAGTCATCTCGTTCTGCACCAACCTACAAAAGCACAGACGTGTACATAGAGGGTTTCATTCAGAACAGCAAAAAATCAGAAGGATAGGTATGTGATGTGCCTACCAGAAGATCCTGAGGACGCTGTTCTCTTTCAACGCTTCTGTCAGGAACTTCCCGCCTTTTGATGTGATGCCATTGGCCGAGAGACTACGACACAGAAACACAGAAATGACTCAGCTTAATCAATGAGTTTAAATCAGTTGTTTTTTTTAATTGTCTTTGTGGGTTACCCTCTGACCTGAGGTTAGTAAGCCTGGGGTGGTGCTTCAAAGCCTCTGCGAATGCTTCTGCTCCTTCATCACCAATGGTGTTGCCCCACATTCTGAAAACAAGAGCATCCAATCCTTCATCTGAGCTGCATCAGTAAGCGTTCAGTACAAACACAAGGGGCCTGGCTTAAGCCAAGTCTCCTCAGGGAGAAAATGAATTTGAAATGTCTTCACACATATCCTGGATAATCCAATCTTAAACTGCAAAGAGCTTTTACAGCGGTGAAGTCTTACCCCACATCAAATATAGAAGAGCTCTTCTGAATGGCACTGGCCAGATACCTCCCACCAACACTGGTGATCTTGTTCTTACCAATCCTAAGGACAAGGTAACGACAATATCATTTTAACAGATATAAGACCACGACATATTAATTTTATAGTTGCTGTAATTAGTATTATATTATAATTTATCTCTGGTATAAGTTAGAAACATACTTGACAACTCGCAACTTTGGGCATTCCTCAATTATCTGAGCCACTAGCTTGGCTCCAACATCTGTGATGTGATTGCTGTAAAGCCTGAGGAAAAAAATATACATTCAAGTTCCAGTTTCACTCTCAGAAAAACATCAGATGGTTTTGTTCTTTACAGAGTATTAACACACTAATCTTTATACCTCTACCATTTAAAAGTGTAACTGTGAACCCTAAATATGTAGCTTTGAACAAAACATGTCATATCAGGTCATATTTACTCTGAGTACATGACCTTTTTCCTCACTGGTTTTTATATCTTCCAACTATTTGCTCCAACTCTCATTCACTTGAAAACTATGTGACTAATATATACAAATGAATAGAAAGAAATTAGATAAAGCAGTGGCCTATTTTGAAGCCTTACTATACTATGACAATTTTTATGACATTTTGAGGCCTTACTATACTATGACTTTTTTTGGCCTATTTCGAAGCCCTACTATACTATGACCATTTCTATGACATTTTGAGGCCATACTATACTATGACATTTTATGGCCTATTTTGAAGCCTTACTATACTATGACCATTTTTATGACATTTTGAGGCCATAGTATACTGTGACCTTTTTAGCCTATTTTGAAGCCTTACTATACTATTACCATTTTTATGACATTTTGAGGCCATACTATACTGTGACCTTTTTTGACCTATTTTGAAGCCTTACTATACTATGACCATTTTTATGACATTTTGAGGCCATACTATACTATGAACTCTTTTACCTATTTTGAAGCCTTACTATACTATGACCTTTTTTGGCCTATTTTGAAGCCTTACTATACTATGATGTTTTTTGGCACATTTTGCGGCCATACTATACTATGAACTTTTTTGGCCTATTTTGAAGCCTTACTATACTATGACCATTTTTATGACATTTTGAGGCCATACTAAAGTATGACTTTTTTTTTGGCCTATTTTGAAGCCTTACTATACTATGATCATTTTTATGACATTTTGAGGACATAGTATACTGTGACCTTTTTTGCCTATTTTGAAGCCTTACTATACTATGACCATTTTTATGACATTTTGAGGCCATACTATACTATGACCTTTTTTGGCCTATTTTGAAGCCTTACTATACTATGATGTTTTTTGGCACATTTTGAGGCCATACTATACTATGATGTTTTTTGGCCTATTTTGAAGCCTTACTATACTATGACCATTTTTATGACATTTTGAGGCCATACTATACTATGACCTTTTTTGGCCCATTGTGAAGCCTTACTATACTATGACCATTTTTATGACATTTTGAGGCCATACTATACTATGACCTTTTTTGGCCTATTTTGAAGCCTTACTATAGTGTGATGTTTTTTGGCACATTTTGAGGCCATACTATACTATGATGTTTTTTGGCCTATTTTGAAGCCTTACTATACTATGACCATTTTTATGACATTTTGAGGCCATACTATACTATGACCTTTTTTGGCCCATTGTGAAGCCTTACTATACTATGACCATTTTTATGACATTTTGAGGCCATACTATACTATGACCTTTTTTGGCCTATTTTGAAGCCTTACTATAGTGTGATGTTTTTTGGCACATTTTGAGGCCATACTATACTATGATGTTTTTTGGCCTATTTTGAAGCCTTACTATACTATGACCATTTTTATGACATTTTGAGGCCATACTATACTATGACCTTTTTTGGCCTATTTCGAAGCCTTACTATACTATGACCATTTTTATGACATTTTGAGGTCATACTATACTATGACCTTTTTGGCCTATTTTGAAGCCTTACTATACTATGATGTTTTTTGGCACATTTTGAGGCCATACTATACTATGATATTTTTTGGCCTATTTTGAAGCCTTACTATACTATGACCATTTTTATGACATTTTGAGGCCATACTATACTATGACCTTTTTTGGCATATTTTGAAGCCTTACTATACTATGACCTTTTTTGGCCTATTTTGAAGCCTTACTATACTATGACCATTTTTATGACATTTTGAGGCCATACTATACTATGACCTTTTTTGGCCTATTTCGAAGCCTTACTATACTATGACCATTTTTATGACATTTTGAGGCCATACTATACTATGACCTTTTTTGGCCTATTTCGAAGCCTTCCTATACTATGACCATTTTTATGATATTTTGAGGCCATACTATACTATGACCTTTTTTGGCCTATTTTGAAGCCTTATTAAACTATGATGTTTTTTGGCACATTTTGAGGCCATACTATACTATGACCATTTTTATGAAATTTTGAGGCCATACTATACTATGACCTTTTTTGGCGTATTTTGAAGCCTTACTATACTATGACCATTTTTATGACATTTTGAGGCCATACTATACTATGACCTTTTTTGGCATATTTTGAAGCCTTACTATACTATGACCATTTTTATGACATTTTGAGGCCATACTATACTATGACCTTTTTTGGCCTATTTTGAAGCCTTACTATACTATGACCATTTTTATGACATTTTGAGGCCATACTATACTATGACCTTTTTTTGGAATATTTTGAAGCCTTACTATAGTGTGATGTTTTTTGGCACATTTTGAGGCCATACTATACTATGACCTTATTTTGCCTATTTTGAAACCTTACTATACTATGACCATTTTTATGACATTTTGAGGCCATACTATACTATGACCTTTTTTGGCCTATTTTGAAGCTTTACTATACTATGATGTTTTTTGGCACATTTTGAGGCCATACTATACTATGATGTTTTTTGGCCTATTTTGAAGCCTTACTATACTATGACCATTTTTATGACATTTTGAGGCCATACTATACTATGACCCTTTTTGGCCTATTTTGAAGCCTTACTATACTATGACCATTTTCATGACATTTTGAGGCCATACTATACTATGACCTTTTTTGGCATATTTTGAAGCCTTACTATACTATGACCATTTTTATGACATTTTGAGGCCATACTATACTATGACCATTTTTATGACATTTTGAGGCCATACTATACTATGACCTTTGTTGGCGTATTTTGAAGCCTTATTATACTATGACCATTTTTATGACATTTTGAGGCCATACTATACTATGACCTTTTTTGGCATATTTTGAAGCCTTACTATACTATGACCATTTTTATGACATTTTGAGGCCATACTATACTATGACCTTTTTTGGCATATTTTGAAGCCTTACTATACTATGACCTTTTTTGGCGTATTTTGAAGCCTTACTATACTATGACCATTTTTATGACATTTTGAGGCCATACTATACTATGACCTTTTTTGGCATATTTTGAAGCCTTACTATACTATGACCATTTTTATGACATTTTGAGGCCATACTATACTATGACCTTTTTTGGCCTATTTTGAAGCCTTACTATACTATGACCATTTTTATGACATTTTGAGGCCATACTATACTATGACCATTTTTATGACATTTTGAGGCCATACTATACTATGACCTTTTTTGGCGTATTTTGAAGCCTTATTATACTATGACCATTTTTATGACATTTTGAGGCCATACTATACTATGACCTTTTTTGGCATATTTTGAAGCCTTACTATACTATGACCATTTTTATGACATTTTGAGGCCATACTATACTATGACCTTTTTTGGCATATTTTGAAGCCTTACTATACTATGACCTTTTTTGGCGTATTTTGAAGCCTTACTATACTATGACCATTTTTATGACATTTTGAGGCCATACTATACTATGACCTTTTTTGGCATATTTTGAAGCCTTACTATACTATGACCATTTTTATGACATTTTGAGGCCATACTATACTATGACCTTTTTTGGCCTATTTTGAAGCCTTACTATACTATGACCATTTTTATGACATTTTGAGGCCATACTATACTATGACCATTTTTATGACATTTTGAGGCCATACTATACTATGACCTTTTTTGGCGTATTTTGAAGCCTTATTATACTATGACCATTTTTATGACATTTTGAGGCCATACTATACTATGACCTTTTTTGGCATATTTTGAAGCCTTACTATACTATGACCATTTTTATGACATTTTGAGGCCATACTATACTATGACCTTTTTTGGCATATTTTGAAGCCTTACTATACTATGACCTTTTTTGGCGTATTTTGAAGCCTTACTATACTATGACCATTTTTATGACATTTTGAGGCCATACTATACTATGACCTTTTTTGGCATATTTTGAAGCCTTACTATACTATGACCATTTTTATGACATTTTGAGGCCATACTATACTATGACCTTTTTTGGCCTATTTTGAAGCCTTACTATACTATGACCATTTTTATGACATTTTGAGGCCATACTATACTATGACCTTTTTTTGGAATATTTTGAAGCCTTACTATAGTGTGATGTTTTTTGGCACATTTTGAGGCCATACTATACTATGACCTTATTTTGGAATATTTTGAAGCCTTACTATACTATGATGTTTTTTGGCACATTTTGAGGCCATACTATACTATAATGTTTTTTGGCCTATTTTGAAGCCTTACTATACTATGACCTTTTTTATGACATTTTGAGGCCATACTATACTATGACCATTTTTATGATATTTTGAGGCCATACTATACTATGACCTTTTTGGCCTATTTCGAAGCCTTCCTATACTATGACCATTTTTATGATATTTTGAGGCCATACTATACTATGACCTTTTTTGGCATATTTTGAAGCCTTATTATACTATGATGATTTTTGGCACATTTTGAGGCCTTACTATACTATGACCATTTTTATGACATTTTGAGGCCATACTATACTATGACCATTTTTATGATATTTTGAGGCCATACTATGCTATGACCTTTTTTGGCCTATTTTGAAGCCTTACTATACTATGACTATTTTTATGACATTTTGAGGCCATACTATACTATGACCTTTTTTGGCATATTTTGAAGCCTTACAATACTATGAACATTTTTATGACAGTTTGAGGCCATACTATACTATGACCTTTTTTGGCATATTTTGAAGCCTTACTATAGTGTGATGTTTTTTGGCACATTTTGAGGCCATACTATACTATGACCTTTTTTGGCATATTTGGAAGCCTTACTATACTATGACCATTTTTATGACATTTTGAGGCCATACAATACTATGACCTTTTTTGGCATATTTGAAGCCTTACTATAGTGTGATGTTTTTTGGCACATTTGAGGCCATACTATACTATGATGTTTTTTGGCCTACTTTGAAGCCTTACTATACTATGACCATTTTTATGACATTTTGAGGCCATACTATACTATGACTATTTTTATGATATTTTGAGGCCATACTATACTATGATGTTTTTTGGCCTACTTTGAAGCCTTACTATACTATGACCATTTTTATGACATTTTGAGGCCATACTATAATATGACCATTTTTATGATATTTTGAG
This sequence comes from Toxotes jaculatrix, assembly GCF_017976425.1. Lineage (NCBI taxonomy): Eukaryota > Metazoa > Chordata > Actinopteri > Toxotidae > Toxotes > Toxotes jaculatrix. Next base: position 28,254,762 of record NC_054401.1, read on the forward strand.
GCCATACTATACTATGACCTTTTTTGGCCTATTTCGAGGCCTTCCTATACTATGACCATTTTTATGATATTTTGAGGCCATACTATACTATGACTTTTTTTGGCATATTTTGAAGCCTTATTATACTATGATGTTTTTTGGCACATTTTGAGGCCTTACTATACTATGACCATTTTTATGACACTTTGAGGCCATACTATACTATGACCATTTTTATGATATTTTGAGGCCATACTATACTATGACCTTTTTTGGCCTATTTTGAAGCCTTACTATACTATGACCATTTTATGACATTTTGAGGCCATACTATACTATGACCTTTTTTGGCATATTTTGAAGCCTTACTATACTATGACCATTTTTATGACATTTTGAGGCCATACTATACTATGATGTTTTTTGGCCTATTTTGAAGCCTTACTATACTATGACCATTTTTATGACATTTTGAGGCCATACTATACTATGACCATTTTTATAATATTTTGAGGCCATACTATACTATGACCTTTTTTTGCCTATTTCGAAGCCTTCCTATACTATGACCATTTTTATGATATTTTGAGGCCATACTATACTATGACCTTTTTTGGCATATTTTGAAGCCTTATTATACTATGATGTTTTTTGGCACATTTTGAGGCCTTACTATACTATGACTATTTTTATGACATTTTGAGGCCATACTATACTATGACCATTTTTATGACATTTTGAGGCCATACTATACTATGACCTTTTTTGGCCTATTTTGAAGCCTTACTATACTATGACCTTTTTTGGCCTACTTTGAAGCCTTACTATACTATGACAATTTTTATGACATTTTGAGGCCATACTATACTATGACCTTTTTTGGCCTATTTTGAAGCCTTACTATACTATGACCTTTTTTGGCCTACTTTGAAGCCTTACTATACTATGACCATTTTTATGACATTTTGAGGCCATACTATACTATGACCTTTTTTGGCCTATTTTGAAGCTTTACTATACTATGATGTTTTTTGGCACATTTTGAGGCCATACTATACTATGATGTTTTTTGGCCTATTTTGAAGCCTTACTATACTATGACCATTTTTATGACATTTTGAGGCCATACTATACTATGACCCTTTTTGGCCTATTTTGAAGCCTTACTATACTATGACCATTTTCATGACATTTTGAGGCCATACTATACTATGACCTTTTTTGGCATATTTTGAAGCCTTACTATACTATGACCATTTTTATGACATTTTGAGGCCATACTATACTATGACCATTTTTATGACATTTTGAGGCCATACTATACTATGACCTTTGTTGGCGTATTTTGAAGCCTTATTATACTATGACCATTTTTATGACATTTTGAGGCCATACTATACTATGACCTTTTTTGGCATATTTTGAAGCCTTACTATACTATGACCATTTTTATGACATTTTGAGGCCATACTATACTATGACCTTTTTTGGCATATTTTGAAGCCTTACTATACTATGACCTTTTTTGGCGTATTTTGAAGCCTTACTATACTATGACCATTTTTATGACATTTTGAGGCCATACTATACTATGACCTTTTTTGGCATATTTTGAAGCCTTACTATACTATGACCATTTTTATGACATTTTGAGGCCATACTATACTATGACCTTTTTTGGCCTATTTTGAAGCCTTACTATACTATGACCATTTTTATGACATTTTGAGGCCATACTATACTATGACCATTTTTATGACATTTTGAGGCCATACTATACTATGACCTTTTTTGGCGTATTTTGAAGCCTTATTATACTATGACCATTTTTATGACATTTTGAGGCCATACTATACTATGACCTTTTTTGGCATATTTTGAAGCCTTACTATACTATGACCATTTTTATGACATTTTGAGGCCATACTATACTATGACCTTTTTTGGCATATTTTGAAGCCTTACTATACTATGACCTTTTTTGGCGTATTTTGAAGCCTTACTATACTATGACCATTTTTATGACATTTTGAGGCCATACTATACTATGACCTTTTTTGGCATATTTTGAAGCCTTACTATACTATGACCATTTTTATGACATTTTGAGGCCATACTATACTATGACCTTTTTTGGCCTATTTTGAAGCCTTACTATACTATGACCATTTTTATGACATTTTGAGGCCATACTATACTATGACCATTTTTATGACATTTTGAGGCCATACTATACTATGACCTTTTTTGGCGTATTTTGAAGCCTTATTATACTATGACCATTTTTATGACATTTTGAGGCCATACTATACTATGACCTTTTTTGGCATATTTTGAAGCCTTACTATACTATGACCATTTTTATGACATTTTGAGGCCATACTATACTATGACCTTTTTTGGCATATTTTGAAGCCTTACTATACTATGACCTTTTTTGGCGTATTTTGAAGCCTTACTATACTATGACCATTTTTATGACATTTTGAGGCCATACTATACTATGACCTTTTTTGGCATATTTTGAAGCCTTACTATACTATGACCATTTTTATGACATTTTGAGGCCATACTATACTATGACCTTTTTTGGCCTATTTTGAAGCCTTACTATACTATGACCATTTTTATGACATTTTGAGGCCATACTATACTATGACCTTTTTTTGGAATATTTTGAAGCCTTACTATAGTGTGATGTTTTTTGGCACATTTTGAGGCCATACTATACTATGACCTTATTTTGGAATATTTTGAAGCCTTACTATACTATGATGTTTTTTGGCACATTTTGAGGCCATACTATACTATAATGTTTTTTGGCCTATTTTGAAGCCTTACTATACTATGACCTTTTTTATGACATTTTGAGGCCATACTATACTATGACCATTTTTATGATATTTTGAGGCCATACTATACTATGACCTTTTTTGGCCTATTTCGAAGCCTTCCTATACTATGACCATTTTTATGATATTTTGAGGCCATACTATACTATGACCTTTTTTGGCATATTTTGAAGCCTTATTATACTATGATGATTTTTGGCACATTTTGAGGCCTTACTATACTATGACCATTTTTATGACATTTTGAGGCCATACTATACTATGACCATTTTTATGATATTTTGAGGCCATACTATGCTATGACCTTTTTTGGCCTATTTTGAAGCCTTACTATACTATGACTATTTTTATGACATTTTGAGGCCATACTATACTATGACCTTTTTTGGCATATTTTGAAGCCTTACAATACTATGAACATTTTTATGACATTTTGAGGCCATACTATACTATGACCTTTTTTGGCATATTTTGAAGCCTTACTATAGTGTGATGTTTTTTGGCACATTTTGAGGCCATACTATACTATGACCTTTTTTGGCATATTTGGAAGCCTTACTATACTATGACCATTTTTATGACATTTTGAGGCCATACAATACTATGACCTTTTTTGGCATATTTTGAAGCCTTACTATAGTGTGATGTTTTTTGGCACATTTTGAGGCCATACTATACTATGATGTTTTTTGGCCTACTTTGAAGCCTTACTATACTATGACCATTTTTATGACATTTTGAGGCCATACTATACTATGACTATTTTTATGATATTTTGAGGCCATACTATACTATGATGTTTTTTGGCCTACTTTGAAGCCTTACTATACTATGACCATTTTTATGACATTTTGAGGCCATACTATAATATGACCATTTTTATGATATTTTGAGGCCATACTATACTATGACCTTTTTTGGCCTATTTCGAGGCCTTCCTATACTATGACCATTTTTATGATATTTTGAGGCCATACTATACTATGACTTTTTTTGGCATATTTTGAAGCCTTATTATACTATGATGTTTTTTGGCACATTTTGAGGCCTTACTATACTATGACCATTTTTATGACACTTTGAGGCCATACTATACTATGACCATTTTTATGATATTTTGAGGCCATACTATACTATGACCTTTTTTGGCCTATTTTGAAGCCTTACTATACTATGACCATTTTTATGACATTTTGAGGCCATACTATACTATGACCTTTTTTGGCATATTTTGAAGCCTTACTATACTATGACCATTTTTATGACATTTTGAGGCCATACTATACTATGATGTTTTTTGGCCTATTTTGAAGCCTTACTATACTATGACCATTTTTATGACATTTTGAGGCCATACTATACTATGACCATTTTTATAATATTTTGAGGCCATACTATACTATGACCTTTTTTTGCCTATTTCGAAGCCTTCCTATACTATGACCATTTTTATGATATTTTGAGGCCATACTATACTATGACCTTTTTTGGCATATTTTGAAGCCTTATTATACTATGATGTTTTTTGGCACATTTTGAGGCCTTACTATACTATGACTATTTTTATGACATTTTGAGGCCATACTATACTATGACCATTTTTATGACATTTTGAGGCCATACTATACTATGACCTTTTTTGGCCTATTTTGAAGCCTTACTATACTATGACCTTTTTTGGCCTACTTTGAAGCCTTACTATACTATGACAATTTTTATGACATTTTGAGGCCATACTATACTATGACCTTTTTTGGCCTATTTTGAAGCCTTACTATACTATGACCTTTTTTGGCCTACTTTGAAGCCTTACTATACTATGACCATTTTTATGACATTTTGAGGCCATACTATACTATGACCTTTTTTGGCCTATTTTGAAGCCTTACTATACTATGACCATTTTTATGACATTTTGAGGCCATACTATACTATGACCTTTTTTGGCCTATTTTGAAGCCTTATTATACTATGATGTTTTTTGGCACATTTTGAGGCCATACTATACTATGACCATTTTTATGAAATTTTGAGGCCATACTATACTATGACCTTTTTTGGCGTATTTTGAAGCCTTACTATACTATGACCATTTTTATGACATTTTGAGGCCATACTATACTATGACCTTTTTTGGCCTATTTTGAAGCCTTACTATACTATGACCATTTTTATGACATTTTGAGGCCATACTATACTATGACCTTTTTTTGGAATATTTTGAAGCCTTACTATAGTGTGATGTTTTTTGGCACATTTTGAGGCCATACTATACTATGACCTTATTTTGCCTATTTTGAAGCCTTACTATACTATGACCATTTTTATGACATTTTGAGGCCATACTATACTATGACCTTTTTTGGCCTATTTTGAAGCTTTACTATACTATGATGTTTTTTGGCACATTTTGAGGCCATACTATACTATGATGTTTTTTGGCCTATTTTGAAGCCTTACTATACTATGACCATTTTTATGACATTTTGAGGCCATACTATACTATGACCTTTTTTGGCCTATTTTGAAGCCTTACTATACTATGACCATTTTTATGACATTTTGAGGCCATACTATACTATGACCTTTTTTGGCATATTTTGAAGCCTTACTATACTATGACCATTTTTATGACATTTTGAGGCCATACTATACTATGACCATTTTTATGACATTTTGAGGCCATACTATACTATGACCTTTGTTGGCGTATTTTGAAGCCTTATTATACTATGACCATTTTTATGACATTTTGAGGCCATACTATACTATGACCTTTTTTGGCATATTTTGAAGCCTTACTATACTATGACCTTTTTTGGCGTATTTTGAAGCCTTACTATACTATGACCATTTTTATGACATTTTGAGGCCATACTATACTATGACCTTTTTTGGCATATTTTGAAGCCTTACTATACTATGACCATTTTTATGACATTTTGAGGCCATACTATACTATGACCTTTTTTGGCCTATTTTGAAGCCTTACTATACTATGACCATTTTTATGACATTTTGAGGCCATACTATACTATGAACTTTTTTTGGAATATTTTGAAGCCTTACTATAGTGTGATGTTTTTTGGCACATTTTGAGGCCATACTATACTATGACCTTATTTTGCCTATTTTGAAACCTTACTATACTATGACCATTTTTATGACATTTTGAGGCCATACTATACTATGACCTTTTTTGGCCTATTTTGAAGCCTTACTATACTATGATGTTTTTTGGCACATTTTGAGGCCATACTATACTATGATGTTTTTTGGCCTATTTTGAAGCCTTACTATACTATGACCATTTTTATGACATTTTGAGGCCATACTATACTATGACCTTTTTTGGCCTATTTTGAAGCCTTACTATACTATGACCATTTTTATGACATTTTGAGGCCATACTATACTATGACCTTTTTTGGCATATTTTGAAGCCTTACTATACTATGACCATTTTTATGACATTTTGAGGCCATACTATACTATGACCATTTTTATGACATTTTGAGGCCATACTATACTATGACCTTTTTTGGCGTATTTTGAAGCCTTATTATACTATGACCATTTTTATGACATTTTGAGGCCATACTATACTATGACCTTTTTTGGCATATTTTGAAGCCTTACTATACTATGACCATTTTTATGACATTTTGAGGCCATACTATACTATGACCTTTTTTGGCCTATTTTGAAGCCTTACTATACTATGACCATTTTTATGACATTTTGAGGCCATACTATACTATGACCTTTTTTGGCATATTTTGAAGCCTTACTATACTATGACCTTTTTTGGCGTATTTTGAAGCCTTACTATACTATGACCATTTTTATGACATTTTGAGGCCATACTATACTATGACCTTTTTTGGCATATTTTGAAGCCTTACTATACTATGACCATTTTTATGACATTTTGAGGCCATACTATACTATGACCTTTTTTGGCCTATTTTGAAGCCTTACTATACTATGACCATTTTTATGACATTTTGAGGCCATACTATACTATGACCTTTTTTTGGAATATTTTGAAGCCTTACTATAGTGTGATGTTTTTTGGCACATTTTGAGGCCATACTATACTATGACCTTATTTTGCCTATTTTGAAACCTTACTATACTATGACCATTTTTATGACATTTTGAGGCCATACTATACTATGACCTTTTTTGGCCTATTTTGAAGCCTTACTATACTATGATGTTTTTTGGCACATTTTGAGGCCATACTATACTATGATGTTTTTTGGCCTATTTTGAAGCCTTACTATACTATGACCATTTTTATGACATTTTGAGGCCATACTATACTATGGCCATTTTTATGACATTTTGAGGCCATACTATACTATGACCTTTTTTGGCCTATTTTGAAGCCTTACTATACTATGACCATTTTTATGACATTTTGAGGCCATACTATACTATGACCTTTTTTGGCATATTTTGAAGCCTTACTATAGTGTGATGTTTTTTGGCACATTTTGAGGCCATACTATACTATGACCTTTTTTGGCCTATTTTGAAGCCTTACTATACTATGACCATTTTTATGACATTTTGAGGCCATACTATACTATGACTTTTTATGGCCTATTTTGAAGCCTTACTATACTATGACCGTTTTTATGACATTTTGAGGCCATGTTATACTATAACCTTTTTGGCCTATTTTGAAGCCGTACTATACTATGACCATTTTTATGACATTTTGAGGCCATACTATACTATGACCTTTTTTGGCATATTTTGAAGCCTTACTATACTGTGACCATTTTTATGACATTTTGAGGCCATACTATACTATGACCTTTTTTGGCATATTTTGAAGCCTTACTATAGTGTGATGTTTTTTGGCACATTTTGAGGCCATACTATACTATGACCTTATTTGGCCTATTTTGAAGCCTTACTATACTATGACCATTTTTATGACATTTTGAGGCCATACTATACTATGACCTTTTTTGGCCTATTTTGAAGCCTTACTATACTATGATGTTTTTTGGCACATTTTGAGGCCATACTATACTATGATGTTTTTTGGCCTATTTTGAAGCCTTACTATACTATGACCATTTTTATGACATTTTGAGGCCATACTATACTATGACCATTTTTATGATATTTTGAGGCCATACTATACTATGACCTTTTTTGGCCTATTTTGAAGCCTTACTATACTATGACCATTTTTATGACATTTTGAGGCCATACTATACTATGACCTTTTTTGGCATATTTTGAAGCCTTACTATACTATGACCATTTTTATGACATTTTGAGGCCATACTATACTATGACCTTTTTTGGCATATTTTGAAGCCTTACTATAGTGTGATGTTTTTTGGCACATTTTGAGGCCATACTATACTATGACCTTTTTTGGCCTATTTTGAAGCCTTACTATACTATGACCATTTTTATGCCATTTTGAGGCCATACTATACTATGACCTTTTTTGGCCTATTTTGAAGCCTTACTATACTATGACCTTTTTTGGCCTACTTTGAAGCCATACTATACTATGACCATTTTTATGACATTTTGAGGCCATACTATACTATGACCTTTTTTGGCATATTTGGAAGCCTTACTATACTATGACCATTTTTATGACATTTTGAGGCCATACTATACTATGACCTTTTTTGGCATATTTTGAAGCCTTACTATACTATGACCATTTTTATGACATTTTGAGGCCATACTATACTATGACCTTTTTGGCCTATTTTGAAGCCTTACTATACTATGATGTTTTTTGGCACATTTTGAGGCCATACTATACTATGACCTTTTTTGGCCTATTTTGAAGCCTTACTATACTATGACCATTTTTATGACATTTTGAGGCCATACTATACTATGACCATTTTTATGATATTTTGAGGCCATACTATACTATGACCATTTTTATGATATTTTGAGGCCATACTATACTATGACCTTTTTTGGCCTATTTTGAAGCCTTACTATACTATGACCATTTTTATGACATTTTGAGGCCATACTATACTATGACCTTTTTTGGCCTATTTTGAAGCCTTATTATACTATGATGTTTTTTGGCACATTTTGAGGCCATACTATACTATGACCATTTTTATGACATTTTGAGGCCATACTATACTATGACCTTTTTTGGCCTATTTTGAAGTCTTACTATACTATGACCATTTTTATGACATTTTGAGGCCATACTATACTATGACCTTTTTTGGCATATTTTGAAGCCTTACTATAGTGTGATGTTTTTTGGCATATTTTGAGGCCATACTATACTATGACCTTTTTTGGCTTATTTGGAAGCCTTACTTTACTATGACCATTTTTATGACATTTTGAGGCCATACTATACTATGACCTTTTTTGGCATATTTTGAAGCCTTACTATACTATGACCATTTTTATGACATTTTGAGGCCATACTATACTATGACCTTTTTTGGCCTATTTTGAAGCCTTACTATACTATGACCATTTTTATGACATTTTGAGGCCATACTATACTATGACCATTTTTATGATATTTTGAGGCCATACTATACTATGACCATTTTTATGATATTTTGAGGCCATACTATACTATGACCTTTTTTGGCCTATTTTGAAGCCTTACTATACTATGACCATTTTTATGACATTTTGAGGCCATACTATACTATGACCTTTTTTGGCCTATTTTGAAGCCTTACTATACTATGATGTTTTTTGGCACATTTTGAGGCCATACTATACTATGATGTTTTTTGGCCTATTTTGAAGCCTTACTATACTATGACCATTTTTATGACATTTTGAAGCCATACTATACTATGACCTTTTTTGGCCTATTTTGAAGCCTTACTATACTATGACCATTTTTATGACATTTTGAGGCCATACTATACTATGACCTTTTTTGGCCTATTTGAAGCCTTATTATACTATTATGTTTTTTGGCACATTTTGAGGCCATACTATACTATGACCATTTTTATGACATTTTGAGGCCATACTATACTATGACCTTTTTTGGCGTATTTTGAAGCCTTACTATACTATGACCATTTTTATGACATTTTGAGGCCATACTATACTATGACCTTTTTTGGCATATTTTGAAGCCTTACTATACTATGACCATTTTTATGACATTTTGAGGCCATACTATACTGTGACCTTTTTTGGCCTATTTTGAAGCCTTATTATACTATGATGTTTTTTGGCACATTTTGAGGCCATACTATACTATGACCATTTTTATAAAATTTTGAGGCCATACTATACTATGACCTTTTTTGGCGTATTTTGAAGCCTTACTATACTATGACCATTTTTATGACATTTTGAGGCCATACTATACTATGACCTTTTTTGGCATATTTTGAAGCCTTACTATACTATGACCATTTTTATGACATTTTGAGGCCATACTATACTATGACCTTTTTTGGCCTATTTTGAAGCCTTACTATACTATGATGTTTTTTGGCACATTTTGAGGCCATACTATACTATGACCTTTTTTGGCCTATTTTGAAGCCTTACTATAGTGTGATGTTTTTTGGCACATTTTGAGGCCATACTATACTATGATGTTTTTTGGCCTACTTTGAAGCCTTACTATACTATGACCATTTTTATGACATTTTGAGGCAATACTATACTATGACTATTTTTATGATATTTTGAGGCCATACTATACTATGACCTTTTTTGGCATATTTTGAAGCCTTACAATACTATGAACATTTTTATGACATTTTGAGGCCATACTATACAATGACCTTTTTTGGCATATTTTGAAGCCTTACTATAGTGTGATGTTTTTTGGCACATTTTGAGGCCATACTATACTATGACCATTTTTGGCATATTTGGAAGCCTTACTATACTATGACCATTTTTATGACATTTTGAGGCCATACTATACTATGACCATTTTTATGATATTTTGAGGCCATACTATACTATGACCTTTTTTGGCCTATTTCGAAGCCTTCCTATACTATGACCATTTTTATGATATTTTGAGGCCATACTATACTATGACCTTTTTTGGCCTATTTTGAAGCCTTACTATACTATGACTATTTTTATGACATTTTGAGGCCATACTATACTATGACCTTTTTTGGCATATTTTGAAGCCTTACAATACTATGAACATTTTTATGACATTTTGAGGCCATACTATACTATGACCTTTTTTGGCATATTTTGAAGCCTTACTATAGTGTGATGTTTTTTGGCACATTTTGAGGCCATACTATACTATGACCTTTTTTGGCATATTTGGAAGCCTTACTATACTATGACCATTTTTATGACATTTTGAGGCCATACTATACTATGACCTTTTTTGGCATATTTTGAAGCCTTACTATACTATGACCATTTTTATGACATTTTGAGGCCATACTATACTATGACCTTTTTTGGCCTATTTTGAAGCCTTACTATACTATGATGTTTTTTTGGCACATTTTGAGGCCATACTATACTATGATGTTTTTTGGCCTATTTTGAAGCCTTACTATACTATGACCATTTTTATGACATTTTGAGGCCATACTATACTATGACCATTTTTATGATATTTTGAGGCCATACTATACTATGACCTTTTTTGGCCTATTTCGAAGCCTTCCTATACTATGACCATTTTTATGACATTTTGAGGCCATACTATACTATGACCTTTTTTGGCATATTTTGAAGCCTTACTATACTATGACCATTTTTATGACATTTTGAGGCCATACTATACTATGACCTTTTTTGGCCTATTTTGAAGCCTTATTATACTATGATGTTTTTTGGCACATTTTGAGGCCATACTATACTATGACCATTTTTATGAAATTTTGAGGCCATACTATACTATGACCTTTTTTGGTGTATTTTGAAGCCTTACTATACTATGACCATTTTTATGACATTTTGAGGCCATACTATACTATGACCTTTTTTGGCATATTTTGAAGCCTTACTATACTATGACCATTTTTATGACATTTTGAGGCCATACTATACTATGACCTTTTTTGGCATATTTTGAAGCCTTACTATAGTATGACCATTTTTATGACATTTTGAGGCCATACTATACTATGACCTTTTTTGGCATATTTTGAAGCCTTACTATACTATGATGTTTTTTGGCACATTTTGAGGCCATACTATACTATGACCATTTTTATGATATTTTGAGGCCATACTATACTATGACCTTTTTTGGCCTATTTTGAAGCCTTACTATACTATGACTATTTTTATGACATTTTGAGGGCATACTATACTATGACCTTTTTTGGCATATTTTGAAGCCTTACAATACTATGAACATTTTTATGACATTTTGAGGCCATACTATACTATGACCTTTTTTGGCATATTTTGAAGCCTTACTATAGTGTGATGTTTTTTGGCACATTTTGAGGCCATACTATACTATGACCTTTTTTGGCATATTTGGAAGCCTTACTATACTATGACCATTTTTATGACATTTTGAGGCCATACTATACTATGACCTTTTTTGGCATATTTTGAAGCCTTACTATACTATGACCATTTTTATGACATTTTGAGGCCATACTATACTATGACCTTTTTTGGCCTATTTTGAAGCCTTACTATACTATGATGTTTTTTGGCACATTTTGAGGCCATACCATACTATGATGTTTTTTGGCCTATTTTGAAGCCTTACTATACTATGACCATTTTGATGACATTTTGAGGCCATACTATACTATGACCATTTTTATGATATTTTGAGGCCTTACTATACTATGACCTTTTTTGGCCTATTTTGAAGCCTTACTATACTATGACCATTTTTATGACATTTTGAGGCCATACTATACTATGACCTTTTTTGGCACATTTTGAAGCCTTACTATACTATGACCATTTTTATGACATTTTGAGGCCATACTATACTATGACCTTTTTTGGCCTATTTTGAAGCCTTACTATAGTATGATGTTTTTTGGCACATTTTGAGGCCATACTATACTATGACCTTTTTTGGCCTATTTTGAAGCCTTACTATACTATGACCATTTTTATGACATTTTGAGGCCATACTATACTATGACCTTTTTTGGCATATTTTGAAGCCTTACTATAGTGTGATGTTTTTTGGCACATTTTGAGGGCATACTATACTATGATGTTTTTTGGCCTACTTTGAAGCCTTACTATACTATGACCATTTTTATGACATTTTGAGGCCATACTATACTATGACTATTTTTATGATATTTTGAGGCCATACTATACTATGACCTTTTTTGGTCTATTTTGAAGCCTTACTATACTATGACCATTTTTATGACATTTTGAGGCCATACTATACTATGACCTTTTTTGGCCTATTTTGAAGCCTTACTATACTATGACCATTTTTATGACATTTTGAAGCCTTACTATACTATGATGTTTTTTGGCACATTTTGAGGCCATACTATACTATGATGTTTTTTGGCCTATTTTGAAGCCTTACTATACTATGACCATTTTTATGACATTTTGAGGCCATACTATACTATGACCATTTTTATGACATTTTGAGGCCATACTATACTATGACCTTTTTTGGCCTATTTCGAAGCCTTACTATACTATGCCCATTTTTATGACGCTTTGAGGCGATACTATACTATGACCTTTTTTGGCCTATTTTGAAGCCTTACTATACTATGATGTTTTTTGGCACATTTTGAGGCCATACTATACTATGACCTTTTTTGGCCTATTTTGAAACCTTACTATACTATGACCATTTTTACGATATTTTGAGGGCATACTAAAGTATGACTTTTTTTGGGCTATTTTGAAGGCTTACTATACTATGACATTTTTTATGACATTTTGAGGCCATACTATACTATGACCTTTTTTGGCCTATTTTGAAGCCTTCCTATACTATGACCATTTTTATGATATTTTGAGGCCATACTATACTATGACCTTTTTTGGCATATTTTGAAGCCTTATTATACTATGATGTTTTTTGGCACATTTTGAGGCCATACTATACTATGACCATTTTTGGCCTATTTTGAAGTCTTACTATACTATGACCATTTTTATGACATTTTGAGGCCATACTATACTATGACCTTTTTTGGCATATTTTGAAGCCTTACTATACTATAACCCTTTTTATGATATTTTGAAGTCTTACTATACTATGACCATTTTTATGACATTTTGAGGCCATACTATACTATGACCTTTTTTGGCATATTTTGAAGCCTTACTATACTATGACCATTTTTATGATATTTTGAGGCCATACTATACTATGACCTTTTTTGGCCTATTTCGAAGCCTTCCTATACTATGACCATTTTTATGATATTTTGAGGCCATACTATACTATGACCTTTTTTGGCATATTTTGAAGCCTTATTATACTATGATGTTTTTTGGCACATTTTGAGGCCTTACTATACTATGACCATTTTTATGACATTTTGAGGCCATACTATACTATGACCATTTTTATGATATTTTGAGGCCATACTATACTATGATCTTTTTTGGCATATTTTGAAGCCTTACTATACTATGACCACTTTTATGACATTTTGAGGCCATACTATACTATGACCTTTTTTGGCCTATTTTGAAGCCTTACTATACTATGATGTTTTTTGGCACATTTTGAGGCCATACTATACTATGACCTTTTTTGGCCTATTTTGAAGTCTTACTATACTATGACCATTTTTATGACATTTTGAGGCCATACTATACTATGACCTTTTTTGGCATATTTTGAAGCCTTACTATACTATAACCCTTTTTATGATATTTTGAGGCCATACTATACTATGACCTTTTTTGGCCTATTTCGAAGCCTTCCTATACTATGACCATTTTTATGATATTTTGAGGCCATACTATACTTTGACCATTTTTATGATATTTTGAGGCCATACTATACTATGACCTTTTTTGGCCTATTTTGAAGCCTTACTATACTATGACCATTTTTATGACATTTTGAGGCCATACTATACAATGACCTTTTTTGGCATATTTTGAAGCCTTACTATACTATGACCATTTTTATGACATTTTGAGGCCATACTATACTATGACCTTTTTTGGCCTATTTTGAAGCCTTATTATACTATGATGTTTTTTGGCACATTTTGAGGCCATACTATACTATGACCATTTTTATGAAATTTTGAGGCCATACTATACTATGACCTTTTTTGGCGTATTTTGAAGCCTTACTATACTATGACCATTTTTATGACATTTTGAGGCCATACTATACTATGACCTTTTTTGGCATATTTTGAAGCCTTACTATACTATGACCATTTTTATGACATTTTGAGGCCATACTATACTATGACCTTTTTTGGCATATTTTGAAGCCTTACTATACTATGACCATTTTTATGACATTTTGAGGCCATACTATACTATGACCTTTTTTGGCATATTTTGAAGCCTTACTATAGTGTGATGTTTTTTGGCACATTTTGAGGCCATACTATACTATGACCTTATTTGGCCTATTTTGAAACCTTACTATACTATGACCATTTTTATGACATTTTGAGGCCATACTATACTATGACCTTTTTTGGCCTATTTTGAAGCCTTACTATACTATGATGTTTTTTGGCACATTTTGAGGCCATACTATACTATGATGTTTTTTGGCCTATTTTGAAGCCTTACTATACTATGACCATTTTGATGACATTTTGAGGCCATACTATACTATGACCATTTTTATGATATTTTGAGGCCATACTATACTATGACCTTTTTTGGCCTATTTTGAAGCCTTACTATACTATGATGTTTTTTGGCACATTTTGAGGCCATACTATACTATGACCTTTTTTGGCCTATTTTGAAGCCTTACTATACTATGACCATTTTTATGACATTTTGAGGCCATACTATACTATGACCTTTTTTGGCATATTTTGAAGCCTTACTATAGTGTGATGTTTTTTGGCACATTTTGAGGGCATACTATACTATGATGTTTTTTGGCCTACTTTGAAGCCTTACTATACTATGACCATTTTTATGACATTTTGAGGCCATACTATACTATGACTATTTTTATGATATTTTGAGGCCATACTATACTATGACCTTTTTTGGTCTATTTTGAAGCCTTACTATACTATGACCATTTTTATGACATTTTGAGGCCATACTATACTATGACCTTTTTTGGCCTATTTTGAAGCCTTATAATATGATGTTTTTTGGCACATTTTGAGGCCATACTATACTATGACCATTTTTATGACATTTTGAGGCCATACTATACTATGACCTTTTTTGGCATATTTTGAAGCCTTACAATACTATGAACATTTTTATGACATTTTGAGGCCATACTACACTATGACCTTTCTTGGCATATTTTGAAGCCTTACTATAGTGTGATGTTTTTTGGCACATTTTGAGGCCATACTATACTATGACCTTTTTTGGCATATTTGGAAGCCTTACTATACTATGACCATTTTTATGACATTTTGAGGCCATACTATACTATGACCTTTTTTGGCATATTTTGAAGCCTTACTATACTATGATGTTTTTTGGCACATTTTGAGGCCATACTATACTATGACCTTTTTTGGCCTATTTTGAAGCCTTACTATACTATGACTATTTTTATGACATTTTGAGGCTATACGATACTATGACCTTTTTTGGCCTATTTTGAAGCCTTACTATACTATGACCTTTTTTGGCCTGTTTTGAAGCCTTACTATACTATGACCATTTTTATGACATTTTGAGGCCATACTATACTATGACCTTTTTTGGCCCATTGTGAAGCCTTACTATACTATGACTATTTTTATGACATTTTGAGGCTATACTATACTATGACCTTTTTTGGCCTATTTTGAAGCCTTACTATACTATGACCATTTTTATGACATTTTGAGGCCATACTATACTATGACCTTTTTTGGCCTATTTTGAAGCCTTACTATACTATGACCATTTTTATGACATTTTGAGGCCATACTATACTATGACCTTTTTTGGCATATTTTGAAGCCTTACTATAGTATGAGGTTTTTTGGCCTATTTTGAAGCCTTACTATACTATGACTATTTTTATGACATTTTGAAGCCTTATTATACTATGATGTTTTTTGGCACATTTTGAGGCTATACTATACTATGACCATTTTTATGACATTTTGAGGCCATACTATACTATGACCTTTTTTGGCCTACTTTGAAGCCTTACTATACTATTACCATTTTTATGACATTTTGAGGCCATACTATACTATGACCTTTTTTGGCCTATTTTGAAGCCTTACTTTACTATTACCATTTTTATGACATTTTGAGGCCATACTATACTATGACCTTTTTTGGCCTATTTTGAAGCCTTACTATACTATGACCATTTTTATGACATTTTGAAGCCATACTATACTATGACCTTTTTTGGCCTATTTTGAAGCCTTACTATACTGTGACTATTTTTATGACATTTTGAGGCTATACGATACAATGACCTTTTTTGGCCTATTTTGAAGCCTTACTATACTATGACCTTTTTTGGCCTGTTTTGAAGCCTTACTATAGTGTGATGCTTTTTAGCACATTTTGAGGCCATACTATACTATGACCTTTTTTGGCCTATTTGGAAGCCTTACTATACCATGACCATTTTTATGACATTTTGAGGCCATACTATACTATGACCTTTTTTGGCATATTTTGAAGCCTTACTATACTATGACCATTTTTATGACATTTTGAGGCCATACTATACTATGACCTTTTCTGGCATATTTTGAAGCCTTACTATAGTGTGATGTTTTTTGGCACATTTTGAGGCCATACTATACTATGACCTTTTTTTGGCATATTTTGAAGCCTTACTATACTATGACCATTTTTATGACATTTTGAGACATACTATACTATGACCTTTTTTAGCCTATTTTCAAGCCTTACTATACTATGATGTTTTTTGGCACATTTTGAGGCCATACTATACTATGACATTTTTTGGCCTATTTTGAAGCCTTACTATACTATGACCATTTTTATGACATTTTGAGGCCATACTATACTATGACCTTTTTTGGCATATTTTGAAGCCTTACTATAGTGTGATGTTTTTTGGCACATTTTGAGGCCATACTATACTATGACCTTTTTTTGGCATATTTTGAAGCCTTACTATACTATGACCATTTTTATGACATTTTGAGGCCATACTATACTATGACCTTTTTTAGCCTATTTTCAAGACTTACTATACTATGATGTTTTTTGGCACATTTTGAGGCCATACTATACTATGACATTTTTTGGCCTATTTTGAAGCCTTACTATACTATGACCATTTTTATAACATTTTGAGGCTATACTATACTATGACCTTTTTTGGCCTATTTTGAAGCCTTACTATACTATGACCTTTTTTGGCCTATTTTGAAGCCTTACTATACTATGACCATTTTTATAACATTTTGAGGCTATACTATACTATGACCTTTTTTGGCCTATTTTGAAGCCTTACTATACTATGACCTTTTTTGGCCTGTTTTGAAGCCTTACTATACTATGACCATTTTTATGACATTTTGAGGCCATACTATACTATGACCTTTTTTGGCTCATTGTGAAGCCTTACTATACTATGACTATTTTTATGACATTTTGAGGCTATACTATACTATGACCTTTTTTGGCCTATTTTGAAGCCTTACTATACTATGACCATTTTTATGACATTTTGAGGCCATACTATACTATGACCATTTTTATGACATTTTGAGGCCATACTATACTATGACCTTTTTTGGCCTATTTTGAAGCCTTACTATACTATGACCGTTTTTGGCCTATTTCGAAGCCTTACTATACTATGACCATTTTTATGATATTTTGAGGCCATACTATACTATGACCTTTTTTGGCCTATTTTGAAGCCTTACTATACTATGACCATTTTTATGACATCTTGAGGCCATACTATACTATGACCTTTTTTGGCCTATTTCGAAGCCTTACTATACTATGACCATTTTTATGATATTTTGAGGCCATACTATACTATGACCTTTTTTTTGCATATTTTGAAGTCTTACTATACTATGACCATTTTTATGACATTTTGAGGCCATACTATACTATGACCTTTTTTGGCCTATTTTGAAGCCTTACTATACTATGACCATTTTTATGACATTTTGAGGCCATACTATACTATGACCTTTTTTGGCCTATTTTGAAGCCTTACTATACTATGACCATTTTTATGACATTTTGAGGCCATACTATACTATGACCTTTTTTGGCATATTTTGAAGCCTTACTATAGTGTGATGTTTTTTGGCACATTTTGAGGCCATACTATACTATGATGTTTTTTGGCCTATTTTGAAGCCTTACTATACTATGACTATTTTTATGACATTTTGAAGCCTTATTATACTATGATGTTTTTTGGCACATTTTGAGGCCATACTATACTATGACCATTTTTATGACATTTTGAGGCCATACTATACTATGACCTTTTTTGGCATTTTTTGAAGCCTTACTATAGTGTGATGTTTTTTAGCACATTTTGAGGCCATACTATACTATGACCTTCTTTGGCATATTTTGAAGCCTTCCTATAGTGTGATGTTTTTTGGCACATTTTGAGGCCATACTATACTATGACCTTTTTTGGCATATTTTGAAGCCTTACTATACTATGACTATTTTTATGACATTTTGAAGCCTTATTATACTATGATGTTTTTTGGCACATTTTGAGGCCATACTATAATATGACCATTTTTATGACATTTTGAGGCCATACTATACTATGACCTTTTTTGGCCTACTTTGAAGCCTTACTATACTATGACCATTTTTATGACATTTTGAGGCCATACTATACTATGACCTTTTTTTGCCTATTTTGAAGCCTTACTATACTATGACCATTTTTATGACATTTTGAGGCCATACTATACTATGACCTTTTTTGGCATATTTTGAAGCCTTACTATAGTGTGATGTTTTTTAGCACATTTTGAGGCCATACTATACTATGACCTTTTTTGGCCTATTTGGAAGCCTTACTATACCATGACCATTTTTATGACATTTTGAAGCCATACTATACTATGACCTTTTTTGGCATATTTTGAAGCCTTACTATACTACGACCATTTTTATGACATTTTGAGGCCATACTATACTATGACCTTTTTTGGCCTATTTTGAAGCCTTACTATACTATGATGTTTTTTGGCACATTTAGAGGCCATACTATACTATGATGTTTTTTGGCCTATTTTGCAGCCTTACTATACTATGACCATTTTTATGACATTTTGAGGCCATACTATGCTATGACCATTTTTATGATATTTTGAGGCCATACTATACTATGACCTTTTTTGGCCTATTTTGAAGCCTTACTATACTATGACCATTTTTATGCCATTTTGAGGCCATACTATACTATGACATTTTTTGGCCTATTTTGAAGCCTTACTATACTATGACCTTTTTTGGCCTACTTTGAAGCCTTACTATACTATGACCATTTTTATGACATTTTGAGGCCATACTATACTATGACCTTTTTTGGCCTATTTTGAAGCCTTACTATACTATGACCATTTTTATGACATTTTGAGGCCATAAAATACTATGACCTTTTTTGGTCTATTTTGAAGCCTTACTATACTATGATGTTTTTTGGCACATTTTGAGGCCATACTATACTATGATATTTTTTGGCCTATTTTGAAGCCTTACTATACTATGACCATTTTTATGACATTTTGGGGCCATACTATACTGTGACGTTTTTTGGCATATTTTGAAGCCTTACTATACTATGACCTTTTTTGGCCTATTTTGAAGCCTTACTATACTATGACCATTTTTATGACATTTTGAGGCCATACTATACTATGACCTTTTTTGGCCTATTTTGAAGCCTTACTATACTATGACCATTTTTATGACATCTTGAGGCCATACTATACTATGACCTTTTTTGGCCTATTTTGAAGCCTTACTATACTATGACCATTTTT
Source organism: Toxotes jaculatrix (assembly GCF_017976425.1). Classification (NCBI taxonomy): domain Eukaryota; kingdom Metazoa; phylum Chordata; class Actinopteri; family Toxotidae; genus Toxotes; species Toxotes jaculatrix. The sequence continues at coordinate 28,275,688 of NC_054401.1, forward strand.
ATGACATTTTGAGGCCATACTATACTATGACCTTTTTGGCATATTTTGAAGCCTTATTATACTATGATGTTTTTTGGCACATTTTGAGGCCATACTATACTATGACCATTTTTATGACATTTTGAGGCCATACTATACTATGACCTTTTTTGGCCTACTTTGAAGCCTTACTATACTATGACCATTTTTATGACATTTTGAGGCCATACTATACTATGACCTTTTTTGGCCTATTTTGAAGCCTTACTATACTATGACCATTTTTATGACATTTTGAGGCCATACTATACTATGACCTTTTTTGGCATATTTTCAAGCCTTACTATACTATGACCATTTTTATGACATTTTGAGGCCATACTATACTATGACCTTTTTTGGCATATTTTGAAGCCTTACTATACTATGACCATTTTTATGACATTTTGAGGCCATACTATACTATGACCTTTTTTGGCCTATTTTGAAGCCTTACTATACTATGACGTTTTTTGGCACATTTAGAGGCCATACTATACTATGATGTTTTTTGGCCTATTTTGAAGCCTTACTATACTATGACCATTTTTATGACATTTTGAGGCCATACTATACTATGACCATTTTTATGATATTTTGAGGCCATACTATACTATGACCTTTTTTGGCCTATTTTGAAGCCTTACTGTACTATGACCTTTTTTGGCCTACTTTGAAGCCTTACTATACTATGACCATTTTTATGACATTTTGAGGCCATACTATACTATGACCTTTTTTGGCCTATTTTGAAGCCTTACTATACTATGACCATTTTTATGACATTTTGAGGCCATACTATACTATGACCTTTTTTGGCCTATTTTGAAGCCTTACTATACTATGACCATTTTTATGACATTTTGAGGCCATACTATACTATGACCTTTTTTGGCATATTTTCAAGCCTTACTATACTATGACCATTTTTATGACATTTTGAGGCCATACTATACTATGACCTTTTTTGGCATATTTTGAAGCCTTACTATACTATGACCATTTTTATGACATTTTGAGGCCATACTATACTATGACCTTTTTTGGCCTATTTTGAAGCCTTACTATACTATGACGTTTTTTGGCACATTTAGAGGCCATACTATACTATGATGTTTTTTGGCCTATTTTGAAGCCTTACTATACTATGACCATTTTTATGACATTTTGAGGCCATACTATACTATGACCATTTTTATGATATTTTGAGGCCATACTATACTATGACCTTTTTTGGCCTATTTTGAAGCCTTACTATACTATGACCTTTTTTGGCCTACTTTGAAGCCTTACTATACTATGACCATTTTTATGACATTTTGAGGCCATACTATACTATGACCTTTTTTGGCCTATTTTGAAGCCTTACTATACTATGACCATTTTTTATGACATTTTGAGGCCATACTATACTATGACCTTTTTTGGCATATTTTGAAGCCTTACTATAGTGTGATGTTTTTTGGCACATTTTGAGGCCATACTATACTATGACCTTTTTTTGGCATATTTTGAAGCCTTACTATACTATGACCATTTTTATGACATTTTGAGGCCATACTATACTATGACCTTTTTTAGCCTATTTTCAAGCCTTACTATACTATGATGTTTTTTGGCACATTTTGAGGCCATACTATACTATGACATTTTTTGGCCTATTTTGAAGCCTTACTATACTATGACCATTTTTATGACATTTTGAGGCCATACTATACTATGACCTTTTTTGGCATATTTTGAAGCCTTACTATAGTGTGATGTTTTTTGGCACATTTTGAGGCCATACTATACTATGACCTTTTTTTGGCATATTTTGAAGCCTTACTATACTATGACCATTTTTATGACATTTAGAGGCCATACTATACTATGACCTTTTTTAGCCTATTTTCAAGCCTTACTATACTATGATGTTTTTTGGCACATTTTGAGGCCATACTATACTATGACATTTTTTGGCCTATTTTGAAGCCTTACTATACTATGACCATTTTTATAACATTTTGAGGCTATACTATACTATGACCTTTTTTGGCCTATTTTGAAGCCTTACTATACTATGACCTTTTTTGGCCTATTTTGAAGCCTTACTATACTATGACCATTTTTATAACATTTTGAGGCTATACTATACTATGACCGTTTTTGGCCTATTTTGAAGCCTTACTATACTATGACCTTTTTTGGCCTGTTTTGAGGCCATACTATACTATGACCTTTTTTGGCTCATTGTGAAGCCTTACTATACTATGACTATTTTTATGACATTTTGAGGCTATACTATACTATGACCTTTTTTGGCCTATTTTGAAGCCTTACTATACTATGACCATTTTTATGACATTTTGAGGCCATACTATACTATGACCATTTTTATGACATTTTGAGGCCATACTATACTATGACCTTTTTTGGCCTATTTTGAAGCCTTACTATACTATGACCGTTTTTTGGCACATTTTGAGGCCATACTATACTATGACCTTTTTTGGCCTATTTTGAAGCCTTACTATACTATGACCATTTTTATGACATTTTGAGGCCATACTATACTATGACCTTTTTTGGCATATTTTGAAGCCTTACTATAGTGTGATGTTTTTTGGCACATTTTGAGGGCATACTATACTATGATGTTTTTTGGCCTACTTTGAAGCCTTACTATACTATGACCATTTTTATGACATTTTGAGGCCATACTATACTATGACTATTTTTATGATATTTTGAGGCCATACTATACTATGACCTTTTTTGGTCTATTTTGAAGCCTTACTATACTATGACCATTTTTATGACATTTTGAGGCCATACTATACTATGACCTTTTTTGGCCTATTTTGAAGCCTTATAATATGATGTTTTTTGGCACATTTTGAGGCCATACTATACTATGACCATTTTTATGACATTTTGAGGCCATACTATACTATGACCTTTTTTGGCATATTTTGAAGCCTTACAATACTATGAACATTTTTATGACATTTTGAGGCCATTCTACACTATGACCTTTCTTGGCATATTTTGAAGCCTTACTATAGTGTGATGTTTTTTGGCACATTTTGAGGCCATACTATACTATGACCTTTTTTGGCATATTTGGAAGCCTTACTATACTATGACCATTTTTATGACATTTTGAGGCCATACTATACTATGACCTTTTTTGGCATATTTTGAAGCCTTACTATACTATGATGTTTTTTGGCACATTTTGAGGCCATACTATACTATGATATTTTTTGGCCTATTTTGAAGCCTTACTATACTATGACCATTTTTATGACATTTTGAGGCCATACTATACTATGACCTTTTTTGGCCTATTTTGAAGTCTTACTATACTATGACCATTTTTATGACATTTTGAGGCCTTACTATACTATGACCTTTTTTGGCATATTTTGAAGCCTTACTATACTATGATCATTTTTATGACATTTTGAGGCCATACTATACTATGACCTTTTTTGGCCCATTGTGAAGCCTTACTATACTATGACTATTTTTATGACATTTTGAGGCTATACGATACTATGACCTTTTTTGGCCTATTTTGAAGCCTTACTATACTATGACCTTTTTTGGCCTGTTTTGAAGCCTTACTATACTATGACCATTTTTATGACATTTTGAGGCCATACTATACTATGACCTTTTTTGGCCCATTGTGAAGCCTTACTATACTATGACTATTTTTATGACATTTTGAGGCTATACTATACTATGACCTTTTTTGGCCTATTTTGAAGCCTTACTATACTATGACCATTTTTATGACATTTTGAGGCCATACTATTATATATACTATATACTACTATTTTTGATCAGGATCTGTCCTTTAACTCACATATAAAACAAGTCTCTAGGACCGCCTTCTTTCACCTGCGCAATATCAGTAAGATTAGGAACATTCTGTCGCAGAGTGATGCTGAAAAATTAGTCCATGCTTTTGTTACTTCTAGGCTGGACTACTGTAATTCCCTATTATCAGGATGTCCAGTTAACTCTCTAAAAAGCATCCAGCTGATCCAAAATGCTGCAGCGAGAGTACTGACTGGAATTAGCAAGAGAGATCACATTACTCCTGTACTAACTTCTCTTCATTGGCTTCCTGTAAAATCCAGAATTGATTTTAAAATCCTTCTCCTTACATATAAGGCCCTCAATGGCCAGGCTCCTTCATATCTCAAAGAGCTGATAGTACCATATCATCCTAACAGATTGCTTCGTTCCCAGAATGCAGGTTTGCTTATGGTTCCCAAAATCTCTAAAAGTAGAATGGGAGGCCGAGCCTTTAGCTATCAGGCCCCTCTCCTATGGAACCAACTGCCAGTTTGGGTTCGGGAAGCAGACACCCTCTCTAATTTTAAAACGAAGCTTAAAACCTTCTTGTTTGATAAAGCTTATAATTAGTTGTAGTTACAGTCCTAGTTATTTATTAAACTTATAGTTAGTCACAATTATCTCTATAGACACTGTTACAGTTAAGGATATAGCCCTTAGTAGGGCTGGCTCAGGCAACTGAATCATCCCCTAGTTATGCTGCTATAGGCCTAGGCTGCTGGGGGACATCCCATGATTTACTGCGCACTTCTTCTTCTTTCTCTTTCTCTCCTCAGACCCACTCTCAAATTTATTAGCCTTTATTACATGTCATTAACTCTGTGTCCTCTCTGTCCCGTAGTCCTGTGCTTGTTTCTCTCTGGTCTCTCTTTCTCTGTACCTTTCTGCAGGTACCTCTGGCTCCGGAGCTGCTTGTCCTATGGTCCTGGCTCCACCCACCTGCTGCTGTTTATTGTTTACAATGATCTATTTCTAACATGTTTAATGTTCCGTTCTGCTACAGATAAATATTTGATTAATATTCTTTGCAAACTGTAATGTAAATAATTACCAGTCATGACAGCTTTTTGCCTCCGTGCTCTGTTTCATAATTCTAATCTGCTGAGCACACATTATCCAATAACTGTTCACTAACTGTAATGTAAATACTGACCCACATTGTCTGTATTATGCTGCATGTCTTTCTCCCCCTCTCCTCCATTCCTAGCTGTCCTATCTTCCTCCTTTTCCTCCTTTCACCCAGCCCGGCCATCGGCAGGAGGGTCCCCCATCTGAGCCAGGTTCTGCTCAAGGTTTCTTCCTGTTAAAAGGGAGTTTTCCTTGCCACTGTCGCCTTAAGTGCTTGCTCTGGGGTCAGGCTCTGGGTCTCTGTAAAGCGCTTTGAGACAATTTTGATTGTGGAAGGCGCTATATAAATAAAATTGAATTGAATTGAATTGAATTGACCTTTTTTGGCCTATTTTGAAGCCTTACTATACTATGACCATTTATATGACATTTTGAGGCCATACTATACTATGACCTTTTTTGGCCTACTTTGAAGCCTTACTATACTATTACCATTTTTATGACATTTTGAGGCCATACTATACTATGACCTTTTTTGGCCTATTTTGAAGCCTTACTTTACTATTACCATTTTTATGACATTTTGAGGCCATACTATACTATGACCTTTTTTGGCCTATTTTGAAGCCTTACTATACTATGACCATTTTTATGACATTTTGAAGCCATACTATACTATGACCTTTTTTGGCCTATTTTGAAGCCTTACTATACTGTGACTATTTTTATGACATTTTGAGGCTATACGATACAATGACCTTTTTTGGCCTATTTTGAAGCCTTACTATACTATGACCTTTTTTGGCCTGTTTTGAAGCCTTACTATAGTGTGATGCTTTTTAGCACATTTTGAGGCCATACTATACTATGACCTTTTTTGGCCTATTTGGAAGCCTTACTACACCATGACCATTTTTATGACATTTTGAGGCCATACTATACTATGACCTTTTTTGGCATATTTTGAAGCCTTACTATACTATGACCATTTTTATGACATTTTGAGGCCATACTATACTATGACCTTTTTTGGCATATTTTGAAGCCTTACTATAGTGTGATGTTTTTTGGCACATTTTGAGGCCATACTATACTATGACCTTTTTTTGGCATATTTTGAAGCCTTACTATACTATGACCATTTTTATGACATTTTGAGACATACTATACTATGACCTTTTTTAGCCTATTTTCAAGCCTTACTATACTATGATGTTTTTTGGCACATTTTGAGGCCATACTATACTATGACATTTTTTGGCCTATTTTGAAGCCTTACTATACTATGACCATTTTTATGACATTTTGAGGCCATACTATACTATGACCTTTTTTGGCCTACTTTGAAGCCTTACTATACTATGACCATTTTTATGACATTTTGAGGCCATACTATACTATGACCTTTTTTGGCCTATTTTGAAGCCTTACTATACTATGACCATTTTTATGACATTTTGAGGCCATACTATACTATGACCTTTTTTGGCATATTTTCAAGCCTTACTATACTATGACCATTTTTATGACATTTTGAGGCCATACTATACTATGACCTTTTTTGGCATATTTTGAAGCCTTACTATACTATGACCATTTTTATGACATTTTGAGGCCATACTATACTATGACCTTTTTTGGCCTATTTTGAAGCCTTACTATACTATGATGTTTTTTGGCCTATTTTGAAGCCTTACTATACTATGACCATTTTTATGACATTTTGAGGCCATACTATACTATGACCATTTTTATGATATTTTGAGGCCATACTATACTATGACCTTTTTTGGCCTATTTTGAAGCCTTACTATACTATGACCATTTTTATGCCATTTTGAGGCCATACTATACTATGACCTTTTTTGGCCTATTTTGAAGCCTTACTATACTATGACCTTTTTTGGCCTACTTTGAAGCCTTACTATACTATGACCATTTTTATGACATTTTGAGGCCATACTATACTATGACCTTTTTTGGCCTATTTTGAAGCCTTACTATACTATGACCATTTTTATGACATTTTGAGGCCATAAAATACTATGACCTTTTTTGGTCTATTTTGAAGCCTTACTATACTATGATGTTTTTTGGCACATTTTGAGGCCATACTATACTATGATATTTTTTGGCCTATTTTGAAGCCTTACTATACTATGACCATTTTTATGACATTTTGGGGCCATACTATACTGTGACGTTTTTTGGCATATTTTGAAGCCTTACTATACTATGACCTTTTTTGGCCTATTTTGAAGCCTTACTATACTATGACCATTTTTATGACATTTTGAGGCCATACTATACTATGACCATTTTTATGACATTTTGAGGCAATACTATACTATGACCTTTTTTGGCCTATTTTGAAGCCTTACTATACTATGACCGTTTTTGGCCTATTTCGAAGCCTTACTATACTATGACCATTTTTATGATATTTTGAGGCCATACTATACTATGACCTTTTTTGGCCTATTTTGAAGCCTTACTATACTATGACCATTTTTATGACATCTTGAGGCCATACTATACTATGACCTTTTTTGGCCTATTTCGAAGCCTTACTATACTATGACCATTTTTATGATATTTTGAGGCCATACTATACTATGACCTTTTTTGGCCTATTTTGAAGCCTTACTATACTATGACCATTTTTATGACATTTTGAGGCCATACTATACTATGACCTTTTTGGCATATTTTGAAGCCTTATTATACTATGATGTTTTTTGGCACATTTTGAGGCCATACTATACTATGACCATTTTTATGACATTTTGAGGCCATACTATACTATGACCTTTTTTGGCCTACTTTGAAGCCTTACTATACTATGACCATTTTTATGACATTTTGAGGCCATACTATACTATGACCTTTTTTGGCCTATTTTGAAGCCTTACTATACTATGACCATTTTTATGACATTTTGAGGCCATACTATACTATGACCTTTTTTGGCATATTTTCAAGCCTTACTATACTATGACCATTTTTATGACATTTTGAGGCCATACTATACTATGACCTTTTTTGGCATATTTGGAAGCCTTACTATACTATGACCATTTTTATGACATTTTGAGGCCATACTATACTATGACCTTTTTTGGCCTATTTGGAAGCCTTACTATAATATTATGTTTTTTGCCACATTTTGAGGCCATACTATACTATGACCTTTTTTGGCCTATTTTGAAGCCTTACTATACTATGATGTTTTTTGGCACATTTTGAGGCCATACTATACTATGACCATTTTTATGACATTTTGAGGCCATACTATACTATGACCTTTTTTGGCCTACTTTGAAGCCTTACTATACTATGACCATTTTTATGACATTTTGAGGCCATACTATACTATGACCTTTTTTGGCCTATTTTGAAGCCTTACTATACTATGATCATTTTTATGACATTTTGAGGCCATACTATACTATGACCTTTTTTGGCATATTTTGAAGCCTTACTATACTATGACCATTTTTATGACATTTTGAGGCCATACTATACTATGACCTTTTTTGGCCTATTTTGAAGCCTTACTATACTATGATGTTTTTTGGCACATTTTGAGGCCATACTATACTATGATATTTTTTGGCCTATTTTGAAGCCTTACTATACTATGACCATTTTTATGACATTTTGAGGCCATACTATACTATGACCTTTTTTGGCCTATTTTGAAGCCTTACTATACTACAATGTTTTTTGGCACATTTTGAGGCCATACTATACTATGATATTTTTTGGCCTATTTTGAAGCCTTACTATACTATGACCATTTTTATGACATTTTGAGGCCATATTATACTATGACCTTTTTTGGCCTATTTTGAAGCCTTACTATACTATGACCATTTTTATGACATTTTGAGGCCATATTATACTATGACCTTTTTTGGCCTATTTTGAAGCCTTACTATACTATGACCATTTTTATGACATTTTGAGGCCATATTATACTATGACCTTTTTTGGCCTATTTTGAAGCCTTACTATACTATGATGTTTATTGGCACATTTTGAGGCCATACTATACTATGACCTTTTTTGGCCTATTTTGAAGCCTTACTATACTATGATCATTTTTATGACATTTTGAGGCCTTACTATACTATGACCATTTTTATGACATTTTGAGGCCATACTATACTATGACCTTTTTTGGCCTATTTTGAAGCCTTACTATACTATGATGTTTTTTGGCACATTTTGAGGCCATACTATACTATGACCTTTTTTGGCCTATTTTGAAGCCTTACTATACTATGACCATTTTTATGACATTTTGAGGCCATACTATACTATGACCATTTTTATGACATTTTGAGGCCATACTATACTATGACCTTTTTTGGCCTATTTTGAAGCCTTACTATACTATGACCGTTTTTTGGCACATTTTGAGGCCATACTATACTATGACCTTTTTTGGCCTATTTTGAAGCCTTACTATACTATGACCATTTTTATGACATTTTGAGGCCATACTATACTATGACCTTTTTTGGCATATTTTGAAGCCTTACTATAGTGTGATGTTTTTTGGCACATTTTGAGGGCATACTATACTATGATGTTTTTTGGCCTACTTTGAAGCCTTACTATACTATGACCATTTTTATGACATTTTGAGGCCATACTATACTATGACTATTTTTATGATATTTTGAGGCCATACTATACTATGACCTTTTTTGGTCTATTTTGAAGCCTTACTATACTATGACCATTTTTATGACATTTTGAGGCCATACTATACTATGACCTTTTTTGGCCTATTTTGAAGCCTTATAATATGATGTTTTTTGGCACATTTTGAGGCCATACTATACTATGACCATTTTTATGACATTTTGAGGCCATACTATACTATGACCTTTTTTGGCATATTTTGAAGCCTTACAATACTATGAACATTTTTATGACATTTTGAGGCCATTCTACACTATGACCTTTCTTGGCATATTTTGAAGCCTTACTATAGTGTGATGTTTTTTGGCACATTTTGAGGCCATACTATACTATGACCTTTTTTGGCATATTTGGAAGCCTTACTATACTATGACCATTTTTATGACATTTTGAGGCCATACTATACTATGACCTTTTTTGGCATATTTTGAAGCCTTACTATACTATGATGTTTTTTGGCACATTTTGAGGCCATACTATACTATGATATTTTTTGGCCTATTTTGAAGCCTTACTATACTATGACCATTTTTATGACATTTTGAGGCCATACTATACTATGACCTTTTTTGGCCTATTTTGAAGTCTTACTATACTATGACCATTTTTATGACATTTTGAGGCCTTACTATACTATGACCTTTTTTGGCATATTTTGAAGCCTTACTATACTATGATCATTTTTATGACATTTTGAGGCCATACTATACTATGACCTTTTTTGGCCCATTGTGAAGCCTTACTATACTATGACTATTTTTATGACATTTTGAGGCTATACGATACTATGACCTTTTTTGGCCTATTTTGAAGCCTTACTATACTATGACCTTTTTTGGCCTGTTTTGAAGCCTTACTATACTATGACCATTTTTATGACATTTTGAGGCCATACTATACTATGACCTTTTTTGGCCCATTGTGAAGCCTTACTATACTATGACTATTTTTATGACATTTTGAGGCTATACTATACTATGACCTTTTTTGGCCTATTTTGAAGCCTTACTATACTATGACCATTTTTATGACATTTTGAGGCCATACTATTATATATACTATATACTACTATTTTTGATCAGGATCTGTCCTTTAACTCACATATAAAACAAGTCTCTAGGACCGCCTTCTTTCACCTGCGCAATATCAGTAAGATTAGGAACATTCTGTCGCAGAGTGATGCTGAAAAATTAGTCCATGCTTTTGTTACTTCTAGGCTGGACTACTGTAATTCCCTATTATCAGGATGTCCAGTTAACTCTCTAAAAAGCATCCAGCTGATCCAAAATGCTGCAGCGAGAGTACTGACTGGAATTAGCAAGAGAGATCACATTACTCCTGTACTAACTTCTCTTCATTGGCTTCCTGTAAAATCCAGAATTGATTTTAAAATCCTTCTCCTTACATATAAGGCCCTCAATGGCCAGGCTCCTTCATATCTCAAAGAGCTGATAGTACCATATCATCCTAACAGATTGCTTCGTTCCCAGAATGCAGGTTTGCTTATGGTTCCCAAAATCTCTAAAAGTAGAATGGGAGGCCGAGCCTTTAGCTATCAGGCCCCTCTCCTATGGAACCAACTGCCAGTTTGGGTTCGGGAAGCAGACACCCTCTCTAATTTTAAAACGAAGCTTAAAACCTTCTTGTTTGATAAAGCTTATAATTAGTTGTAGTTACAGTCCTAGTTATTTATTAAACTTATAGTTAGTCACAATTATCTCTATAGACACTGTTACAGTTAAGGATATAGCCCTTAGTAGGGCTGGCTCAGGCAACTGAATCATCCCCTAGTTATGCTGCTATAGGCCTAGGCTGCTGGGGGACATCCCATGATTTACTGCGCACTTCTTCTTCTTTCTCTTTCTCTCCTCAGACCCACTCTCAAATTTATTAGCCTTTATTACATGTCATTAACTCTGTGTCCTCTCTGTCCCGTAGTCCTGTGCTTGTTTCTCTCTGGTCTCTCTTTCTCTGTACCTTTCTGCAGGTACCTCTGGCTCCGGAGCTGCTTGTCCTATGGTCCTGGCTCCACCCACCTGCTGCTGTTTATTGTTTACAATGATCTATTTCTAACATGTTTAATGTTCCGTTCTGCTACAGATAAATATTTGATTAATATTCTTTGCAAACTGTAATGTAAATAATTACCAGTCATGACAGCTTTTTGCCTCCGTGCTCTGTTTCATAATTCTAATCTGCTGAGCACACATTATCCAATAACTGTTCACTAACTGTAATGTAAATACTGACCCACATTGTCTGTATTATGCTGCATGTCTTTCTCCCCCTCTCCTCCATTCCTAGCTGTCCTATCTTCCTCCTTTTCCTCCTTTCACCCAGCCCGGCCATCGGCAGGAGGGTCCCCCATCTGAGCCAGGTTCTGCTCAAGGTTTCTTCCTGTTAAAAGGGAGTTTTCCTTGCCACTGTCGCCTTAAGTGCTTGCTCTGGGGTCAGGCTCTGGGTCTCTGTAAAGCGCTTTGAGACAATTTTGATTGTGGAAGGCGCTATATAAATAAAATTGAATTGAATTGAATTGAATTGACCTTTTTTGGCCTATTTTGAAGCCTTACTATACTATGACCATTTTTATGACATTTTGAGGCCATACTATACTATGACCTTTTTTGGCCTACTTTGAAGCCTTACTATACTATTACCATTTTTATGACATTTTGAGGCCATACTATACTATGACCTTTTTTGGCCTATTTTGAAGCCTTACTTTACTATTACCATTTTTATGACATTTTGAGGCCATACTATACTATGACCTTTTTTGGCCTATTTTGAAGCCTTACTATACTATGACCATTTTTATGACATTTTGAAGCCATACTATACTATGACCTTTTTTGGCCTATTTTGAAGCCTTACTATACTGTGACTATTTTTATGACATTTTGAGGCTATACGATACAATGACCTTTTTTGGCCTATTTTGAAGCCTTACTATACTATGACCTTTTTTGGCCTGTTTTGAAGCCTTACTATAGTGTGATGCTTTTTAGCACATTTTGAGGCCATACTATACTATGACCTTTTTTGGCCTATTTGGAAGCCTTACTACACCATGACCATTTTTATGACATTTTGAGGCCATACTATACTATGACCTTTTTTGGCATATTTTGAAGCCTTACTATACTATGACCATTTTTATGACATTTTGAGGCCATACTATACTATGACCTTTTTTGGCATATTTTGAAGCCTTACTATAGTGTGATGTTTTTTGGCACATTTTGAGGCCATACTATACTATGACCTTTTTTTGGCATATTTTGAAGCCTTACTATACTATGACCATTTTTATGACATTTTGAGACATACTATACTATGACCTTTTTTAGCCTATTTTCAAGCCTTACTATACTATGATGTTTTTTGGCACATTTTGAGGCCATACTATACTATGACATTTTTTGGCCTATTTTGAAGCCTTACTATACTATGACCATTTTTATGACATTTTGAGGCCATACTATACTATGACCTTTTTTGGCCTACTTTGAAGCCTTACTATACTATGACCATTTTTATGACATTTTGAGGCCATACTATACTATGACCTTTTTTGGCCTATTTTGAAGCCTTACTATACTATGACCATTTTTATGACATTTTGAGGCCATACTATACTATGACCTTTTTTGGCATATTTTCAAGCCTTACTATACTATGACCATTTTTATGACATTTTGAGGCCATACTATACTATGACCTTTTTTGGCATATTTTGAAGCCTTACTATACTATGACCATTTTTATGACATTTTGAGGCCATACTATACTATGACCTTTTTTGGCCTATTTTGAAGCCTTACTATACTATGATGTTTTTTGGCCTATTTTGAAGCCTTACTATACTATGACCATTTTTATGACATTTTGAGGCCATACTATACTATGACCATTTTTATGATATTTTGAGGCCATACTATACTATGACCTTTTTTGGCCTATTTTGAAGCCTTACTATACTATGACCATTTTTATGCCATTTTGAGGCCATACTATACTATGACCTTTTTTGGCCTATTTTGAAGCCTTACTATACTATGACCTTTTTTGGCCTACTTTGAAGCCTTACTATACTATGACCATTTTTATGACATTTTGAGGCCATACTATACTATGACCTTTTTTGGCCTATTTTGAAGCCTTACTATACTATGACCATTTTTATGACATTTTGAGGCCATAAAATACTATGACCTTTTTTGGTCTATTTTGAAGCCTTACTATACTATGATGTTTTTTGGCACATTTTGAGGCCATACTATACTATGATATTTTTTGGCCTATTTTGAAGCCTTACTATACTATGACCATTTTTATGACATTTTGGGGCCATACTATACTGTGACGTTTTTTGGCATATTTTGAAGCCTTACTATACTATGACCTTTTTTGGCCTATTTTGAAGCCTTACTATACTATGACCATTTTTATGACATTTTGAGGCCATACTATACTATGACCATTTTTATGACATTTTGAGGCAATACTATACTATGACCTTTTTTGGCCTATTTTGAAGCCTTACTATACTATGACCGTTTTTGGCCTATTTCGAAGCCTTACTATACTATGACCATTTTTATGATATTTTGAGGCCATACTATACTATGACCTTTTTTGGCCTATTTTGAAGCCTTACTATACTATGACCATTTTTATGACATCTTGAGGCCATACTATACTATGACCTTTTTTGGCCTATTTCGAAGCCTTACTATACTATGACCATTTTTATGATATTTTGAGGCCATACTATACTATGACCTTTTTTGGCCTATTTTGAAGCCTTACTATACTATGACCATTTTTATGACATTTTGAGGCCATACTATACTATGACCTTTTTGGCATATTTTGAAGCCTTATTATACTATGATGTTTTTTGGCACATTTTGAGGCCATACTATACTATGACCATTTTTATGACATTTTGAGGCCATACTATACTATGACCTTTTTTGGCCTACTTTGAAGCCTTACTATACTATGACCATTTTTATGACATTTTGAGGCCATACTATACTATGACCTTTTTTGGCCTATTTTGAAGCCTTACTATACTATGACCATTTTTATGACATTTTGAGGCCATACTATACTATGACCTTTTTTGGCATATTTTCAAGCCTTACTATACTATGACCATTTTTATGACATTTTGAGGCCATACTATACTATGACCTTTTTTGGCATATTTGGAAGCCTTACTATACTATGACCATTTTTATGACATTTTGAGGCCATACTATACTATGACCTTTTTTGGCCTATTTGGAAGCCTTACTATAATATTATGTTTTTTGCCACATTTTGAGGCCATACTATACTATGACCTTTTTTGGCCTATTTTGAAGCCTTACTATACTATGATGTTTTTTGGCACATTTTGAGGCCATACTATACTATGACCATTTTTATGACATTTTGAGGCCATACTATACTATGACCTTTTTTGGCCTACTTTGAAGCCTTACTATACTATGACCATTTTTATGACATTTTGAGGCCATACTATACTATGACCTTTTTTGGCCTATTTTGAAGCCTTACTATACTATGATCATTTTTATGACATTTTGAGGCCATACTATACTATGACCTTTTTTGGCATATTTTGAAGCCTTACTATACTATGACCATTTTTATGACATTTTGAGGCCATACTATACTATGACCTTTTTTGGCCTATTTTGAAGCCTTACTATACTATGATGTTTTTTGGCACATTTTGAGGCCATACTATACTATGATATTTTTTGGCCTATTTTGAAGCCTTACTATACTATGACCATTTTTATGACATTTTGAGGCCATACTATACTATGACCTTTTTTGGCCTATTTTGAAGCCTTACTATACTACAATGTTTTTTGGCACATTTTGAGGCCATACTATACTATGATATTTTTTGGCCTATTTTGAAGCCTTACTATACTATGACCATTTTTATGACATTTTGAGGCCATATTATACTATGACCTTTTTTGGCCTATTTTGAAGCCTTACTATACTATGACCATTTTTATGACATTTTGAGGCCATATTATACTATGACCTTTTTTGGCCTATTTTGAAGCCTTACTATACTATGACCATTTTTATGACATTTTGAGGCCATATTATACTATGACCTTTTTTGGCCTATTTTGAAGCCTTACTATACTATGATGTTTATTGGCACATTTTGAGGCCATACTATACTATGACCTTTTTTGGCCTATTTTGAAGCCTTACTATACTATGATCATTTTTATGACATTTTGAGGCCTTACTATACTATGACCATTTTTATGACATTTTGAGGCCATACTATACTATGACCTTTTTTGGCCTATTTTGAAGCCTTACTATACTATGATGTTTTTTGGCACATTTTGAGGCCATGCTATACTATGACCTTTTTTGGCCTACTTTGAAGCCTTACTATACTATGACCATTTTTATGACATTTTGAGGCCATATTATACTATGACCTTTTTTGGCCTATTTTGAAGCCTTACTATAATATTATGTTTTTTGGCACATTTTGAGGCCATACTATACTATGACCTTTTTTGGCCTATTTTGAAGCCTTACTATACTATGATGTTTATTGGCACATTTTGAGGCCATACTATACTATGACCTTTTTTGGCCTATTTTGAAGCCTTACTATACTATTATCATTTTTATGACATTTTGAGGCCATACTATACTATGACCATTTTTATGACATTTTGAGGCCATACTATACTATGACCTTTTTTGGCCTATTTTGAAGCCTTACTATAGTGTGATGTTTTTTGGCACATTTTGAGGCCTTACTATACTATGACCTTTTTTGGCCTATTTTGAAGCCTTACTATACTATGATGTTTTTTGGCACATTTTGAGGCCATACTATACTATGACCTTTTATGGCCTATTTTGACGCCTTACTATACTATGACCATTTTTATGACATTTTGAGGCCATACTATACTATGACCTTTTTTGGCCTATTTTGAAGCCTTACTATACTATGGCCATTTTTATGACATTTTGAGGCCTTACTATACTATGACCTTTTTTGGCCTATTTTGAAGCCTTACTATACTATGACCATTTTTATGACATTTTGAGGCCATACTATACTATGACCTTTTTTTGGCCTATTTTGAAGCCTTACTATACTATGATGTTTTTTGGCACATTTTGAGGCCATACTATACTATGACCTTTTTTGGCCTATTTTGAAGCCTTACTATAGTGTGATGTTTTTTGGCACATTTTGAGGCCTTACTATACTATGACCTTTTTTGGCCTATTTTGAAGCCTTACTATACTATGATGTTTTTTGGCACATTTTGAGGCCATACTATACTATGACCTTTTATGGCCTATTTTGAAGCCTTACTATACTATGACCATTTTTACAACATTTTGAGGCCATACTATACTATGATGTTTTTTGGCCTATTTTGAAGCCTTTCTATACTAAGACCATTTTTATAACATTTTGAGGCCATACTATACTATGACCTTTTTTGGCCTATTTTGAAGCCTTACTATACTATGACCATTTTTATGACATTTTGAGGCCCTACTATATAATGAACTTTTTGGCCTATTTTGAAGCCTTACTATACTATGACCAAATTTTTCAGTTGAAGTTTCTAATTACAAGATTTAAATAAAAAACACATGCTTACAGATGATTAAATTTATGGTTCCAAACGTTATTGGTTTGTGAGCCTTAAAAAAAACTCATCTGTGTGTTTGTAGCATCAAAGAGGCATTTCCCAAACATTAGAAAAATATCCCAAAGAAAAAAAGTCCTGCTAAGCTGCAAAGCTTAGTGTTTTCTTTTCTTAATTATCTCAAAACCCACAAGATTTGCTGTATCTTGTTACAACTATACTGGATCCTGTAGAGGTAAACCCCACAGAATCTCTTATGATCATACACATATACCTTGTTTCGTATTACCCCACATATATCCCAAAAAACTGTCAACAAAACCCTGTTCCTACGTTTCTCTTATGCATAATTTCACTTCTATATTTTCTGTGCAGTTTGGCTCAATTTTTTTTTCGGTATTCTCTCCTCTCCCGTGCAGATGCCCCTTGGAATCCCCTTGGGCTTCCAGCTTCACAGCAGCTAACGTTATTTAGCTCCTCTAAGTTTAATAGTGTCTCCATACCATTAGCTGATTTAGACTTCTAGATTGGAAAGGTGATACACATTTAAATTTATATTTATATTTTAAAGCCTATTTATTCTTTTCTTTGGTTGTTGTTGGTGGTTACACAAATAACCCTAGCTCCCAGTTATTTAGCTGAGGCTCATCTGTTGATGTCTTATGAAAATGCCAAACAAACACCTACATCACTAGTGTCTGGTGAAACTATTCGCTAACTAAATATTAACCCACACCTTCCAACCAATCAGAATCCAGAACTTTCAGGGGCCATTAGGTACAATGGAACAACTGATACGTTTACTCACCCCAAGACCTCCACAATTTTGTGCTTACACAGCTCCTCTGCAAGAATCTCAATGCTGCTGTCTGATAGGTGATTGACACACAATCTGAAGACAAGAAGTTCAATTAGTGGTACAAGTAACACACGTACATTATAGATTCAGTCTAAATCTCCCTCACTGGAGATCAAAAGGTAGTTCACAACATGTTTATACATCTTACCTGACTACTGTCATCTTACAGAACGAAGGCTTCAGCTGCTTCACCCCATAGTCACTGATGTTGTTGTTATCCATGTCGAGCCCCAGGAGTTTCTGACGGTGTTGGAGTACAAAGTTCAGGGCCGTGCAGTCGCCTGAGTACACGTTACAGTAACCCATCTTGATGAAGTTTGCTGTGATTCCTTTCGCCGTCATCTTAGCGATGTCGTTGCTCCCTGTCTCAAAGATGCACCTCAGCATCCACAGGAAGTTGGGCAAAACATGGACTTTCTTGCCTTCTTCGACACTGCAGTGGGGTAAGCCATGGAGGTGGGACTTTACACTCGTGGACAGGTAAGATTTTAGCAAGGCCCGTTTTTTTTTCACTAACACAGGAGACACCAGATGCTCCATCAGGCCAGTGTGAGCCTTGGACAGCAGTCCACACAAGAAGAGATTAGTGAACTGAAGGTGCTCATTTGGTTCAAATGGTTTCTTTTCACTGGGCTTTGAAGAGCCACTGATACAGACGTCAAAAAGCAGACAGGACGGTTCCCTGGTCCTACTGCACTCTGTGAAGAACTTGAGGATGGAGTCTGCAGCAGCCTGCTCATCCAACACAAGGGCAAACGCAGCCAAGAAAGACTGGAGGGTCATGTGGAGGAATTCAAAGTTAGCAGGGCTTCCATTGGCATCATACTCACTGACAGGTCTAAGAAAGCCCAGGGGCAGGTCCTCCTCTCTCAGGCCGCACGCAGTGATTTCCTCTTGGCTACAAATGAAGCTTCCTCTTTCCATACCCTGAAGTGCCAGCTTGGAAAATGCAGCAAGGGGCCTAAGCCCTGCTTTGAATGTCTCTGAGGCACACCGGGTGCTTTTCTTCAGCAGGGACGGAGCAGGTGAGGTTGAGCGGCTGAGGCACACCTCCGACAGCAGGAGGAAGATGTCAGTGAGCGTGATGCAGGTGTCAGGCAGATGAAAACTATCGTGCATGGTGTGAAGGTGCCTAAAGCTTTTGAATACGATCCAGCAGAAGAGCGGGGTGGAGCACAGGCCACAGAGATGGGGACTAGCATCCAGCTGAACTGACACCAGCTCTCTGTGTTCCTGCTCCTTAAAGTGCAAGTCAGTGTAGGTCTTCAGGTGATTCGGGGAGAACCCCCGCAGAGCCACCTTCTTTCTGATCACCCTACTCTGGATCTCAATCCCCGTCCGGGCCGTCAGCACCTTCTGGGAGTGCTTGAGTAGTTTCCCACTGAGCAAGCTGACAAGTAGCTGGATGGGATGTGCCTTGTCTTCTGGTGATGCCATTTCAGGGACATTCATCAGGTCTAGGTCCTCCTGAATCTCATCATAACCATCAAAAGTAAAAAGAATCTTCTCAGGGAAGCGCAGGATGTAATCAAACACCTCATTATCTGGATCATGATCTGGGTGACAGTTGTATTTGAACAAAAGGTCTTTGAGGGAGATCTGTTCTGTTTCCTTAAAGATACTGAACATCCTACAGCGGAACTTGAAGAAGAAGATGGCGTCCGTCTGCAGCTCCTTCTTGGACCAGAGGTTCTGGAGTTTCTGCAGGAGGATGGATTTTCCCATACCGGCATCCCCCATCACATAGATGAGTTCACCTTCAGGATTGAAGACCGCGTGGTCTCCTAGGAGCTGGTCCATACTCTCCAGGAAGCCCAGACTTTCATTGGCATCATTCAACAGTTCCATCAGAGTGTCAGTGTAGAGGTCCTCCAGACGGGTGTCCTCTTGCTGGCCGTATGACATGATGAAGGAGGTGTCCCGGCTCATTTCATGCCTTAACTTCTCACAATACCTGCTGACTTAGAGGAAATAAACATGTGAATTAGCACAATAAAGAAACTGGTCTGGTATAACCAGTGTTAGGTCCAGAGGAGGCAGAGTGCCAGACGATCAATAGTTTGATCCTCTGCTCCTCCAGTCTGCATGTCAAAATGTTCTTGGGCTGATACTGAACACATCCAAAAACTGGTCTTAAAATGGCTGTTTGAGGGTTAAGACTTAGTTTTATGGTTCAGGTTAGAATTGGGTCTTGGTTAGGGTTAGAGCAAGGGTTAGGGCTAGGCATTCAGTTTTGATGGTTAAGTTTAGGGTATGGGGCTAGGGGAATACATACATGTTAATGTGTGTCCTCACAAAGACAGATGTACAAACGTGTGTGTGTGTTCCTTTTCTCTTTGCTGCAAATAAAATTTCTCTCAGGACAACAGTTGAAATTCTGTATTATGGCATGCCGTTTAGGAAATTATTACACATATATATGGAATGAAACTCGAATATATGGAATGAAAGTTTCACGTCACTACCGCCATGTTGTGTTTAAACACAATGAACACACTGTATGTAGGCCTATGGGTCAAAATACAGGTGACCGAATCCAGTGCCGTTCTCCCGGTGCTTTGTGTTATTGTGTGACTTTGATGGTTAAAATATTACTTCGGACAAAAGTCTCGCAACAATCTTAAAGATATCAGAGTCGCACAATAACCTAGAGCGGTAACGTTAAAATTGCTGTTTTTGTTAATGGAGTCTGGTGGCTTTGAAGAGAGTAAGATTATGACTACTGCTGGAAGGGATATTACTCTTTAAATTGAAATGCATTCTGTTCTGTTATTACCTCCCGGCCTTTCCGGGTGGACGGGCGCAGACTGTAGGTAGGAGCTGTGGGGGGTACCTGTGAGGTTGAAGGGACGGGAACAGCCTGACCGGGGACGTTCCCTGCACTCGGTCTTCCACGATGAAAAAGAGAATGAATTTCTTCATCGGGAGAACAGTACTGGATTCGGTTACCTGTATTTTGACCCGGACATACAGTCGCCAGTGTGTTTATTATCTCATCATTGCTTAAAAATGTCGACACTAAATTTTTAGCTGATTCGTTCATGATTTGAGACAATTTTGATTGTGGAAGGCGCTATATAAATAAAATTGAATTGAATTGAATTGAATTTGTCACCTTCATCCATAGCCTGTAATCCCAGGGAAAACAACATGGCGGTAGTGACGTGAAATTTTCATTCCATATATTCAAACTTTCATTCCATATATTCAGACTTTCATTCCATATATTCAAGTTTCATTCCATATATATATAATTTCCTAAACGGCATGCCATAATATAGATATATAGATATAGATGTCAATTGTATATATATATATTCAATTATAATTAGAAGTCCTACATATATATATATATATATATATATAGATATAGATATAGATATAGATATAGATAGATACAGATATATAGATAGATAGATAGAATGTAGGACTTCTGTAGGACTTCTAATTATAATTGTATATTTTTCCACTTGTATCCAATTCTAACCTTACTCTAAATGGGGGGGTCAGAATAGTAGAAATGAAATGAAATGAAATAACTCTGGCTAAACTAGTCCAGTCTGTCTAACATGTGGGCATCAGACAAATGGGGTTTTTGTGACTCAAACAGAAAGCATGAAAAAGGACATCTTCGTGGCACAGAGCTGCATTAGTGGTTGTTATACTTACTGGGATCTGTGTTAACCACCTTCATCACCTTTATATCACTGCTTGGGTTGAAGTTGATCTCTTTCAGCCATGGCTGGAGGTCTATGTATGCATCGTGTACTTTATATATGATGAACATTAAGTATTCACAAGCCTCCTCCCCTTTGCACTGCACAAGCTCCAAAATTTTGCGCACCTAGAAAATAGATAATCCGTGTTGGGTAGAAGTTCACAGACTAACATACAGAGTAATTTAATAAGTATATTATCTGGGATTTTTAGCCAGCAGATATTTTACAGAGAGATATGGCAATATATTTTTAGACTAAAAAAAAAACAGAAAATGTGAAAATTAAACAGTGGGAAATTGCCTGATTTTACAGATGTCTTTGATTTTTCCTACCTGATCTGTCTTGGTGACAGTTCGCTGCACAATCTCAACATCTTCTTCGCAGAGGAAGCCACAAGCCAGCAGGTTGTCCAGGATGCACTGAATGCTTTTCAACCTGGACACCAGCAGCTCTCTGTGGTACTTCAGGATCTTATGGCATTTAGCTTCTTCTATCTGATCCATGTTTACTACAGAACACCGTCACCTCGAACAGATGGAGACTCACACCCGATCACCACTGTAGAAATGAATAGGTGCTGTCTATAGACACTGCTGATGGACACTGGTTAAAGCACTGGCTGTAACAGTTTTGCCATAAAACAGTACAGAAACAGTAAACACACACACATACATACACTGAGAAGAACTTTTATTTTATTTACAGCTGCTTACCACTTATCACAAGTCAGTTAGTAAATCTCAAGCTACTTTAGCTGTAAAGTAACTGTCAATATTCATACCCAGCTCCCCCTCTGTCATACCACAGCTGTTTCCTGAATCTTTCCATGGTTCTGCCTAAGACAGTGAAGAACCGCCCTTAGAAATTATACTCCATCACCAAACTAATCAATTCCCTCTAAACTTGCCAGTGGAGAGTTGAACGAACAGCTGACAGAGTTAAAAAGTTAAAAGAACATTGAAATAATGCGGATACATCCGCTGTGTTTGATCGTCATCTTATTTAGCCCAGAAAATAAACCACCAAGTGTACGACAAAGAAGTAAAACCAAAATACTACATAACATAATAAGAATTTTAGTAAAGAAATGAAGCCTACCGCTGCGTTGCTTCAACACCAAAGCGCGGTAAACACTGCACTTTCAAATAAAAGCAGAGCATTTAAAAGGAACTAACGGGGATTAATGTGACAAATGCCCATTTGGTGTGTACAGGAGAGCTACTGACAGCTCAGGAGGAAAAAAACAGCCCTCTGAAACTCTCCAGCTGGAGGAAGTGAAAGTATCGAGCAGCGCTGCGTCATTCTGCCCGCAATTTAACGACCTGTCTGTGCTGCGTTCAAGCGCCCGCGGAAATCCTGAAACACTCCAGGTTGTTTCCAGTTTACTTTTAATGACCAATCACATGATGCAGAGCGAGGTACACGCTTGTCCTAAGGTACACTGGATATATGATAACTAAGACACAGTCTGCTCCCAACTGTAGTGAAAAGTTGCAAGTTCCTTTGTCCTGTCATCCATACAAGTGTATTCATTGGACATGGTCCTGCATTTATGGGTCACCGGACCTGCAGCAAGCAGGCATTCAGCCTCCAGACTTGTTTTGTGCCCGCATTCAACACTGGATCACCAGGCTGACCCTGCAACCACACAACTGATTCTAATGACCTGACAGGATACAGGTCCTGGCTCAGGTACAAGAGAACCCTGACACAGATGGACTACAACAGCAGAAACCATGTCAGGTTCCAGTCCTGTCAGCCAAGAACAGAGATCTAAGGCTGCAGTGGACACAGGCTGCTGAGTACTACATCATCAAGTGTCTGTTGTGTGTGCAGAATGGGGACTTTCTGAATAAACAGCACATGTGATTTAATAAAAACGTGTTTATTGTGATGAATTTACATAAAGCATAAATAGGACAGTCACAGGTGGTAGATGTTTTAGGGAAAACATGATAATAGATCATCATCATTGACATTATTGTTATTGTGCACAGAACAAAATGTCACCACAACACACACACACACACACACACACACACACACACACACACACACACACACACACACACAAACAAACAAACAAATGTCTTGACTTCACCTTACACACACAAACACATTGCATTATTATTCCATGTCAAACATGCCTTCTTGATCTCTGAGTGTAGCATGAAACTCAAAGCAGACGTAGTATAATGAGTCAACGTAAAGTCAAACAGAGTGGGTCCACATCATATAGGAGAATATGGGCTCATTGCACTAGTTCAACAATCCTGCCTTAATACTGATGTGATTGTTGTGTCTGGAACTGATTCTGTTGATTCTTTGTAGTGCAGTTAAATATTTTTTAAGTCTTTAGCATGTAATATTTTTCACACATGAAATACTGTACTGTAGAAAATATTATCAGGGTACATTTGCGACATGTGTAAATAACTATGGAAGTTGTGTAAAACTGCTTACAGATGAAACATTAAATGTGTATTCAGGGCAACTGTCCTGTTGGCTCTTGGCCCTCGGGGAGGGGGGGTCAAAAGACCCAAGTTCACTGTGTGTCAGTTACTTCTTGGTAAATTGATTGTGAACTTGTTAGGAAATGTGCAACTCTAAAATACATTATTATTATATGATCTTGGACCATTTCCAGAGTAATTATTTTAGTTTATATTGTGCTACCATGATGATTTTTCACATATAAAGCTGTGTTTAATCAAACTGCCTCAAAATAATATTAGATAATATTCCAGTATATTACTGAGCAGTGAAACCTGCAGATGTGTGTGTGTGGTCTGCACTGTACTGGATGAGAACTTTGGGGGCAGCAGCATACAGGTAGGTGGTTCAGTAGGGACCTGTCAGTAAATACTCTGCCCCTGGGCCCCCTGACACGTTATCTGTTCGCTCTGCTGGAGATAAAACTTTTCACTAAGTCATGAGAGGGATTAAGGGAAACAGTAGAAATTCTACAGGGCAGATTAGAATGAACCTCGATGACCTCTCTGATAAAAATGTGGCACAAAATGACTGCTACAGATTTAATCTGAACCCTTGATATAACCCTTTTATTTTGCTTGAAGCTGTACATTAAAATAAGATAAACCAAGCACTGTGTTTTAGGAACTGTGGAGGTTCCTTTTATTAATAGAATCTGAGCTGTAATTCATTTGAATTCGATTGTGAAACAATAACCCAGAGAGCAGAGGAACTGTTCTGCTTTGCTACTGCTACAGTGAGCAGCTCACCTCAGCTAATAGCTCAGTCATGTTAAAGCTGTATCTTAACAAATGGATGAAGTGAATGAGATTAAACCAAATGCTCAGTGAAAAGGCCACAAGATGGATGCTGCAGAACAGTTGCAGATGGCAGCCATAGCATCCAGTGAGAGCTAAAGCTAGTGTAGGTCAGTGTAACAGAGATGATCACATCTCCTCCTTGTACCACATACATGCACCACGGTTGAAAAAGATCAGTACGTCAATGTTAAGATCAGATCTCGCTCTCGTACGTGTGCATGTAGGTTTTGAGTGAGAGGATCTCAGCGTAGCTCCGGGTGGTTCTGCGGTACAGATCCAGGCCCGTCAAGATCTCCACATCTCTGACCCGAGCTGTGTGCATCTTCATCAAGTCCTCCACCCAGCGAGACTCCTCCTCGGAGCTCTGCATAGGGGGCAGGGAGGAGGACACATAGCATTAGCATGGACTTTATTTCACTTTAATGGCGACATCACCAGGGTCCGTGGACGAAAAAATAAACTCTCAGTACGCAGTGTCAGCAGTACAACATGTAGGTAGACGTAATACTTCACACATTAAATATAATCACAGTATACTAACAGTAGAATTAGAAATTGGTGTTGATGATACAGAAACGTGATGATGCATTTAAAGGGGCGATGTTCCTTACGTTGCAGGTCTCATCGTTGCTGGGTCTGTGCGGCAGGATGAAGGCAGCGCTGCTGAGCGGGCCGCTGCACGAGTCTGCAGCCTGTGTGAAGTCTAAGCAGCTGGTGAGGACCACAAAGTAGTGTGTGGGGATGGGTATTGTCCCACTGACATACCTGCAATAAGGATCAAGAATAAGACTCGATCTCAGCTTCTGTTATTTCTAACAGATGGACAAACCATT
Source organism: Toxotes jaculatrix (assembly GCF_017976425.1). Classification (NCBI taxonomy): domain Eukaryota; kingdom Metazoa; phylum Chordata; class Actinopteri; family Toxotidae; genus Toxotes; species Toxotes jaculatrix. The sequence continues at coordinate 28,301,722 of NC_054401.1, forward strand.
AATGCTTTTCTCTCTTTCAATACCCAAAATGTTCTTACTCTTTAATCTTCTCTGCTGAGTCCCTGACACCATCATAGTTGTAGTCAAATATGGGTCCGATGAGTACATTAACTCCGTTTCTCTCAGTGGCATATTTCTTCACCAGCGCTCTCTGAAAGTAGCCCCATATTCCTGAGAGAGGTGGAAAAGAGCAGGAGCAAAGAGACAAAGAGAGAGAAGGATGAGGGGATAACACAGAGAGGATGTGGAGGGATTCTTCTCACATGGATCAAGAAGGAAAAGTTCTAGACAATGACTGACTTACTCTTGAATGCAGGATACATGGGAACGGTGTTGGTGATAAGGACAGCATCATATTTTTTGTCTATGGTTGAGGATAATTCTGTCAATAAAGGAAAAAGACAGATTATTATAAACTGTACCAGGTGTAGTCATGTCCTCAGATCCCAGCAGTGAAGTCTGTGAGTAAAATATTATAATAATTGAACAGATTAATTCAACCCAGGCTGTAACAAACTGAATTTAATATCACAGGACACTAATTATACCAGTGTGGAGTCAAATCAAAGACGTGGGTAGAGGCAGAAACTAATGATAATTTCTATCAATAATTTTAATGAATTATTTCAAATCAATTAATGTTTATTTTTCTCAGTGCATTGAATAATATTTTTATATTTACATTTTTGTATGAGAAGACAAAAGTCCATCACAGTTATCTTCCTGTATTTCAATGTTTAAGTGGTGCTGGCAAACTCACGTGGCGGGTACAGAAAGGCGTAGGTGATCTGTTTGTCTGCTCTGTAGTTGGTGCAAGACTGGCTGTAGGCTGGAGGGACTCTGGTATCAGGTCTCACACAGTTGGACAGAGCTTCAGGCAGAGGAGACACTTCAACCTGGAGGACCACAAACACACACGCACACACACAGGACAAACATCTACTCACATCTAGTTTCAACTATTGATTGTCTGATAAATGAGAGAGAAGCTTCCAGGTTCAACTCTGCTTTGACCAGCAGATGGTGCTTGAAGCACAGACTGCGAAATCAATAACCCACAACTTGATCTGTGATAAACTACATCATTTACTGAGCTCGTTGTGTACAAAAAGCAGAAAACAAATACACAACAGTTTTATCTGGATTTGACAAACTGGTGGATCTTTACACGTTTTCATATTTTAAAGCTACTCCTACAGGGACATGAATAATGTTGCTTTGAATCATTTGACAAGTGACACACAAACCCTTAAAGTTATAATTGACATGAGTCATGAAGTTCCTCCTAGTTAGTTTGGATGGATTTCTTTGTAAACCTCATATAATCTGTTAGAACTAAACATTTCTGTAGACACCTGAATCCTTTCTGCTGCTTCCGTCATGACTTCCATCATCAATAAAAACTAGTGAGCCTGTTCCAGATAAGCAGCCATACAAGTCCAAACCATGATGCCACCCCCCACTGTGCTTCACAGATGATCTTGCATGTTTTAAATCATGAGCAGATCCTTTCTGTGATGAAAATACCAGGAAATAAGAGCTGAAACTTGGAAAGGACAAAGGACAAACTTTATACTCTAATGAACTGCAGCGTATTTAACCCCCGGTAATTCAATAGAGCACAGGATGTGCAGTACCTGTCTGCTGACAGTGTACGATGTCCAGAGGGGCATAGAGAGAGCCTCGCTGTAGCCGCTGATGTAGTCGCTGTGGTGGAGGATGGAGTATTTGGTACGGAAGAGTACAGCAGGTCGACCGTATGGCAGGTTCCTGCTGTCTGAGAGAGGAGGAGCACAGAGGGACAGAGCAGAGGAGAGGCAGCAATGTAACAGGACACCTTTACCCAGCAATGACCTTCACAACTGAGGTGAACGACTCAGCATTTAAATGATGCATCTTGATGATATTTGTGATATTGATGCAGTTTTGCTTTACACATAGCAGATGGCTGCCACAGGATAATTTACTGTCTTTCATATCGACACGTTAGTGACATATTTTCAGTAGCACCATGAATGAAACACTGACCATCCATAGCTTGCCTCAGTCGCTGGTTTAGCTCCTCCACTTTGTTCTGTAAGAGACAGAGCCAGAGTGACTCCAGGTTATAGCCTCGTACAAGGGTCACTTTCAAACCTCTCTGGCCCCTACTTTTTACACGCAACTGCAAAAAGATCGGAGATTGAAACAATCTCTTGCCAGAGATCTTCATGGGAATCACAAACACAGAACAGATCAGGTGAGACAGTGTGCAGCAGGGCTGGGTCTAATTCACTCCAATCCAAGCAATTCATCTGGACTGAGAAGGCTGTCAAATGTACACGGCTAATCTTGGTTCAATGAAAGGAGAGAAGCAAAATGAACTACACGCTCTGTTTAAAGATGAATTAATGGGACTGGAGGTGAATTGAGTCCAGCTCTGCAGCAGAAAGCAAAGAAGCAACAAGCTTATTTCAGCTTTAGAGAAAGCTGAACAGAAGACAACAACAACAACAAAGCAGTCAGGTACATTTTCACAATTCAAGCAGGCAAAAAAAAAAAAAATAAAAAATCACTGATGACAGGCCAATGCAGATGATTCTTTTTACAAGTATGCTGTGTAAAAAGACAAGTTTAACTGCACTGCAAAGAAAAACAGAGACGTTAATAAAAAAAAAAACAAAGAAAACATCTGTATATGAAACTCTTGCCGTGCTCTGTTTGATGGATGTATTCGTGCTATAAGTAATCTCACAGGAACACACACAAACAAGAGCCACCAAAGACACGCACTGTTCTACAGAGAGAGGGGAGACCAGCTAACCTCAGTGTTTCTGTTTGATCGTAACTGACTGCTGCTGGGATTTAAAGGAAGCTGCCAGTTGGCGATAATCTGAGGTGAAATCATAGATTTCCATAGTTCCTGTTCTCCATGGCTCTCAGCTGTTCGGTTTTTTGCATTACGACTGAGGTGTTTACAGTAACACAGTTATTGTTGTGGTGAGGAGAACAAAGATGTTTGGTATGCATTAATAAAATTCATCAATGAGTTTTACCAATGTACAACAGACAAACATAACTACTACATGAGGAGCATTTGAATCCGGTTCCTTTCTCATTTGAGCTAAAGATTTTAATTTCCAGCTCACACCTCACAGAGGTTCAGCTACAGCACTTAGGATTATCTGTTCCTGACATAATTCCTAGTCCTTTAAAATTGCTTTTAACAGCCAAACAGAGCACAGGTCACATGAGTTACTGTTAGAGAAAAAGATTCTCGTGTTACATCTTAATCATCTTCATGTCGATCCAAAGGCTGACTCCACTGTGAGCCAGTCTGGACTGAATGGAGAGGATTTTTGGTGGGCTGGTCCTTATAACTCCCTCATATCTGGTATTATAAAAGTATTACAAAATAGGAACCACATACAGGAATTATTATGCATACAAAAAAACAACAGTGTTACTGACACCGCAGGAAGGAGACTGAGTCTGAGCAGTGCTTCTCCTCAGGAAACGTTAAGTAGTCTCCTGGTGAAACAGTGGAGGGAGTGTGAATGATTGGCCCCTGGCCAGCAGCACAGTCAGGTTAATCATACTTTGCTGAACTTTGTAAGGGTCTAATTTGGCCTGAGGGAATCAATTAAGTGGCAAATAATTCTTCGTTGACTGTAATTAGAGATGAAGGAGCTGTAACATATGGTGCAACCCAGGAGGTCATGATACATAAGAAGCTGTCTGAGAACATGCTGACTGGCTGTTTTACCAACATGTATGCACAGTATGTTATCACTGTAAGAGAACCACTAAAACAGAATTACTGCAGCAACCAAAGCTTTTCACAGCAGAACTGCCAGACTGCACTGACTCAGAGAGTTGTCCATGCATCATCATCATCATCATCATCACTGTAAAGGATTTCATTATCATTTTGGGGGGATTGGCTTGTTGATCAGCTTACCTACAAGTGATGTAAACATACAAGAGACACCAAAAGAATCCATGCATCTCCATTAGATAGAGAGTCATGCCAACAGTCCATACTACACTAAGTTTAGACACTAAGACAGCTCTGGAGGTCTAAGGTGGTGCTGCACTGTGAAGCCTACAGAGGATTAAACACCAGAAGAATCTAATGCTAACATTCTACTAACATCCTAATACTTCTGTAACCCTCAATTTTTTCTCAAGCACTACCTTCTCCAGAAGGTACCATCTTTTTTCTTTCTTTCTTTCTTTTTTTTTTTTTAAATAAATCTCACCAATGTCAATTCTGATAACATTTTACTCAGCAAAGCAAATGGCTGAGATCTAGGAACACAGAGACATTTCTGAAGAAAGGCTGTTAGCATGGAGTGAAGATGAGGATGATTTTGGTTTCACTGTTGTTATCACTAATATGAGTGAGCTGACTGACAGGCCAATCTCCTAAAAACTAGGATCCCTTTCAGGGGTCTACAGGAAGCTGGGCCCAGGATCTGTCATCACGGCTGACCTTGTCATCACAGCTGCAGCCCAGGTCATCTGTTCCCATGGGAACCAGACCTGAAGCTGTTGGTCTGGAAACCTCTTCCGGCATGGTGGGTCTATAGACTGGGCTTCTCAGCAGGTGGTTCAGACTGCCGTGGGTTCCATTATTAGGGGCTGGCTTCAGACCCAGAAGATCTGAGAGGGAGAGCAATCGGTTTAACGTCAGCTAAAAGAGTTACTGAGGTAAGTGGTAAATGTCCCACAGAAAACATCGCTCACGTAGGTCATACAGAGGCATAAAAACACTGTTTGACTCACAAGCTTCAATAAAATCTTTTATAAAACATGTCTTACCACACATGACATTATAAAGCTCAATGTTTTCAAAGGCTGGAACTTTAGTCTTGAATTTAAACATCGGTCCATAGCCCAAGAAAATGGTCTGAAAATAAAGGTTGATGACACGTGAGGTCACATGGTTTGTTACAACGAGTAACAGTTAAATAAAACTGAGGTATAATCCATGGAAATGGAACAATCTGACATTAAATACAGTATATAACACAGACATAGGTGATTTCTCTGTGCCACTGTAGATTATCAAGAGTACCTGCATGCTGGTGATCTTATTGTCATAACCATGGTCCCCAGAGAAGCCACAGGGCCTCCTCCCTTCAGGAACTTTCCTGTAATGAACAGTATGAATCACAGATCAGTACATTGTCTTGGTCTAAACACCTGGTGTCAAGTGGCTTTTCCCTATTTCCTGCAAAAAACAATGGACAGATCTAGCAGCATCAGCAGTGACTTTATTTAGTACATTCAGAACCAAAACTTCAGTGACCACCTGCTGAGGCTGTTTTTATGTCCATGGAAAAAAAAACATCAGTCTTACATTGATCCGTTTTGCATCACAAAGATTTTTTTTTCCATAAATGGTAAGAAACAGTGCAAGACTGACCTACTGACTGACAGTCCTGAGGTCATGTGCCCTTGAATTACTACATAGGTGTCAAAAAATCTAGATGGTTTAGAAAGACCTGATAGAGTATTCCATCAGGTCCACACAGGGTTTAATGGGTTACACTGTGGTAGAGAATACAGCTGAACCGCAGGGTGTTGTCAGCATTCATTCCTCAGCCTGGGACAGTCACTCCTTCACACAACTCAAGCCTCTAATTGAAAAACAGCCACTTTTTATTAAGTGTCCAATAAAACACTACTTCTAGTTATACACCATAATATATGTGAGTGAGTGAGTGAGTGAGTGAGTGTGTTTGTGTGTGTGTGTGTGTGTGTGTGTGTGTGTGTGTGTGTGTGTGTGTGTGTGTAGGTGTGTGTGTGTGTGTGTGTGTGTGTGTGTGCTTGAGTGAAGCCACAAGCATGTTGAAAATGTAAATGACTAGCTGACGGGGAAATGAGACAAACTCAGTGTTTCATTTGGTGCGAACAGTTAGTTGGTTTAGGATTTACACAGACACTGACTAATGTATATGTGCCTGCAAGTGTGTGTGTGTGTGTGTGAGAGTGTGGGTCAGTGAGAGTGTGTGTGTGTGTGTGTGTGTGTGCGTCTGTGAGAGTGTGGGTCTGTGAGAGTGTGTGTCTGTGAGAGTGTGTGTGTGTGTGTATGTGTCTGTGAGAGTGTGTGTGTGTGTGTGTGTGTGTAAACGCTCCAACACTCTGCTCACAGCTCCGGTGCCAGCGATTAGCCTGTCTGTCTATCTGAGCTGCACAGGAGCCTCAAAGATCTCTTTCATTTAGCAGAGCTGCATGTGGAGGTGTAGCTGTGAGACAGAGTGCAGCTCTCCCACAGCTCACCAACCAAAACAGCTCCATGCAAGGAGGATGTACTAACACACACACACACACACACTCACACAGCTAGCAGTTAGCTGCAGTGGTTTGTTTTCACTTTCAGTCGGGATGACTTCATGGTTTACTCTGTCACTGAATCACTGCGCTAAGACTTTTCACTGCTTTACGTCAAAGTGCTGTTCAGAGTTCATTTTAGCAAATCATCAGCGTTTCAGCAGCTGCACTCCCGACAAAGCTGTGGGTTTTCTCCATGAGTATGTGTCGGGCTGCCGCTCGTCTTAAAACCTTTCAGCGCCACACGTGTTAATGATGCGTTGATAGCAGCCCGTGTTGACATAAAATGTGCTTTTAAGTAATGCAAGATGTGAAGTGAAAAGCTTCACTGATGACCGAGCTGAAAATGCCACATCTACACTGAGTTAGAGCAGTTTGTTGTTGGTACATGCAGCCGCGAATTAAAACTGAATTACTTACAACTTCTTCTCTGTCAGCTTGGATGAAGTTTTGGAAGTTTTATTCTGTAACACAAACTTTTGCAGGAGTCACTGCTATCAAACACTTTTGTCATGTGTTTTGTTGTAATTAGATTTCTACACCTCTCTCGGTTGGTGGTTGTGTCCACTCTTTGTCTCTCAGCTTTGCTGTGATGTTGAGTTGGATAAAGATCAGGACTCACTGCAGCATCTTCAGAACAGTCCAGTGTTTCCTTCCCGTCCATTCTTGGCTGCTTTTGGATGAATGTTCTGGGTCATTAACCTGTTGGAGGAGCCATGACCTGTGACTGAGACAGAGCTCTGACACTGGGCAGTATGTGTCTCCACAACCTTCTGATTTCATTGTGCCCTGAAAAGATTCAAGGAATCAAAGCCTCCTCTATGTTTCACAGTGGGGACGCTTCTTTTCTTTCAAAGCTTCATTTTTTTTCTTCATGAACATTCTTCAGTAAGAGCTGATGACAGTTACTAAAAAGCTCTGATTGTGTTTCATCTGTCCAGTGGACACTGTCCAACAAACATTGTGATGCATTTTATCAAACTCCAGTCGGGTTCCTGTTGTTTCTCTTTCAAAATGGAGTTTTCTTGAGTCTTCGTCCATGGAGTCCACTTTCATTCAGCTTGTATTTGTTTTGATGTCTCCTTGATTCTGTTTCCACCATTCAAACTGTCCTTCTGTTCAGTTTGGAGTCAATTTTCCTCTTGTAGACACGTCCAGAGAGGTTGACTATGGTCCCACTGACCTTAAACATCCTCATAATATTAGCCATAATATTATCTGGTTTGGAAATCATGAAAAGGCTGTGTGATATCTTCAGTCAGAAACCTAACATCTCAGATTTAACTCAACACTACAATGTATGTCTTTTGTATATTCAGAGAACTTCCCATGTGCCTGTAAATGATATATTCGGGACACTGAAAGGTGTGTGAGTTTTTACAGTTGTCCAGTTTAGCTTCCAAACACTCTTGTGTTTGCATTTCCTGTTGTAGTGGTGGTACTTTACCTGGCAACGTGCCACTTCCTCTCCACCAGCAGATGAATGTCTTCAATGCGTCGGTTGTTAGCGTAGTGCAGTCTCTTAGGCAGGTGCTGCTTCAAGTACGGCTTAAAATGCTGGTCTGTTTTCTTACACTAAAAAAAAAAAAAAAAGATTCAGTATTGCATGTTTAACCTTTACAAAATTCTTCCTCAGTTTTTTTTTTTTTTTTTTTTACAAAACTCTCCATCAGTTCTTTTAAAATTCACAAAGTTCATACTTACTGTTAGATTTGCAACAACAGCTTTGGGGTCATCTGAAAAAAAGGACAATGGTCACAGCAGTGAAAACTGGTGCATTTAACATAAAAGTACAACAACACAACAAACTGTACTATGTATGTTAACATACAGAAAAACTTCAGCTGCTGCGTTAGGAGGACAAATGAACTAAATTTTACAAGACGTTTATGTTGTACCATCCCTTTGGTCTGACACTGACACACACAGTGTTTCCAGTGGCAGTCGCTGTGCCACATGTACTGTGCACACTGCCAAGGCTGAGATCAGAGGCTTTTTGTTCTGGCCTATAAATTATTTGTTGCTGATGAGAGTCTGACAGTATAAAGTGAAGCTGTCTGCACGAATGAGAGCGCAGAAATCCTACATAATGTTGAGGGAACATTCATGAAAATTGACAAGAAGAAAAGAAGAAGCAATACAAACAAATGAAAAACACGCAACTGTGCAAATGTGCAAAAAAGGACAGAAGACCTAAACAAAAACGAAACATTATAAACGTGTCCCCTCCACCTCCCTCTCACATTTAGGGTTGTTGGGGTATCTGGAGCGTATTCTGCCGAGGGACCCGGGGATGAGGATGATGTCATCAACACTGGTCATGTAGTTGCTGAGGAACTCAGTGCGATCACAGTGGGCCTCTTCCATACCTGAGAACACACACACAGGAGGACTACCATAGTAGTCTCTCAGCATACTAATTTGATACCACAGTGTGTGTCTGTGCTGGTGTGTGTGTGTGTGTGTGTGTGTCTGTACCGTGATCCCCCACCAGGATGATGTTGACACAGCGGTGCAGTTTCATCTGCTTCAGTCCATCCATCAGCTGACCAACAATTCTGTCAATAACTCTTAGAGGGTTGTTCAGCTGGAACACACAGAGGGAGTCACAATCCAGTGAGTGTGTGTTTTGATGATACATGATACACACACAAAGAAACTAAAACGGTTAAACACAGAGTCAGTCTGGGATCACAGACTAAATCCACAGAAGAACTGTAGCAGGAGAACTGATGCTGATGTAGTTATTTTCACTTCGTTGTGTACAAACACACATGCAGACACACTGTACTCACTTCCGTGCTCATGGGCCCCATTTTGTGTCCGTATGTGTCAGGTTGTTCAGAGTGCATGGCGTAAACATAGGGCCTGAAACCAGACACAGGTCATATTAAAGATGTGACTGTTCCAGCTGAAGTGACATTAATGGCTAATAATAACTGTGGAGGGACTGTGTGTTGATGTGACATGATCAGAAAATATGACATGATATGATATTTTTAAATACCAGTCAAATGTCATTTAATACATGTTAAGTCTTTAAACTTAAGCTAAGTAACTAAGAAAACAGGAAGATGAAAGATGAGTGCGAAGCAGAAAAACAACGTAAAACTAAACTCACCTCTCTCCTTCAGGGAGGTGCAGCCACTGCAGCATGGTCAGTATCCTCCTCTCTAATGGGATGGCACTGGAAAACACACAAACAACACACCATGTAGGGTAACACTGGTCTACCATTTGAAAGAAAACCATCGCTGCTCATGACAAATGAGCCAAAGACATAAATGCAGAGTTCACAGTAACAGAGTGATTGTGGTGCCCTCTTCAACCATTAAACCATTAAACTCCAAACTGTTCCTCCGACTCTCAAACAGCCTCATAAAGCTGAGGACTGTGGAATATAACACATTTAAAGCCTCCTCACCGTTTAAAGTGCCTGAAAGTCAAAGGCTGCCTGTATGCTGCCTGTGTAGTGATGAGGCCACCAACCAAGCTGCTGGCTGTCATACAGTCCACAGCTGTCAACCATCAAGCCCAGGACTGAGGCCCTGAATGGGGCCTGATGTATGAGCTGGGGGTGGCATGGAAGAACACAGATGTGTGGTTACACTGTGTTTACACTTGACAACAGGCTCTCTCCACCTCTACTTTTTCTGTACTTTTGTCTATGTTCATACTTTCAACTTCATTTTTCCTCCTCCCACTGTCCGTTTGATAGACTCTTCCATTCTTCTTCTCTCCTCTGTCTATCCTCTGCTTGCGGTTATGGGGGTCGGGGGTGGGGGGGTGGCCTCCCAGAAAGCTGAACCTAACACAGACCTTCCACCAAAGCAACAATCCCTGTTCCCCCATTACCATACCATATCCCTGCAGCGGTGCTATAACACTAAGCTATGTAATGTGCTGTATAAGAAGCTTTCTTAGCCACACAGAAGCATCAGCACAGACCTCCAATCTCTCCGCCTGCCTGTCATTTCCACACTCCTGCCTCTTTCTCCTTATTCTCTCTTTATCTCTCACACACCTCTGTCAGTGCAAAGTGCTAGCAAAGCTCTGAAAACCACACTCTGGCCCCCGTGGTTCTATGCAGTGGCATGTCTGTAACCTCCCCCGGTTCACAGAGGAATCCTGCGTAGTTTAAACAGGCCCATTTGCACAAATTGCTGTAAAAACAGCCCAACGGCATCCCCGCTGAGATCTGACTCCCGCTTCATCAAAGCCTCCTCTGTGCTGATAAATGTGGCTTCTTTAGTGTTCCACAGGCTGTAGGTGTTAGTGTGGCGGACCTGAGCGAGCAGCTGGAACATGAAGGGGTCGATGCATCTGACAACGATACATTGACCGATCTAGAAATTCTTTCTGTTTTGGATTAGAGGACCTCGCCATATATAGAAATAACTTCCATAGAAATTAAACACAAATTCAATTCTGATTTAGTTTTTTCAAGTATCGGGTCAGAATTGAATTTACATTGTCTTTCCACATTGTTACAAATAACAACAGCTTGGAAAGGCTTTAGGTTTTCATTGGCTTTGGCTTTAATTTCTGCATATATTAAAGGCTTTTGAATTTTCACTACGCAATTTATTGTGGTATTGTAGGTCATGGCTTATTGATCACATAGCACAGTGTCCATGGATCCAAAGAGCACCTGTTTTCTGATATGTGGATTTGTGAAGCAGCGCTCCTCAGCCAATCGAAGGGCATCTACTCTCTCTAACAACAAGATACCAATTTTTAGTTGTTCTAATAGTTTTTAACTTTTAACTGTTTTAAATAGATCTCACCCATAGAGTATTAATGTTAGTGAAAATTAAGATTTAAAGGCCCTGCACACCTGCACAGATGTGAAGGACCCAGTCAGACTGACACAGAATTTAGTTGATGCATGAATGAGTGTGTGTGTGTGTTTGTGTGTAGACTTACATGGGCCAGAAGAAGGTGGCAGCCTTAAGTCCCTGTTTGAGTGCTGTGATCCAGACCTAGGAAACAAACAGAGCATGAAGATCACTACAGGACAGTACAGTCTGATAAGAAGGACAGAGGATCCCACGCTGTTACTGAATTTATCCATACATATTGAAACATACTGGTAAAGCCTTGTTAGTTAACAACCCAGCCTGAGTCATTAGTCTGTTTGCTAAATTTGGCACCAAACACCAAAGGAAATCCTAGAACAGGTTCAGAACTAAGGGTGATCCTGACCCAGCCTGTTTATTAACCACATATTCTAATCTGTCATTAATCAATCAATCAATCAATCATCTTAGTGTAGCTGGCTTCAAAGAAAAAGCCTTTTTCTTGCTTTTGTTGGCCTCTGATTGGCATTCAGGACGAAACACAAAACTACCTATCAACATAGCATAAAGAATAATAAGAGAAAATGCTCGTCAGCTCAACAATAAATCTAGAATCACAGTGTTGATGAACTACGGATGTTCAAAAAAGAAGAGAGAAGAGAAAGGAGGAGGAGAGGAGAGAGGAGACGGTGCTTACTGGCTGTCCTCCCCACCAGCGATGATTGAGTTTCTCTCGGCTTCTCAGGGTGAAGGTGGCCTCAAACACAGGGTCGTACATGGAGTTACCAACGATACCATGAGACTCTGGATAGAGACCCTGAGGTTGAAAAATGAGTATATATATATATAAAAAGAGCCAATAATATTTGTCCTATTTTCTCTGTATGGCAAAAAAACATTTATGGATCATACTGTATGTGAGAGTGCTCACTGCATCCATAATGTGATACTGTGAGCATGACAGCATCAGTAGCCCTGTGCCGTACCGTAGCCAGTGAGTAGAGGTTGGGAAACGTCTTGGAGGGATAAACAGGTCTCATGTATGGAGCATGTGTTCCACACGTTCCTGAAAAAGAACAACAACAACTTGACTCAGCACAGTCACCCACGAGTGACACCACATTGTCTGTTCACACTGACTGCTGCATTTCATAATAATCTCACTCCCCACCCCCAAGTAAATCCCCTCGACACTCCCCCACCACCACCACCACTGAAATAACCAACTCAGAATCCCCATCGAGGCCTTACTGAGTTTGTCGATGTTGGGTATGACAGTGTTTCCTCTCTTCACATAAGAGGCTCGAAATCCATCCACTGACAGAATGATGAGCGGTGGACGCACAAACCTGCACACACACACACACACACACAAAATCAGAAGAGAAAAACAAATGATCTTACATGAAATTAAAATGGGACAAACTCGTTCAATCCTCTGCGAATAATTCAGCGACGTTTCCCCTCCTAAGAGAGGAAACAACCTGTCCACGACCAGGGTGGAGATTTAGGAAGAAGGACAAAAGTTTGGAGGGAAAGTGAAAGTGAAAGCTTGTGACTTTGGGAACATACATGAGAAACAATTAAAAAAAACGACGTGGTAATTTCATTATCACTTTATTCTGCTTTGCTCCTCAGTTGGAAACATACCCAGCTGGACATTCAGGGGTCTTGATCTCCTCACACTCATCCTGCAGCCATGAACTGTCACCTGAAAGAATACAGTCAGACAGAGATGATATATATTTTTTAGCTGTGCTAACAGGGTGGCTCTAAGGATGGAAATGTTGGTTTATCAGTCAGTTGCTGCACCACTCATCCTGTTCCTTCTTCTGTGGCGCCACCCATGGGTCACCCAGTTTGCTTTTCTTTACAGTGACACACAGACCAGCATCACAGAGCTGCCTAGCATGGCTGTAGACTCTCGGGCTTGTTGTTTGTAAGCTTGTTTATTTTATATATTGAAATATTTGTATTGGACATATTAATATGACAAACCTTTACAGAGTGTCCTGTAGTTGGTACAACAGTCTCCTCTGGCCAGACAGTCATCAGAGCAGTGGCAGGCATGCTGTTCATTCCGAGTCTCCCCACATCGGTCCTTACTGCACTCATAGCCCCCCTCTGTGCAGGGGAGGAACGAAGGGGGAGGATAAGTTCAAAGAATAAAAGATCTTTAAATAAGATTCAATGAGGGAATTAAAGCTGAAACCACCAGCACTGAGAAATGAAAGCTGATATTTAAATGTAATGAGCCTGGCTGAAGACTCTGTGGCTGTGTAGGCAGCAGCACGTTCTGCAGATGAGAACACCAGATGATATTCTGCATCCCAAAACAGAATGTGACACTGTCAGGGTAAAGAGAACGACCAGAAAAACAAGTATATCATCACTGTCTCGCACAGGCAAGATTACAGCGGCCAGGAAGCGGTACGCCGAAGACCACCAGGCTGAAGAGGGAGAACATAAAATCAGACCACCAATACTGAGAAGCAGCAGAGGGGAATTGCTGACAGACTCCACAGAGTCACAGCAATACATGACGCGGGCAGTAACAGCTAGAAAGAGCTGCAATGTCTCATTCCCAACTCCTACAACTGAACTGTACAGCTCAACAATCAGGCTCAGAAACCACATCTAGAATATTTATCTATATATTATATATATATATTAATATCTATGTATCTGTGAGCTAAGCTACCTGCCCCTAAAGTGTCAGAAGTAACAGTGGCCAAATGGTTTTAGCATTATATCACTGATTATTGAGTAGATGTGCTCCTGTATGTGCCATCACTGACAGACATGCATCAGTAATTAGAATAAGGAGCATGTCTACATTTTTGCTCTTGAAGATAAACGTAAGAGGACAGAAAGAGAAAAGCGCATCAAAGGACATGCAAGAGGAGGACATGATCGAGTACCTGTCCTGAGGCAGAGCTGGTCAAAGTCCGAGCAGCAGCTGTGGTAGGTCTTACACAGGTTGTCACAGCGACAGTTTGGTGGCTCCAACTCAACCAGTTCGAAACACCTGTTCCTGCAGGAGCCGGAGGTCGGTACGTACTGAGACGCAGAGCGAGCTGACGACCAAAGAAGAAGAAGACATTCAGGGTTTTTTTTTTTATTGTACTTTTGTGTCTCGACACACTCCAAACACATCTGAAAAGTGTTTGCTCTTGGTTTTGCAGAAATGATTCCCAGTGTCAGTCAACTCGTAGCAGACCACCCAGCCCTAAAGCAGAAGCTCGTCCAGGTTTCACTCAGATGGTGATTTAGTTTAATCCAGCTGTGCGTTTCACTTTTGTTTCATCACTCTCTGTGAGTGTCTATGATAAAAGCACAACAGTTTTAGTTTGCTGTAAAAAGTGAAAGAACATGGTCTGAATTAAGGACTCCTTCTATTATTTTACAGTGTTATATAAACATGTGAGTGAGACAGTGCTGATGAAGCTGCTGTTTGTGTTGTGAGTTGTGTTGTTGAACTGCTCTCCGGTCTCCGGGTTTGTATCATTTATGCGTCAAAAATATTTGTGAGTATTTTAGTATAAGAATCCCTCGATTTTCTCTTTCTGTTTCTGCACATTGTTAAAATACATTTAATGGCTCATCAGTGTATAAATACATGTACCAGTCAAATGTACCAGTGTAATGCACAACAGACAGAAAGCAAAGAGTGGAGCTAAAATGCAGTGAGCGCACGCGACATTAACAGTGAAGTGAGGGGGAATTCTGGCATCTGGCCACGAAATCAGAGATTTACTGTAACTTTACTGTTTATGACAACAAAACCCAATGAAAAGCTGCACTGTTCACGTCTTTACAGGAAATGAACAGCATCAGCCTATAACTGACATTCAGTCGTAAATACAGCACGTTGGTAACATACACCACTCTGTCCGAACTAAAAATTTCAGCAATTTAATTTATGACTTAACAAAGTCATTTGATCTGAACTAATAACTGTTGTGAAACATCTGTAAACCATGTCCCAAACTCAGCAGTTACTGCGCTTTAAATTTTCTCATGGGACTCAAACTGTGCTCATTCTGTCTCACTGTGGGGACATTCGAGTTCCCTAAAACACAATATCGCTCTTGTTCCCTTAGGACCCAAAGGACAGCGGCCCATTTTAGCTCCTGACCCCCCCAGTTCTTTGTTTTCTATGTTTGTTTGTTTGTTTTGATCATATTAATTGTGTTTATTTCTCTTAAAATTTTGACCTGTAGAGGAAAAAGCTCAGGTTTAATTAATAACATTAACAATGGC